>NC_134805.1:25569971-25574971 GCF_046742065.1 Oratosquilla oratoria
AGGTAAGATTGAACTTTCTCATTTTGAATTAGTTTAACTAAAGTAAGAATTATTTGTTTGGATAAGGAAAACAGATCCTTTTCCAATACTGTTTCAGAGAAGGAAAGGCCTTGGAGTATCGATTTGATCAAATATTTCATCCGCCGCAGCCCGCCAGACACCTCCTGCCCTCGTCCTCCCTCTCCTCCTCCTCCTCCTCCTCCTCCTCCTCCTCCTCCTCCTCCTCCTCCTCCTCCTGCCCCCGTCCTCCTCCTCCTCCTCCTCCTCCTCCTCCTCCTCCTCCTCCTCCTCCTCCTCCTCCACGGGGCATAAATCAGCATCCTTGTCAGCGTGGCACCTCTGTTTGGGCGAGCCCGAGTCTTGGTTTATCGTTTATGTCGCCCGAGAAGGATATATTTGACGGGGCAGGTTTGCTAACCCTCTGCCAGTATATCAGTCAAAATGCGACCCGATACCACCCCATCCCACCCCCCACCCCTCTCTCTCTCTCTCTCTCTCTCTCTCTCTCTCTCTCTCTCTCTCTCTCTCTCTCTCTCTCTCTCTCTCTCTCTCTCTCTCTCTCTCTCTCTCTCTCTCTCTCCCAGGATGATCTCCTTTTCGCCTTCCTTTTTTCCCTACCCTCTCCCTTCTTTAAAAAAAAAAAAAAATGAGGCAAGAATCCTTAAGACTGAAACGACGGATCTATTTGCTTCGGCCCCTTCCCGTGCCGGGCAGCAATTATAATTTTATTCTGTCTGCCGCCAGACGATTTTATTTTTTGTGGTACCCCCTTCGGTAGGGAAGGAGTTATGGCCTGGATTCATCAACCTCTTCCGTACCAGGCGGTACTTCCCCCTAAGGACTTGTTCACACTAGATTTTACGGCCATCGCTGTTTGAGCATATATATATATATATATATATATATATATATATATATATATATATATATATACTGTATATATATATATATGTATATATATATATATATATATGTATATATATATATATATATATATATATATATGTGTGTGTGTGTGTGTGTGTGTGTGTGTGTGTGTGTGTGTGTGTGTGTGTGTGTATACATATATATTCTTTCATAATTTGAGATGACTGTGTTGTAGAATTCGAGTAGGTCTGTCACGCAAGAACGTTTCCGTCTAAATCCATGCTGCCTATCATTTATCAAGCAGTTACTTTCTAGATTATGTTCGATAGCATCTCTGATGATAGTTTCCATAATTTTTCCTATGATTGGGAATAACGTTAGCAAACTTCCATTCTCTTGTAACATCTCCAGATATGACTGATTTTTTTTAAATAATTTTAAATGGAACAACAATCTCGTTTTTCGTTTCTCTCAAGATTGTTGGATGTCAGTCGCCAGGTCCTGGTGTTTTATTAGCTTTGAGATTTTCTATACATCTTTTATTTTTATATATTTTTTTTCATATTTAAAGTAGTGAGTAAGTTTCCCTTAGACTTATCACAGGCTTCAGTTAGGCCTTCACGTAGATGTGTTTTGATTACAAATAGTGAGTTGAAATATTTTTTCAAAATATCACACATACCTTCATTAGAATATTGAAGTTAACTGTCATCAGATAATAGTGGTCTAATGTGATTCTTAATAAAAAAAAATGATCTCTAATGTAACTATAACAGCCTTCGGGATATTCTTTGAATTCATCAGAAACATTAATTTTGTTTTGTCGATTTTTTTTTATCCCTCTGTAATATCACATGACTTTGATCGTCGTTAGGTACACCAAAATACTTGTGTTTCTTATTAGCAATACCTTTTTTCAGTTTCTTTGTCAAGCCATTTTGATCTAATTTTGAAATGTTTTCCACATCTGATCTACAGATTTTTCGCTTAATTTTGTCTCCCAGTCTGTAGGCTGAAGCCACTGACGTAGTTCTATTAACCAAGCTTTACTGAAATCAAGTACTTTAGGTAGTATACCTTATATGACGCTCATACCTTGGCGGGTTCCCTCT
Organism: Oratosquilla oratoria; assembly: GCF_046742065.1. Taxonomy (NCBI): domain Eukaryota; kingdom Metazoa; phylum Arthropoda; class Malacostraca; order Stomatopoda; family Squillidae; genus Oratosquilla; species Oratosquilla oratoria. Next base: position 25,571,951 of record NC_134805.1, read on the forward strand.
CACTACGAATATAAGAATTGTGATCCGTTTGTAATGCTGTAGTCCTCTGAAGAAGACCAAGTTGGTCGCAACGTTAGGGCAATAAACTCTATTCCTAACACATCTTCGTTTGCCCTTCCCCACCCACATTCTCTCTCATTTGTCTGAAATAATCTTAAATATATATATGTATGTATATATCTATATATATATATATATATGTATATATATATATGTATATATATATATATGTATGTATACATATAATATATATATATATACATATGTGTATATATTATATGTATATATATATATATATACATATATATATATTATACATATATCTTAATATATATATATATATATATATGTGTGGTGTGTGTGTTGTGTGTGTGTGTGTGTAGTATTTCATAGAACCCGTGAAAATTAATTTGCAGAAAAACCACCGGTATATGAGAATCGTAGTCCGAACGTTTTCGTCTACTTAAGACATCTTCAGGGAACGTTCAGACTGCGTTTTTCATTTACCAGTGTTTTTTCTGCATATATATATATATATATATATATATATATGTATATATGTATACATAATATATATATATATATATGTATATACATATATATACATATATACATATATATATATATACATATATATATATAAATATATGTATATACATATATATATATATATACATACATATATACATAGGGAAGAAAAGGTAAAAGGTACAGATGGAGAGTTGATAATGGAAGAGATGGCAGTGAGGGGAAGATGGGCAGAATATTTTAGGGAGTTGCTGAATGTGAAGGAGGATAGGGAAGGAAAGATAGCTGCAGTGGGAAATGCGAAGAAATGAGAGTGATGAGTGAGGAGAATGGAGGAGAAATAAGGAAGGATGAGGTGAAGGCAGCTGTAAAGATGATGAAAGCAGGTAAGGCACCTGGTCTGGGTGAATGTCATGCAGAATGTCTGAAAAGGGAGGTGCAGTGATGGTGGACTGGTTGGTGAGGTTATTTAATATTTGCTGAGAGAGGGTAGAGTACCGGAGGACTGGAGTAGTGCCTGTATAGTTCCTCTTTACAAGGGAAAAGGGACAAGTGTGAATGTAGTAATTTCAGAGATTAGCCTGTTGAGTGTAGTAGGAAGCTTATGGGAGGATCTTAATTGAGAGGATTAGGAGAGGAACAGAGGGAGTAATTGGGGAGGAACAGTGTGGATTTAGGACGGGTAGAGGTTGTGTAGATCAGATCTTTGTGGTAAGACAGATATGTGAGAAAGCTATAGGAAAGGGGAAGGATGTTTTTTGGGCTTTCATGGATCTGGAAAAGGCTTATGAGAGGGTAGGCAGAAAGGCACGGTGGGAGGTTATGCAGATTTATGGGATAGAGAAAGCTTTTGGGAGCTGTCAAGTTTTTATGAGAGTAGTAGAGCATGTGTTAGGATTAGAAAAGGAGAGAGTGAGTGTTTGAAGTAAAGGTGGGACTTCGTCAAGGATGCGTTATGTCGCCCTGGCTGTTCAACTTATACATGGATATGGTGGTGCGAGAGGTGAATGCTAGGGTAGTGAGTCAGGATTGAGATGGTTAAAGAAAATGGAGAAAAGTGGGAGTGAGCCCGCTGGTGTGTGCGGCCGACACTGGGCTTGTGGCAGGGTCAGTGGAGGGATTGAGGAAGCTGGTGGCAGAGTTTGGGAGAGTATGTGATAGAAGAAAGCTAAAGATAAATGTGGGTAAAAGTAAGGTGATGAGATGTACAAGGGGTGAAAGTGGCAGTAGTCTGAAGTGAACATTAAGGAGAGCGACTGGAGGAAGTGGATAGTTTTAGATACTTGGGTGCAAGTGTAGCAGGAAAAGTAGAGTGAAGGTGGAGGTAGAATGTAGATTGAGAGAAGCGAGTAAATGCCTTGGTGGATTAAAAAGTGTAATGAGGAATAGACATTTGGGAATGGATGCGAAGAGGAGACTGTGTGAAGGAGTGATTGTGCCAACAGCACTGTATGGGCAGAAACGTGGAACATAAGAGAAGAAGAGAGAAGGAGTTAGAATGTGTTTGACATGAGGTGTCTGAGAAGTATGGTGGGGGTTACTAGGCTGGATAGAGTGAGAAATGAGGAGATGAGGAGGAGAACAGGGGTGAAAAAGGATTTGGGAGATAGGGTTGATGAAAGAATATTAGATGGTTTAGGCACATGGAAAGAATGAGTGAAGAAAGACTAGCAAAAAGGTATGGAAGGCAGATGTGGAGGAGTGAACATGAGGGACGTCCTAGGATGAGGTGGATGGATGGGTAAGGGGCTTTGGAAGAGGGGAATGTCTTTGAGAAGAAGAGAGGACGGAAGACAGAGGTGAGTGGAGAATGGTTGTATATGGATGATGTTGTGACTGCATGAGGAATGGCGGAAGTGGGGGGTGGGTATATGTGTGAGTAAATTTTGACGCAGCCCGAAGGGATTTCTCCCCGTCCTCGCCTTATATGCAAAGGGGTCGGAGAGGGGGGGTCGCCGATTAAATGAAGCGGCCTCGCTGTGGATGTACTGTGTCTTGCGACACTGCTTCTGACCCAGGGCGGTGGGCAGGGTGCAGGGATGACCCGTCATCCAGGAGGTGCTCAGATGAGAAGGGTGGAGGGGTGTGGAGTGTATTTAGGATGAAATGGGTGGAGTGTTTTTATGCCTTTCCCTTTTTGGCTACCTCCCTTGGAAGGGGGAAAAAGCCTTGGTATATGTATGTATGTATATATATATATATATATATTATAATATATATATATATATATACATACATATATGTACACACACACACACACACACACACATATATATATATATATATATATATATATAATATGTATATATATATATATATATATATATATATATATATATATATATATAGTCATATAGGTATATATATGTTAAATGCCTGTAAGATATGGAGGGATCTATGGGTATCTCCCTGTGTGCTTGCCAGGGATACTGCATCTAGAGGACAAGAGGAGAACGTATGGATATGGATGCGCCGACGACGCTTCCTGACGCC
>NC_134805.1:25594971-25604971 GCF_046742065.1 Oratosquilla oratoria
TTTTTTTTTTTTTTTTTTTTTTTTTTACATGACCATTGTCTCTCGGCGTCGGGTCAAATGGTTCAACGATTGTTTTCGTAAGCTGAATCCTTTGAAAGAAATGACCATTCTGGCAAAACAACAACTCGCACAGTATGCAAAGCTCTTCTGCTTCTTCTGCACGCTTGAAATGACGCTAAAGTGGGCGAGGTGAGGGAGGGAACAAGGATGAAATCCCAAAGGAGGACGATTCCGAACAGGAACATAAGAACAGAAGAACATTAAAATGAAGAAGACTGCGAGAGTCCATAAGGCCTACACTAGCTAGACAATTCCACGCCCATTACCACCTATCACCCTCGTCCATAAAATTATCTCACCTTCTCTGAAAACAACCAATATTTTCAAAACTCATTACATGATTACTAAGCTTATTCCTTTCGTGAACCAATCAATCCGTAAACCAGTTCTTGCCTATTTCAATCTTAAATCTAAATTTGCCCATTTTAAATCCATTATTACGAGTCCTGCCCTGCCATCTTAATATGATGACCTTGCTTGCATCACCCTTGTTAAAGTCCTTGACACATTTGAATACCTCAATTAGATCACCCCACACTACGTTTTTCCAGAGTGTAAGTTAAGGTACTTAAGCCTATTCTCGTGTCAACTTAAACTAAAGTACCGAAGACAAGGGAGAATGGAGGCGTCTCGATACTCCTTTTAAGCCCTCCGGAGGCTTGTGACGTCACGAGTTATATATCATGACAGAATGGAGTCTGAACTATCACCGTGCTACAGTCACTGATTCTATTTAAAGGTTTACTTTGTGCAATAATAAGCCTACTACCACAACGAATGGCGGGTGACGCACATCCGACAACCTGGCATCCTATTTGGGTAAGCGCGTTTGTTGTAGGTTTGGTTAAATTGATCAACTTCTTACTTTGCAGCTCTAAGCAAAACATCTCCATTCAAAAAACAAAGAGTTAGTGATCCACACTATCGTTTGACGATCGTCATTGAGCCATGAACGATCATCGTTGAGCGATAATTGTACCGTGAAAAAACGCACCTCAAACAAGCAATTCGGCTCCTGTCGAATAACATAAAGGAAACAAGAACGTTTTTTTCGCGTGGAAGTGGAGTCGACTGTACACATCACGCCAATTTTGCTGGAGATTAATCTCAATTAGAAAAACGAAAATAAAAACCCTGATATTTTTTTTCAGATTAAAATTTATTTCTCCGCTAAGGTGGCGCTCTGCAGGAGTTTAATAAACCATGCCCTTGGTCCAACTCGCTGGCGGCAAAATTCAAACTGCCGTCACCTCGACCTCCGCCGCAAGTAGCGATGCTCTAACCCGTTTCTAATCTTTCTCCTTGCGGTCTCCTTAACCACTTCTGTGACTCCAAGGCTCTGTTCACACCAGCGGTGTAAACCGCCGTGGTTCAAACCGCGACGTTTCAATTACAATATAGATCAATGGACGCGTTCAAACACTGCTCAGTTTTTCCTTGATCATGAAATACCGCCGCGGTTTCCACCCGTTTCAAACCGCTAGTGTGAACAAGGCCTGAGGATAGAAGCGCTACAAGTTCTTTCTTTCTTCGTCTCAGCAGCTGAAGAGTCTGCCTTCGGGAGGAGGCGAGAGGGGAGGAGGGGGATGGGGGGAGTGGGGGAGAAAAATGGGGGGAAGGGGGACACGATGGAAGAACAAAGCAGGAGGCCCATAACGAGGTTGGCTGCCGAAAAGAAGGGGTTAGGGGGTTAGGGGGTTAGGGGGGGGAGTCTGGGGCGGAGGTCGAAACCCGGCCGGCCTAAGCCCCTCCCTGAGACGAGAACATTAAAAGCTTTTGCCTGCAAGTGGCTTAGGTTCCTGCCAAAGTGAATTTTAAATGCTCTTACACCCGCTGTGGCGTGTTCGGTTTCGTCCCTCCCCCCCCCACTCTCTCCCACTCCTCTTCCCCCACCCACTTTCCTCCCTCCCCCCTCTCCCACTCCTCCCTACCCACTTCCCTCTCCCCTCCTCTCCCACTCCTCCCTACCCACTTCCCTCCCCCCTCTCCCACTCCTCCCTAGCCACTCCCCTTCCTCCCCCCTCTCCCACTCCTCCCTACCCACTTCCCTCTCCCCCCATCTCCCACTCCCCCTACCCATATCCCTCCCCCCCTTTCCCACTCCTCCCTACCTCCCACCACCTCGAACCTCAATGGGTCCAAGCTTCCAGTGGCTAAGAGTGACTGCCATTCACCCGGGCTTAAGGTCTCAGAACATCCTCGGTAGACATCTTCCATTTTTTTATGTTATTTTTCTTTTACACCATATAGGGGCAAAAGATCACTTTAAATATATCTGTATATTTTTAGTTAATTTTCTTTTCTTAATCCTTGCCTTTAGCACATTTTCTAGCTGTTCTAATACTTTGGCTATGTGGTGGGATTGGGAGGGAGGGGGAGGGGGATGGTTATGCTGTGGAGGGGGCGAAGACTGTATGCGAAGGAGGGGGGGAGGGGGAGGTGATGTGGAGGGAGGTAGTGTGGGTGGGTGGAGGTGGGTGTGCCATGGGCAAGAATTTTCTCCCTCCACCCTCTCTCTTTCTCTCTCTTTCTCTCACTCTTTCTCTCTCTCTCTCTCTCTCTCTCTCTCTCTCTCTCTCTCTCTCTCTCTCTCTCTATCTCTCTCTCTCTCTCTCTCTCTCTCTCTCTCTCTCTCTCTCTCTCTCTCTCTCTCTCTCTCTCTCTCTCTCTCTCTCTATCTCTCTCTCTCTCTCTCTCTCTCTCTCTCTCTCTCTCTCTCTCTCTCTCTCTCTCTCTCTCTCTCTCTCTCTCAACCCCTTCCCTACCAAATGGGACTTCTCTTTTTAACTCCGGCTTCCGCCTGGCTATTTCATTTATCCCTGTGACACTCCCGCATCCCCGTGAGTTCACGAGGGGCCCGGAGTCCATATGACACAGACTGAGAGTCTCTTGGTACCACAGCCCAGGCGTCCTGTGGAGGCATACATTCTGTTCCATAGCCTCTACACTTTAAAGACTTTTCCTGAATGCAATTCGCCTCTTTAACACCTGCCCTCCCTCCCACCTCTCTTACAGTGAATGAAATAGCCTAATGCCAGTCAAAATAGAACTTTTAGGACCTGTTCGCACTACCGGTTTGAACCGCGCGGAAACCGCGGCGTTTACGTTTAGTCATGGAAAAAGCACGCGGTTGTGTGAACGCCTTCCTTGATTTACATTTTAACTCAATCGCCACGGTTCAAACCACGACGGTTGAAACCGCTAGTGTGAACACGGCCTTAAAGAGTATCATTGAGTCAACTTCTTCTTCTTCTTCTTCTTCTTCTTCTTCTTCTTCTTCTTCTTCTTCTTCTTCTTCTTCTTCTTCTTCTTTCACTTCTTCTTCTTCTTCCACTTCTACCTCTTCTTCTTCTTCTTCTTCTTCGTCTTCTTCTTCTTCTTCGTCTTCTTCTTCTTCTTCTTCTTCTTCTTCTTCTTCTTTCACTTCTTCTTCTTCTTTTTCTTCTTTTTCGTCTTCCACCTCTTCTTCTTCCACCTCTTCTTCTTCCACTTCTTCCTCTTTTTCTTCTTCTTCTTCTTCTTCTTCTTTTTCATCTTTTTCTTCTTCCACCTCTTCTTCTTCTTCTTCCACTTCTACCTCTTCTTCTTCTTCTTCATCCTCTTTATCGTCTTCCACCTCTTCTTCTTCCACCTCTTCTTCTTCCACCTCTTCTTCTTCCACTTCTTCTGCTTCTTCTTCTTCTTCTTCTTCTTCTTCTTCTTCTTCTTCTTCTTCTTCTTCTTCTTCTTCTTCTTCTTCTTCTTCTTTTTCTTTTCCTCCTCCCCCTCCTCCTCCTCCTCCTCCTCGAAGTGCCTTCTTCAGGTAGGTCCTCCTCCCCGTCCACCTTCAGAAGTCTTCTTCCTTCTCCAGAGAAGTTCTCCTTCAGGTCACTCTGTGTCCTTCTTCCCCCTCAGAAGTGTCTCCCTCTGTCTGGCAGACTCTCTCCCTCGCCCCTTGTCGATGTCCCTCCTTCAGGTAGTTCCTCTTCCGTGCACCTTTAGAAAGTTCTCCTCCCTCCGTGGCTGGCGTGCCCTTCCCCTTTAAGCTGAGGGCCAGGTCCCCCTTTCCCCTTTACGACGAAAGGGGGGCGGGGGGTGTCCTGCGTGTGTGGGGGGTGGGGTGGGGAGGTCCCTCTACATTGTCCTCTTTAGGTGGCGGTTGTCATCGTCGTCATCGTCATTATCATTATCATTGTCATCACCATTATCGTCATCATCATCATCACCGTTATCATCACCACTATCGTCATCATCTCCGTCGTCGTCGTCGTCGTTGTCATGATTATCAAGATCATCATGATCATCATCGTCGTCGTTGTCGTCGTCGTCGTCGTCATCATCATCATCATCATCATCATCATCATCATCATCATCATCATCATCATCATCATCATCATCATCATCATCATCATCATCATCATCACCACCATCGTTATCGTCACCATTATCTACATCATCATTATACTCATCATCATCTTTTTCGTCATCATTATCATTCTTTGGTTAGCCTCCATCTCATCTCACTCCATTTTCTACAATGGACTTGTGTGTCCGCGGCCCTATGGTAACCGGACACGCTCTCTATCCCTGGATGGGAGAACCGTCACATGAATGGAATGACATCCATCTCTGGAATCATTGTTGTTAGCGTCTGCCCCTACGCACTCGTGCAGCCCATGCTCCACTCGCCTCGACCCCTTTCAAGGTTGTGACCACTTTCATCCCTTTACAAAAAAGACGCAGGCGACACAGGTGACGCAGGCGACGCAGGCGACACAGGCGACGCAGCACAGAGCAAAGACAGACTTCCTGTTGCTGATATCGAAGTACAGTATGGACTTCTCCTTCACTTGAAATGCTGAGGTAGTACATCAAGAAGCGTTCCAACTGAGAGAGAAGTTCAAACTGTACTTCAGTTCAGCAACAGGAAGTCTGCCTTTGCTCTGTGCTGCGTCGCCTGTGTCGCCTGCGCCACCTGGGTCGCCTGTGTCACCTGCGTCGCCTGTGTCGCCTGCGTCGTCTGTGTCTCCTGCGTCTCTGTATGCTGCCAGGAGATTCTATTCAACTGCTTGCCGAGTCGATGGTCTGGATGGTGTCCCCATGGCCAGAATAAAGAACATAAGAAAATAACAATGGAGGTGACTGCAAGATACCATATGGCCTACATTAGACAGTTTTATGTCCAATACCACCCGTCATCCGTATCCAGCGCTTAGTACATTGTCACTAAGTCTATTCCATTCGTTAACCAATCTATTGGTAAACCAGTTCTTGTCTAATTCCTTTTTAAACCTAAATTTATTCAATCTAAATCCATTACTGCGACACCTGCCCTGCTGTCTTAATATGATGACCTTGCCTGCATCACCCTTGTTAAAGCCTTTGAATCGATTAAAATCGGAATCGGCTGGCGAAGATTTTCTTTTTCTTTTTCACTTGGCCAAGTTCGCGTCTAACTTCACCCAGCCCTCGCCTTCTATTGAGAAGATTTCCTAAATTTGACCAAAATAATAGTAGTAGTAGTAATGGTAATAATTATAATAATAACAACGCCAATACTAACAACAACAATAATAATAATGATAGTAATAATGATGATAAGTAATGATAAGCACGATAGTAATAATTGTAATGATAATTGATAATAACCAATAGTCATGGAAATGAAAATTGAATGTCCAGTGCGCTTGTTTAATGATTCATTAACCTTGTGCAATCTGAAATTGAATAAATAAATGAAAATTGAAACATGGTTGTGTTAAGTGAAACTCAAATGTATAAATAAAATCGTCCGGTACCTCCAATAGGGAGCAAAATCTTTAAAGGTACCATATTCGGGCCAAGACGTCAACTAAATATCGCTTGAAAATGGCCAGAGCAAGATGAACTGTCAATTTGAAAACGTCGAGATTATTTATGGTGACAAGAACATATTTATATTTCATTCCAGCTGGCATTAGACTATTTTGTTAAGATAAGAATGACGTAAAATTACCAATGAATCCTATTGCGTCAATTTTTTTGTATTATTGAAAATGAATCAGTCATCCAACTAACGCGTGAAGTCTGTGAGGGTTAGATAAGCGATGGCATTCACGCCGAGAGCAGTGGGCCGAGGCTCGGGGGGGCGGGAGCGTCTAACTGTCACACACTCGGCACGACAAGTACCAGTTGATCGTATGTTTATAAGTGACGAGACATGGCAGCGAGTGATCCAAAGTGACTTTGACCTCATTATTTACTGAATCGAGTGCCTTAGAAGTGTCAATGATTTTAGAAAAAAGAGCGATGGTTGTGACTGGAAGAGAAATGATGTACGTTTGGAAGTTTGAAAATGCGTTGTCAATCACTATGCGAGTCAGATTAATTATGTCGGTTAAATTATTTTTTGATTTTTATTGAAAAGCTCGTGATAATCTAAGTTGACAGTAATTAACATATGTTAATAATGTCTATGTCCACATAATTTGTATATATATTTTGTGGAGGTGGGGCTAGGTAAATTTAATGAAAATTAATAATGATTGAATATTTTTGATTGTTGAAATTAATTTTTTTGTTTTCTTCTCATAGTCAGTATTTACTAGCGGGATTTGGTGGCGTCTTAATGTGTATTTGATAGAAAATGTTATCGTAAAATCTGATTTATGGTAATTATGCTATTGATTGGTTGTACTTGGCGTCGTCGTTTGTTGATAACGACAACGACTGTTGACCGAAACTTTGCGTCGCGTCCATATTTGTTTTCTTGACATTCCGTTTTGAAAAATTTATGAAGTCAAAATTAGAAGAAAAAAAAAATAATTGCAATATTTTTGCAAATAGAACAACAATTCCCATTTAGTTAAATTTACATAAAAAACAAAACTAGTTATCCAATTTTTTCCACATCTGTTTGTGTTTGTGTCCTTGTAAGTGTCGTATGCTTAACTGAAAGAACGACGAGGGGAAGTCTAGGCTGGTATGACACATCGAACTAGCCAATATAACCCTTTGGTCGAAAGAGAATAGGAGCGTTTTTTGCGATGCTGTCTGCGGGTTTGGGGTCCCCCACATCTCCGTGGAAGCCTGAGGCAGTTCGGGTCCAAATAACCAATAGCCGATGCCCACCCTCTTCCCTCCCTGCCCCCCTTGAGCACATGAAGTCAGACTCACTGTTGCAGACCAGAGGTTGGCCAGCCTTGCAACCAACCCAGGCAACTCTTCAACCATTTCCATTTTTTCATTTATTTTTTCATTATTCATCGCCTGTTTATTTGTTTGATTGTTTATTTGTTTATTTCAATATTTATTTGTTCATCCATTTGTTCTTTGTAACGTAATACTTTTCATTCGCTCCTTTGAACACATGAACACAATATTCTTGACTAGTTCGCCTTCCTCTTCAAGGTACGTATTGTTTGGTGCTATTATCATTAGCCTACCACATCCAATGCCGGGTGACGCGCATCCTACTACCTGGCATCCTGTTCGGGTAAGCGTGTTGGTTGTAGGTTCGGTTAAAATGAATCATCAGCTTCATACTTTGCAGCTCGAAGGAAAACAGTCTCATTGAAGAACAAAGAATTAGTCCTCCTTTTTTTCTTTTTTCTTCTTTTTCTTCGTTTTCCTTCAAGTTGAGACAAAGGACGTATTATTGGTCTTTGTATTCTAAGCTGCGAGTCTTTGGAGTTTTGCTGCTTTGTGGTGGCACACTAGCCTAGCATGCTATTTGCTTTTGCTACTTCGTTTAAGAAGAAACAACCTCGGTTACAATATTCTAAGTTTCTGTAAGAACATCTCAGCAATGTGTCCAACATTCGTGAATGTTTAACATCTCTTAGTTCGTTATTCAGCTTCTCACTATATGACGCAAAGGTAATTTCACATTTGGAAAATTTAAAATCAAAAGATCGTAACCGATAGTTTCTTCTCAAACGAAATAGCAAAAGCAAGTAGCATGCTAGCGAGAAAAGCCAAGTGTGACGCCACCTTTATTGGGTTCCGACTTGGGAAGCTTTGTCAAAGAGAAGCACAACTGTTCTTCAGTGCAGAGTTAGTTGTTTTCTTTTTTCCTTACAAGTTGGTGGAAGTAGGACGAGTATACAGCATCAACCTCACTTATGAATTACTGTTTACATCTTCTTTAGTACTACTACTACTACATGCATAATTATATAAATACATGCATGTATGCATACATTAATAGATACATGCATACATGCATGCATGATGATGGCTGGTTCCTCGGATCTGAGGATCATTGAGAAGAAAGTCTTTAGTGGCAGGTTCGTCTGTATCTGTGCAGTCCAATCCGTGACAGGCACACTGCCAAAGACTGGGGCACGGGATTCCTTAGGTTAGGGAACTCTGGGTGTCTGACGCCTTCTAGAGCGTCCTACGCTTTTCCTCGGCTGCCTCTCTCCGTCTCGAAAGTCTCTAAACCTTCCTTTGGGGTTGCTCTCCAGATGTCTCCGTCACCGGCGATGTTCTTCCAGTCAGTTTCTGGGATCTTGGCCGCCCTGGGCTGGTGACTCAGCTGGTGCTTCAGCTGGTCTTTGAAGACTTTTTCAGAGTCTCCTCACTTACGTTTACCCTGACATTTCTTGCGCTCGGTGAAGAAGCCCTCCAGGTTGTCGTCAACCGCTTTCGTGACGTACCAAAGGCTTTCGGTCTTTTAGCTTGAGGAAAACGGAAACGCTGCACCAGAAGTCACCGAAGGGAATCTATCGTCCTCCATACATCAGCACTGAAGGAACTACAATCAGCACAGCTTGAGGACTTCACATACCTTGGGAGCGCCATCTCCAACGATGCTACAGTAGCCAAGGATGTCGACAACCGTCTCGCCAAAGCCAAAAACTCCTTTGGCCGCTTGCAGAAGTGTGCCTGGAGGAACCGCTCGCTGTAGTTGTCAGCAAAGATCTTGGTGTACAAAGCAATAGTTGTCACGACTCTCCTTTATGACTCAGAAGCTTGGGTTCTGTACAGGAAACAAATGCGATTGCTGGAACGCTTTCGCCAACGCTGCCTTCGTTCCATCAAGTGGCAAAACTACGTAACAATGAAGTCTTCGAACGAGCGAACATCCTCAGCTTCGAGGTCATATTATTGACTAGACAACTGCGATGGGTAGGACATCTGTCATGAAAGGGAGACACGCGAATGCCCAAAATCGTGTTCTATGGAGTTCTGTGACGGAGCAAAAGTGACAAGAGGGGACATGCCTACATACATACATGCATATATATATACATGCGTACATACATACATGCGTACATACATACATACATACACATATACAAAAAGAGAAAGGAATAAATAAATAGGGATCGAGTCGTCTGCGTTGACAGACACTTTGGCGTGCGTGCTTTGAATTCATCAGACCTCACCGGGGTACGATTCAGGTCGGGTCCGGTCAGGGGCGGGGGGAGGAGCCGGAGAAGAAGAAGAAGAGAAGGAAAAGACCGTTTAACTAATCCTATTAGTTCTCACTAATGATTCCTTGAACGGAAGTGACACTGGCGTGCCCTTGACGGGGGAGGGGGGAGGGTGATGTATCGGGAGGAGGGGTAGGAGCCGTCGGCATCGTCGTCGTCGTCGTCGTCGTCGTCTTCAGTAATAGACGATAACAACTGAGTTTGCCTAATTAAAACTTTGCAGTGAAAAGTAACAAAGTTTAAAGCTCTCAAGACGGCTCGCTAACTTCGCCAAAGAAGAAGAAGATTACCAAATACTTCGGTAACTGATATCGAAGTGGGAGGGGGAGGGAGGGAGGAAGGAGAAGGGAACAAGAAAGGAGGGACGGTGAAGACAGAAGCCTAGAAAGATACGAGTTGTGTTCTTCTGTCCTCGTTTTTTTTTTTTTTTTCTATAACCCAGATGTTGAACAAACCTCTCCTAAGAATGACATTGCGAAGTTCTACGAATCATTTCTAGTTTTGTGGGTTAGTCAGATTGGACGCGAATTGGATTTTCTACA
>NC_134805.1:25609971-25614971 GCF_046742065.1 Oratosquilla oratoria
TCTCTCTCTCTCTCTCTCTCTCTCTCTCTCTCTCTCTCTCTCTCTCTCTCTCTCCCTCCTCCTTTCCCCGGAAGAACTCTTTAAGATGATGGCGTTATTCTAGCAATCAGGACATCTCTATCACAAAGAACAACATTTGAAACTAAGCGAAAATCAAAGCGCCCCCCCCCAAAAAAAAAAAAAAGGATGTAAGGGGAAAAAAGTAACAATTTCATCAAAGACTAGATCTGTTGATCTGTTTGGTGTAGTTTCTTAGTTTGGACACAGCGGTAACCTGGGAAACGGATATTGCCAAAGAAGGAGAAGTCTGACCCGTGGGGGAAGAGGAGAACTTAGAAACTCTTCCATTGAGTTCTGTTTGAGGAACGAGTAGAGTGCAAATAATAATACAGCATGTGAAAAGGGGCCCCAGTGTGTGTGTGTGTGGTGTGTGTGTGTGTGTGATTCACCATTCACCATGGTCTTGGATCACGTGTTGGAATCGTGATCGACAGCTATTTCTCTCCTGGAAGAGAGCTCAGAGCTCATATATGACCGATCTTTGGTAATACTGTGACCTTACACGCGCACACACATCCAGCTCATTGCCCACGAGAATTGGAGTAACGACTCGCAGCGCATCGATACTAAAGTTAATTCAGCCCTGGGCGGGATTCGAACCCGGACCGCCGTATTGGCAGCCGAGAACTATAACCACTGCGCCACGAGTCGTGTGTTTGTGTGTGTGTATGTGTGTACGTAATTATAACGCACAAGGTAAGAGTTATGTTCCACCTCTGTGCTTCCGACGGCGTCAAAACTACTTCTAGATTTGCTTATGCGGCCTGATTGTAATATTTTCTTTTCCATATTCCTCCAGAAATTAAAATATCTTGTAGAAAATTTTAACAATTTCGGTTTAACGTTGCGAACACCCTCTATCAGGAGGCTAGGACGGTACCCCTCACAGAGGACTTTGTAGTGTGGAATGTAATAAACCATGCCCTTGGTCCAACTCACTGGCGGCAGGGTTCGAACTGCGGTGACTTCGACCTCCGTCGCAAGTGGCGACGCTCTAAACTGCTCGGCCAGCGAGCATAATTCGAAAATGTATTTCTTGATTATGTTTTCAAACGTCTTATCAGTTTTTGCTTTTTCTCATCAAATTGTGGAGATTTTGTCGCATCGACTTAAAGAAAGATTATAATCTCCACATTTTTTTTTTTTTTTTTTTTTTTTTTTAGTTGTGCGTTTGTAGTTATTACTTTTTTTTCAAAATTGCTTCCCTTGGTAGGCACAGACTGTCTATTGATTTATTCTGCGTTTTCGTATTTTCATCGACCAGCTGTTTCATTAACTTGCATTTTGGTCATTACTTCCCTGTAACTAGAAAATGAATTTATTTTTTCTTTTGATTTTCTAGTAACCTTTTTTCAAAGTTTCTTTTCCACGTCTACATCTTGTATATTCAATCCAGGTTGCTTGTAACCATCTTTTGTTATACAAGTTCTTTTTCATCAAGTTTTTTTTTCATTTTTTTTTTCTTTTTTTTTTTTACTTTATTTTATCTTATTCATTTGTTTATTTTTACTATGCCTTCTATGAAAGCAAAAAATTCTACTTGTTCCTCACCCTTTCAGTGTTGTTGCATAATTTGTCACTGCCAGGTTATAAACATTCACAAAGATGTCACATTTCCTTTGAAAAATATTTTGTCTCTATAAATCTATTTCATCAAAGAATTTCTTCAGTGCCTTCCTTGTCTACATGACTCGTCTCTCGTGTCTGCACTCTCTAGGTGTCGTATGGAATTCAAGAACTATAGCAACTCTCTCATAGGACACAGACGTTTTGAGGATTTGTTAACATCTTGATCTTTCACTGCCAAGTAATGTCGTAACACATTAGTAAATACACTAAAAACTCACTGATGATTGGATTAAGAAAATAAAGGAAATAACGATATCCGTATATTTCGATCACTAGCTGTGATCCTCTCGACTTTGACTTTGTATTCCGCTGAAGAGGATCACAGCCAGTGATCGAAATATACGGAAATCGTTATTTCCTTTCTTTTTTTAATCCAACCAACAGTGGGTATTTAGTGTATCTTGTTCTTTGTTTAAGATCCTGTCACGTGAGTTCGTTTGAATAGAAATGACTTAGGTCACGATCTTTTGTTTTTCGAATCTCCAAATGTCAGATCACCTTTGCGTCATATACTGAGGAGCCAAATTACGAACTAAGAAAAATTAAACCTATGCGAATATTAGACACATTGGTGAATTGTAGACTTAGGGAAGTCTAGAATACTGTAATCGAAGTCGTCGTCCAGTTTTTCTAATTTACAACATTTGAATGTCAAATCTTGAATGTGTGAGTTTTAGTAGCAAATCCAATCTGGCTTGTAATTGTGTATCATCATCATCTCATTTTTGTCGTTCCTTTTGCCCATCGTGTCATTACGTTGTTTACAGTGGGCCCTACACGAACAATGTTATTGCGCAATATTCCGTATTGTACAATATTATTGATAGTGTATTGATGGTATTGAAGAGGTACGCGTGTTTGGCCAGTACATTTGATGTCTTCAATATATTGTGTCATTCTCTAATACCAACCCTACACCGTCAATAATATTGCGTAAAACAGAATATTGCGCAATAATATTGATCGATTAGGGCCCGCCTATAGCTATATTCAACATTATCTTCCACAAGCTTCTCACTCCTTGCAGCTCACGATCGAAGTCTAATCATCCTCTGATATATCTCTTCTTATTCAGATATTCTTGAATTTGTTTGTTAATTTCCACGAACTATTGATAATTTCGTCCACTGTGGATTGTGATTTACAGTATTTAGGTAAACATTTTCCTGCTCCCATCCTTCACACACATATCTAGTATGAAAGGGCCTCTGTTCTCAAGTGATGAATTATATTATTAATTTCTGTTGATGACTTCTTTAGGTTTAATGAATTGTTTATTGATAGTCTCTTTCAGTTCTTAGTGTAATGTGATCTTAGTATGGTCAAACTGATTATTTTGGTTTCAAAATACTTTCACCACCACCACCACAGCCATTCAGGCATGTCCAAAACTCCACATGCGTTAAAAAAAAAAAAAAAAAAAAAAAAAAAAAAACAGCGAGGCTGTATCAACCTACCCCAACCCCCAGGGGTGCAGCGGACCATTTAGGCTATGTCAATGCTTCTTCCTTCTTAAAAACTCAGATTACGAGTTTGTTCACATTTTATTGCTCTTCTTAGTCGTGTGTGTGTGTGTGCGTGTGTGTTCGTCAGTGGAATAGCATCCCCAGGAGGCATCTTCAACAGAACCTTCGAATCACTATCGTGTGTGTGTGTGATTCACCACGGTCTTGGATCACGTATTGGACTCATGATCGACAGCTATTTCCCTCCCTGAAGAGAGCTCAGAGCTCGTATATGACCGATCTATGGGTAATACTGTGACCTTACAGGCACACACTCACACCCAACTCCCCGCCCGCTAGAGTTGGAGTAACAACCCGCAGCGCAGCGATACTGAAATCATTTCAGCCCTGGGCGGGATTCGAACCCGGACCGCCGTAGTGGCAGGCGAGAACTCAAGCAACTGCGCCGCGAGGTTGTGTGTGTGTGTGTGTGTGTGTGTGTGTGTGTGTGTGTGTGTGTGTGTGTGTTCGTCAGTGGAACAGAATCCCGAGGCAACAAGGATAAAAAAATAATATAAATCGAAGGTAGCGAAGATACAAAAGTCTGTGGCCTACAGAAATGCACCAGAAAGTAAGGAGCCCACGCCAGGAGTCGCTGAACGGCAGCTTGACGCCGTCACCTAGGCCCGTCCCGCTGGTGGACGCGCGTGTGGAATAGATCTCGGGCTCCCCTAATCACGAGCCAGGGGAGAAATCGAACTCGGTACAATGGTATTTTGTACGATATTTACCTGTAATCTGGTGCGGCATGAGAACAAGCGTAATGCAGACCAGGCAGGAGCGTATTTATGCATACGCATATTTGCTTAAACCCTCACATTTCCTGTGATTGAATATCAACACTTCAGTTTCAGGTTTATAGAAAAAAAATATTGAAATGTTTGGAGCGTTAAATAACTTTTGTCTAAATCATAACAACAATTTCCACAACTTATCACAGACTGGCAGAAACTCCGGGATCATGCATATAACCTGAGCAAAATTAAGCGGCAACAACAACAATAACAACCACAACAACAACAACAACAACAACTACAAAGCCACATCAACAAAACAATCCCGTAACTAATCCTCTTCATCTCGCACAATACAATCACAAAAAAAAAAAAAAAAAAAAAAAAAATCATTGCTAAATCTCGATTCCAGCGTCCGAAGCGGGCGAAAATGCCAATATGTTAGACTGTGGCCATAAGGCCTGTATGATGTCTGCATGGGAGCCAATACGAACACGCACACACACACACACAATCATGTGCATACAGACAGATGCATACACACAGATGCATACACACAGATACATACACATAGTTGCACACACACACACACACACACACACACACACACACACACACACACACACACACACTGTACATGCATGAAAAGCCGGTGTGTAATTGGGTCTGGAAAAATGTGTTTTCCATGTCGACATAACTACATGGACCCGCGGAGGGCGTACCGCGCCGCTGTGTACATAGGCTGCATTGCATGTGCTGTGCATTTTCTTTCAATGTTATGGTCGTGGTGTTCCTGTGCTAGCGGTACCGTGTACTCTGCCCTGGGTGTCGAGGAATTTCCTCACCAAGTGGGGGTGGGGGGTGAGGGTGGGGGGGTTCTTTCCCCCCCCAAAAAAAAAAAAATCTTCGGCTGTATAAGAGGATCTTCTGTGAGGACAACAGAGTCTGTTCTGTCTATCTCTACCTGTCTGTCTGTTCTGTCTATCTCTACCTGTCTGTCTGTGTCTTTGCTTGATCTTTTCATCTTCGGCCACGATGAGGCTTCGTGCATGATTGAGGTCTTAGTCTTCTT
>NC_134805.1:25622471-25627471 GCF_046742065.1 Oratosquilla oratoria
AAAGTACCTGAGACCTTTCGTGAGACTTTTCGGAATTGAGAAAGGACCAACAAAAGCTGAGAGAAAGTGAGAGAAAACGGGAAGTAGACAAAGGACCATAAAAGGAAAATGGGAATACGAACAGAAGAGAAGAAGAAGAAGGAGAAGGCGGGTGAGGGAGGGAGGGAGGGAGGGAGGAGGAGTGATGGAGGAAGTGAGAGAGAGAGGGAGGGAGATCAAACCAGAAAAATAAGAAAGAAATATGAAACACATTTAACTTGATGACGAGAACAAAGATTGCCAGATTTTGGAAACCCCACAAGTCGACTAAAGAAGAAGGGACGGAGATTAATCGAGGGATGCTGCGATAAACAGAGGGAGAAGCAAGACGAAAAGTTAGAGACAAACAGTGGGATGAAAGGCGGGAGAGAGAGAGAGAGAGGTGGGGGGAAAGAGAGAGAGTACGGGGGCAAGTGTTCTGGAAGACGAAACAAGAAGAACTGTAGATGTTGACTGTATCGAAGGCGTGGGCGAGGGAAGAAGGGGGAGGGGGGGATTCTCCCCCTACCCCCTCCCCTCTCCCCTCACCCCTCCCCTCTCCCCTTCCCCTTCCGCTCCCCCTCCCTCCAATACTGTGGCCAGCTTTAGGGATTTTTTCCTGTCTTGGGCGACACCATGAGTCCCTGACCTCGCTTGACCCAAGTTCGTTCCTTGACTGAATAGAATCGAACTCCTCTCTTAGCCAGAACAGGATCTATACATTGCCATATATGGACTGAAGGTGGTTGAGGGGAGAAGAGAAAGAGGGGGAAGAGGTAGGAGGGAAGGGAGGGGTGGTGAGGAGAAGATGGGTGCGGTGGAAGAAGGGAGGGAAATGTGGGGAAGGAGGGGGGAAAGGGGGAAGGGGGAGGGTTGGAAGGAGGGAGGGGAAAAGAGGAAGGAGGGAGGGGAAAGGGAGGAGGGAGGGGAAGGGGGAAAGGGGGAGGGGGAAGGAGGGAGGGGCAGAAGGGAAGGGGGAAGGGTTGGAAGGAGGAAGGGGAAAGGAAGAAAGAGGGAGGGGAAAGGGAGAAGGAGGGAGGGGAAAGGAGGGTGGGGAGAAGGGAAGGGGGAGGATTGGAAGGAGGGAGGGAAAAGGGAGAAGGAGGGAGGTGGTTGGGAGGAGGGAGGGGAAAGGAAGAAGGAAGGAGGGGGAAGGGGAAAGGAGGGAGGGGGAGGATTGGAAGGAGGAAGGCGAAGGCCAAGATGTAACACAGGGGAGAGATCGCGGATTAGGAGAAGGAAGAAGGGGCATTATAGCCAAGAATATGGCCAGGATTAGGGAAGGACAGAGAAGGCAAGGTTTAGGCGCTTTGGGGACACTTTAGGGATTAGACCCACCGAAGCAGGGGGCGGGGGGGGAGAGGGGGGAGCAGGGGAAAGAGAGGGAACGGGGGAGTGAGTGAGGAAGAGGAGAAGAAATGAATCTATAGGATTGGTAACTCGAGGCTGGCAACTGGGGCCGCCGACACAGGAGGAGGAAGAGGAGGAGGAAGAGGAAGAGATGATGGCCCAACCCTAGGCAAGGAGAGGATGATCAAGAGGAGGACGAGAGAAGAGAGAAGAAAGAGGAAGAGGAGAGTAGATGAAAGGAGAAGAGGGACTTCGAAGAGAGGAGAGAAGAAGGGAAGAGGGGGAAGGGGAAGAGAAGAGAGGAGAGGAGGTGTGGAAGAGAGGAGAGGAAAGGAGAAAGAGAGGAGGGGAGGGAGAAATGAAAAGAAGGGAAGACAGGAGAGGAGAGGAAAGGATAGAAAGAGGAGGGGTGGGGAAGGAAGAGGAGGAAAAGAGAAGAGAGAGTTTGGAGAAAGGAGAGGAGAAGGGAGGGGAGGGGAAGAGAAGAGAGGAGGAGAGGGGAGGGAAAGGAAGGGAAGAGAAGAATGGAGGGAATTGGAAGAGAGGGGAGAAGAGGAGAAAAGAGAGTTCGGAGAGAAGAGGGAAGGCATAGAGGAGAAAGTAAAGGAAGAGGGGGAGGGAAAGAGAAGAATGAAAGGGAGAGGAAGGGAAGGGAGGTGAGGAAAGGAGAAGAGAGTAAGAGGAGAAGATAGGGAGCGGAAGAGGAGAGAAGAAAAGGAGGGGAAGAAAGGAGAAGAGAGTTTGGAGAGAGGAGAGGAGAAGAGAGGAAAGGAAGAGAAAAGGAGAGGAGGGGAGGGAAGAGAGGAAAGGACAGGAGGAGAAGAGATGAGGGCAGGGGGAGGAGAGAGGAAAAGAGAGAGGGGAGGGAAGAGAGGAAAGGATAGGAAGAGAAGAGAGGAGAGAAGGAGGCTCAGGATAATAGAGAAAGAGGAAAGGATAGGAAGAAAAGAGAGGAGGGGAGGGGAAGGAGAGAGGAGAGGGAAGGAGAGGGGGAGAGAAGAGAGGAAAGGATAGGAGAAGAGAGGAAAGGATAGGTGGAGAAGAGAGGAGGGGAAGGGGGAAGAGGAGGAGGAGGCTAAGGATAATAGAGAAAGAGGAAAGGATAGGAAGAAAAGAGAGGAGGGGAGGGGAAGGAGAAAGGAGAGGGGGAGAGAAGAGAGGAAAGGATAGGAGAAGAGAGGAAAGGATAGGTGGAGAAGATAGGAGGGGAAGGGGGAAGAGGAGGAGGAGGAGGAGGAGGCTCAGGATAATAGAGAAAGAGGATCGTGGGCGAGCGAGCGGACAACGGAGTAGATCGCCGGCGGCGGGCGTCTGGCATCAGCGACAGCAGGAGGGGAGGGGAAACGAGGGGAGGAGAGGAGAGGGGAATCAGACGAACAGAGCAAGAGGATTAGAATACGGAAACAGAGATACGTAGACGAAAACAAATTAAATGCGGGAGGAGGAAGAGAAGGAGGAGGAGGAAGAGGAGGAGGAGGAGGGTTGGTGTAAAGACGCAAATTTGGGCCCAAAAACAAGCAAATCAGGATCTCGAATGTCGAAGGGAATAAAAGACTCGAGATCTCATGATGAGATGGAAATAATTATTTTGTGTTAGGGTAAAGGCTTGGTAAAGGAAACCGCGTGGGAAAGAGAGCGAAAATAAAGAGAAGCTGGGAGGGGAAGAGAGTGGCGTGGTCGTGCGATAGAGAGGGAGAAGAGGCGACTCACAAAAAAACATTTGTTTTCCAAAGAAAATTAACTAAAAAAATTGACATGACCACAAGTTCTTTGTGAATAGCCATAAAGGAGCTATCACACTGGGCTATTTTTCCTCCAACCTCCAATTAATCGGCGGTACGGCCCACCTCCAGCTCTGTTTCTGCAGTAAAATCACCGTGGTAAGCTATTTTGTTTTCTCAACAATTTACATAGAATGTCATTTGATGTGTTGGAGGAAAATGATTTTCCTCCATCACATCAAAATCCTTTCCGGAAGCTACGGTCTGGAAATTTCCTCCAACAGTCGAAGGAAAAATAGTCCAATGTAATAATGTCTTAAGATGAAACCTCCAACAGTTGGAGGAAAAATAGTCCAGTGTCATAGCGCCTTCAGATGAAACCTCCTCCAACAGTCGGAGGAAAAAATAGTCCAGTGTGATAACGCCTTCAGATGAAACCTCCTCCAGCAGTCGAAGGAAAAACAGTCCAGTGTGATAACGCCTTATGATGAAACCTCCAACAGTTGGAGGAAAAATAGTCCAGTGTGATAACGTCTTCAGATGAAACCTCCTCCAACAGTCGGAGGAAAAAATAGTCCAGTGTGATAGCGCCTTCAGATGAAACCTCCTCCAACAGTCGGAGAAAAAAAAAGTCTAGTGTGATAACGCCTTCAGATGAAACCTCCAACAGTTGGAGGAAAAATAGTCCAGTATGATAACATCTTCAGATGAAACCTCCTCCAACAGTCGGTGGAAGAAATAGTCCAGTGTGATAAAATCTTATGATGAAACCTCCAACAGTTGGAGGAAAAAATAGTCCAGTGTGATAACGTCTTCACATGAAACCTCCAACAGTCGGAGGAAAAATAGTCCAGTGTGATAACGCCTTAAGAGGTGGAAGCTCAGGCTGGAGAGGCGTAGGTGAGTCTGGGTTGAAGGATATGAGCGTTTTGGTATTTAAAAAAAAAAAATCCTTATATAAATCCTTGGAAAGGAAAGATTTATATAGGGAGAGAGTTTTTTTTAAGGATATCACCGTAAGAATCTCACGGTAGTATTCTTAAAAAATATATATATAAAAAAAATAAAAGATTTTTCCTTATCGTATATAAATCCTTGGAAGGGAAAGATTTATATAGGGAAAGAAATTAAGAATACCACCGTAAGAATCTTACGTTGGTATTCTTAAAAAAATCTTTCCTTGTATAAATCTTTCCCTTCCAAGGAATTTTTTTAATACCGTTAGTCGCGAAGAAGGAAGAGCCGGAAGGTGGAGAACATCTGCGTAGGATCCTCATTGGCGTCTGTGTCGTTTATCTAATCCATTTATTTATTTTTATTTGTTTATTTATGTATCTAATGATTTCTTTATCTACATTTATTCATCTATCTATACACTGATTTATCTATCTTATATTTTATTTATTTCTCTATTTCTCTATTTGTTTATGCACTATGCATTTATTATTTCGTCTTTCCATCTATTTACTCTTTTGTTTCTTTATTTATTAATTTATTTATTCACTTCTTTATTTATTTATTTATTTTTTTGTCGTTTGCAGAAAGCTCAAACAAATACAATGAGATGTGTTTGGTTGGTTATAGAGTGGCTGTTTTGGCTTAACTACTGCTTCGATGTAGTTGGTGGCAATGTGATTAGGTGTGACTGTCTTCTTCTTCTTTTACTTTTACTTCTTCTTCTTCTTTTACTTCTTCTTCCTTAACTTTTTCTTTTATTTCAGTTTTTTACTTTTTCTTCTTTTACTTCTTCTTCTTCTTTAATTTCTTTTTCTTTATTTCTTGTATTTTTTATACTTTTTTTTTACTTTTATTTCTTCTACTTTTTCTTTTACTTCTTGTTTTACTTCTTCTTTTACTTCTCCTTCTTCTTCTTTTATTTCTTTTATTTCTTCTTTTATTCTTTCTTCTTTT
>NC_134805.1:25629971-25642471 GCF_046742065.1 Oratosquilla oratoria
GGAAATATGTATTTTCACTTAATTAAAAATATTAATATGCAAACATTGCTACACATGTTAATAAACATAAAATAAGAAAATATGGGTAACTTGTCATCATTGTAAATATAATAACCACAATTATGTTTGTGGAAATGCGGAGCAGTAAATGATAATATATGATTATATGATTTGCTCTTAAATTTCATGAGCTCATCTGCAAGTCGGATTCTGAAAACATCAAACCGACAGAAATTTTATATATTTTTTTTCTTTCTTTTATCGATTTGAGATAAGGGTAGGTCCGCTCACGTTTTAAAAGTCTGAGCGTTGCCATGATTTTTCGGAAAGAGGAAAACGTGGTTCCAATAATGCTCCAAGGACTAGATAATGACGTTAGCAATACATTTCCGAATATAAACTAATTTATGGCCTCGTCGTGTCACAAGGGAGTCGTCTAAATCCACTTATATTGTCCTGCAGACATGACGTCATATCGTTTAATTTATTTCCGAAAGTAACGGTTTTTTATATACGTTTTCTTATTTTTTTTTTCTAAACCTGGTAGTTTAATATCAAAAGATCAATCACTATGGTGACTTTTAGAAGTAAATATAAGGAGTTTTTTATCAATACGGAAATAGTAAAGCATCTCTACTGCACGTAGAAAAAGACATCCACCAGGAAATGGGAATTTACTGTTCGGCCACAAATGAGCATCTGGACATCGGCAAGGAAAAATCCCCCATAATGAGAAAAGTTAAAATTGGCGAGAAGGAAAACAAAAAAGTCTTTATTTGTCCCGTTTTTAGGGTGACTCTGTGGTTGCTTTTGCATATTTGATTTTCGGCTCAACGTTGAGTCAACGCTTCAGGGATTTGGTGGCTTGTATAGTGTCTGTACCCGACCGCCTGGCTTCCTGTAGGTTCTGTCATCGAGAGCATTTGGCGCCGCGTCCTTAGGCTACGTCTTACTCGGTACGATTATCGTTCAACGATGATCGTTTCTTGGGTCAACGATGATCGTCAAACGATTATCTAGAACACTAATTCACTGTTTTTGAATGGAGCCGTTTTCCCTCGAGCGAGTACCGTTAGTCTATATATAAAAAAAAATAGTGCTCTAGGCAATCGTTTGACGATCATCGTTGAGCCAAAAACGATCATCGTCGAGCGATAATTGCACCGAGGAAAATGTACCCTTACCCAGAAAGAATAGCACAGGCGATGAATGGATGAATAGATGGATGGATGGATGGTCAAAGAATTGACGTCATGATTTCGGTCTTTCGAATTGACGTGAGAATAAAAGTGTCCCATTCACTGATATTTTGCTTCGGTTTTGTGCTCCACAAGAGGAAGATTAGATCCAACCTAACACGTGGAATCGTGATGACAGGCCAGGACCCAACCTTATCAAAGGCAACCCATAAGTCTCTATATAGTTTTAGAAACAATTTGATTAACGTCACGGAGACCCCCTATCAGGAGGCTAGGACTGTGCCCCTTACAGAGGAATTTGTAATGTGAAATTTAATTGACAGTGCCCTAGGTCCAACTCGCTGGTGGCAAGGTTTGAACATCCCTCACCCCAACCCCCACCGCAAGTAGAGACGCTCTATCCCGATTGCCCAGCGAGCTTACCTTGAAATAATTACAAATAAATAACTAGATTAATAGATATGCAGAATAGTACAGATCAAATCTTAATAATATGATATGGAATGCAACAAAACAATTATGAAATGAAGTAGAATAGATTAAGATAAAAGCAAATGAAATGTTTGGGATATATCAAGGAAAAGGATTCTGTTTGTGTATGTGTACAATACAGGAGTACATATGTAACCAATGTATGCGCTTATCAAGTATGTTTACGGACTTGAGCGCTTATCACACTGGGCTAATTTTCCTTCAACATCCTACCTCCAACTTCCATTTGAATAACTAGAATATGACTTCACTAAGAACATTTCAACAGTATTTCTAACATTCGTCTTGCGACACTGCTTCTGACCCAGGGCAGTGGACAAGGTGCAGGGATGACCCGTCTTTCAGGAGGTGCTAAGATAAGAGGGAGGGTGGAGGGGTGTGGAGTGTATTCAGGGATGGAATGGGTGGGAATGATTTTATGCCTTTTTCTTTTTGGCTACCCCCCTTGTAAGGGGGAAAAAGCCTTGGTATATGTATGTATGTCTAGATGTACAATCTCTTAAGGGCCATTTACACGATCAAACTGTTTGTCAAACCCGGTTTGTCAAACATGTTTGAAGTAATGTTTGACCGTGTAAATGCTAGGAGTAATATTATTTGACTTTTGAGTGTAATTAATAAATTACATAGACATTTGGCTCGTTCAGATTTGGAAAATTATGTTACCTCGAACTTCATTAAAGACAATGACAAATTTGAGAGAATATGTCCTCTTGGTAATAGATTGACACAAAGCGCCAAGAACAAATTTAAAGTCATCTAAGATATATAAAAATTACCAAGGGCATCAGACCTGTTTACATTTGCGTTTTGAACCGCGGCGGTTCAATTATAGTGTAAGTTATTGGAGGCGTTCACACACAACCGCACATTTTTTTCCCTTTATTATGCGGTACCGACGAGGTTTCAGCGCGGTTTAAACCGTTAGTGGGATCAGGGCCATGGGGGTCGATGACATAAAATTTGGATAATTTATTTTCTATTTATATGATTTTATTAACTTTCCTATTCGTTTACTTGTGTGCTGTATTGCTTTATCATTTTATTGATATTTCAATATTTCCATGGAAAAGGGGAATCCAGAGATTTCAGGACTTCATATGGGATCAATGATATAAAATTTTGATTTTTTTTTTCATTTATATAAATTCGTAAACCGTCCTATTCGCTTACTTATGTATCGCTACATTATTTTTATAGTCAATATGTTTATTTGTGTATTTATCATTTATTGTTTATTTGTCTATGTCTTGATATATTTAGTCTAATTAATTATTCATCTATACGAGTATTTCTGTCCATGTATTTATCCATATATTAATTATCTGGCTTGAATTTGATCTGGAAAGACTTTGTTGGTGCTGCTGAACATAAACCAATGTAAGCCGCTACGGGACATCTTAGCTCTTCTCAGTAGAACACTGAAGCGTATGCATAACTTTTGTCCTAAAGGTGGCGGAACACTAGGTATTTCTCGCTAGCATGCTACTTGCTTTTGCTTCTTCGTTTGAGTAGAAACGATATAGTTTGTTTTTTCCAAATGCCAAATTACACTGTAGCGAGAAGCTGAATGATGAACAAAGGGAAGTTAAACCTATACAAGTTAGACACATTGGTGAGACGCTCAAACGAAGTAGCAAAAGCGAGTAGCATGCTATCCTAGTGTGCCACCACCTTAAGAGGTGTAGCGACACAAGAGCAGCACATACAGCGTTCGGGATTGTCCTGGAAAGCCACATCCTCAACAATGTTCACGAAGAAATTGGGAGACGATACGCCCAGAGGCGAAACTATGTGTAGATCATTAGTTCGAAGACGCATGTTCGCCTTCGGGGACATCACCGGAGATTTTGTGTAACACAGTTCGAGAAGTTCTTGAGGGGACTTCTGAAGGATCTCGAGTTTGTCGCGGAATTATCTCGGTGTAAGTGATCAAGGAGGAATTGAAGGTGATGTCAATAGGAACTTTTGTGAAAAGGGACTCGACATCCAGTGCGGCAATCATGGAGCGGTCCCGATCGACTCGAGAGAGTCTGAGGAGAAAATCTTACCCTAACACGTCAGGGACACTGGAAGTGAGAAACTCTCACAAACTCTCACTTTTTTTTTCTTTTTTTTTCGTCTGTTTCTTCTTCTTTTTCTCCCTCTTCTTGTTCTTGTTCCTCTTCTACTTCGTCTTCTTGTTCCTTTTTTTCCTCCTATTTCTCCTCCCCTCCCTCTTCTTCCTCGTCTTCATCTTGCTCGTGTTTCTTCTCCTTTTTCTTCTTCTTCCTTTTCTTCCTCCTCTACCTCTTACTCTTTTTCCTCTTTTCTTCTCTGTTCTTCCTGTTTTTCCTTCTCTTCTTCTTCATCCTCTTCTTTTTCTTCTTCCTCCTCTACCTCATACTTTTTTTCCTTTCCTTTCTACTCTTCTCTCTCTTCTTCCTGTCCTTCCTCCTCTTCTTCCTCTTCATCCTCTTCTTTTTCTTCTTCATGTTAGAAATGATACGAAGTTGCCCAGGCTATTCACTATAAATGAAAAAAAAATGGAAAGATAACGAAAGCGTTTGTGTCAGACAAGATTTAACAAGGAAAGTGTTCTATTCAAAAGACGCAAATTTGTCAGATGTATTTAGATCATGTATCACAGCAGGAAACCAGGTCGAGCTGGAAACAAGCTGTTCCGGTCGAGAATAATATGAGCGGAATGTGCAATAAATCGTAGCAGATAACTAGGAGTCGAGACAAGAAAACAAGAGTGAATTGGCGTTTCCTAAGGTATGTTTATTAGCGTACTACAGCCACTGTCGGATCACGCGCATCATACCTGACATCATATTTGGGTAAATGTGTTGGTCGGTTCGGTTGAATTTGTCAGACTTGTACTTTGTAGCTTGAGGCAAAACGAAAAAAAAAAAAAAAAAAAAAAATTTGCTGTAGACAATCGTTTGGCGATCTTGAGCCATGGCCAAATATCGTTAAGTCATAATCGAGCAGAACTTACCTCTACATTAAAATGACAGTGAAGGGTGGACGAAAGTCCATGGAAAGAAGTCCACGGAAGCTTCTGTCATTGGGAAAGCGGAACAGACATGTAATTATAATTTGTAGAGTTTGCACCAAATGGCACCAGTGTTTGCAAGATTTACGATCCACGGTTTTTTGCCGTTGCATTGGCTGATGTTGCATTCATCACGCACGGCACCATGTAAAGTGGAAGTAGGCACAGTTGTCATTACTCGGTTCTGAAAGTCAACAATTCTCCGGACACTTGCATCTCAGTGAGAAGTAACAGTAGTCCATAAAGGAGGCGTATGTATATAAAATGTGACGTTGTTGTTGAATTTGAGCATAACTCTAAGCGCAAACTAACACGCAGGCGACACAGGTGACGCAGCATAGGGCAAAGACAGACATCCTGTTGCTGAACTGAAATACAGTATGAACTTCCTCACCTGAAATACTGAATTAGCACATCTAGAAGTCTTTCAAGTGAGAGGAAAGTTCAAACTGTACTTCAATTAATCAAGAGGAAGTCTGCCTTTGCTCTGTTCTGCGTCGCCTGTGTCCCCTGTGTCGCCTGCGTCGCCTGTGTCTCCTGCGTCTCGGGTTGTCTCGGAGACTGCACAGTAGGTTAATAAAGTTAGCCGCAATTTTAGGTTCTCGGCTTTGCTGTTAACGTGCATTTTGTCAGGTACGTACAGTATATCCTATAACATACGAACTGCCTATGCCTACCCCCACTCTGAGTCCCTTCTACCTCTGTCCTGTATATCTGTGTCATCCAGACCAGGCTTTATTCAGATCCACCAGCAATACTCTCTCTCTCTTTCTCTCTCTCTCTCTCTCTCTCTCTCTCTCTCTCTCTCTCTCTCTATATATATATATATATATATATATATATATATATATACACACTTCTCTCTATCAATCTATGTATCTATCTTTATCTCTCTATCTCTGCATCTCTCAATTAACTTTTCATTGCAGCTCCCCTCGACACTTGAAGTGAATTTTCCCCCCGGAAAGCCCTTTTTCCAATAGGGCCTCTTTGGCCCAGGGTCCTTTTAATATGCCCTTTTTTGATTAGTTACTTTACATAAGTCAAACGGCCGTGCTTTGAATTTAATGCTTTTTTGAAGGCGAGGGAGGGGGAATAGGGTGAAATATTACGTCGTACATTGGTCTGTGAATTTTTCGTTTTTCTTCGCATATTTGTTCCTTTACATGTTTCTTGTTGTAAGTTTATCGTAAATTTATCTCGCCTGGGCATCTGACTATATCATAATTTTTGTTGTTTTATGCCTTGAGTATATAGAGATAGTATGCCATCATGGATATATATATATATTTTTTTCGTTATTTTTTTTTCCAAAAACTCTTAATGTCATACCTCGTTTTATATGAAAAAGTCAGTACGTATAGTTTTATTGGCTTCGTCACATTCTTAATTTCATAAAGAAATTACATTTCTTTCACTTTATGCCTCCATTTCTAACAGTAACGATTCTACCCCATCTTCTGTACTTGGCCGCATTCATAAGAATAGTTGAAAAAAAAAAATCCAAACACCTCAAAGTCTTTAAGGGTGCTTCCAGTTTTGTCCAAATATTGTGGCTTCTTACTCTTGAGTCACACCAATTTTATTCGTGAAAGTTTCCAGACATAATGTCCCAGTGTTTAACTCGTTGTAGAGTCTGACAGAGTTCTCTAAAAACATGTCAGTGTGTTTAATTCGTTTTAGAGCCTGAAGAGTTCTTCAGAAACATGACGTCAGAGTGTTTAACTTGTAGAGTCTGACAGAGTTCTCCAGAAATATGATGTCAGAGTGTTTAACTCGTTGTAGAGTCTGACAGAGTTATCCAGAAACATGATGTCAGGGTGTTTAACTCGTTGTAGAATTTGACAGAGTTCTCCAGAAACAAGACGTCAGAGTGTTTAACTCGTTGTAGAGTCTGACACAGTTCTCCAGAAACATGACGTCAGAGTGTTTAATCGTTGTAGAGGCTGACAGAGTTCTCCAGAAACATGACGTCACAGTGTTTAACTCGTAGAGTCTGACAGAGTTCTCCAGAAACATAATGTCAGAGTGTTTAACTCGTTGTAGAGTCCAACACATTTCTCCAGAAACATGATGTCAGAGTATTTAATTCCTTGTAGAGTCTGACAGAGTTCTCCAGAAATATGATGTCAGAGTGTTTAACTCGTTGTAGAGTCTGACAGAGTTATTCAGAAACGTGATGTCAGAGTGTTTAACTCGTTGTAGAGTCTGACAGAGTTCTTCAGAAACATGACGTCAGAGTGTTTACTTGTAGAGTCTGACAGCGTTCTCCAGAAATATGATGTCAGAGTGTTTAACTTGTTGTAGAGTCTGACAGAGTCATTCAGAAACTTGATGTCAGAGTGTTTAACTCGTAGAATTTGACGTTTTTCAGAAACATGACGTCAGAGTGTTTAACTTGTAGAGTCTGACAGAGTTCTCCAGAAATATGATGTCAGAGTGTTTAACTCGTTGTAGAGTCTGACAGAGTTCTCCAGAAACATAATGTCAGAGTGTTTAACTCGTTGTAGAGTTTATCACAATTCTCCAGAAAGTTAAGTATGTTTTTTCTTCTCCCATGAACTATTTTCACTTGTTTAATTGTTGATTATTTCTCCTAATCTGAACATTTGCGCCTCATAAAAGTTGTGTATACTTTCTTGAAGAGCTACTTTGTTTTGCTCCTCAGGCGGGCTGAAATCTTTTCGGATTATTTGATTTTTTTTTTTTCATTTTATTTATTTTTTTTTGTCGTGAAGTTGAGTCTATTTTCTTTAACTTTCTTTAGACTGTGGTTTGATTGGTTATTTTGTGTGTTACTGATTTGTTTCACTCTACATCCACTAATTATAAAAAATAAATACATCGTGAACTTTGGTTTCATACAATGTGGACTATTTTTTTTTTCCTACTACTTGGCATCATATTTGGGTAAGCGCGTTGGTAGGTTTGATTAGAATGATCAACCTTATACTTTGCAGCTCAAAGCAAAACAACCCCATTCAAAAACAAAGAATTAGTGCTCTAGACAATCACCTGACGATCATCGTTGAGCCTTGAATGACCATCGTTGAGCCATGAACGATCATCTTTGAGCCATGAACGATTATCTTTGAGCCATGAACAATCATCGTTGAGCCATGAACGGCCATCGTTAAGCCATGAACGATCATCGTTGAGCCATGAACGATCATCGTTGAGCCATGAACGATCATCGTTGAGCCATGAACGATCATCGTTGAGCCATGAACGATCATCGTTGATTCATGAACGATCATCGTTGAGCCATGAAATACCATCGTTGAGCCATGAAAGACCATCGTTGAGCCATGAACGACCATCGTTGAGACATGAACGACCATCGTTGAGCCATGAACGATCATCGTTGAGCCATGAACGATCATCGTTGAACGATAATCGCACCAAGCACAACGTACCTTTAAGATGAAAGTCTACTTCCTGCCTTCCCTTGGGTACTTTCCTCCGTGTTTTTCATCCCAAGGCCTGAATGATATGGCGGAAGACTCCAATCAGATGCAATCTAATTTATGGCGAAACGCACCTTCCCTCCTTTCCCTTCATCCCTCCCATGGATATACCAGCTCTCTTGGTCCCCTTCCCTCCCTCCCACATTCCCTCCCTCCCACATTCTCTTCCTCCTTCCCTTCCTCCCCTCTTCCTCCCCCCTTCCTTCTTCCCTTCCTTCCTTCCTCCCTTCCTTCATCCCTCCCTTCCTCCTTTCCTCCCTCCCTTCCTCCCTCTCTTCCTCCCTCTCTTCCTCTCTTCCTCCCTCTCCTCCTCTCCCCCTTCCTTCCTCCCTACCTCCCTTCCTTCCCTTCCTCCCCCCTCCCTCCCTCCATCCACCTCCCTCTCCACTCCTGCCCAGCCCCTCCTCCCTTCCCTTCCTTTCCCTTCAGCCCTCCCACGGATCTACCGACTTTCCTGGTCCCCTTCCCTCCCTCCCTCCCTCCCTCCCTCCGTCACTTCTCTTTCATCCCTCCCTTCCCCCCCTCCCTCCCCCCCTCCCCAGACCCCTCTTTCCTTCCTGTTTCCACTCCTTTGTCTTGTCTATTTTCACGCCTGTAATGTGATTTTATGCAAAAATCGCCATAATTAGTCTGTAGCATGGGTAAATGAGGACAGGCAAAGGTAGACGGGCTCTGATAACTTGTAAAAGGCACAATTAGGAAGAGTTTCCTGTCAATTATACCCTAATTTGCCCCTGCGACGACGCCGGCGTGGGAGGAAGGGAAGGGGGAAGGGACGCGGGGCACCCCTCCCCCTCTCCCCCTCTCCCCCCTCTCCCTACCCCCTCCCTCTCCCCCCTTCCCCCTCCCCTTTCCCTCTGAAGAAAGCGAGAGGGAGAAGGTCTGGAGGTTCGGGGGGTGGGGGGGAAGGAAGAGGTAGGGCGAGAGGAAGAGGAAGGAAGAAAGGAGGGGGGAAAGAGGGGGGAGGGGGAAAGAGAGAGAGGAAGAGAGGAGTGAGGGATGGAGGCAAAGAGAAAAGTATAAACAAATCTGAGCGTAAAGGATAAGTAACCTGAACGTGGCAGAATATGTTGAGTGTAAGCAGAGACTGAATATGATTTCATACACAACACAAAGCCTTTGCACAGATATTAAAGAACTCCTAATTACTTCGGGTCATATCAATTGAAAAACTGAAAACTGAAGACCTCGTTGACATGGGGCTAGTGCTAGGAGCTAGTGCTAGCTGCAGGTTAACTTATCCGGCAAGTAAGTGTTCACACTAGGGTAGTTTGGAAGCAAGTTTACTAACTTTCCGTTGTCTTTGGACAAGTAGTGGAGTAGTTTGCAAGTCGCTAGTATTAGCGGCTAGTAAACTACTCCGAAGTCAGAGGTATAAGATAAAATACTCGGAAACGGGGTTGGGTTAGGACTTTACTCGAACCTTTACTCGAACTCCTCAGGACTCGAAATTTCATCAAAAAATCGTCACTAAGCATGACCTGAGAGCAAGTGCTGGCCTTGTGATTGACGGCTATCACCCTCCCGGACGAGAGCTCAGAGGTCATATATAACCGATCTAGTGCGTGGGGAAACATAACTTACCAGACAGTAAACTTTTTTCTTACTTTATTTTCTTTTCTGTAAAAAAAAAAAAAAAAAAAAAAAAAAAAGTTCAGGGTTGTGAATCCAAGTGAAGTTTTATTTGAATTTGTGACTAGGTCTGTTTGATTGCTTCTATCCGGTCGTGAGATTCATGGAATGCTATGAAGGAGGCCTTTGTTCAGCAGTGTCCTCAGGATGGCTGACTGATGGATGAAAAGAATAACTATGGACTTCTTTCATGGTTTCCACCTGAATGTGTTATAGTCTGAGCTTGGATTTCAATGTTGGCCTAAGACTCTTTCTTAGCATTTCTTTGCTAAATTGGGTGAAAACTATTTGAATGTTGATCCACATTACAAGCCGTCTGCGAAACAGTTTATCTCTCTTTCTCTCTCTCTTTCTCTCTCTCTGTCTCTCTTCGTCTCTTTCCGTCTCTCTCTTTCTGTGTGTATGTGTGTGTGTGTGTGTGTGTGTGTGTGTGTGTGTGTGTGTGTGTGTGTGGAATGAAAGCGGAGAGGAAGAGGAAGGGAGGAGGAGGTGGGAAGGAGGAAGATGAGGAGGAGAAGGATGTGGGAAGGAGGAGGAAGAGGAGGTGGTGAGAAGGAGAAGGAAAAGGTGAGGAGGAGGTTGTGGAGGTGGGGATTAGGATGAGGTGTGGGAGGAGAGGGAAAAGGAAGAGAAGAAGGAAGGGGAAAGGAGGAGGAAGGGGAGACGTAGGTAGGTGGAGGAGGAGTAGGAAGAAGGGAAAGAGTTGGAGGAGGAGGAGGAAGAGGAGGAGGAAGAGGAAGAGGAAGACGAAGACGAGTCCATAAAAATCTCCAAGGAAAGGTTACGCAGCATAAATGATGATTTCAGCTCCTCAGGTTCAACCGGTTTATCAGAGGCAGAACTTTACAGTACCGCTGGGAGGACAAGTCCATACATCAAGAACGCAAGCTTCGTCTCGAAGGTAGGGCAGGAGAGGGAAAGGGAAAAGGAAAGGGAAGAGGAGGCTGGCCAGGTGCAGAAAGGCAGAGACGGAGGAAGGAAGGGTAGAGGGAGAGGCAGAGAGGCAGTGGGAGAGGAAGAGAGGAAGGAGGTGGAGTTGGTGGAGGGAGGGAAGGGTAGGCGGACCGATGGAGGAAAGGAGGGAGAAAAATCCATGGTGCAAAGGAAAGGAAAGGAAAGGAAAGGGGAGTTATTGGGGTAAGAGGAGGGACTGGGGAAAGGTAGAGGCAGTGGGAGAGAAAAAGAGGTAGGAGGTGGAGGGAGGGAAGGGTAGACGGACCGATAGAGGAAAGGACGGGGGAAGAGTTCATGGTGTAAAGGAAAGGAAAGGAAAGGAAAGGGGAGTTATTGGGGTAAGAGGAGGGACTGGGGGAGTTTCCCGTTTTTCCATCTTTTATGTCACTGTGTGTGAGCTCAATGGGAATTAGATTAAAGTGAGAAGGGCGTTTCATATTCATTTCGTATTAAATATAGATTAAGCTGTTATTTATGGACACCGGATCTCGCCCCGTGCTTGATGAATTACCGCATAGAAGAAGAAAAAATGGTTATGTAGTTGTACACTTACATAATATATACACATACATGCATTCCCACATACATACATACCCTAATACATACATACGTACATACACATATACATACATGCATACGCATATACATACGTACATAGACACATACGTACAGGAGGAAGAGGAGGAATAGGAGGAGGAGAAGGATAGCAAGTCCTCTTCCCCGTTTTCTTTGAGTTCGGTCGCTGCGGAAGGTGAGCTCACCGGTGATGGTTGGCCTGACCCGCTTCAGGTTTAAAAGACGATATACATATATGTGTATATATATATATACATGCAAATACATGAGGCGAGATCTGGACTGTAAGCTCGGGTGACGTAATACTTCCCATCGGAACTCTCGAATCGCAACTTCCTTCACAACTCTTGGAAAAATGGGCTTATGCCTTGTCATGGTGAAAAAAGATTCCACCATGCAGCTTTCCTCGCTTTTTTTTTTTTTTTTTTAACCTGTGCCGCCCTCAGTTTACATATAAAACTCCTGCATAATAAAATCCGTCAGCAGTTCTTTTTCGGCCAAAGAAATCCACAAGCATTACTCCTGAATCCCAGAACACGGTGGACATCACTTTCTGACCTGACCTTTCAGATTTGACCTTGATTGGTTCAGATGATCCACGCAGAACACACTGTTTTGTCTGCATTTTACTTTCAGGATTATACTGATAGACCTACGTTTCATAGCCCGTAATAATCGACTTATAAGCTCTTCATGAGCCTCACTTTTGCTCAAAATCGCCTATCAAAGACCAGTTCGAAGGCTTTTGGAACCAATCGCGCAGAAAGCTTGCTGAGTCAGATCTTAAGTGAAAATTGATTTAACTGAGCCACAATATTTCCGAGGCCAAAGCTATTTGATTAAATGTTATTCTTCTGTCTTCTTCACCTCCCACGTTTCTCAATTTTTTTTTTAATAATCTCCAGTCCCCTGCCCATTACTCTCTCCTTTAACTCCCGCACCACTCCGTCCATGTACACATTGAGCAGACATGGTGACATGACACAGCCCTGACGCAGTCCCACTTTTACCTCAGACCACTCACTCTCTCCATTTCTCATTCTTATATAGGCTTTACTATTCTCTTAAAAACCCTTGACTGTTCTTAACAGCTTTCCCACCAATCCCATATATCTGCAAAACCTCCCACAGTGCCTTCCT
>NC_134805.1:25647471-25654971 GCF_046742065.1 Oratosquilla oratoria
TTTGCCTCAACATCAAAATTTGCCTTAAATTCGTTTATGTTGTTGGCCTGGATTATATTTTCATCCAATTTGTTTCGAATTTGTGTGTGTGTGTGTGTGTATGTGTGTGTGTGTGTGTGTGTGTGTGTGTGTGTGTGTATGTGTCTGTGTGTGTTTGTGTTCGTTTGCTTGTGTGTATCTATTCTTTTATGTTTGTGTGTGTATGTCTGCCTGCCTGGATGCCTGTGGGTGTCTGTCTGTGCGTTTTTGTGTCTGTCTTTATGTCTGTGTGCTTTTGTGTCTGTCTGTATATCTGTGTGCATGCACTCCTGCATCGCATGAGGGAGCTTTGCGGCGTCTACCCTTGAAGTCTTGATCATGTTCGAGTGTTCCTCCTCCCGATTGTCCCTCCACGTCCTCATCTTCATTCTTCTTCTTCGGTGCCGCCTCGGAGGGTCTCGCGTAGCTGAATCTTGCAGCGACCTCGCTACAATAGCGAGCTCGCTCTCTTTCATGGCGTGTCTTCGTATTCATTAGACGTCCTGATGAAGTGATATGGTTTGTGAGTATGCAAACACTTCCCCCCCGCCTCCTCGAAGAAGAAGAGGAAGAAGAAAACAAAAGAAGACCAATAAGGTGACCAAGAAGAAGACCAATAAGATGACCAAGAAGAAGACCAATAAGATGACCAAGAAGAAGACCAGGACCTTTCCTTCCTCCTCTTCCTCCTCCTCCTCTTCCTCCTCCTCCTCCTCCTCCTCTTCCTCCTCCTCTTCCTCCTCCCCTTCTCCTCCTCCTCTTCCCTCTCCCCTTCTCCTCCTCCTCTTCCTCCTCCTCCTCTTCCTCCTCCCCTTCTCCTCCTCCTCTTCCTCCTCCCCTCCTCCCCCTCCTCCTCCTCCCCCTCCTCCTCTTCCTCCTCCCCCTCCTCCTCTTCCTCTTCCTCCTCCTCCTCCTCCCCCTCCTGTTGCAGGTAAAGGCGTCGCACAAACAAGAAACAAACATAGTGACTCGGGTGCCTTTACAAACCCCTTCCTCCTCTTCATCTTCTTCCTCCTCATCCTCCTCTTTCTCCTCCTCCTCCTCCTCCTCCTCCGACGCACCATGTGTTTCCAATTAAAGTCTTTGAATAATTGAGCAACTCCCTACCGCCGCCGCTTAACAGCGCCTTCATGTCTCCGCCTCCGTCTCTTCACTCTCTCCACTTTCCCCTTCTCTCCCCTTCCTCCTCCTCCTCCTCCTCCTCCTCCTCCTCCTCTCCTCTCCTCTCCTCCTCTCCTTCACACCTCCTCTTCCTCATCCTTTTCGTCCTAATGTTCCTACTCCTCTCCTTCGTTCTCCTCCTTCCTCTTTTTCTCTTTGTTCTTCTGTCCGTACTTCTCTTCTTGCTCCTTAGTGTATTTGTTCACATGCTTCTT
Source organism: Oratosquilla oratoria (assembly GCF_046742065.1). Lineage (NCBI taxonomy): Eukaryota > Metazoa > Arthropoda > Malacostraca > Stomatopoda > Squillidae > Oratosquilla > Oratosquilla oratoria. The sequence goes on from NC_134805.1 coordinate 25,648,866, forward strand.
CTCTTCCTCCTCTCCTTTTTCTGTTTTCTCTTCCTTTTCAAACAACTTTATCTCTCTCCAGATCTCCCTCTCTCTCCTCCTCCTCCTCCTCCTCCTCCTCCTCCTCCTCCTCCCACCACTCTTTCTCTCCCTTTCGTCTTCGTTTTTCTTGTCATACTCCTTCTCTTCCTCTCCCTTTCTAGTTGTCCTTTTCCTTCCTCATTCTTCCTATTCCTCTTCTTCCTGACCTACTTCACCTCCTCCTCCTCCTCCTTTTCCTCTTACTTCTCTTTCTTCTCATACCTTTTTCTTCTCCTCCCCCCTCTTTTCCTCCTATTCCTCTTCCACCTTTTCCTCTTCCTTCTTTTTCTTCTCCATATCCCCTCTCGTTTTCCTCTTCATTTCTTAACCTGTTCTCCTTCTTCCTCCTCGTTCCTCTCCTCGTTCCCCTCCTCCTCCTCCTCCTCGTTCCCCTCTTCCTCGTTCCCCTCCTCCTCCTCCTCCTCCACCTCCTCCTCCTCGTTCTCCTCCTCGTTCCCCTCCTCCTCCTCCTCGTTCCCCTCCTCCTCCTCATTCCCCTCCTCCTCCTCCTCCTCCTCGTTCCCCTCCTCCTCCTCGTTCCCCTCCTCCTCCTCCTCCTCGTTCCCCTCCTCCTCCTCCTCGTTCCCCTCCTCCTCCTCCTCCTCCTCGTTCCCCTCCTCCTCCTCGTTCCCCTCCTCCTCCTCCTCCTCCTCGTTCCCCTCCTCCTCCTCCCCATCTTTTCCTCCTATTCCTTTTCCACCTTTTCCTCTTCCTTCTTCTTTTTCTTCTTCCTCTCGCTTTCCTCTTCATTTCTTTACCTGTTCTTCCTCCTCCTCCCCCTCGTTCCCCTCCTCCTCCTCCTCCCCCTCCACTCCTCCCGCTGTAGCTGTTGCTTCCGCTCACTCCATTATCTCCTCCACGGCTGATCTTTCTCTTTGTCTTCCACTTGTCTGCCGTCTCTTTCTTCCACTTCTCGATGAATCCACTCTGCATCGGGTGAGGACATTCTTCCCCTTGATCATCTCTGTGGAACTCCTTCTCTCCCCCCAACCCTCCCCCTACTCCCCTCCACGCCCTCGTTGGGTGGAGGAGGGTGGAGGGGGGTTGGCCTTTGTGGTTGTCCTCTGTCCTCGTCTCTCCTGTTTGCGCATGCGCGCTGTTTCCGTCCCATAACAACAGACTTCTTTCCATCTTCGCAGCTCGTTTTTTTTTTTTTTTTTTTTTTTTTTTTTATGTGATTCCTCTTTCTCTTTTTTCTCCCGATTATTTTATTCTATTTTTTGTTTTGTGATTTTATTTTTTAGATTTTCCTGTGATCGCTCCTTTCTTTTTTCCAGGTTACGGATTTAATTTTTTTCTTCTTATTTAAATCTCAGAACATTTTGCCATAAAAAAGGAGGGGATGGGGCCGATAGCCACTCGCAAGGAAAAACTGCGCGGTTGTTTGTGAACGACTCCATTGACATACACTGTAACAGAACCGCCACGGTTCAAACCGCTAGTGTGAACAGGGCATAACGTTCCGCCACCCGATGAAGAAACTGCGTCTTTGTTTGCATTGCTCATGCGGTGCTTCTTCCTCTGGGAGTCTTCGGAAAGACATCGAGAGTGGAGTCTCCACTCCAAGACTTGGGTTTCCGTGAAGAACATTACAAAAAGGTTAAAAAAAAAAAATCCCAATTTAATTCCGGATGGAACATATCCATTGTTTGCTTGTTTGTTTGTTGTGTGTGTGTGTGTGTGTGTGTGTGTGTGTGTTTGCAATATTGTGCTTGTTGTGGATATGTAGATGTACATGTGTGTAAGTGCGTGTGTGTGTGTTTGCAATCTTGTGCTTGTTGTGGATATGTAGATGTACATGTGTGTAAGTGCGTGTGTGTGTATGTGTATGCACGTATGGAAATTTTGTGTGTGTGTGTGTGTGTGTGTGTGTGTGTGTGTGTGTGTGTGTTTGCGTGTGTTTGCGCGCGCACAGGACTGTTGGTATTCATCCACTGAATATGTCCACCCGTCTCTACTCGCCATCACTCACCATCCCACTCGTACGAAGTGGGAAGTGAGAAACCCCTGGTAGGACAATGCTCCGTCAGTTGTGGCATGCCACTTTTTTTTTTTTTTTTTTTTTTTTTGCCGATGTTGGTTTGCCTCCCCGCCTGGCCGCAGTAGGCCACGGGAATCGAACTCACGACCATCTGTTCGACACGGTATCCATTGGGCTATCTTAATGTTTAACAGAAACCTTCTCTGGCTGTCTAAAAGGCTGTGAGTCTCGGTCCCTGTCTTCTCCATCAAGACGGTGACCTCGCTTCTCCATCAAGACGGTGACCTCGCTTCTTGTGTCTCCTATTGTCCGTTCCAGGTCATGATGCGATCGCCGATCTTCATCTTTCTTTTATCTTTCGTCTTTCACACTTCCCTTTCTTTTCATCCGTCACCTTTGTCCGGGCTTATAATGAGGGACACACACTGTCTTTCCCCTGAAGACAGTCTTTGTGATTTTTTTTTTTTTTTTTTTTTTTTTCTCAACATCATCTCAATCTCTGTGGTCAATCCTTGAGTCAACTTCGGGTGTCATTTCCTTTCCCGTTTTGTTGTCAATTAATTTTTGTCTGCATTCCTTAAAGGGTTATCACACTGGACTAGTTTTCCTCCGACTGTTGAAGCAGATTTGCAGAACGTAGCTTTCGGGAAGGAATCTGATATGCTGGAGGAAACTGAATTTCCTCCAGCATATCAAAACGAAATATTTTGCCATATTAATGTTACGGCGGAAGAAGTTCTGGAGGTGGGCGGTAACGCCGATTAATCGGAGGTTGGAGGAAAAATAGCCCAGTGTGATAATCCCTTTTACGTGGATCTAACTAGGTGGAGTATATTCATTTTCATATATATCACAACATCTCGTTCTACGACTCCATAGGAGGTGTGGGATGTGTATTTCTAAGTCATGGAGACTTCTGTTCAGACGAAAACACTATATTTATTTATTTTATTTAATTTTATTATGTTTTATTTTATTTGTTTATTTGTTTATTCTCATTTTATTTTTTTTTTATTTATTTTCATTTTATTCTATTTCATTTTACTTGTTTATTTGTTTATTTTTAGTTTATTTTTTATTTATTTATTTTATTTTATTTTATTTTACTTATTTATTTATTTTATTTCATTTTATTTATTTATTTGTTTTTTATCTTATTTTATTTATTATTTATTTATCTATTTATTTATTTATTTATTTATTTATTTTCTACTCTTGTCACGGGCTCAATCTAACACCAAAACCATTCTTCTCACGATTCCCTCCTTTCTATCTACAGTAAATGCCAAACAGAATGTTTTATTTAATCTAGTTTGTTTAGCTACAACACTTTCTGACGAGTTGACGTGTCGGTAATATAGTAAAGATACACTTCCCGTGTCCGGATAAAATATGTAGTCTTCCTTTACATATTTCTGCCTCTGTTTTATTTTTTCGATTTTCTTTTTTCGATTTTCTTTTTTCGATTTTCTTTTTTCTTTCCCACCTCTTCCCATCAGTTTCACACCTCGCTACCTGTCTTGCTTTGTTTTCTTTTGTTTTCTTGACTTCTTTTGTCCCTTTCTCTCACACACTCTCACACACTCGCACACACTCTCACTCGTCGAATTTTAGCCACACTTTCACCTTCTTTTCTCGTCCTTGCTAATACCGCCTCAGTTAATTGGTTTAAATGGATTCCTTATATATGTGTGTGTGTATGTGTACATGTGTATGTGTATGTACGTGTGTGTGTGGGTGTAGGTGCGCGTGTATGTACATGTGTGCATATGTACTGTATATGTATATGTTTATGCACGCGCGCACGCACACACATACACACACACACACACACACACACACACACACACACACACACACACACACACACACTCGGTGGCGCGGTTGATAGAGTCTCAGACTGTCAATACGGAGGTATCGGCGGTACCTGGATCGAATACTGCCCAGGCCTGAAATTATTTCAGTATCGCTGCGTTTCGAGTCGTTACTCCAACTCTCGTGGGCGGGGAGTTGGGGGTGTGTGTGCGTGTAAAGGTCATAGCATTACCCATAGATCGGACATACAAGCTCTGAGCTCTCTTCCGGGAGGGAAATAGCTGTCGATCACGAGTACAACACGTGATCCAAAGGCCAAGGTGAATACACACACACACACACACACACACACACACACACACACACACACACACACACACACACACACACACACACACACACACACACGAGAGAGACAGGGAGTGTCTTTGTTTTCTAACGTTTTGTCCTTGCCGGCACTTCTTCTGAGTGCTTATCTACTCTGTTAAATCATATTTCTTCCTACAAACGTTTTTCTTCCCTTCTATTAATTCCCTGACCTATCCCTCCCTCTCTTGTCTGCTCCACTCTTGCTTTTTTTTTTTTTTTGGGGGGGGGGGGGGCCCCGCAGTCTGTGCTTCACTGGGAGTTTCATAAGAACATAAGAATGAAGGAGACTGGTCCATGTCCAGTACCATCTATCATCTCCATCCATGAAGTTATCTAACCTTCTCTTAGGACAAATAGTTTCAGCGCTCACTACATGGTTTCTAAGTCTATTCCATTCGTCAACCACTCTATTGATAAGCTTGTTCTTACCTAATTCCTCAATGAAGGAAAAAAACATCCAATTTAAATCCATTACTGCGAGTTCTGTCCTGTTGTCTTAGAATGATGACCTTGTCTGCATTACCCGTGTTAAAGCTCTTGACCCATTTGAATACCTCTTTAAGATCATCCCGCGATCGTTTTCCTGTTCTCAGTTTTTCTATCTTTTACCTCTATTCTCTGCTTTGACATGGCGCTAGTTTAGTAGTCGCTAGTGTTAGTTGCAATTTAACTTACTCGGCAAGTAAGTGTTCACACTGGTCAAGTAGAGGGGTAGTTTACAAGTCGCTGGCAGTAGCGGTTAACTAGCCCTGTATCAACGAGGCTTTAGATTGTCTCACCGCTTCATAAAATTCTTTCGTTGTAATTTCTTCTCTTTGGAGAATGAATTGATAGATACGAGTCTCGGAGGACCCATTGTCGAGAGCCCGAGAACCTCGAGGACGACTCGAGGACGTAAGGACCTCCTCTTATTGCATTTTTAAGAGGAGCGAGACATTAAACTTAGGTGACAGAATATTACGACTCCTTCTCGACAAGGGTTATGGGGCGCTATTGGGATCTTGAGCTAAGTTGCCTAGTTTGCACCCTCGAGCGAGTGGGGGGAAATTAGCCATCTTCTGGCGATGAACGAGGAGTTTCACTCTAAACCAGTAAAAGTGTATGGGATCCTCCTCTGTTTCTGGAACTCTCTCATATCACCATGCAATGTAGTGGTTCCAAACCTTTTCTGGCTTGAGGCAACCTTGCCAAGCCTTTCAGAAGTCCCCAGCAGCACCCTTATTAGAAAATCTAAATTCTAGTTTGTCAATATTTTGTTGATTCAACATCAGTGTAACAAAAGTTTGCCCCTGGATAATATGAAAATACTCATCTTTACACTGATGCTGCTTTAATGAACAAAAATGGATGACAGAGTCGGTAATACGAAAATTATTTTTGCCCTGAATTTTGGCGGCACCCTCAGTTGATCTCACGGCACCCTTTGGTGCCGCGGCACACCGGTTGGGAACCACTGACGTAATGGATCATTCCAGGCCAGACTGGAGATCCAGAAAGTCACCTGAACTCGGCTCTTTCTTAAGTGGGACTCTTACAGAGAGGGGCTCCTTTGGACCAGTAAGGGTTCTCAACCTGGAAGGTCCCTGCAGTCGGCTCTTTCTTAAGTGGGACTCTTACAGAGAGGGGCTCCTTTGTTCTCAACCTGACTTTCCTTACGTGTCCCACACACGTCTTGCTGTTTCTCTTCAGCCTTCTGGAGAGACCACTTGTCAACACTAAATTTGATCGTTAAGCATTCACTAATTACCACTAGTTTTCGGTCAAGAAGTGTTTCTTTAAAAAGGGTTACTCCCTAAAAAAAAAAAAAATCTTAGGAAATATAAAGAATATATAGTAATTCGTTGAATACTTCACCAGTGATATGATTACAGTGTATTTTTG
>NC_134805.1:25667471-25694971 GCF_046742065.1 Oratosquilla oratoria
ATACAAAGAGAAGGGGAGAGATATATAGAAATAAAGAGACAAATAATGATAATGAAGGGGATAGTAGGAGAGTGAAGGACAAGAGCAACTAAAGGAGGAGACGTTATGAATGACATTAGTCGTAATTAAAGACAAGGAATCCGAGTCTGAGTCTGTAAGGGAACGAGCTTCAGTCAGTAAATTAGGTTCTTTATTTACGTAATTGAAGGAAATTGTCTTAACTGAAATAAGATTACGCCAGGGAGAGGAAATATTATTCATCCCGCGTTGTAAACGGAAGCACAACTTTTCTTCAGAAGTCTTGGGAGATGGAATCGGAACCTTTTTACTCCGTCGTTCCATGACGAAGAAGGACTCGATCTCAGTAAACAGGATCCGGTCCTCCAGCGAGACACTCCCGGGGAACTTGTCAGCAAATGACGAGTTCGGGAAATCATGTTGAGGGGGGGAGGGGGGGAAGGGTGGAGGGGGGTCGAGCATCTGGGAAAAACATGTTTTTCAAGTCGTCGGGTTGGTCAAGCAGGGGACCGTCTACATTCAAATGGACTCAACGAGATGAGCAAAGTTGGGGCTCGACAGCCGACCACCCGTTTCCCCGAACTCCTCCTTCCCCCTCACCTCTCCCCTCCTCTCCCCCTCAGAAGATCCCTCACCAGGTCATCTCCTTTCTTCCCCCCCTCCTCCTTCCCTCCCCCTCCCTCCTCGCCTCTCGCTTTCCTCTCATCTCATTGAAAATACTTTCCTCTCATTCCCTCCCCCTCCCCCTCCCCTCCTCCTCTTCTCCCTCCCGAAACCCCAATCCATCGTGTTTCTCCGCTTATCGCCCACTTCGGACGTATTTCCAGACACTTTTTATTCGTTTCGTTTTGCATAGTGGGGCGGGGGGGGGAGGTAATGGGTCTTCGGAGTTGGGCAATGAGGGTCTGTAAGGTCCACTTGTCCTCCGAATTTCTTCCAAACTTGTTACTTCATCTCTGTGTTGGTTGCCCACTCACGTGATCAACTCCTCGATATGGAGGAGGAGGAGGAGGAGGAGGAGCAGGAGAAGGAGGAGGAAGAGGAGGAGGAAAAGGGGAGATTCATGTATTCTTGAAACCTGTAATATTACTTGAACGATTTTAGATTAACAAACTCTACCACTGGTACTCGAACCCTTGGCTGTGCGACTGCTTACCACGAGGCAAGGACGTTACCATTGTACCACGCTGATCGCGTAAAAGGAACGATCTGGAACTTGAGTTGACCATTCTCTAACTACGCTCGTATGGCGCAGTAAGTAATCTTAATTTCATTAAATCTTTATTCAAGAGAGCCATCCAATGTGTGTGTGAAGTAATGACGAGTGGGATTCGAACCTTCGCTTGTGCTACTGCTTACCATAAATCATTCGTAAACGGTAAGCGAGGCTTTTAGGTTACGAGGAACTCCTCTGGCCCTACATTCTACAAGCTTGTGGGCGAGTTCGATAGTCGAAGACTTGAGTTCGATAATGAACCTCTTCTGAATAAGGGCGCTGTTACACTGGACTATTTTTCCTCCGACTGTTGGAGCAGATTTGCGGCCCGCAGCTTTCGGGAAGAAGTCTAATATGCTGGAGGAAAATAGTTTTCCTCCAGCATATCAAGTGATAGTCTATATATTTTTGTCGAGAAAACAAAATGGTTGGCCATAGTGATTTTACGGCGGAAAAGGTTATGGAGGTGGGGGGGTACCCTCGATTAATTGGATGTTGAAGGAAAAATAGCCTAGTGTGATGGCCCCATAAGAGTTCAACCCCGTGCAATCCAGTGACGACTTTAACAATATTCTTCTGGTTAAAGCCCGTCACAGATACGAGACTCGAGTTCTTTTGAGTAGAAACGACTTCGGTTACAACATTTTATTTTTCGAATTTCCAAATGTCAAATGATCTTTGCGTCATATACTGAGAAGTTGAATGACAAACTAAGACAAATTAAACTTATAAGAATATTAGGAACATTGTTGAATTGTAGACTTAGGGAAGTCTAGAATACTCTAAGCAAAGTCGTCTTCCAACTTTTCACAAAATTTGACAAGAATCTTGATTGTGTGTGGGAGCTTTAAGGCTGGACGGTTGTATTCTGTTGAGACTTCTGAGCATTGGAGAAACGAGACCTGGGGAAGCGACCCGTTGTCGTCACTCGACCAAACTAGTGGAGGCAATCTCGACATTACTGAAATTCTCTCAAAGGACTTGGAAGATGGAAATGATGTTAAAAGGGTTATCACACTAAGCTATTTTCCCTCCCACGTCCTACCTCCGACCTCCATTTGAATAACTAGAATATGACTTGGCTTATAGTAATCTAGACATCTCTAAGAACATTTCAACAGTATGTCTAATATTCGTATAGGTTTACAATCTCTTAGATCATCATTTAGCTTTGCTATATATATGACGGAAAGATTATTTGATTTTTAGAGATTTGAAAAAACGAAAATTTTGTAACCGAAGTCGTTTTTTACCCAAACGAACTCTTCAGCTGTCGAAGCTGGCGAAGCCCGTGGAAGCCCAGTGTGATAACCCCCTTTTGGTGACGAAGCGGGAGAACGGATAGAAAGGGCTCAGTTCCAACTGGGAATTATTCAAATGACAACAAATCTCTGTACCTGTTTAGCGTGTTCAGACATCGAGATATTCAAATACAAAATTTCACACTTCGGTACACAAGCGTATCATCAGCGTGGACTGACGAGCACATGCGCATAAGCAGGAGCATACATTTGCATACACACACACACACACACACACACACACACACACACACACACACACACACACACACACACACACACACACACACACACACACACACACACGCACAAACATATGCATATATTATATATATATATATATATAATATATATATACATATACTCGTATGTGTGTGTGTGTGTGTGTGTGTGTGTGTGTGTGTGTGTGTGTGAGTGTATGTGTGTTGTGTCTACTTATGTGTATGTGTGTGTGTACCATTGCCTTTGTGTGTGTGTGTGTGTAGACAGGAGAAAAAAATAAAAACAGTGATTGGAAATTAAGAGAAAATCGCCTTAAAGATAGCCAAGCAAAACAACAATTTTTGTTCCTGATAATTATTGATTTTACTTAAAAACTTAGGGGGAAAAAAAAATTGAGTCACGGTCCTAATTCTGAAGTGCAGGATTGGGGTCGCGGGGGGGGGGGGAGGGTAAGCGAGGTCGAAGATCGCTCCTCTTTAGCAACATCTCCCTCCTGTTCCCACATCTGTCATGAGCGAGTGACGCTCCGTGGAATGCGCTTGATTAGATCAGCAATTCGCTTTACAAGACTTCTATGGATCAGCCACTTGGCGCTCTCGCTCTCTCTTCAGCCAGACCCTTTTCTCCTCCTCCTCCTCCTGTGCAGGATAAAAGTCCCGAAGCATCGACAAGCACTTTGGGGTCGGGGTGGCTGAAGGAGTGGAAGGGGAAGGGGTGGGGACTCTTGTCACATAAGGAAGCTTCTGCGAGATTCCTCCTCCTCTTCCTCCTGGCAGGAAAAGAGAGAGAGAGAGAGAGAGAGAGAGAGAGAGAGAGAGAGAGAGAGAGAGAGAGAGAGAGAGAGAGAGAGAGAGAAAGAGGACGATTGGGATAGATGGCATCGGTGTTCCCCTAGGTGTCATCTGGATGACGAAAGAGAGAACGAAAGAGAGAGAAAGAGATAGAGAGAGAGAGAGAGGAGGGTTGGGATAAATGACACCGGTGTTCCCCTTGGTGTCATCTGGATGACGAAAGAAAGATCGAAAGAGAGAGAGAGGGAGCGAAAGAGAGAGAGAGAGAGAGAGAGTGGACGGTTGGGATAGATGGCTGGATGGATGTCACCGGTGTTCCTCTTGATGTCATCCGGGTGACGGTGGTCTCGAGGTCTTCGTAGTCTGAGGCGGAGGTGCTTCTTCGCGGCCGAGGGTCATCTGCCACCGAGAGGAACAAAATCACCTTCAGGAATTATATATCTACAGTTTTTCTCTGTGCGATAATAAGCCTACTACCACGGCCAATGATGGGCGACCCGCATCCTACTACCTGGCATCCTATTTGGGTAAGCGCGTTGGTAGGTAGGATCGGTTAGAATGATCAGCTTCGTACTTTGCAGCTCGAAGGAAAACATCCCCATTAAAAAACAAAGAATTAGTGACACCGACACTAATAAAATCGCCTGGCGACAGCTAGAACAAGAGGGAAAGTGCCATCTGGTACGGAAGGGTGAAGTTCACTTGATGCTTAGGCCCTGTTCACACTAGCGGTTTAAACCACGCGGACACACAGCATAATCGAGTAAAAACTGCACTGTTGTGTGTGAAGGGTTCCATTGACTTACACTGTAATTAAACCGCTGGTGGGAACAGGGTCTTAAGTATAGGAAGGTGAGGGTTGGAGTTCTAAGGTTCTTCGGTTCGAGTCTACCTGACGTCATGGCTATTTTGGATTTGTGCCATCGACACAAAATACGAAAAAATAAATGAGAGCGCAAAAGGTGTGTGTGTGTGTGTGTGTGTGTGTGTGTGTGTGTGTGTATGTATGTATGTGTGTGTGTGATTTACCTTGGTCTTGGATCACGTGTTGGACTCGTGACCGACAGCTCTTTCCCTCCCGGAAGAGAGCTCAGAGCTCGTATGACCGATCTATGGGTAATGCTGTGACCTTACACGCACACCCCCCCCCAACTCCCCGCCCACGAGAGTTGGAGTAACGACTCGAAGCGCAGCGATATTGAAATTAATTCAGCCCTGGGCAGGATTCGAACCTGGACCGCCGTAGTGACAGTCGGGGACTCTACCAACCGTGTGTGTGTGTGTGTGTGTGTGTGTGTGTGTGTGTGTGTGTGTGTGTGTGTGTGTGTGTGTGTGTGTGTGTGTGTGTGTCTGTGTGTGTGTGTGACCAGAGGTGGCATGTATGGGATTGGACGAGAGGACACAAGATGTCTCCTCATTGGCTGTCGTCCATTCATCTTGTCTCTCGACTGGACCGTGGAAGCTCCAACTCTCCGAGGCAGGTTTTGAGTGGGACTTGGTCTTGTCAAGGACTTTGCTTTCTCTCCGCGAGCAACAGAGTGCTCTGGGGTCGTGAAGTCCCATTTCAAAGTCCTAAGGTCTCTTACTACTGCTGAATAAAATCGCTTGACTGCAGACTGAGTAAAAACAATTTAAATAAAATTCCCGAAAAGGTTTACTGTAGACGGGTCAAGTTCGTTTCACACGGATCGACTTTTTGTCGTGCGTCGTCCACGACACGACGTCGTGCTGTCAAATAAACATGAATGTCTATAGACGCTTCCACACGCGGTTATAGTCGTAACGTGTGAAAGCGTCCATAGACACCCATGGCTATTTGAGAGCACGACGACCTCGCGTCGTGGACGGCGCACGGCGAAAAGTCGATCCGTGTGAAACGAACAGCTGTTGTGTCTCGCCATGAACCTCTTCCTTGCCGGGCGGTACTCTATCTTTTCTTTTTCCTGTCGTCGTGCGATTTTAAATCGCTTTCTAGATGTCACATGAGTGCTAGAAACTCCTCTTAGTCTTCTTCTAGGAGACTTCTTTGGTTCTCCTTGTTGGAGTTGGAAAGAAGGGGATATCCTCTCCTCCAGTTCCTTCTTTTCCTCCTCTTCTTCCTCCTACTTCTCCTTCTCCTCCTTCTCCTCCTCTCGATCGTCCTCCTGCTGCTCCTCCTCCTCCTCCTCCTCCTCCTCCTCCTCATCCTTGTACTCCTCCTCCTCTTGGTTATCCTCCTTGTCCTCCTATTTCTCCTCCTAATGGCCCTTACTTGGTCCCCCTCCTCCTAGTCTTCCTCCTCCTCCTCCTCGTCCTCGTCATCCTCGCTGTCCTCGTCCACGGAGCAAGTGAATTTGTACAAATTGTCGAGAACCTGGCATATTGTCGGAGGGCATTAGGGTTATTAAGATTCGACTCCGCTGGGAAAGAAGAAGAAGAAGAGAAAGAGAGAAGTCCTTCCTGATTAAATTGTCAAAATGTATCAGAGCGTGCAAGACACCCACACAGTTCGCGCGCGAACGCACGCACACACACACACACACACACACACACACACACACACACACACACACACACACACACACACACACACACACACACACACACACACACACATATATATATATATATATATATATACTGATCACACAGTTCATTCATATGACGAGTCACCTCTGTTGTACTCGATCTACTCCTGAGAAGACAGGAAAATATATGTGTATATATATATATATATATAAATATATATATATATATATATATATATAATGTGTATGTGTGTGCATGTATATGCGCGTGCGTTCGCACGTGCGTGTGTACATGTGTGTACCCTAAATACCTAAAACCCACCAATGTTGTACAAGTCTTTCCTTTTTAAAGACTCAATCTACTCTATTGTAAAATGATGTATACTTCGTCAATGATTCTCCCTCTCCCCCCCCCCCCCCCGGCGCCGGAAGATCCAAATTTATTTTCATATTATTCCCCGAGGTTCGTGGCGCCGCTTTGTGTCCCATTTTTATCCCGTGTCAGTATCTTTTGTGCACGGCGTAGGGCCAAAGTAAATATTCGGGAAATCTGCAATATTCCCCGGGTGAGAAAATCTCTATTTACTCTTGCGCCGGACCTCAAATACCTGTTGACGGTCACGCGCTTACAAAGCAATCACACTAAGTGGAAGCGTGTCAATCCACGCAACCCCGCCGTCTACACGCGCGCGCACGCATACACGCACACACACACACACACACACACACACACACACACACACACACACACACACACACACACACACACACACACACACACACACACACACACACACACACACACACACACACACACACACATTCTTCCTCCGACTTTTCCTTCTTCTTTTCCTCCTTTTCCTCTTCCTCCTCATCCTCATCCTCATCCATTTTCGCCTCATCTTCCTCCTCATCTTCCTCCTCTTCTTCCGTCTCATCTTTCTCTTCCAACTCTTCCTCATTTTATTCTTTGTCCTCTGCCTTGTCTTCCTTCTGTCGCGTTTCTGTTTCTTCAATAACCACCACGACTGCCACCAGTGTTATTGCTACTACTTTAACTGCTGCTGCTACTGCTATTGTTTATACTACTACTATTACAACAACAACTACTAATACTACTACTACTATTACTACTACTATTTTTATTTATTTTTAGAACGACCTCCATCCTCGTGGAACTGTGTGGTGAAAGCAGTCAGGTTCTGTCTCCCACAGACACAGTTCATTGGCCCCGCTCTGACCAATGACTGTGGTCGACTACCCTTTTATATGTTATTTAACTTTAGTGAAGCCTGACACAAAAGTTCATTTATCCTACTTTCTACTACAGTCTGCTTAAAATCGAGGTTCTGTATATGTGCTCATTTGGGGAGTATGGACTTGGGCCCTCTCAGGCATAGCAGAGCTGATCTTAAGAGTGAGATTGACAGTCTACATCTCATCCACGCTACAATACTGGTCTTTGGTTGTTGTTTCTTTTCCGTTATCAGTCCAGCCATACGAACGTAGAATGTCTTTGTCCTTCGACCCATCCCGCCTAAAGTCGCGAAATTTATCGGAGTGAATGAGCCCTTGTCCACATTCTGTATACGCTCCTCGTACATCCTGGTTTTCTCATTCTCATTTCCGGGGTAGGGTGCCTCAACAGATTATTGTAACGGGGTCATTGGATCAAATATTCATATGTCAAAGAAAGCTAATTGTCCCCGTGTCCAGAAACCTCTTGCGCTGACGTCCACTCGCGCTTCATTTGATGTGTTGGAGGTGTGGTGCCTGAAGTTCTTCCCTCGTAGGTGGAGTGGTGTTGGTTCGATGGTCACATCCTTGCATACCTCCCGAAGGATTTGGGCAGTGAGATCCCTTATCTCGTTGTGCCCCATGCAAGTGAGTCCACCCTGCTTGCATATTGCATGGTTTGGATCAAACTGTATACCATAAGAACATCTGTTAGGTAGCTTATTCAATGGCCATTCATACCTCAGGTTAATGGCATCCATGAATTCACTTTTGTTTAGGTTGAATCCCTTTGCCCTGATTGGTTGTGCTGTCAGCCAATTGGACGCCCCTTCTTCTTGTGCCATTGCTATCTTTCTTTTCATATGATTTGATAGCTCGTCCAGCAAGGTGAAAAGATACTCCATTTGTCTCGCTTCCCTGTCCTTTAATATGTTTTTTATATTCTTTTCTGATTTCATTCACGTTGGTCTCCTGTTGATCTTGTGGCACGATGTTGTTTGTCAGGGAGGACGTGAGTTTCAGAGAGTTTTGATATTCTATGCTGGCAAGATTAAGCGGGTTTGAGATGCCTAGCCCTCCCATTCTTGGTGGAAATTCAATTAGTTTTCTTTCCTGTTCGTTTAGTATCCGTCTGTTGATGATAGCTGGAATTATCCCTCTTCTGTTGGTTTCTTCAAGAAGTCTTGGAAAATTTGGTGATGTTCGGTACTAAACTAAAGATGTAATTCCACATGTGTTTAACACCATGCATGAATGCGGCTTATGCCGCCTGCGGTTCAATCTTTGTGAAGTTGGCTAGTAGCCTAACCTCTGCCTCCCATTCGTTAACTTCTACTACTACTATCACTACTACCAGTAGCTACTACTACTATCACCACTACCAGTAGCTACTACTACTATCACCACTTCCAGTAGCTACTACTACTACTACTCCTCCCTATTCTTCGTCATTTCTTCCCTGGTCTGCTCCTCCAGCTTTTCTGTTCTTCATTTCACCTGGCACGCACTCCGCTTCTTCAGTGTCCTCCTCCTCCTCCTCCTCCTCCTCCTCCTCCTCCTCCTCCTCCTCCTCCTCCTCCTCCTCCTCCTCCTCCTCCTCCTCCTCCTCCTCCACCACCACCACCACCACTTCCTCCTCCTCCTCCTCCTCCTCTTCCTCCACCATCTCCTCCTCCTCCTCCACCACCACTACCTCCTCCTCCTCCTCCTCCTCCTCCTACTCTTCCATCCTTTTTGAGTCTCTCTTTCGTTTCATCTCCATATTTCTTCTGACCACCGTCATGTTCACTAACGCCTCTCCGGATCGAGAGACGCATGTTCTCACACTCTCCTTCCTTCGCCCTCTCCCTTTCTTCGTCTCTCCCTCTCTCCGTCTCTGTCTCTCCATCTGTCCGTCTCCCCGTCTCTCTCTCCCGTCTCCCCGTCTCTCTCTCTCTCTCTCTCTCTCTCTCTCTCTCTCTCTCTCTCTCTCTCTCTCTCTCTCTCTCTCTCTCTCTCTCTCTCTCTCTCTCTCTCTCTCTCTCTCTCTCTCTCTCTCTCTCTCTCTCTCTCTCTCTCTCTCTCTCTCTCTCTCTCTCTCTCTCTCTTCGTCTCTCTCTCTCTCTCTCTCTTTATCTATCTATCTCTCTTTCTTGTCGTCGTGGTCCGATTCTCATAAAATCTTTTCCTTTTCTGATCCTATCTTTCCAGCTCTTGCTTTGTTTTTTGTTCTTGTTTGTCTTTTTGTTCTATATCTGTTCTCTTCGTTTTTATTATCCGTTTCCCTCTTCTTTGTCTCGTTCTTCCACTTGTTTTTGTTCTTTATTTTTTTTTTCGTTCTCTGGTTTTGTTCTCGCGAAATCCTCGAGATCATATTTTTGTTCTTGTTCTTCTTATTCTTGTTTTAGTGTTTGTGTTCTTCTTGTCCCCGTTCCTGTTCATCTGGATCTTCCCCTCCTTCCTCTTGTTCTTCTTTTTATTTTGTTCATATTCGTGTGGTTTCTTCTTCTTCCCCTTCCTCATTTCTTCCCCTTCCTATCTCTTCCTATTCTTCCTCCTCCTCCTCCTCCTATGTATTACCGTCATGCCTTCCCATTTACTCTTAATGACGTAATGTCCTCCTCCCAGACGCCTTTCCTTCTTTCCTTCCTTCCTTCCTTCTTCCTTCGTCCTTCCTTCCTTTCCTTCCCTCCCTCCCTGTCTCCTTCCTTCCCTTCCTTCCTTCTTTCCCTCCTTCCTTCCTTCCTTCTTTCTTCCTTCGTCCTTCCCTCCCTTCCTTCTTTCCTTCCTTCTTTCCTTCCTTCTTCCCTCCCTCCCTCCATCCCTCCCTCCCTCCCTCCCGTCCTTCCTTCCTTCCTTCCTCCCTTCTTTTCCTCCTTCCTTCCTTCCTTCCTTCCTCCTCACCCCCGCCCACCTTTCAGATTCTCCTTCCTTACTCTCGCCTCCTGTTCCTCCCTTTTATGCCTTCCTCGGCCATTCAAAGCCTCTCACTCTTTTCCTCTGCATTCCCCGTGCCTCCTTTGGTTCTCTTCCCCACGGTAAGCGTCCTCCTCTTCTCCTCTCTTCTCTCCTCCCCATCTCCCCCCTCCCCCTCCCCCTCTCCCTCCCCCTCCCCTCTTTCTCCCACTCCCCCTCTCCCTCCCCCTCCCCTCCTCCCCCTCCCCTCCTCCCCCTCCCCTCCTCCCCCTCCCCTCCTCCCCCTCCCCCTCCTCCCCCTCCCCCTCCTCCCCCTCCCCTCCTCCCCCTCCCCTCCTCCCCCTCCCCTCATCTCCTCCCCCTCCCCCCCACTCTCCTTCCCCCCCACTCTCCTTCCCCCTTCCCCTCCCCCTCCCCCTCTTCTTCCCCCTCCCTCTCTTCTTCCCCCTCCCTCTCTTCTTCCCCCTCCCCACTTCTTTCCCCTCCCCACTTCTTCCCCCTCCCCCACTTCTTCCCCCTCCCCCTCTTCTTCCCCCCTCTTCCCTCTCCCCCTGTTCTTCCCCCTCCTCCCCCTCCCCCTCCCCGTCCCCCTCCCCTCCTCCCCTCCCCTCCTCCTTCCCCCTCCCCTCCTCCCCCGCCCCCTCTCCTTCCCCCTCCCCTCCTCCCCCTCCCCCTCTCCTTCCCCTCCCCTCCTCCCCCTCCCCCTCTCCTTCCCCTCCCCTCCTCCCCTTCCCCTCCTTCCCCTCCCCCTATCCTTCCTCCTCCCCCTCCTCCTCTCCCTCCCCCTCCCCTACTCCCCCTCCCCTCCTCCCCCTCCCCCTCTCCCTCCCCCTCTCCACTCCCTTCCCCTCTCCCTCCCCCTCTACCTCCCCCTCTCCCACTCCCTCTCCCTCTCCCTCTCCCTCCCACCCCTTCCCCTCTCCCCTCTCCTTTCCACTCCTCCCCCTCCCCTTCCCCCTCACCCTCTCCCACCCCATCCTCCTCCATCTGTCCCTCCCCCTCTCTCTCCTCTTCTCCTCCCTCCTCTTCTCCTCCCTTTTGCCCACCCCCTCCCCCCTCTCCCTCTTCCTCCCCCTCCCCCTCCTCCCCCTCCCCCTCGCCACTATTTTCCTCATCGTCGTTACCCTCTCCCTTTCAATCTTCTTTCCTTTAATTCAACTCCTCAACCCTCCTTTCTCCTCTTCTTCCTATCCCCTTCCCCTTCCCCTTCCCTTTCCCCTTCACTTCTCACTTTCTCTCGTCAACCTTTCATAGATTAATTCCAACTGGCATTTCCTCTCTCTCTCTCTCTCTCTCTCTCTCTCTCTCTCTCTCTCTCTTTCTCTCTCTCTCTCTCTCTCTCTCTCTCTCTCTCTCTCTCTCTCTCTCTCTCTCTCTCTCTCTCTCTTTCTCTCTCTCTCTCTCTCTCTTACTTTCTTACTCTCCACTCTGTTTCCCCCTCGCTCTCTTTCCCTCTCTCTCTCTCTCTTACTCTCTTTCTCTCCACTCTTTCCCCCTCTCTTTCCGCCACTCTCCCTCTCTCTCTCTCTCTCTCTCTCTCTCTCTCTCTCTCTCTCTCTCTCTCTCTCTCTCTCTCTCTCTCTCTCTCTCTCTCTCTCTCTCTCTCTTTTACTTTCAATCTCCATTTTCTTCTCCCTCTTGCTCCCTCCTGCAGTGCCCTTCTCTTTGTCCCATCACCCTCTCTACTTCTCTTTCCTCTGACAGCGCCTCCAAGAAGAGAGGAACTGGGGGGAAGGGGGGGGTTCCTAACGGTAATGTGCATTTTGTCAGGTCACTTCGTCTTGTGCTGTGGCCGTGGGTTCCCTTTCAGGTTCATGCACTCTCAGTTAGTTAACTAGTTAGTTAATTTGTTAGTTATCTTAGTTTTTTGTATCTCTGATGGTCCTTTTCGTTTTACGTAATGTTGACTCTGTGGCACCAAAGTCATGTTCACACTAGCGATTTGAACCGCGGTGGTTTAGCTACAGTGTAAGTCATTGGAGGCGTTCACACACAACCGCGCAGTGTTTCCTTGACTATAAGGTACTGCCGCGGTTTCCGTGCGATTCGTACCACTTGTGTGAACAGGGACTAACACGCAGAGGCACACACGTGCGCTGACGCACGCACGCACACGCACACACACACACACACACACACACACACACACACACACACACACACACACACACACACACACACACACACACACACACACACACACACACACACACACACACACACACACACACACACACACACACACACACACACACACACACACACACACACACACACACACACACACACACACACACATACATTATCCTCTTAGTATTTTATGACAGAGAATCAAACACAGTAAATCAAGGTTGGACGGACTGCACATTCTTAGACCTTATAGCAGCATTTGATGAAGTACCACACCAGAAGATAATCTGTGGTTGAACAAAAGGTTTAGATATGGAAGCAAAATGTAAAATTAAAAAGATGTTGTTTGAAAGCTGTTTAATGGGGACATGCAAGAGCGTTAAAAGAAGCTATATTCGGGGAATCAAGTATAGATGAATTTTAGCGACGTAGTGCATTTTGGCGAGATCCAGAAATGGTGTAGGTATCTTACAGAGCGAATGGAAAAAGACAAAAATGTAAATAGAGAACATATGGAGGTGTCCTTCGGCAGACTACTTGACCCTGAGAACCACATCAACAGAAGACCTTTTGACGAAGATGTAATGACTGTCATTTATTTTAAATGATTTATTTATTTTGATATCATTTGTCTGTTTGTTTATTATTGTTTGCTTGATTCTCATTTATTATTAGTTATATTTGAATTCATTATCGTTTACTATTTACCTGTTTATTGTTTAAATATACCTATGCATTTATTTTATTATTATTTACTTTATTATAATTTTTATTTATTCATTTATTTATTTATGTATTTATCATTATAATTTTTTTTCGCATCCGACCTTGATATGGACCAAAAGGTCTCCTGTCGGCATGCTCCGCCTTTGTAATCCTTTTTGTAATGATCTGTTACCTCAAGTGTGAAGTCATAAAAGAAGACAATTACACGGTGAAGCGGTTTGTCAAACCCGGTTTGTTAAACATGTGTTCGAAGTGATGTTTGACCGTGTGAACGAGGTATTTGGTTGTCAAACATGATTGTCAAACGTGTTTGACAACCAAATACCCTATTCACATGATCAAACATCACTTCAAACACTCCTTTGACAAACCTTGTTTGACAAACCATTTGACCGTGTTAATGCCCCTATAGATTGACACACAAAAGGATATCTAGAATCAGTGATGATAATAACACTTGAGGAAGGAATGGAGAGGAGAGATTTAATCATTATGCATCAAGACTTGATAAAAGGAAAAGAAATTTAATTGTTCTTATTAAGACTTCGAAAAAGGAAAAGAAGAGACTTAACTGACCTGTACCAGGAAGTAAAGAAAACATTTAATTGTTCTTTATCAAGATTTGAAAAAAAGGAAATATTTAATTGTTGTGTGCAGTGAATTCAAGACAGCAGTTTGGAAAACAAACATCTCTGTATTAGATTATCAAGATGTGTAAAGCTAAGGTAGAATATAAAATTGGAAAAGAAAAATGTTTGAAGGATGTTTAATCCCACATCACATGTACACGACTCAGTTGAGTTCGTTTGAGTGGAAACGACTTAGGTTACAATATATATATATATATATTTTTTCGAATCTCCAAATGTCAAATCGCCTTTGCGTCATATATAGAGAAGCTTAATGACGAACTGAGAGAAGTTAAACCCATACGAATACTAGACACATTGTTGAATTGTCTCTTTAGGGAAGTCTAGAATAGCGTAAGCGAAGTCGACTTCCAGCTTTTCAAATTCACAACATTTGACGAGAATCGTGATAGTGTGACGGGGGCTTAAGGTATGTAGTTTTCCATACCCGTCCATTGCCTCGGGTCTCTCTACTTGAAGACTTTGATTCACCTTCTTCCCCTTCCACTTCACCTCAGCATTACACATAGAACAATAGATGGATGGCCAGGCGTTATCACACTCAGAAGGAAAGTAGTCCAGTGTGGTGTCTCTTTTACTGGGAGATGATGTCTGCCCAAACCATAAAACAATTGGAGAAATGTTTTAAAGAAATATTGCAGAGAAGGAAAATGTACAGTCAGATGAAATGGAGGACATCATTAGAATATCAACATCGGTAAGATAACAGAAGTATATAAACAAGAAAAAAGACAAGGATATGCAATCATTCGCGAGACCGAACGCGCGCGCGCACACACACACACGCACACACACACACACACACACACACACACACACACACACACACACACACACACACACACACACACACACACACACACACACACACACACACACACACACACACACACACACAATCACATAGCCAACGGGCATGTGAGGAGACACAAACAGATCGTCTTCGTCGTCTTCGTCGTCGTCGTTGTCAGTAGCTGCTGCTAATGAGAAACACAGACGAGTGGGGTTGGGGGGATGTGGGGTGGGGGGGATGTGGGGTGGGGGATGTGGGATGGGGGGATGTATGTGGGGGGTTTCGATTGGAAGGAAAACACGGCCGTGAGCCGCATTCGACGGAACAGTGAAACTTGTCTGTGCTCATTAAAAACTTTTGTCATTCATTAAGGTTCCTCGCCCGTCACCAAGACGAAATTATAATGTCCGTCTGGTTCGGTACACGCACGAACTAGACTCCCTCCCATCCATTTTCTGCCTCCCCCTCCCCCCTTTCTTCTCCATTCGCCCCCCCCCCCCTCTGTATAAGGGTGGTCAATAAAACACTGAATATGAATAAATTAATAATTGTACAGCACTACATATACAAGCGTCCGGTCATTTGGGAGGCAGAACCTAGATTGCCTTTGATGCCAAGCCACGCCACCAAGCTCAGACTTTGCGGGAAAGTCACAGCCACGCGCTTAATATGAACACTTGGTTCTTACACTTATTAATACATTGAATATACAAATATACAATAATAAGTATACAATATTACAAGGAATGTTCAAAACTACCATTACACCCACACGTCCACATCATGAACCCCCGTCATTGTGGTGACGTACACAATAGATTTTCTTCTGGTTACAAAAGTGATCATATACGACAAAGGTGAAGAATGGTTTAAAATGGGACCTTTATTAAATGTACAACTTTCACTTGTTTGAAGCATTTTGAAGTACGCAGGC
Source organism: Oratosquilla oratoria (assembly GCF_046742065.1). Lineage (NCBI taxonomy): Eukaryota > Metazoa > Arthropoda > Malacostraca > Stomatopoda > Squillidae > Oratosquilla > Oratosquilla oratoria. The sequence continues at coordinate 25,682,891 of NC_134805.1, forward strand.
ACAGAATACAACTTCTGATGTTGACTGTGGCACCAAAGCCATGTTCACACTAGCGATTCGAACCGCGGCGGTTTAGCAACAATGTAAGTCAATGGAGGCGTTCACACACAACCGCGTAGTGTTTCCTTGACTATAAGGTACTGCCGCGGTTTCCGTGCGGTTCATACCACTTGTGTGAACAGGAACTAACACGCAGATAAGGAAGGGACACAAGGACAGGATACCACTGGGTGACATTTAAAGTCTGTCTAACTACACGAATTGAATTAGATAAGCTTACAGGTTGTATTCTACTCTGTGTTCTTGAAAAAACTCAACAAACAAAACGTTGAATATTTGACAAAGGTTCCATGGTCATTTAGAACCTACTATGACCAAATGTGGAGAAGACCACATTGATGGTCTTCATACATCTGAAACTTTTTTATTTATTTATTTTTTTATATAAAATATGTCATGAAGAGCCCAGGGAAAGGAGTAGGAAGGGGAAGGCAGAGGGGGGAAGGGGGGGAAGAGGGGGGAAGGGGGAGAGGGGAAGCGGTAAGGGGACATTTCGTAATGGGTTTGCTATCCTGAACGTGTTCGTCCTCATTTTTAAGTCCTCCTTCGCTTAGGTATCCCAAGTTTTATGCCAACAACGCCTTCCTACTCCTCCTACCCCTTCTCCTCCTCCTCCTCGTCCTTCTCCTCCTCCTCCTTTCCTTCCTCTTCTTCCTCCTCATCTTCCTCCTCCTTCTCCTCTTACTCCTCCTTTTTCTCCTCTTCCTATTTTTTCTCCTCTTCCTCCTCTTCCTCCTCTTCCTCCTGCTCTTCCTCCTCCTCCTCCTCCTCTTCCTCCTCCTCCTCCTCCTCCTCCTCCTCTTCCTCCTCCTCCTCTTCCTCCTCTTCCTCCTCCTCCTCCTCCTCCTCTTTTCTCTAAAAAAGGAAAATATAAATTGACGCTCAACTCTGTTGCAATTTATTATGTAACAGGATTTTAGATTATGCAAAAATTGAAATTGCTCCTGGATGTCAATTATTCCAGTCACATCTTGCCAAAGGACGCTCAAGATGGGGAATAATTCAAGTAGGCATTATTCGATTTACGCATCAGGTATAAAGGGTAGGAGACCTTGGCCTTTATCCTCCTTGTTCTCCAAGAAAGATGGAGTTATTCTTAAGGTCGTCGAAGTCTAAGTGTGGGCACACTTGAAATTTCTCGCTAGCATGCTACTTGCTTTTGCTACTTGCTTTTGCTACTTGCTTTTGCTACTTGCTTTTGTTATTTGCTTTTGCTATTTGGTGTTACTACTTGTTTTTGCTTCGTCATCTGAGAAACTACTTCGGTTACGATTTTTTTTTTTTTTTTTTTTTTCCTCCAAATGTCAAATCACTCTTGCGTCACATAGTGAGAAGCTGATTGACCTAAGACAAGTTAAACCTAGAATACGAATGTTAGACACATTGTTGAGACGTTCTTACGGAAGTCTAGAATATGTAACCGAAGTCATTTCTACTCAAACGAAGTAGCAAAAACAAATAGCATGCTATGCTAGTGTGTCACCAACTCTAGAGTTGTTTCTTGAGCGTAAAGACTAAACCTTTCGGGACATCTTGCTTGTCTGGGGAGAAAACTCTAGACGCGTCATAGATCACAAAATAAATATTTTACCCCTCAAATAGTCACATCTATTCAATAGAGTTATAGAACCTCTTACATGACAGAACTAGAATAGAAATAAGTCATCATTTCATAAAAAAAAAATCAAAGTTATCCTTTGTAAGTCATTAGAAAAAGGATTTAATTTTGTACCAAGAACGGAAATAGTCGACATTTTCTATTTTTGAAATCCAAACGACATGACGTCATGGCGTCAGTTTCTTTCCCGAAGTGAACTTTTCTTCTGAAGACAACCCTGATGTCGACGATAACAACGATAGTAACAATAACGGTGATGACAACAACGCTGGCAATAACGACAGCGATGATGACAACAACGCTGATAATAATGACAGCTATGATGACGATGGTTACGATGACTATGACAGAGAAGGTGTCTGTGAAGATGCTTTTGAATTGGTGATGGTCGTGTCCCTGTGATGCCCGTCATCACGAGGAAGGCGACCGCGGATGGTTGGGTCTTAGGGAGAACCGCGATCAAATTAGGGACCGGGAGGGGGAAGCGGAGGGAAGAGAACAGAAGGGAAGGGAAGGAAGAGGAAGGAAAGAAGGGAAGGGAAGCGAAGGGAAGGGAGAGGAAGGAAAGAAGGGAAGGGAAGCGAAGGGAAGGGAGAGGAAGGAAAGAAGGGAAGGGAAACAAAGGAAAGGGAAGCGAAGGGAAGGAAGGAGAGGGGAGAGAAAGAAAAGAAAGGAAGGGAAGAAAAGAAAGGAAAGAAGGGAAGGAAAACAAAGGGAAGGGAACAGAAGGGAAGGGAAGAGAAACAAAGGAAAGGAAAGAGAATGGAAAGGAAGAAGAAAGGAAAGAAAGGAAGGGAAGGTAAAGGAGGGAAAGAAAAGAAAGTAAAGGGAAGGGAAGGGAAAAGAAGCGAATGTAAGAGAATTAAGAGTAAGAAACGAAAGGAAAGAGAAGGGGAGGGAAGGGAGAGGAAGCGAAGGGAAGGGAAGGGAAGGGAAAGGAAAAAAGAAAAAGGAAGGGAAAGGAAAGGGAAGCAAAGCGATGGGAAAGGAAGAGAATGGAGAGGAAGAAAAGAAAAGAAAGGGAAGGGAAGGGAAGGGATGGGAGTGGAAAAAAAATGGAAAGGGAAGGGAAAGGAAAATGAAGGTAAAGGAAGGGAAGGTTACCTCTGAGAGTGATGGAGATGTGATGCAAGAATTTGATTCCGCTTGGGGCACTTGTCAGTAAGCTACTGAAGGGGTAAGGACGTACACATACACTCACACGTACACACACACACACACACACACACACACACACACACACACACACACACACACACACACACACACACACACACACACACACACACACACACACACACACACATGTACACACACACACTCACTCACATGTACACACACACACACACACACTCACTCACTCACACACTCACTCACTCACTCACTCACACACTCACACACACTCACTCACTCACTCACTCACACACACACACACACACACACACACACACACACACACACACACACACACACACACACACACTCACATGTACACACACACACTCACATGTACACACACACACTCACTCACATGTACACACACACACACACACACACACACACACACACACACACACACACACACACACACACACACACACACAAATAGGTTTGTCTTGAGATGACGTCAGTGAAATATCGATGTAAAGAAAATATAGAGTAGGAAGAGTAGGAAGAGAAGTGCAACAACAAGAAGAGGAGACGATAAAGAATGAGGTGAAGAGTAGGGGGACGAAGGATGTGAAAGAAGAGGAGGAAAAGGAGGAGGAGGAGGAGGAGGAGATGGGTGTGGTTATGAGGAAAAAAGGGGGATCAAAAAGAGGACGAGGTGAAGAGGAGGAGTAGAGAATGAGGAAAGGGAAGAGGAGTTGAGGAAAAATAGGAAGAGCTGAAAAAGAGTTGGAGGAAGAGTAAGAATAGGTAAAAAGAGAAGGAGGAGGAGAAAGGTGAAAAAGAAGGAAGAGGAGGAGAAGGAAGAAGTGGAAAGAGTAGCGGGAGGAAAAGGAGGAGAAAGAGGAGGAGGAGGAAAAGGAGGAGGAGGAGGAGGAGGAAGAAGAGGTGAAAATGAGAAGCAAGATGAAGAAGAGGAGAAGGAGGAGGAGGAGGAGGGAACTGTGAAGAAGAAAAGGAGAAGAAGGCCTTGTACCCGACTCTCTGTCTTCCTCTCCCCCCTCCTCCGCCTCCTCCCCCCTTGCACACACACAGGCCCTTCTCCCCTTCGCGCTGTGCCCCAGGGGGGAACGATGCTTAAGCATTTTCTCGCCTCTTTTTGTTCTTCGTGACAGGAGGGTGATTAGACTATTAACAACGTATTTAACAGCCAATTAAACAATACCTTGTTTACCTCGCGGGCCATCAAACTTTTGGCATTTTTGGCGAATATTGTACGAAGACCTCTTTTCCTCCTCCTCCTTCTTCTTCTTCTTCTTCGGGGTTTTCGAAGTCGTCCTGGGAGTTCGGGCTTGACGCCGCCTCCGCCTTGAGAGCAGAGATCGCTCGCGGATAAAACTTCGCGGACACGAAGTTTCTGTCACTTTTGAGCCACATCGCGATTTCTTGACTCATGAGGGGCGGAAATCCATTACCCTCACCTACACCCCCTCACCTACACCCCCTCACCCCTACTCACTCACCCCAACATTCACACACCCTCACCACACACCCCTTTATCCACACACCCTCACCCTACACACCCTCACCCTACACACCCTCACCCTACACACCCTCACCCACACCCCTCACCCCCTCACCCACCCCACACCTCACCCACACCCCCTCACCCATACTCGCCCTCACCCCTACTCGCCCTCACCCCACACCCCTTTATCCACACCCCCTCACCCTACACCCCCTCACCCTACACCCCCTCACCCCACACCCCCTCACCCCACACCCTACTCTCCCTGACCCACACACCCTGACCCACACCCCCTGACCCACACCCCCTCACCCACTACCCCCTCATCCACACCCCATCACTCACATTCCCTCACCCACAGCCCCTCACCCCTGACCCCTTCACCCACACCCCATCACTGACACCCTCTCACTCACACCTCTCACCCCACACCCCTCACCCTTCAACCCACACACCCTCACCCACACCTCTCACCCATACCCTGTCCCCATCACCCTCACCCCTCACCCCCTCACCCTCGAAGTCAATGAGTGAGTCGAGATCGATGCTCGGCTCATCGGGACTGAGGACTTGTCAGGACCCAGACGAGGGCGTAAAAGGATCACGCGGCCTTTTCAAGTCCGAGTGGAAACCCTAAGACCTCCCGGCCTTCTTCCTCCTTCCCCCCTTCCCCCCTCCCCCCCTCCCTGATTTTTCCTCCTCTCTTTCCTCTCTCCCCGCCTTCTTCTTCCCCTCCCCCCTTTCACCCTCCCTGTCTTCTTCCTCCCCTTCCCCCCTTCCCCCTCCCCCTTCCCCATTCCCCCCCTCCCCGCCTTCTTTCTCCTCTCTTTCCTCCCTTCCCGCCTTCTTCTTCCCCCTTCCCCCTCCCCACCTCCGACTCCACCCCCCCTTACCCCCGCCCCCCCCTTACCCCCGCCCCCTCCTTCCACCTTCGTCAGGAGCAATGCAGGGCCAGGGCGTGATCGAAGAGGAAAGAGCAGTGCTTCAGGCCCCGTTCACACTAGCGGTTTGAATCGCGCGGAAACTGCGGTGGTACAGCATATTAAAAAAAATAAGAATAAGATAAAAAAGGCGCGGTTGTGTGTATGAAGGCCCCTATTGACTTACATTGTAGTTGAATTGCGGCGGTTCAAACATCTAGTGTGAACAGGGCCTCAGTGTGTGTGCACACTCTGGTTAATTTTTGGAAATGGGCGGGAATCGTGTCATTTTAGGCATCATTTCAGGATAACAATTTTATTCAGCTCTGTAGAACCCCTGGCCTTGTAAGGGGTCACAGCTCTCTCTCTCTCTCTCTCTCTCTCTCTCTCTCTCTCTCTCTCTCTCTCTCTCTCTCTCTCTCTCTCTCTCTCTCTCTCTCTCTCTTTCTCTTTCTCTCTTTCTCTTTTTCTTTCTCTTTCTCCCGTCTCTCTCCCCCTCTCTATCTCTCACTCTCTCTCTCCCTCCCTCCCTCTCTCTCTCTCTCTCTCTCTCTCTCTCTCTCTCTCTCTCTCTCTCTCTCTCTCTCTCTCTCTCTCTCTCTCTCTCTCTCTCTCTCTCTCTCCTCTCTCTCCTCTCTCTCCCCTCTCCTCTCTCCTCTTTCTTTTCTCCTCTTTCCTCTCTCCTCTTTCCTCTCCTTTCCTTTCTCCTCTTTCCTCTCTCCTCTTTCCTCTCCTTTCCTTTCTCCTCTTTCCTCTCTACCCTCTCCTCTTTCTTTTCTCCTCTTTCCTCTCTCCTCTTTCCTCTCTCCTCTTTCCTCTCTCCTCTTTCCTTTCTCCTCTTTCCTCTCTCTCTCTCTCTCTCTCTCTCTCTCTCTTTCTTTCTCTCTCTCTTTCTCTCTCTTTATCTCTTCCCCCACTTACTCTCTCCGTCTCTGTCTCCCCCACGCACCCACCTCCGTCTCCGTCGTTTCTTTTTACCCCCGGGAGACACATCACTCCCTCCCTCCCTCCTCCTCTCCCTCCTCCCCTCCCTTCCTCCCTTCCTTCTTCGTCTTCCTTCCCCCCCCCCCGAGCCTCATTCCACCCCTCCTCAGAGGAGTTCACCTCATTCTACTAAATTCACTTATGCCCTCTTTCCCCTCTTCCCCCTCCCCTCCTCTCCCCTCCTCTCCCCTCCTCTCCTCTCCCCTCCTCTCCTCTCCCCTCCCCTTCTCTCCTCTCCCCTCCCCTCCCCTTCTCTCCTCTCCCCTCCCCTCTCCTCTCCTCTCCTCTTTTCTCCTCCCTTCTCTCCTTCCTTCCCCTCCCTGCCTTCTCCTCACTTCCCTTCACCCCCTCCTCTCCCCTCTCCCCCTCCTCTCCCCTCTCCTCCCCTCCTTTCCCCTTCCCTCCCTTCCCTCCCTTCCCTCCCCTCTTCTCCCCTCCCCTCCCTTCCCTCCCCTCTTCTCCCCTCCCCTCCCTTCTCCCCTCTCTCCTCCCCTCCCTTCTCACCTCTCTCCTCCTCCCCTCCCCTCCCTCCTTCTCCCCTCCCTTCATGTATATGGCACTGGCACTCGGAAGGAAAAGGGTGCCCATCTCGAAGAACTCCTTCCCTTACCTGGTGGCTCTTTATTTGTTTGCCATTTGTCGCCGCCGATTTCATTCATGCCCGTGGCAGCTCTCTCATCACGGCGAGGAGCTTCATTGACTTCATTATGGTGTGCTTCAGACGATTTCCCTCACCCAAGGGTCTGGACTGACTTGCTGTGGTCTCCCCCACTTTACCCCCCCTTCACCCCTCTGCTATCTCCCACCTTTCCCCCCTCTCCCCTTTCCCCCTTTCCCCCTTTCCCCCTCTCCCCCTTTTCTCCCTCTCCCCCTTTTCCCCCTCTCCCCCTTTCCCCCTTCCCCCTCTCCCTTCCCCCTCCCCCTTTCCCCCCTCTCCCCCTTCCCCCCTCCCCCCCTTCCCCCTCCCCTTCCCCCGCCCCATTTCCCCTCTCCCCATTTCCCCTCTCCCCCTTTTCCCCCTCTCCCCCTTTTCCCCCTCTCCCCCTTTTCCCCCTCTCCCCCTTTTCCCCCTCTACCCCTTTCCCTCTCTCCCCCTTTCCCTCCTTCTTCCCCTCTCGACATCTAATCACTAAACTACAGACTTCGCCCTCCTTAATCCAAATTCTCTAACTTACTTCACCCCTCCCTTCCAAATCTTCCTCCTCTTCCACTTCTTCCTCCTCATCTTCCACTTCTTCCACCTCCTCTTATTCCTCCTCCAAATCATCATCCTCCCACCCCTACTCCTCCTACTCCTACTCCTCCTACTCCTCCTTCTCTTCCTCCTCCTCCTCCCAACACCTTCTTCCTCGTCTCCCTACTTCTCCCTGCTTCTTCTCCTATTCTCCTTCACAATCCTCCTCCACAATCCTCCTCCACCTCCTTCCCCCAAGTCCCCACTCCTCGCTTCTCCCTCCTCCTCCTCCTCCTCCTCCTCCTCCTCCTCCTCCTCCTCCTCCTCCTCCTCCTCCTCCTCCTCCTCCTCCTCCTCTCACCAAAATGGAGGGCCTTACACGCGAGCCGAGGTCAGTGTCTTGAGAAGCTTCATTTTTTTTTTTTTTTTGGTAGCTCCTCCAGTTTCACATTATTGCCCGAATAGTCCTCATCTCAATTTTTTTCTTCTTCTGTCGCCTTCTCTTCCCACTCCTCTTCTTCTTCTCCTCCTCTTCTCTACCTTTCCTCATTAGCCACTCCTTCGTCCTTCTTTCTTGTTACTCTCCCTTTCAGTCTTCATCGAAGTCGTCGTCACCAACATCGTCATCGTCATCATCAACGACGGACTCTTCGTCAGCGGCTTCATCATCTTCACGGCGATGTACACACACGCACGCACACACACACACACACACACACACACACACACACACACACACACACACACACACACACACACACACACACACACACATATATATGTATATATATATATATATATATATATATATATATATATATATATATATATATATATATATATATATATTCACAATCCGGTCTGTCTCTCTCCTGAAGATGACATGCGGCGACGGCGAAGACAAGGTCCTGATCTTCCCTATGACCTCTTCATCCTCCATTCCTCCTCCTCCTCCTCCTCCATCTACTTCTCCTCCATCACCTCCTCCATCACTTCCTCCTCCATCTTCTCCACGACCATCTAAAGAATCCTTTCCTCTTTCCTTCCATCCTTTCTTCCTCTCTCTCTCCTTCATCCTTTCTTCCCTCACTCCTTCTCTTCTTCCCTCTCTCCCTTCTTTCTTCTTTCCTTCCCTCCTTCCCTCCTTCCCTCCTTCCTTCCCTCCTTCCCATAAGGCGCAACTTTGTCTCCTTCACTCCCCACACGACCTTCTCTTCCCGCAGCCGATCGAGTTTCTCACCCCCCACTCCCCTCCTCCTCTCCCTCCTCCCCTCCTTCCTCCCCCCTTCCTCCTACTCCTCCCTCTCTCCCTCCTCCCTCTCTCCTCCTCCCTCTCTCATCCCTCCTCCTTCTCCCCCTCTCCCCTCCCCTCCTTCCCTTCCTTCTCCTCTTCCCCTCCTCCCCTCCCTCCCTTCCTTCTCCTCCCCTCCTCCCTCCTTTCTCCTCCACCTCCTCTTTCTCCTCCTCTTCCCTTCTCCTCTTCCCTCCCTCCTTCTCCTCCTCCTCCTCCTCCTCCTCCTCCTCCTCCTCCCTTCCTTCCTCAGCAGCAGCACCTGATCCTTCTCGCCTCTAACCGGGATGACAGATTTTTCCTCCGTGACTCTTTGGGTCCACCTTTACTACCTCCTTTTCCCTCCTTCCTTTCCTCCTTCCTTCCTTCCTTCCCTCCTTCTCTTATTCCTTCCTTCCCTTCTTCTCTCATTCACTCTTTCACTCCTTCTTTCATCCTTCCTTCTCTCCTTCCTTCCTTCTCTCCTTCCTTCCTTCTTTCATCCTTCCTTCTCTCCTTCCTTCCTTCTCTCCTTCCTTCCTTCTATCCTTTCTTCCTTCCCTCCTTCTTCCCTTCCCTCCTCTCATTCCGTCCTTCAGTTCTTCCCTCCTTCTTTTCCTCCCTTCCTCCTTCCCCCTACTTCCTTCCTTCCCTCCTTCTCTCCTTCTCTCCTTCTTTCCTCTTTCCCTCTGCCCTCCTTCCTTCCTTCACTCCCTCCTTTCCTCATTGTCTCTTTATTTTTTTTTCCTCCTTCCCATCTTCACTCCTTTTCTCATTCCTTCACTCTTCCTGTCTTTCCCCCCTTTCCTCCCTTCCTTCTTTCTTCTTGTGTTTCTTTCCCTCCTCTCCTCCCTCCCTCCTTCTCTCCTTCTCTCTTTCCTCCTTCCCCTTTCCCCTCTCTTCCCTTCTTCACTCCTTCCCTTCTTCACTCCTTCCCTCCCCCCCTCTCTTCCCTTTTTCACTCCTTCCTTTTCTCCTTCCTTCCCTCCATCCTTCCCTCCCTCCTTCCCTCCTTTCTTCTCGGCTTCCTTCCTTCACTCCTTACCTCTTTTCCTTTTTCCATTCCTCCTTCTTTCCTTCCTTCCCTTCTTCCCTATTTTACTACTCCCCCTCCCTTCCTCTTTTCCTTTCCTCTCTCCTCCTTCCTCCTCTCCTTCTCCCCCTCCATCCCCAGCTCTTTCACCCCTACTCTCTTCCATTCCTCTCTTTCACTCTACTCTCTCCTCTTCTCTCTCCTCCACCTTTCCTCTCCTTCCCTTTCTCCTCCTCAGTCTTTTCTTCCAGTTCTCCCCCTCTCTTTCCTCTTTTCCTTTTCTTCCTCTCTATTCCCCTCCCCGTCTCTCTACTCTTTTCTTCCTCTTTTTCCTCCGGCGCTCTCCCCGTCTTTCTTCTCTTTTCCTTCCTCTCTACCACCCTCCCCATCCCTCCCCCTTCCCTCTCCTCCTCTCATTCCTCTCTTCTCCCCGCTCCCCTCACTTCCCTCTTCTCCTTTTCACTCTTCTCTTCTCCCCTCCCCTCTTCCTTCCCTTTCATCCTTTCCTTCCTCTTTTCCCCCTCCCCCTCCCTCCCCTTTCCCTCTCCTCGTTTCCCCGTCCCTCTCCTTCTCTCCTTCCTCTCCTTCCTCTCTTCTTCCCTCCCTTCTCCCTTCCCTCTCTTCCTCTCATTCTTCTCTTTTTCCTGCCCCTCTCCCTTCCCTTTCCTTCTTTCCTTCCTCTCTTACCCCTCCCCGTCCTTCTTCCATCACTCTCCTTCTCCCCTTCCTCTCTTAACCCCACCACTCTCCTTTTCCTCTCCTCTCATTTCTCTCTTCTTCCCTCCTTTCTCCCTTCCCTCTCCTTCTCTCATTCCTCTCTTCTCCACGCCTCTCTCTCTTCCCTTTCTTCCTTTCCTTCCCCCTCTCCGTCCCCCTCCCAGTCCCTCTCCCCATCCCTCTCCCGTCCTTCTCCTTCTCTCCTTCCTCTCTGCACCCCACCACTCTCCCTTCCTCCACCCCCCCTCGCCTCGCTTCGCTTCGCCTCGCTCCCGCCCTCCGCTCTCCTCTGCCCTCAAACTCGGCATCACCTCCAATCTCACCCTGACCGACACGAGCACAGTTTGTTGCGTGTTCTTCAAAAGCCAAATGGTCTGAACCAGACCGGACGCCGAGTCAAGTTCCTAACCAGAAAGGAAACGTGTGCCCTTGTGTGTGTGTGTGTGTGTGTGTGTGTGTGTGTGTGTGTGTGTGTGTTTGTACGTGTGTGTGTATATGCATGTGTATTTATGTATATGTTTATATGTATGTATGTTTTGTGTGTGCTTGTGTGCGTGCGTGTTTGTGTGTGTATGTGTATATATATATGTGTGTGTGTGCATATGTATTTATGTATATGTCTATATGTATGTATGTTTGTACGTGTGTGTTGTGTATTGTGTGTGCATGTTTGTGTGTGTGTGTGTGTGTGTGTGCGTGTATGTGTATATGTATGTGTGTGTGTGTGTGTGTGTGTGTGTGTGTGTGTAGGTGCATGTGTATTTATGTATATGTTTATATGTATCTTTGTACGTGTGTGTTGCATGTGCATGTTTGTGTGTGTTCCTGTGTGTGTATTGGAGAAAGTTTGGTGGGGAAGACGACGGGAAAATGATGGAGGGAATTTCAAAGGAAGAACGAGATGTATGCGGGGAGTCAGAAACGCGGAAAATAGAGAAGTCAAGTGAACGAAGAGCAGGAATGCAGCAGCGATGACGAGAGAAACCGAGGGGAGCCGGAGGGAGGGAGCCGGTGAGAGGAGGAGGAGGAGGTGGGAGGAGGAGGAGGAAGTGGGAGGAGGAGGAGCCGGTGGGAGGAGGAGGAGGAGGAAGAGGAAAGGGGAGCACCAAAGAGACGAGGCTGAGGAAGACGTGGGGCATGAGGAGGAGAGGGAGGAGGAGAAAGAGGAGGAGGAGGAGGAGAGGGAGGGGGAGGAAGAAGAAGAGGTGTAAAAAGAGTGGAGTGGGGAGGAGAGGGAGGGGGAGGAAGAAGAAGAGGTGTAAAAAGAGTGGAGTGGGGAGGAGAGGGGGGAGGAGAAAGAGGAGGAAGAGGAAGATGTGTAGAAAGAGTGGAGTGAGGAGGGAGAGAAAGAGAAGAAGAACTATAAGGAGGAGAAAAGTAAGGAGAAAGAGCAGAATGAGAAGAGTGAAGAGCGGAAGAGAAGACTAAAGAAGAGGAAGAGGAAGAGAAGTAGAGGAAGAAAAATATGAAGAAAAAAAAAGAGTGACAGAAGATAGAGGATGAAAAGTAGAAGATACAGAGAAAAAAGAGCAGAATGTGGAGGAGGAAGAGAAGAGGAAATAGAAAATGGAAGAGAAAAAATAAAAGGAAAGAGGAAGAAGAAGGAAGAGAAGGAGAAATCACAAATGGATGAGAAGGAGGAAGAAGAAGAAATGGAAACGAAAGAG
>NC_134805.1:25699971-25714971 GCF_046742065.1 Oratosquilla oratoria
TGTGTGTGTGTCTTTGTGTATGTGTTTGTACGTGTTGGACATCAAAACCGAGAATGCAAAAGACTTGGAAAAAATATCCGACCATGCAAAGGACCTTTAACCTCTTCACTACGGAAACTCAGTATATATATATATATATATATATATATATATTATATATATATATATATATATATATATATAATATGTATGTACATATGTATATATATGTATATGTATGTATATATATGTATATGTATGTATATATATGTATATGTATGTATATATATGTATATGTATGTATATGTATGTATACATATGTATATGGATATATATATATATATATATATATATATATATATATGTGTGTGTGTGTGTGTGTGTGTGTGTGTGTGTGTGTGTGTGTGTGTGTGTGTGTGTGTGTGTGTGTGTGGCAACGTCAGATATTTTCAATCACTCGAGGAGTCTTTGGACGCGAGATAGAACGAAGTACTCTGCGAGTGAGACCCCCAATTGTCCCCGTCCTGCCCTTCTGCTCGGGCGAAGAATGAGAATGAAATTACCTGACGTCCTTAGCCAGAAGTCACGTCACGTCACGTCACGTCACGTCACGAAGTTTAAGGTGTTTCGGAAGACGTCTCCCTGCGCGCCGAGATGCGGAACAAACGCGTCGTCGCGTGTCCGCGCGCACACCGGGACGCGGAACAAAAACGGCGCCGCCGACGCGACAAGAAAAATTGCGTAGAAATCGATGCGCCTTCGGGACGAGGTGAGAAAAGTGGAGAGCCAAAAAGGCAGTGGTAAGGGGTCGGGTGGCTCGACCTAAGGGCGTCTTGGAGGCCGGAAAAAAAAAAAAAAATAATAATAATAGTAATAATAATAATGATAATATGATAATATAATGATAATATATTGATAGTAATAATATGTTAATAACAATAATATGATAATAATATAATAATGACTGATAATATAATAATAATATTAAAGAAATAGAAACAAACATGATAGGCAGTTTACAGCTATAATGAAACTGACAGAATTAGGTCACAAGAAAGGTAATGAAGAAATCCATTCAGATTAAAAAAAAAGACACAAGAAAATGAAGAAGAATAGGTCTTTCAGAAAAAAAAAAACACCAAACATGAAAAGGTATAGAAACAATAATATCATCATCATCATCATTATCAAGCTGAATAACATCATTTGACGATAGACCAGGTAAAACATACAAGTCGAGGAAACTGTTTGTGTCCTTTTTTCTTTTTCTTTTGTATTTTATCTTATTTATTTATTTATTTTTGATGACGCCAGGGGATTTTGTCAATTTCCGTGGCAATCAACTCAGCCCCCCCCCCCGCCCTCCTCTCCTTCGACGATGTCCATCCATATCTGGTGGCAGTTTTTCTATGAGCATTGCTGTCTACAGGCGATTTTATTCATCTCCGTGGACGACCTTCCTACCTTCTGTGACATGACAAAGATGATGTCGCCTATTAAGCTTGCGAGGGCAGAAGCTGTGACGGACCCCTGTGACGGACGCTCTGTATTTTTTTGCATTTATATATTTATTTATCTATTATTTATTAACTTATTCATGTTTTACTTACCTATATATTTATTTATTATTTATTTGTTTGTAGTTCTGTATTTATTTATCATTTATTTATTTATTTATTATCAATTTATTTGTTTGTTTGGAACTCACCACATCAAGTATCTTTACAATTCGTCCACCTGTCCTCAGAGTGCATACTCGCTTTTCCAATGAAATTATTTGTAATATTCGTTTGCACAGTGTACTCTGTATCAAGGCGAAGACACCTGGATACGATTTCAGTTATAGTTACTTTGCACAGATGTAATATACCAAAGCGCTCTACATAGTGGTCACTCTTGTATAGTTACATATATGTATATACATAAATACATACACACGCATACATACATACAAACATATATATATATATATATATATATATATATATAAATGGATGCATATCATACATGCATACGTACATATATACATATTTTTACATATGTGCATATGTATGTGTATATATGTATGTGTATATACGTATATGCATATACATACATATGTATATATGTATATGTGTATATATCTATATATGTATGTATATGCACATGTATATCTAAAACTATGTTTAATCTATGGTGAGGCTTCCCTTCTGGGTGATTGCCCTGGACCCTAAGCGAATAACGAAGAGGGAAGTCGAGGCGAGAGTAAGACGCCGCTTCCATGGCCTTTCTCTCCAGAGTGTGAAGAAGAAGAAGAAGAAAAAAGCCCGAAAGTCTTTGACGGTCACAGCCACGTACAATCATATACGCACACACGCATACACACACTCATGGGCACACACACACGCACGTATGCACGCCTGAACACGCATATGAACACTCACACGTGAGCGCACACGCACACACGCACGTATGCACGCCTGAACACGCATACGAACACTCACACGTGAGCGCACACACACACACACACACACACACACACACACACACACACACACACACACACACACACACACACACACACACACACACACACACACACACACACACACACACGCACACAAAATCTCTATTCATCTATTTATCTATCCATTCCCTTATAATGGGAAAAAAGCCCTTGCTATTTATAGACAGACAGATCTATTCATCTATCTCTACCTGCACACCTGAAGGACAAGTCCCGTTCGGCCCTCAACCTGACTTGCCTCTTGGAATTTGATCATCTGTCTCTTTGAGAGGCCAACTTCGTATGGCATCAAATGTCTCTCTGCTGTGTCAACATACGATGGGCTCAGCGTCCCCCGGGGGTACCTGAGGTCCGTTTTGCTCCCCTGTGTGTCTGGCGATATCTTGGAGTGTCCTTTTGATCACCAGTTAAAGAAAAGAAATGAGAAATGTAGATCCTCGTCACGATATTCAGCTTCTGCCGTGTATCAGCGTAAGTGATCATATAGCTATTATAAGGGTGATATATGTACGAGTGTATTTGTGTATGTATGTGATTACGTATGTGTGTATGCATGTGCTGTATGTAGCTATGTGTGCATGTATGAATTGTATGTATGATTGTGTGTGTGTGTGTGTGTGTGTGTATGTGTGTGTATGTATGTATGTATGTATGCATGTATGTATATGCAGATTTTTACGTGTCAATCCATGAAAGGATAGAGATGACTAAAATTGACAGTTTTTATGTACGTTTTATGTACGTTTTTATGTACGTATGCATGTATGTGTGTAGCTATGCATACATGCAGAACAAAAAACTCAGGGTGACAAACAGAAACAATGGGTCGAATAGATCCAAGAAAAGTGAATGATTGAGTGAGTGAGTGAGGTAGTGAGTGAGTGAGGGAGGGAGTGAGGGGAGGGAAGGCGTGAGGGGAAATACCCTCTAATACTACAGCAGCTCCCATTTTCCTCCTCTCATCCTTACGAGGAACAAAATGTGGAAACGAAACATATGGAAGAAAACGTAGATGAAATGAAAGGAAGGGGAGAGGGAAGGAAGGAGGGGGAGAGGCAAGGAAGGAGAGAGGAGAAGGGGGGATATGGGTGAGGGGAGGGGAGGGAGGGGAGGGGGGGAGATGGAATTCGAGAGGGATAAGGGGAGTCCAGAGTGGCGCGATCGGAAACGATATTATGTACAAGAGGCAAATTATGGAAAAGGGAAGGGAAGGGAACAGAAGAAGGAGCTGCCCTGGGAGACACGTCCTCCCCTCCCCCCTCTCCCCCCTCTCCCTCCCCTCCCCTCTCCCTCCCCTGCCCTCCCCTCCCCTCTCCCCCCCCCCAAAGTGAGGGACAGAAAATGCCACCAACGGAATACATAAAAATCGTGATAATAAAGATGAGAATAAGGGCGAGTTTACTGGCGGTGGTGATAGTTGTGGCAATAGAAGCGGTGATAGTGGTGGTAGTGATGAGTATCGTGGTGGTGAGTGTTGTGGTGGTGAGTGTTGTGATGATTATAAACAATACCATGACGAATGTAGTGATGATGGTGATGACAGTTATGGTAATTATTGTAGTGATGGCAGTCTTGGTTGGTGGTGATGGTGATGAGGGTTATTGGTGGGGATCATGGTGGTGATGGTAGTGGTGGTGGCCTTAGTTGGTGGTAGGGGTGGAGGTAGAACGACAGCGGGAGGATATAGCGGGTGCCTCCTCAAAAGGCATTTGTAAGGCAAAGGAGTCTAAACAGACACTTGGAATAGGAAGGACACAGACCTGGATGTACTTAGGACGGGACTGACGGCAAACCGAGGTGGCAAAAATGTTGCTGGAAGGCGCTGGATTATCAAGAAGGTCAAAGAGAGAGACAAGGGGAGAGATAGAGGGAGAGAGAAAGAGAGAATAGGGAGAGAGAGAGAGAGAAAGAGAGCGAGAGAGAGAAGGTAAGAGAGAATGAGATAGAGAAGGTGAGAGAGAGAGGGAGAGAGAATGAGAAAGTGAAAGAGAGAGAGAAGGTGAGACACAGAGAGGAGAGAGAGAGAGAAAGAGAAAGAGACAGAAAAGAAGAGAAAGTGGGAAAGAGAGGGAGGCATAGAAAGAAGGTTAGAGAGAGAGAAGGAGACAGAGAGAAGGTTAGAGACAGAGAGAGAGGGAAAAACAGAGAAAGAAGGTTAGAAAGAAAGGGAGACAGAGAGAGAGAGAAGAGAAAGAGAGGGAGACAGAGAGAAAGAAGAGAAAGAGAGGAAGACAGAGAAAGAGAGAGAGAGAGAGAGGTATCAAAGACTTGACGAGGAGCACGTGTGAGAGAGGCAATACATTTTGTCACATAAATATGAGAAAGAAGAAGAGGAGGAGATGTAAAGATTGATGCGAGCAGACAAACATGTAATAAGTAGGTAGACACGAAGACACACGCAAATCGGGGAAACCGAAACCCATAGCAGATGCAAAGAAAATGAGACACAGACAGACAGAAAGAAGCCAAAAGACACAGACAGACAGACACATGTACACACAGATAGATATACAGACACACACAAAGACACACACAAACACATAGACACAGAAAAACAGACAAACAGACCGACAGAAAGAAGCAGACAGACACAGATAGACAGATACATACACATACAGATAGATACACACACACACACACACACACACACACACACACACACACACACACACACACACACACACACACACACACACACACACACACACACACACAGATAATCAGACACAGATAGACAGACTCAGACAAACAGATAGACAGAAGGACAGACAGACAGACAGATAGACAGAAGGATAGACAGACAGACAGACAGAAGGAAGCCAACAAGGGACCTGAATATGAGGAAGTAAGAGGAAGGAGAGTGAGGCAGAGACGACCAGAAGACATTAGACAAGCGGCGGTGGGGGGGGGGAAGTAAGGGAGTAGGAAGAGGAGGTGGAGGAGGAGGAGGGGAGGAGGATGGAAGGACGAAGAGGAAAGGAAGGAGGAAAATAGATAAAGTAGGGGAGGAGGAGGAGGAGGAGTGAAGGACTTTGGAAGAGGAGGAGGAGGAGGAAAAAAGAGAGGAAATAGGGGAGGAGGAAGAAAAGAAGAAGAAGGAAAGAAAATGAAAACAAAAATGGAAGGAGGAAGTGATTATTAACTAGCGTTTCTATCCTAAGAGATAATAGCATACATAAGAGGCGGAGTCCTGGAGGTGTGAAGGATTATTTTTTGTTGCGTGACGCTGGTCCGTAGGGTTGTCATTTAAGTCCCTAAAATATTGGACTACATAAGTTTTATGCAATCAATACCCTATACGGTGGGAGAGGAAGAGAGGAGGAGGAGGAAGAGGTGGAGGAGGAAGAGGTGGAGGAGGAGGAAGCGGAGGAGGAGGAATATAAGAAGGAAGAAGAGGAGGAGGAATATAAGGAGGAAGAAGAGGAGGAGGAAAAGGAGGAGGAGGAGAGGAAGTAGCAGGAGGCAGAGGAGGAGAAGAAAAAACAGTAAGAAGAATATAAGAAGAAACAGGAGGAGGAGGACGAGGAAGAAGAGGAGAAGAAACAGGAGAAAAAGAGGAGGAAGAAGAGGGGGAAGAAGAGGAAGAGGAGGAGAAGAAGCAGGAGGAATAGGAGGAGGAGAAGAAGTAGGAGGCAGAGGAGGAGAAAAAAACAGGAAGAAGAATAGAAGAAGCAGGAGGAGGAGGAAGAAGACGAAGAAGAAAAAGAGGGTTAGGTTTCAGGGTGGGGCAGAGTGTGAGGGTGAGAGGGGGTGACGTGGTTCTACAAGAAGACGAGGAGGAGAAGAAGAGAAGAGGGTGGATAAATATCTTCATCATTGTGACATAATTTGTCGATTTTTTTTTTCTCGGGCGAGACTAGGGGTGGGTGGGGGAGGGGGAGTGAGGGGGTAAGGAGGAAGGAGTGGGGGGGGAGTGGGGATGATGAAAAATGGTACTCCAATCGATCGAGACACTCCTCTTACCCCAAACTGGAAGGCCCCTGTTGTCATCGTCCCTGAAGGCGGGTGACGCGCATCCTACTACCTGGAATCATATTCGGGTAAGCGCGCTGGTTGTAGGTTCGGTTAAAATGATCAGCATCTAACTATAAAGCAAAGCTGCCATATTAAAAAAACAAAGAATTAGTGCTCTAGGCAATCGTTTGACAATCATCGTTGAGCCATGAACGATCATCGTTGAACGATCATTGCTGAACGATAATCGTACCGACATAAACGTAACTTAACCTCTTCCCTTATTGCAGCGTCAACCTCTAGATGTCTAGATATTGCAAATGGTTTATCAACGTGACCCCGATCAGTATTGATTAAGTTAATTAAACGTTGTCAATAGGTATTGATACGGCTGCTTAAGGTAAATCGTGTTATCCAGCCTTAGACTGAACAAAATATGCAAAGATTGTCACAGTGTGTAACGGGGTCGAGAAGGACCTGTGCTATCAGGGAAGTTAGGGAGGAAGGTGAAAGGGTGGGGAGGGGAAGGGGCGAGGGAAAGGGGAGTCGGGTCGGGGTGGGGGGGAAAGGGGAGTGGGGGGAGGGGGGGTTGGCTCGTACACCTTGTTTGCATTAATAGGGTGTAAGATTGGGCCTGGAGCCGTAATTAGTTGACTACAACATTCCGGGCAAGTTGGAAACTTCGGGCCGCTTCGAGCTGAAGGGAAGGGAAGGGAAAGGAAGGAAAGGGAAAGGAAGGAAAGGGAAGCAGAGGGAAGGGAAGGGGAGGGAAGAGGAAGAAGAGGGAGTATAAGGAGGAGGAGAAGAATGAGAAAGAAAAGTGGAGAGGAAAATAGATTGGAAGAAGAAAGGAGGAGGAGAAAGAGAAATAGAAGGAAGAGAAAGAAGAGAGGAGGAAGAATGATCAGGAGCAATAGGAAGGGAAATAAGAGCAAGAGAAGGAGGAAGAGAAGAAGAAGAAAACTGAGGATTAAAGGAAATGAAGAGAAAGTTAAATTAGATTTTGTTTTTGAAAAGCTTAAAGAACCCCAAAAATCAAAATTTAAGAAAGAGCGACGAAAAAGGGACTCAAGGGTGAAAATGTAAGGAAATGCGACAAAAGTGGAACAGAAATTAAAACAGATTTCGGAAAAGATAGTAACCGAGATGACATGACGAGGGAGTGTGACCTGAAGGAGAGGACCTGACGAGGGAGTGTGACCTGAAGGAGAGGACCTGACGAGGGAGTGTGACCGGAAGGAGAGGACCTGACGAGGGAGCGTGACCTGAAGGAGAGGACCTGAGGAGGGAGCGTGACCCGAAGGAGATGACCTGTAGGGGGAGTGTGACCTGAAGGGGAGGACCTGACGAGGGAGCGTGACCTGAAGGAGAGGACCTGACGGGGGAGCGTGACCTGAAGGAGAGTGTGAGTGTGACCCGAAGGAGATGACCTGACGAGGGAGTGTGACCTGAAGGAGAGGACCTGACGAGAGAGTGTGACCTGAAGTCTGACAAGAGATAAACGAGAAGAAGAGGGGGAGGACAAATACTGTGTGTAAAAACATGAGAAGGGAGAGGATCAAAAAGCAAAGGAAAGCGGAGAGAGAAATCCGCGGAGAGGAGGAAAAAATAAGACTGAAAGAGAACACTGGAGACACACAACGAAAGAAGAAGAAGAAAAAGGAGGAGAAGAAGAAGAGGCTATATTAGGAGGAGGAGAAGGAGGAGTGTGAGAGGAGTAAATGTAAGACTAAAAGAGAACAAGAGACACGACGAAAGAAGAAGAAAAAGGAGGAGAAGAAGACGAGGCTATATTAGTAGGAGGAAGAGGAGGAGGAGGAGGAGAAGTAGGAGGAGGAGAGTGAGAGGGTGAGGGAAGAGAAAGAGGAGGCAAGAGAAAAGAGGAGAGAAAAAGCAAACACAGAATTGAAAATGAAACAATCAATCAAATAGAATTAACAAAGAGGAGATGTAATAGATAAATGTAATGAGGATTTACAAATCGACCACGAGCAAAGAAGAGAGAAGTATAAAGAGGAACAAAAGAAAGAGAGAGAGAGAGAGAGAGAGAGAGAGAGAGAGAGAGATGAAGAAAGCAAACAAAGAAGAAAGAAACAAGAAAGGAAAGAGAGAGAAAATGAGAAGAGTGATTACAGAGAAAAGATGATGAGGGAGGGTAGAGCCAATTAGATAATTATGGAATTGTTAAGTAAATGAATCATTAAAGGGTCAGATGGAAGAGGAAGGGAAGGGAAGAGAAAGGAAAGGAAAATGAAAGGGAAGAAAAACGAAAAGAATGAAAGGAAAAGAATGGGAAAAACAAAGGAAAGGAGTATATAGAAAGGAAAGTAAGTTAAGAGTAATTAAGGGAAGATAACTTAGGTAAATGAAAGGCAAAAATGAGGAAAGGAAACTTAAAGGGAAGGGAAAGGACAGACAATGGGGAAGGTCACAATCACGAGGGGAAAGGAAGGAAAGATTAGGAAAAGAAAATAAAGGAAATGGAAGTGAAGGAAGGGAAACTAAGGAAAGGGAAGCGAAAGGAAAGGAAAGCAAATGGAGGGGAAGGAAGAGGAAAGGCAAGTGGGAGAAGAAAGGAAAGGGGAAAAGATAGGAAAGACAAGGAAAAGGAAAACCCAAGAATCTATCACGAAAGAAAGAAAAACAAAAATTACGTGGCGATCAGATGAGGAACGAATACCAAAACAAAAATAAGTAAACGTAGGGAAGAAGAAGAAAAAGAAGAAGGAGGAGGAGGAAGAGGAGGAGGAGGAGGAGAACATTTATGGAATATGAGTAGAAAGAAAGCGACCGAGAAAATAGCACGAAGAAAGAAATAAAGAAAAGGAAGGAAAAAATGGCGAGACCAAATGGAAAGGCAGACAAGATGAGAATGAGATGGATGAAGACAGTGTGCGTGTGCGCGTGTGCGTGCGTTTGTGTGTGTATGTGTGAGATTCACCTTGGTCTTTGGATCACGTGTTGGACTCGTGATCGACAGCTATTTCCGTCCCGGAAGAGAGCTCAGAGCTCGTATCTCCGATCTATGGGTAATGTGTGTGTGTGTGTGTGTGTGTGTGTGTGTGTGTGTGTGTGTGTGTGTGTGTGTGTGTGTGTGTGTGTGTGTGTGTGTGTGTGACATACAGACAGACAGACAGAAAAAGACACAGACAGAAAAAGGACAGACAGACAGAAAAAAGACAGACAGACAGAAAAAAGACAGACGAACAAAAAGACAGACGGACAAACAAAAAAAAACACAGAAAAAGGAGACAGACAGAAAAAAGACAGACGAACCAAAAGACATACAGACAGAAACGGACAGACGAACAAACAGACAGACAGATGAAGGGGGGGGGTTGCTGAGGCGGTGCAATAAGATGAATATAGGAATAAGGACGGCAAATAACAGAGCTGAAGCCAAATATGAAAATGAGAAGAGAGAAATTTGAATAAAGGGTGGGAGAGGGAAAGATGGGGGAAATGCTCGACAGAAAATGACACAAATCCGAAAGCAAATAAGGTACGGGAGGGAGGGAGGGAGGGGAGGGGAGGAGAGGAGAGGAGAGGAGGAAAAGAGGAAGAGAGGGAGGGAAAGAGCAAGGGAGGGAGGGAAGGAAGGAGGGAAGGAGCGAGTGTGGGAGGGAGGGAAGGAGGGAGAGAGTCAGAGCGAGAGAGAGAGAGAGCAGGAAAGTGAGAGAGAGAGAGCAGGAAAGTGAGAGAGAGAGAAGGCGAGAGAGAGAGAGATAAAGAGTGAATGATAGAGAAAGCGGGCATGAGAAAGTGAGAGAGAGTGAAAGAGAGAGAAAGAGAGAGAGAGAGGTAAGTAGAGTAAGAAAAAGAGGAAGTCTTATACGAAAATAGAAATTCAAAGGGAAAGGCAAAGAAGAGGACGTGAATAACAAAGACGACGTTCTGGCTTCCAGACTTCGAAATAAATGAATAAATGAAAAATAAATGAATAAATAAATTATCAGATACACAAGTATATTTATAAAAAAAAAAGCGTCTCAGAGCGAAGATTGCGAATCGGGAATACAAAACCTGTACTTAACTTCGCTGGTCTTCGGGCCTCTTGGTGATCCATAACCGCTCCTGAAGCGTCTCGCTGTGTCTTTCTGTCCTGTGCCACCACCTCCTTCCATTCTCTAGATTCTATTCTTCATATCTGCTCATCTTCTTCAACCCATCTCCTCCAGTCATTTCCGGATCGTCCAAAGGGTCGTCTTCCATGCACTCCACTATTGAGCACTTTCTTTGGCCAGAACCTGTGCATCACCAAAACATGGCGACCGTTTTGCAACGAAGGGAAAGAGGAAATGAGAAGTTGTTGAACAAATTAGAAGAGGAGATGGGTCAAGAGTCGATTCAGGCAGCTGTGACAGGAGGAAACAACGTGGCTAAAGGTTTCAATAACTTCAGATGATAGGACTAGCTAAACCCCATCTCATCATAACTCGCCATTCCACTCACGCGTAGTGGGAAGTGAAAAACCCCTGCTAGTTGTGGCGTTTTTTTTTTTTTTTTTTTTTTTTTTTTTTAAGCCGACATTAGGTCGCCTCCCCGCCTGGCTAGGGCTGTAGGAAACCCCATCTGGTGACACTAGAGTCCACTATGGAAGAATCATGAATAGGAAAACATGTTACGAATGATGATTGAACATGAACATCTAAAACATCTTACGAGTAAAAGTAGACTTACGAATGGAATAAAAAGTAGATAAAATGTGAAAAACAAGAACACAGGCTAATAGAAAATAAATATTCGTCAACATGAAAAACGCCGTAGGAAAAAGTAAAGAAATAAACTAAAGACCAAGATAAGGTTTCATCAGAAAAATGAATTAATAAAGTGACTAGAATAAAAGATGGAAGTCTTGAGAGAGCTCGAAACCTAACTTGACCTTGAACCTTGAGAATAATTTCAAAAAGAGAAATTTGTAAATAGATCGTGACCTAATTGATCTAACTTGGTCCCTCATCAAGAAATTCAAGACCCGTGTGGCTTCCACGTGACTGTTGCGTCTCGTGTTGAATTGCCTAGTCATAGTTTAAAATGTTCAAGTCATCCTACCCGATAGAATAGAGACTCTCAGCAGGCAGAAGGCCGCGCAGGTTCCTAAGCCTAATCGCAAACTGAGACGCAGGTGACGCAGGCGACACAGGCGACGCAGCAAAGAGCAAAGGGAGATACCCTGTTGCTAAATTGAAGTACAGTTTGAACTTCTCTCACTTTAATGTTTCTAGATGCACTACTTTAGCATTTAAAGTGATAGAGAAACTCAAACTGTACTTCAGCTCTGCAACACTAAGTCTGCCTTTGCTCTTTGCTTCGTCGCCTGCGCCTCTGTTTCCAACTAGGATATTAAAATACACACACACACACACACACACACACACACACACACACACACACACACACACACACACACACACATATATATATATATATATATTATATATATATAATATACATATATAATATATATATATATAATATACATATATATATAATATATATATATAATATACACACACACATATATATATATATATAATATATATATATATATATATATATATATATATATATATATATATATATGCAATAAAAACACTAGGAGCGTGTGTTCATAAATGCGTAAATAAACCACTAGGAAAAAGTAAACTAACGAAGCAGAGCGCTTTCGTGTAATTACATCTTCAGTGCAGATACAAAGAAGGAATTATATAATTCCTTCTTCTGCCCTGAAGATGTAATTACACGAAAGCGCTCTGCTTCGTTAGTTTACTTTTTCCTAGTGGTTATTTACGCATATATATATATAAATATATATATATACATATATATATATATATATATATATATATATATACAGTATATAATATACATATATATACATATATATATACATATATATATATATACATATATATATATATACATATAATATATATATACATATATAATATATATATATATACATATATAATATATATATATACAGTATATACGTATATATATATATATATATATATATATATATATATATATATATATATACATGTAGGAAACACAGGAGTCTTAGTCTTGAGTTTATTCCAGACTAGCTTCGCAGGTATGCTTTTTCAAAGGAATGGTGTACAAACGAGATGTGGGCATTTTATACATGAAGTGGACCTCACTACCTATCCGTGTTACCATAGTTGGCGACAAGTATGAATATTACATATTCATTGTCTCAGCGGTATTATTATTTTCATTGTTATTATTAAGGTTTTCATTATTTTTACCACTACTCTTATTGCTAGCATTATCATTATTATTACATTTGATACAATAAATATGTAAGGTTCACACTTGTCGCAAACTATGGTAACACGGATAGGTAGTGAGGTCCACTTCATGTACAAAATGCCCACAGCTCGTTTCTACTCCATTCCTTTGAAAAAGCATACCTGCGAAACTAGTCAGGAATAAACTCAAGACTAAGACTTCTGTGATTCCTACTCCACTTACGTTAACTTGTCAGAATGTCTCAACACACACACACACACACACACACACACACACACACACACACACACACACACACACACACACACACACACACACACACACACACACACACATATATATATATATATATATATATATATATATATATACTTTACAAATGGTAAGTTAAGAAAAGCAGATGTGAAATATTTTAATGAAAACGACGAAACAATAAATGGATAAGAGTAATTGGTTCTATGTAGAAAACAAAGAAGAAAATGGAAAGAAAAGGCGGATATGGAGGTTAAATTTGAATGGAGTTGTTATTCAGAGGGAGGAAGTGACAATAACATTGTGAGCAACAAAGTTATGATGAGCGGAATTACGACTCAAAAGAACAAAAGAAGAAAAGGAAGGAACGGGGGGTGGGGGGGAAGAAACGAGGAAGGAAAGGGTAGCGTGGACGAACCACATACAAAAGCGTGGAAATGTGAACAGGATGGAGGTGGAACAGCTGGAAAGGGCGAAATAACTTGAGGAATGTAACGGTATGAATGTAATGCATGGATGAATGGGTCCAAAGAATCTTTGCAGGGAGGACGATAGGGTCCCGCCTTGCTGTGGGACAGTATTTATGTCGCATTCATACAAAGGGATACACGAAAGAATGCTACAATCAGCGACAAATAAGCCTGTTAAGCATCCCAGGCGAAATGCGAAGGATATTGATATAAAGGAAATTGGGGGAGACAGGAGAGGGTGTGAAAGGAACAAAGGGGGTTTGGCAAGGGGTGTGAACGACATAGTCACGCAAAAGCAAGCCAGCGTAAAGGTCAGGAATGAAGAGAAACTAGGAATATGTCAGCGAGGTATGGAGGAAAAGGAGAATATGTTAGGGTTCGTCTTTGTATATATCGATAATACTTTTCTCCAGATTTTCGTTCTCTATCTTTTTGGAGTTTCGTATATTTGTATCTAGTTAACAATGTATTATTATTTTGTTTTGTTGTTTTTCCGTTTCTACTATGTTCTCCAGAACACATGTCTAATTTGTTACTGTTTCTTATTTCTCATTGAACCAAATCTTTAATTTTTTACTAGTTTTTGCCACATTTTTTACACTAATTTTTTATGGTACATGTATACTTTAAATGGAAACAATTCTAAAATCACGGATGTGAAGATTCCTCATGTGGTAGTCAATGCAACATTTAACAGAATTTTGCGCCAAGATCCTTTACATTCGCATTCTACATACTCCCAATTCACCCCTTGACAATTCAAGTTTTCCATTAGAATAATATAACTCTTCATTCAACAGTTTTCCGTAAATAAGAGGTCATATCTGATAACATTTCTTCGTATTCAGCTTTGTTTAATGCCCTGGTTTCAGGAAAGACTTAAAAATATGCTTCTGTAAAGACTTCTTTTATCTTTCTCGTTAGTTTTAGTTCTCAGCTTAATTGCTCTGGCGTTGTCGTTACTCAGGAACACCGTTACGTTATTCTTGACGCCCATCATCACTCCATCTCCCTATTCGTATTTCGTCATATCTCCCGTGCCTGTATTCACCATTTCCTATTTGGAGATCAACATTAATTGGCAACTTGGTCTCTGCTAAACGCTGAACATCAGGTTCATTTGCCATCAAGTAATCGTTGATATCTAACTTGGAAACAAACCGTGTTTGTGTGTGTTTGTATTTGTTTATGTGTGATTTGCTACATGCTGGACATGTGATCGACAGCTAATACCTTCCCAATTGTGCTTGTTTGTGTGTACTTGTGTTTTTCAAGGTATATTTTCTTGAATGGATACATAGATTATTATATGCGCACACTGACTTCAGTATACCTGGATACAAGAAAAAGGTGCAGTACACACACACACACACAAACACACACACACACACACACACACACATGCACACGCAAACACGCACTAACGTACACACAGGCGTACACACACACACACACACACACACACACACACACACACACACACACACACACACACACACACACACACACACACACACACACACACACACACACAGTCACACATACAAAGTCACACATACACAT
>NC_134805.1:25722471-25729971 GCF_046742065.1 Oratosquilla oratoria
GCCCCCGAAGAGAAGCCCCTGAAGAGGAGTGTCTGAAGGCGAGTCCCTGAAGAGGAGCCCACGAAAAGGAGCCCCCTGAAGAGGAACCCCTTCTGATGAGGGGGCCCTGAAGACAAACCTTTCTTGAAGAGGAGCCCCTGAAGAGAAGCCCCTCCTGAAAAGGAGCCCCTGAAAAGGAGCACCTCCTAAAAGAGAAGCCCCTGAAGAGGAGCCCTCCTGAAGAAGATCCCCTGAAGAGGAGCATCTGGAGAGGAGCCCCTGAATGGAATCCCCTGAAGAGGAGCTCCTAAAGAAACCCCCGAAGAGAATCCTCTGATGAGAAGGTGCTGGACTTAGAGACTGACCGCCTCCGCTTTGCATGCCGCGATCTTAGTAAGCCAGCCAAACGCCTGGCCATTGCCTGTATCACGTTTCTTAGCCAGAAACGCTTGGGTCAGAGTTATATAACACCATTCTCCCTGGACAGTCCACGTTAGTGGTGATAGAATAGAAAGCCTCATTCAAAAAGACACTCAAAACAAAGATACTCTGGTGAAAAAAGTCTTAACTCTTTCTGTACCGAGTGGCACTCGTCTTTTTGTTCTAGAAGCCATCAGATTGTTTTATTTGTCTCCTCGAATCGCCCGTTCTCTCATCACTCCACCTCCTACTGTTCTCGAACCAAGTCTTCCCCTCCCACGTTCTCCCCCGGTAGCGCAAAGTTTATAGCACGTCGCGACAGAACCCTTCCGTCCTGTGTGACACATCTTTCATTCTGATCTATGTATTCGTCTTCGTGGCACCGGCACTCGAGGGTGAAGTGGCTAATGACGACGGGGTGAGGTGGGGGCGTGGGACGGTGGGGAGCGTCTGGAGGTAGAGATAGGCGAGAAAGTCGCGGCGTTATGACCCATCCAGGGGACATCCCATCCTGTGGGAAGAGACACTCCCGGTGGTATTGGACCGGACACCTACGAGGAAGTCCTCGATGAGGCAAGTGGAAGGCGATGGTTGACCTAGAAGAGTAGTTTCCAAAAAAAAATTCAGCTTGTTACCTATTTTACTATGCCATATTAAGCATGTTACCCCTTTCACAAAATGTCATAAGAAAATAAATATATATAAGAAATAAGGAGACTGCAAGAGACCATAAGGCCTACACTAGGCAGCTCCATATCCATCACCACCTGTTACCCCCATCCATAAAGTTGTCTAATCGTTTCTTGATTCAACTGATAGTTTCAGCGCTCACTATATGGTTACTAAGTCTATCCCATTGATATATATGGCTAAATTAAGACACTAGAGATATTTTCGTTTATTTATTGTGTTTGAACATTGTGCATCTCTAATGACTATTGCCAAAGATGTCAAGAATATCCGTGTGATGAATTCTTGGCTTCTTGATTTTCAGAATTCTTAAAAAAAAAAAAAAATCCATCACCCCTCCATTACCCCCGAAAATTTGTTGAATTACCCCCGGGGGGTAATTTACCCCTAGTTTGGGAACCACGGACCTAGAGAAACGTTTCCTAGAATTTCCAGACCCTAGGACCCCCTGTAGTCAGGTCTAAGCAGTCCAGTAACTTCTAACAGTCATCTTATTACTAGAAGGAAAAAGGAAAATGTATATCTGTATCGCTTCCCAACATCAGTCTAGTATCCTCTAACAATCATCTTATTACTAGAAGGAAAAACGAAAGTGTATATCTGTATCGCTTCATCAGTCTAGTACCCTCTAACAATCATCTTATTACTAGAAGGAAAAAGGAAAATGTATATCTGTATCGCTTCCCAACATCAGTCTAGTATCCTCTAACAATCATCTTATTACTAGAAGGAAAAACGAAAGTGTATATCTGTATCGCTTCATCAGTCTAGTACCCTCTAACAATCATCTTATTACTAGAAGGAAAAATGAGTGTATATCTGTATCGCTTCATCAGCCTAGTATCCTCTAACAATCATCTTATTACTAGAAGGAAAAACGAAAGTGTATATCTGTATCGCTTCCCAACATCAGTCTAGTACCCTCTAACAATCATCTTATTACTAGAAGGAAAAATGAGTGTATATCTGTATCGCTTCATCAGTCAAGTACCCTCTAACAATCATCTTATTACTAGAAGGAAAAATGAAAGTGTATATCTGTATCGCTTCCCAACATTCCCTATAATTTGTGTCAATAAGCCCAACCCCCGGGATATCTAGTGTCCCATGTTAGGAAACACTAACCTAGATGGAGATCTTGAACGACAAGGATTGGTGTCACAATCGAGGCTACAAATGCCCTGGCATACCGAAAGACGTACATGGACACACCGAAGAAGAGCAAATACATCCGCTATATTGTATTTTCATAAACACTGTTTTATTTGGAAAAAGTCACTTGTATAAAAAAATATATAACTTTATACAGAAAAATGTAAAAAACTCGACAGTAAAAGATGTAGTAGTATACTGTTGATGTAATATATTGGATTATGTTTGAGCGTCCACTACAGTCAATTCGGACACACAAATGCTACAAGATTGACCACATCATCTTGTCAATCAAGGTTCAACCGTTCCCATAACCCACAAAAACATTTAACCTAAGCACAAACTGAGACGCAGGCAACACAGGCGACGCAGGCGACACAGGAGACGCAGCTTAGAGCAAAAACAGGCTTCCTGTTGCTGAATTTAAGTACAGTTTGAACCTTGCTCTCATTCGGAATTATTCTAGATGGACTACCTAAGCATTGAAAGTGAGAGAATTTCAAAATGTACTTCAATCCAGCAACAGAAACTGTGCCTTTACTCTGTGCTGTGTCACCTGCGTCCCAGTTTTGCGCTTAGGCTTGTGTGTGTGTGTGTGTGTGTGTTTTATTCACGAACTGTTAGCTAAACTATCTTTCTCCGAAAATAAACAGTTATTATTATGTTATCGAGCTTAATGGACTCTACATTATAACCACTCCTGCATCATCGTGGTCATGGATAGAGTGTTGATAGATAATGTTGAAGTGAGAAGAGTGTGTCCGTGGGTGTGACCAGCAACGAGTGTTTAATTTCCTGAGGACACGGTGGTGCCCACCCCCCACACCCACACCCACTCCCACTCCCACTCCCACTCCCACGCCCACCCCCTCTCCACCGACACCCAGCAGGTGGCGAGGGAAGAAAAAGAGAAAAATATAGCGAGGAGAAAAGAGAAGAGAAAAAAGAAATTGATCGTAACAGAAGGCAACCGGTTCAGTTTTTTCATATTTTCCTATATAGATTTTTGTTCTGCGTCTTTTTCCCCTTGTAACTTTTGTCTTTGCTCTTGTCTTCTTGAATTTTTGAATACAATAGAAATATTTTTTTTTATTTTGGTATATTTTAATGCGTGTGCTGTAGAATACATTTCTTGTGTTCTTTTTCCAAACAGTGTGCCATAACGTATGAAATAAATCTTTAAAAATATCTAAAAATGAATTAATAAACACGAAAAAGTATAATTTTTTAAGAATATAAATCTGCTTCTCTAGATTCTTCAAGGAAATTATTTTCACAATTTTATCACCATTTTATGTAAAAAAAAATATGTAGTGGTTTGCAAAAATAGCAATTAGACTTAGTGAAAGTCATATGGGATTTTTATATGCGTTATCTTACTTTGAAAGTCATATTGGTTCGTTCGTTGAATATTTTCTTTAAGAAATTTTAGTCCCTTCGTCTCCTAGCTCTCTTCTCGACCGAGAAAAAAATCAAATATTACTTCTTGCAACAACTTTTTTATCCGATCATATTTTAATGTGTTTGTATTGATTACGGTATCTATATATAAAATGAAAGGTAGAATGCATGTATGTAACACTATATATGTGTACATGTATGTAACTATGTTTTATGTAAATGTATGAGCGGGTTAGGGTGTAGTTTCTTGCGGCGATGGTCGAGGGGATGGCGGTTCGAACCCTTCCACCGGCGAAGTTGAACCAAGGGGATTGTTCGTTAAATTCCACGCTACAAAGTCCTCTGTGAGGGGCATCGTCCTAGCCTTCCGATGGGAGGAGTATGTGACGTTAAACCATATCATAAACCATATGTATGTAACTGTATGCGTAGGTGCATACACAATGTGTTGTGTGTGCACCTATGTGAAATTGTTTTTCCATGCACCTCCTGAAATATGACCACCGAACGGCATGTGGGTATGTTAGTACATGGATCTTTTTAATTGGCGAGTTTCGGTACATCTCGATAATTGACGTGGCTGCTTATTCATCATCAGCCCAGTCCGTGACTGTTTTTGAAGCTTGGAAACCCATGGGCCTTTCCAATTTAGTATATTGGCATTAATCTCACTGTAATTACAACGGCCTCCTGTTGGTGAAGGGTACAGGTGTTAAACACTGATATTTTGAAACAAAAAAGTAATTAAATCGATCATCATCTGGCCCGCAGAGAAACTGATGCAATGGTATGTAAATACATGAAGGACAAGAGATGTTTTTTTTTTTTTCATGGGTGGAAGATTCTATGCTTACTTTCTCCGGTGGATCACGGGTAACATGTGGACCACACTCCACCAGTTACCCAGCCTCTCCTTAGTTCTATCCAGTAAATATCTTATTCGTGTCTCTTACGATCCTCCTCTCTAATGGTGTCCATCCACCTCCATCTTAGTCAACCTCTTGGTCTTCTCTCTTCGGCCGAGCCTACTCTCTACTCTCATTCAGGTTCCATATCATACCCAAATTAATCTGCAAATCAGATATTCTGTGCTTCTGTTGTTGTTAAAACGAAGGTTCGAGTTGACGCGGGCCACTATTTTAATCTATTCTAAGGAACACCTTAATTTGGCGGCACACTATGCAGTTCTCGCTAGCATGCTACTTGTTTCTGCTATTTCCTTCGAGTAGGAATGACCTCGGTTATGATCTTTTGCTTTTCAAATTTCCATATGTCAAGTTACTCTTGCGTCACATAGCGAGAAACTGAATGACGAACTAAGGGAAATTATAAGAATGTTAAACACATTATTGAGATGCTTTTACAGAAATCTAGAATGTTGTAACCAAAGTTGTTGCTCTCAAACAAAGAAGCAAAAGCAAGTAGCACGCTATCCTAATTTCCTACCACCATTAATAATGTTTCCACGTGCACATAAGAACTCTTTAAAAAATAATAATAATAATAATAATAAAAATGATAAAAAATAAAAAATTGCTATGCATCCACAAGAACATCTCTTTTTCGTAAGAATCTATAAACCAACGGAGCGCCGCGCGCTAGCCTAGTTGATACCAGGTCGAACTCATGAGCAGGTGGTCCTGAGTTCGATTCCCGGACCTGCTGTATGCTATGTCACGTTGGTTCCTGACAGCCCTAGCCAGACGGGGAGGCGACTCAACATCGGCCTAAAAACCCAGCGGCTTGCCGTAGCTGACAGGGTTTTCCTCTACCAGGGGTTTCTCACTTCCCACTGGATGGGGGTGGGATGATGATTTTGGTGAGTCTGTTGAGCAATGACGTTTCTATATTTCCTGAAGCTTCAAGAGGACCACCGTGAAATGTCACTATATGCAGAGCTCCGAGTACCTCTGTTTTCCTTTGTACGAGTATTTCCCAGTGGGTTTGAATAGAATTGGTAATTACAGCTAAGAAATATTAATCGTCATCCTTCCTGCTTGCACAAATAATGAACCGTATATATTGATATTTGATTCAGTCCTGTTGCCAAAACTGAATACCTCTCGCTCTCCTGCAAAGAAGACTCCAAGAGATCTTGAGACCTCTTTGGAGGAAGAGGCAGTGGCGGCAGTAACGTCTAGACTACAATTATGCCCTGTTCACATTAGCGGTTTCAGCCGCCGCGGTTGAAACCGCGACGGTTTAATCATATCGTAAGGTTTTGTTCACACCAGCAGTTTGAAACGGGTGGAAACCGCGGCGGTAATGCACAGTCAAGGAAAAACTGAGCGGTTGTGTGTGAACGTCTCCATTGACTTATTTTGTAATTGAACCGCCGCGATTCATCCCATTAGTGTGAACAGGGCAATGGAAACGTTCACACACAACAGTGCAGTTTTTTGTTGACTATGCGGTACATTTCCCTTTACCAACAACGCAGAAGAACAAGGGAACGGTTTCCTCTCACCCAAAGACACAGAACGCCACATGGCTTGAACGTGGCTTTGATTTGTTTGTTTATCTATTTATTTTTATTTACATTTTATTTTATTTTTTCCCGTTTATCTGTTTTTTTTTTTTTTTTTTTTTTTTTTTTTTTTTTTTTTTTTTTTTTTTTTTTTTTTTTTTTTTTTTTTTTTTTTTTTTTTTATACTTTGAAGAACTCTGTCCTGGCTGACTCCAGAAGACCTTCCTCAACCCAAGAAAGTTTCTGGTTTAGAGTATTTAACCTCCAAACCCAAATCCAGAAGGTTTTTGAATTGTTTCATCCACACCATTACATCCAGCTGTGGAACGAGTTTTGGGGCTGAGAATAGTCGAGAATAGGTCACGCGATGGGCATATGCAGTAGAGAAATTATTCGTATGTGTGACCATGATTACAAGAAGAGTTAAGGTAAATAACAAGTGTTTCGCTAGATATACAAGGACGTTTAGAGAAATATATACGCGTATGTGCCTCTGTGTGTGTGTGTGTGTGTGTGTGTGTGTGTGTGTGTGTGCGTGCGTGCGTGCGAGTGCGTGCAGTGATCTGTTCCATCAAAGAACCTCGAAATGCTCTGGAGTTTTCATTAGTTTCACAACACACATGCACACACACACACACGCACACACACACACACACACACACACACACACACACACACACACACACACACACACACACAGAGAGAGAGAGAGAGAGAGAGAGAGAGAGAGAGAGAGAGAGAGAGAGAGAGAGAGGAGGGGAGGGAGAGAGGGAGAAAGAGATAGGGAGGGAGAGAGAGAGAAAAAGAAAGAGAGTGAGGGACGAAGGGAGAAAGAGGGAGGGAGGGAGAAAGAGAGAAGGAGGGAGAAAGAGAGAGAGAGAGGGAGGGAGAAAGAGAGAGGGAGGGAGGGAGAAAGAGTAAAGGAGGGAGAAAGAGAGAGAGAGAGAGGGAGAAAGAGAGAGACCGAGAGAGAGATAGAGAGAAGAGAGAGGGAGAGAGAGGTTATAGAGTGGCTCTCCGGCTACTTTGCAATTAGTTCGTAGACGTTTATGAATCCAGATAACCATCATCCCGCCCCCCCTATCCCCGCCCCCTATACGACTCTTTCATTGGTGGACGCTACATTGGGAATATCGCTGATTACCTTGACGCGGGAACTGTGCCTCGCTTCACGGCGCCTCCTGATGCAAAAGGAGCAAAGGTCCCGTCAACACAGGAGGAAAGGAGGAGGAAGAAAATAAGAGGTGGAGGAAAAGAGGAGGAGAAGGGGGAAGAGGAGGACCAGGAGGAAAAGAGGAAGAAGAGTAAAAGGGGAAAATAGAGAGGAGGAAAAGAGGAAGAGGATAAAAAGAGGAGGGGGAAGAGAAAAATAGGATTAGGAGTAAAAGAGG
>NC_134805.1:25742471-25744971 GCF_046742065.1 Oratosquilla oratoria
CTCATCATCCTCATCCTCCACCTCCTCCTCCACCACCTCCTCCACCTCCTCCACCACCTCCTCCACCTCCTCCTCCCCTCCTCCTCTACCTCCTCCCCTCCTCCTCTTCCCCCTCCCCTCCTCCTCTTCCCCCTCCTCCTCCCCACCTCCTCCTCCACCTCCTCCTCCCCACCTCCTCCTCCCCCTCCTCCTCCCCACCTCCACCACCTCCTCCTCCCACCTCCTCCCTCCTCCTCCTCCCCACCTCCCCACCTCCTCCTCCTTCCCACCTCTTCCCCTCCTCCTCCTCCTCCCCACCCCTCCTCCTCCCCACCTCCCCTCCTCCTCCCCACCTCCCCTCCTCCTCCCCACCTCCCCTCCTCCTCCCCACCTCCCCTCCTCCTCCCCACCTCCCCTCCTCCCCACCTCCCCTTCTCCTTCTCCCCACCTCCCCTTCTCCTTCTCCCCACCTCCCCTTCTCCTTCTCCCCACCTCCCCTTCTCCCCACCTCCCCTTCCTCCTCCCCCACCTTTCCCCCCTTCCTCCTCCCCACCTTTTCCCCCCTTCCTCCTCCCACCTCCTCCCCTTCCTCCTCCCCACCTCCCCTTCCTCCACATTCTCCTCCACCTCGTCCTCCACCTCGTCCTCCTCCTCCACCTCGTCCTCCTCCTCCACCTCGTCCTCCTCCTCCTCCTCCACCTCGTCCTCCTCCTCCACCTCGTCCTCCTCCTCCACCTCGTCCTCCTCTTCCTCCTCCTCCACCTCGTCCTCCTCTTCCTCCTCCTCCACCTCGTCCTCCTCTTCCTCCTCCTCCACCTCCTCCACCTCCACGTTCGTCGCATCCCTCTTCTCCCCCCCAGTGTCCCTCCTACCACCTCACTCAACTCCCCCTCCTCCACCTTCTCCACTTCCTCCTCCACCCCCACCTCCACGTTCGTAGCATCCCTCCCCCCCTCCCCCAGTGTCCCCTTCACCCTCCCTCGTCTTGAATCATGACAATGGCGGCTGTTCCCAGCTTTAAATGAAACTCACGAAATACAACAAATGTGGCCAAGTGCGAGAGACGATGGAGGAAGCCTTTGACACCAGGCGAAGAAGCGGGGAAGGTCTTCAAATCTGGAGGCGGGAACTATACAAAGAAGACGTGTAGGAGGACGGGGAGGAGGAAGAGAAAGAAGGAGGGGGTGGAGGAGTAGGAAAGGGTGTAGAAGGAAGAGGAAGATGAGGAGGAGGGAGGGCATGGAAAATGTGCGGTGAGGGTAAAGGAGTAGGAGGACTCGGAGGAGGAGGAGGAGGAGTGGGAAGGAAGGAGTAGAAGGAGGAGGAAGAAGAAGAAGATGGAGGGCATGGAAGACGTTCTGTGAGAGTAAAAGGGCAGGAAGACGAGGAAGAAGAAGGAGGTGAAGGAAGAATGGGAAGAGGAGTAGGAGGAAGAAGAAGAAGAAGAAGAAGAAGCAGAGGAGGAGGAGGAGGGTAGAGGGGCCATGACAAAGAAGACGAGGAAGAGGAGGAGGAGGAGGAGGTGGAGAAGGAGCCGGAAAGAGAGAAGGAAGGGTAGAAAAAAGAAAAAAGAGGATAGAGGGTATGGAAGACGTTCGGTGATGGTAAAGGAAGAGGACAAAGAATAGAAGGAGGAGGAGGAGGAAAAGAAAGATGATGATGGAGGTCATCGGAGTAGGAGGAGGAAAGGGGAGAGGAAAAAGAAGAGGATGAAGGGCATCGGAGGAGGAGGAGGAGGAGAAAAAGGAAGAGGAGGAGGAGGAAAAGGAAGAGGAAGAATAAGAAGAGGATGGAGGGCATCGAAGGAGGAGGAGGAGGAAAAGAAAAGGAAGAGGAGGAGGAGGAAAAGAAAAGGAAGAGGAGGAGGAGGAGGAAAAGGAAGAGGAGGAAGAAGAAGAGGATGGAGGGCATCGGTTTATCCGTGAGGCCTAATGGAAGGGAGCTGGGCCAGCGCTGAGGACCGGATGGAGTGAGGCTTGAGACTCATTGTGATTCCCGTCCTTCCTCCTGCTGTAGCCTGGACACAGCGAGACCTAGAGTCTCGACGGCTGAGGGTTAGGGGGCTGAGGGCTCGGGGCTGTGGTGGGATGAAGGCTGACCGGAGTCTGAATCTTTTATCTCGCTGAATTTTCGAAAAACGGGATTGTGTCCCCTTCGTCATTGTTCGAAGAAATGACACCACGTTTTCTTCAAGAAAAAGAAAAAGAAGAAATGTGAATTATCCGAGGATAGTAGGATACAGGAATAATGGGATTTGAGTGGAAGGGTGGTGAGGTAAACATAGAGAACTGTTGGAGTTTTTTTGACGTTTCGTCCTCAACAGGGTTTCTTTAGAGTACATAAAAATAGAGGGAACGCATCATCGGGAACGCATCATCGGGAACATTTTCATGTACTCTTAAGAAGTCCTGGTCAAGACGAAATGTCGGAAATAAAAATCCAACACTTCCCTATGTTTGCCTCACCACTCATCTGTCTTACATCAAAAGGATTTAAGTCAAATGTGGTGGTGTTTTACCTA
>NC_134805.1:25749971-25752471 GCF_046742065.1 Oratosquilla oratoria
CCCGCCGCAGGTTCTGCCTAAGTCAACACCAGGGACCGGACGTGACGTATCAGAGGACGCGACGCCGCCGTTCCGGGCGAGAAGGGCGCGCAGCCTCGACGTTGAGGGTGGTCAGAGTGACCGAGTATATAGAGTCTTCTTTTTTTGCAATTACAGGAGCGAGGTCGTCCTCCATTTCAAGGTCGAAGACTTGAGTCCTTCTTCCCTCGCTCGTGCCTGCATCCTCCTCCGAGAACTGGAAGAGGCGTTTCCTCTCGTCGCTCTCTCCGGCCGTGGGAGGCGCAGTTGGGCCGAGGGAAAGCGGTGAGAATGATTGAAATTTCCTTCAGACAGGGGCGCGCGGCGCGCGGTGGGACCCAGCCGGCGAGGAAAGGTCAAAAGAGGGGAGCCAAGTCCGCCCAGAATTTGATATCACAGCGTATGAGGAGCGACGAATTGGGGGAGGGGGGAGAAAGGGGAGAGGGATGGAGGGAGAGGGTGGGGGGGAAACGAAAGAGGAGAATGGAGAATGGGATAACATAAAGAGTCTCATGTGTAAGAAAGAAGAATGAAAGAAATCAAGTAAGAAACGATAAAAGAGCGAACCTGAAGCGACTTGGAGGATTTCGTAAAGAGTAGATGATGCGAAGTAGAAGAGGAGCAGTTCGAGAACCGACCTAAACGAAAATGGAGTCAAAAAAAAAAAAAAAAAAAAAAAAAAATGACGAAGGTGAGGTAAAAGCAGAGACATACTACTTTGTATATGCTCGTGTTTAACTCGAAACCGGTAAAAGTGGCGGGGATGCCCCTCTGTTTCTGTACGCCTATTATGTATAGGGCATTGCGCAGGTAAATGGAATAGTCTGGTGGCAGCCAGAATTAAAAAGAGGAGCGTCCACACCTCCTCTTGTGAAGGAGGAGTAAGAGGAGGAGGGGGAGGAAGAGGAGGAGGAAGAGGAGGAGGAGGAAGAAGAGGAAGAGGAGCAGGAGGAAGAGGAGGTGGAGTAGTAAGAAGAAGAGAAGGAGGAGGAAGAGGAAGAAGTGGAAGAGGAAGAGTAGGTTGAGGAAAAGGAGGAGGAGAAAGGGACAACTTGTCGACAGAGATCGCACTACAAATCCCTCCCCCACCCCTCCCCCCCGGATCCAGTGTCATCGTTGAAGAGAAAGTTGTAAGGAGGAAGCAACGGCGAAGAGTCTCAGGCAACTCGGGCGTTCGTCTTCCACCGAAGCCTTGATGAGGGATTGTAGTCAGAGGAACCAGCTGCAGGAAGCTGTTCCCTGAGACCTCTGTTGACCTAGAGGTATGTTTTGCTCCCTGCGAGTTGAACCAAGGGCATGGTTCATTAAATTCCACGCTACAAAGTCCCCTGTAAGGGGCACAGTCTTAGCCTCCCGATAGGGGGGAGTTTGTGATGTTAAACCAAATCATCATCACCACGGGTAATGGCCGGTGACGCTCATCCTACTAACTGGCTTCATATTCGGGTAAGCGCGTTTGTAGGTTCGGTTAGAATTATCAGCCTTGTACTTTGCATCTCGAAGCATAACAGCCCCATTCAGAAACAAAGAATTAGTGCTCTAGACAATCGTTTGACGATCATCATTGAGCAATGAACGATCATCGTTGAGCGATAATCTCAAAGTGCAAAACAAATCATTACCCCCGGGCAGAGGTTCATTTAAGCTGAGTAGAGTCCTTTGGCGTTTCCTACAAGAATTTTTTTGAAAAACTCGAAAATTTCCTTTTGTCACACAAAGAGATTGTCGAGAAAGCCTATCCAGGAAGATTTTTTTTTTTTTTTTTTGAAGAGCGAAACCGTATGGCATGGGCCACGGAAAAATCTTCAAATGTCCCATATGTCTTTTTTTCTTTCTTTTTTTACCCACAAATAATAGATGTAATGTGAACTGACGATAAACCTACCCCGAGGTTGCAGCCGCGGCTTCGACCCTTACTGGGCCGCGTCACAGTCGACTCAGTTCGACCTTTGCGCGTTCTGAATCGAAGTCTGGTCCGGTGGGTGTGATGAACAAGGACTCTGTGAGTCTTTACAATCACGAATGGTCTTGTCCTCAGCTGAATAAAATCATCTGGCGACAGACGGTATAAGCGCACAATAGTCCAGATAGTTTTTAACTCCTGAATAAGAATGCAATAGTCCAGATACTTTTTAAAGATTCTAAAGTCTATGAGTTTCTTTCAGATGAATGGAATGGCCTAGCAGCACACGAAATATATGTAGAATCTTATTTCCTTACTTTGAGGTGATGGTGGGAAACTAGTAATACATACAAGAGACTATATTCGCACAGACACATTGTGCACACAGTATCATGTGTGTTCATGGATGCACATACATATTATGTGTGTATGTATGTATGTATGCATGTGTGTATGTATGTATTATGTATGTGTGTGTGTATATGTGTATGTGTGTGTGGGGTGTGGAGGTATATGCGTGCGCACTTGCCTGTGACTTTAAGCTCCAGATAAGAAAATAGCTTTAATGACTAATCAACT
>NC_134805.1:25762471-25784971 GCF_046742065.1 Oratosquilla oratoria
AGTGCTCTAGACAATCGTTTGACGATCATCATTGAGCCGTGAACGATCATCGTTAAACGATAATCGCATCGAGCAAAACGTAACTTAAGGACAAAAGTGCCCCCCCACCCCCCACCCTCATCGTGGGGTCGGCGTGAGTAGAGATTCCGTCAGGAGTCTCTGTGCCGAACTCAGATGGAGAGAAATCGCGTCACTAAGTTCTTGTAGAGGCCCAGAGCTGTCTCATCCATTCTTGGAGAGTCTTGGAAGCTCAGCCTTTGGACCTGAGGATCCGTGTGTGTCTTCTGTCGCTGATATCGAGGGCTTTCTTTCGAAGTTCGTATATAGTTTTTTATCCTTCGATGGGTATACCTTTTTATTAAACCTCAAGTACTTATCTTCCTTTTTTTTTAATAGAATGAATTAATCCACTTTTATTCTTGGAGTTTGGAGACTGAATTCTTCCACATATATAGTCTCCTTTTTTTTTTTTTTTCTATGAGAGGCGATGTCAAATTAATCTCATAACTTCCTATCCATTACATGATGTTCTACGCGACTACGCTCGGCGGCTCGGTCGTCTTATATTTCTTCGTAATTGGAATTGCACAAGGGTTTCGTATATCCTTCTTCAATAACGCCGGGAATGAGTGAAGGGCTCCAACCCCCACGGTGAATTCGTGTGGGTATTTCCGTGTCGAACTTATGAGCGGGTGGTCGTGAGTTCGATTCCCGGGACCCGCTACGGGATTTGTCGCGTTGGTTTACGACAGCTCTGGTCATGCGGGGAGGCGACCCAAACATCGGCCTAAAAAAAAAAAAAAAAAAAGAAATGGCGTAACTTACCGGGCCTGTCCTAACCGGGGTTTCTCACTTACCACATAATATGTTTTTGCTTCTGACCCAAGCAATGGGCGGGAGACAGGGATAACCCTTCATCCAAGAGGAGCTAAGATGAGAAGGAAACAAGAGTGGAGGATGGGAGTGGAGTGAGTAGGAGTGCGTGCGTACCTTAGACTTGGCTACCTTCCTTATAAGGGAGAGGAAACCTTTGGTATTTAGACAGATCACGTATATCAAAGGCACACATACCACTTACGTGATATCTATTGAATACATTAAGTATATATCATACCTGTATTGTATGCATTATATATATAATCTGTTTTGCACATTAAGGCACATTCATTAAATATTTCACTTATGTTTGTGTGCGCATTTACATTAAGTATACATCATATCCGTATTGTATGCAACATATATATATATATATATATATATATATAATATGGTTTTGCATATTATGGTGCATTCATCACATATTCCATTTATGTTTGTAAGCGCATTTATATGTATAATACTTACAGAAGGATTAGATAGATACGTATTATAGACACATGTGATTAGTGAAAATTAGAGTCGAGGAAGAAGCATAACTGTGGATTATTGTCGAAGACTTCTTCCCCGATCTCTCGAGGTAGACAAGCACGTGTATCCGAGGTTCCTTCTTCCTACAAAGGATTACAAAGGCGGAGCATGCCGACAGGAGACCTTTTGGTCCATAACTAGGTCGGATGCGAAAAAAATAATAATGATAAATAAATAAAAATATATAATATAATAATAAATAGAATGAATAGATAAATGCACAGGTGTAGTTAAATGATAAACAGGTAAATAGTAAATAATAATAAATTAACATATAATTTGTAGTCCTCCGGACTACAATGTTTAACGAAGAAAGGAGGAACGTAGTTCCGTCTTAGTATCTCTCGGATATGTTCCAATTTTTTTTTTTTTTTTTTTTTTTTTTTTACGGAATCGTTTCCGAAGACGTTCTACAGTCATTGAATTTGCGTAAGTATTTATTTATTTCCACATAAGCGAGAGAAAAGTAGATCCGAAAACCAATTAAGAACCTAAGATAGGGTTGTCAAAATAAGATTTTTTTTTTTTTATTTCGAATATGAAAATTCGGTTTCAATTACACTTTCTTCCACTTATACTTGGGTAGACGGAAAGCTCCTAAGAAATAATTAGGAACTGCAAACACTTTTTCTAAACCAGGATTATAGGTACTAAGTGAATGAGACCATCTCGCCGGCAACCGGAAAGGCAGACGGGAAGCGACTCCCTGCGTAAGCTTGAGAGGAAGGAAGGCAAGAAGACGGAAGATCGGAAGACGGAGACGAGGACGGGAACGGAGACGGGGACGGATTAGTGGACGGGGACGGAGTAGTGGACGGGGACGGGGACAGAGACGGGAACGGAGACAGTGACGGAGTAGCGGACGGGGACCGAGACGGGGACGGGGAAAGAACCGAGGACGTAGACAGGAACGGAGACGGGGACAGGGACAGAACAGAGACGGGGACGAAGACGGGGACGAGGACGAAGACGGGGACAGGGATAGAAACGAGGACGTAGACGGGAACGGAGACGTGGACGCAGACGGGGACGGGAACGGAGACGGGGACGGGAACGGGAACGGAGATGGGGACGGGAACGGAGACGGGGACGGGAACGGGAACGGAGACGGGGACGGGAACGGAGACGGGGACGGGGATAGAAACAAGGACATAGGCAGGGACGGAAACGGGGAATGAGGACAGGGACAGAAACGGGGACAGAGACGGGGACGCGGACGGGGACAGAGACGGAGACGGGGACAGAGACAGGGACGGGAACAGAAACGAGGACGTAGACGGGAACGGAGACTGGGACGAGAACGAGGACGAGGACGAGGACACCTCCCCCCTCCCAGCCCCCCTCGTCCTCTCCATTCCAGGAGGGAGGAGGACTCAGAGGCGCAACGACTAATCGGCTTAACCGTCCGTACCTGTTGGCTGTTTTGCGAGGGGGGCGCCAGACCCACAAGATGGCGGCGGCGGCGGCGGCGGCGGCGGTGGAGGCGGCGGCGAAGGCAAATATTTTGACAACGAGGGCTTCTGCTCTCTGTTGGCATCACTCCTCCTCCTCCTTGTCCTGCTCCACGTCCTCCTCGTCCTCGTCCTCCTCCTCCTCCTCCTCCTCCACCTCCTCCACTACCTCGTCTCCTCCATCGCCACCTCCCCCTTCTCTTCCTCGTCCTCCTCCTCCTACTCCTTCTTCTTCTCCTCCTTCTCCTCCTCCTCCTCCTCCTCCTTCTCCTCCTCCTCCTCCTCCTCTTCCTCCTCCATCTCTTCCCCCCTTCCCTACCTCAGGGATAGAATTGCAGTACTCAGCCACTTAGGGTGTGCGGAA
Organism: Oratosquilla oratoria; assembly: GCF_046742065.1. Lineage (NCBI taxonomy): Eukaryota > Metazoa > Arthropoda > Malacostraca > Stomatopoda > Squillidae > Oratosquilla > Oratosquilla oratoria. The sequence continues at coordinate 25,765,694 of NC_134805.1, forward strand.
GAGGAGTTTGATCTAGGAGGGATATTCAAAAGAAAACAAAGCATTTTTTTGTCTCAAGATTTACATAGACATTAATACCTACACATATTCTCACGCACACACGTACATGCACGCACGCACACACACACATACACAGACACACACACACACACACACACACACATACATACATACATACATACATACACACATACACACACACACACAAACGTATAAACACACGCATACACACACACAAACAAACACACACATGTAAATAAGGATGAAATTTATATATATATATATATATATATATATATATATATATATATATATATATATATATATATATATATATATATATTTATTTATTTATATTATGGGTTGGCTCTCCAAAGTAGGGGTTATTGAAAAAATATACATATAGGGTTTTTGAAATTTTAAGCTGACAGCTGTGGCTGCGGCGGCGGTGTACAGTGGTGGTAGTGGAGGTGGTGGTGGTGGCGGTATATGCCGGTGGTGGTGGTGTGAGGGATAAGAAGTTCTAAGTGGGAAGGGAAGACATAAATCAAATATAGAAGAAAAAGGAAAAAAAGTCTTGATATACGACCGCAGTCTCGACGGCTCCCTGTAAAGTTTAAGAATTCATTTATACTTCGTCTAAAATTGTTAATTAAGATGATTAGATGTGTTGCTTTGGCTAATATTTGACTATTTTATTTGGCTTCACAAAAAAAAAAAAATTATTCCAAGTGTTAAGAAAGACCGTGGTTTCCTTGTCCTACGTAGATGAGGTGGACATAGTTTGTGGGCAGACTCTCAAACCCATCATTCTACTCTCATGAAGCGGGAAGTGAGAAACCCCTGCTAGGAAAACACCTACCACGACTGTCAGGAACCACCGCAATAATCACGGAAAGGTTCCCGGGAATCGAACTCACGACCACATACTGGCGAGTTCGACACGGGGTATCCACTGGTCTACCGCGCGTGAGGAAGATACGGTATGGGAATGGCCTATCAAAAAAAAAAAAAAAAGAGAGATTTTCGAATGTGATGATAGGATAGCAGAGGGGAGACAGTGTATGTGTTGGTAAGTGGGAAGGACGGGGTGAGAGTAACCAGAAGAATTGAACTTTTATTGATGGAGAAATTGATGTTGATTGGCGAAAGTGTGAGAAAATTGGAAAAGTGAAAAGGGAGGAAACAGCAAGGGAGGAAGTTGCAATTTGAATCGAAGGCGGTGGCGGGTGAGGGGAGGAGGTGGCAGAACAGGAGGGGGAGGGGAGGGGGAGGGGGGGACGAATCTGCGGAGGCATAGGAAGGATACATCTCTATGTGGAGGAGCTGGAGGTACGATATTCACTTAAAACAGCGAAATTAAGGAGGGGGACTTAAGAGAGGAGAACATACACACACTAACATAAATGTGTGTGTGTTTCTGTGTGTGTGTGTGTGTATGTATGTGATTCACCATGGTCTTTCCACCTCGTGTTGGACTCGTGATCAACAGCTATTTCCCTCCCGGAAGAGCGCTCAGAGCTCATATATGACTGATCAATAGGTAATGCTGTGACCTTATACGCACACACACACTCAATTCCCCGCCGACGATGGTTGGAGTAACGACTCGCAGCGCAGTGATACTGAAATTGTTTTAGCCCTGGTTGGGATTCGAACCCGGACTTCTGTAGTGGCAGCAGGGAACTCTACCAACTGGGCCACGAGTTGTGTGTGTTTGTGTGTGTGTGTTTGTGTGTGTGTGTGTGTGTGTGTGTGTGTGTGTGTGTGTGTGTGTGTCTGTATGTGTGTGTGCGTGTGTGCGCGCACGTTGAGGTGGGTGGTTTTGTTAATCTTTCTTATCATGAGTTAAGACAGTATAGATGGAAAGAAAATATATACATGTGTACTTAAATATACACATGCACACCAATATCAGGTGGTAGCAACCATTCTTTTTCTTTTTTTTTACTTTTTTGTCTCTTATGACCACAGGAGTCCGAGACCAATATCCTCACGACGCCGGTAGTGCCTAGGGAATCCGTCCATTCTTGAGCTGACTAGACTTTCCTGTCCCTTCCTCTTCTCTATCTCCATTCTCACACGTCCATGTGTACAACCATGTTCCGTATGTATGTACGTATGTATGTGTGTATGTATGTATGTATGCATGTATGTATGTGCGTATGTACGTTTGTATACAGACATATACCCATTTGAGTGGCGGAGTCTAATTTCACACGGTAAAGCATTCCGTGTCTGATGGTGGCCTCGGGTGCCGCAGCCGCAGCCGCAGCCACAGCCTCCTTCTTTTCCACTCAGAGGCGGCTCAGCTGCTAATGAATGCCTCGCCAACGACGTCTTCGTCGTCAGCGTCGTCGTCGTCGTCGTCGTCGTCGTCGTCGTTGTCAACTTCATCCCCTTCCACTTCCCCTTTTCCTTCATCTTACTTCCCTTCCCTCCCCTACCCCTTCCCTACCCCTCCCCTCCCCTCCCCTCCCCTTCCCTACCCCTTACCTCCCTTTCCCTCCCCTTCCCTACCCCTTACCTCCCTTTCCCTTCCCTTCCCTCCCCTTCCCTCCACTTCCCTCCCCTTCCCTCCCCCTTCTCTCCCCTTCTTTTCCCTCCCTTTCCCTCTACTTCCCTCTTTTTCCTCCTTCCTTCCCCTTCTTTCCCCTCCTCTTTTCCCCTCTCCCTCCTCCCCTCATCCCCTCTCCCTCCTCCCCTCCTCCCCTCTCCCTCTTCCCCTTTCCTTTCTCTTCTCTCCCATCTCTTCACTTTCGCTCCTCCCTCCCCTCCCCTCCCTTTTCTTTCCTTTCCCTCCCCTTTCCCTCCCCTTTCCTCCCCTTCCCTTACCTCTCCCTCTTCCCCTCTCCTTATTCCCCTCTCTCTCTTCCCCTCTCCCTCTTCTCCTCTCCCTCCTCCCGTCTCTTGTCTCTTTTCTCCCCTTCCTTCCCTTCCATTCTTCCCCCCTTCCCTTTCCTACCCTTTCTTCTCCTCCCCTTCCTTCTCCCTTTCCTTGTCCTCCCTTTCCCTCTCCTCCTTTCCCCTCCCCTCCTTATCCTCTCCTTATTCATCACGTTTCACATTACTCCTCTGCTCGCACATTCCCTCACCTCCTTTCCCTCACCTCCCCTTCCCTTTCCTCCTCTTCCCTCATCTCCCCTTCCCTTTCCTCCTCTTCCCTCAACTCCCCTTCCCTCAACTCCCCTTCCCTTTCCTCCTCTTCCCTCATCTCCCTTTCCTCCCTTCTCCTCCCCATCCCTCGCCTCCATTTCCTCCTCTTCCTCTCCTTTTCCCACCTTTCCCCTTCCCTCGCCTCCATTTCCTCTCCGTTCCTCTCCTTTTCTCTCCTCTCCTCTCCCTTTCCCTCGCCTCCTTCTCCCCCTTCCTCTCCCTTTCCCTCCTCTCCCCTTCCCTCACCTCCTTCTCCCTTTTCCTCTCCCTTCCCCTCCTCTCCCTTTCCCTCACCTCCTTCCCCCCTTCCTCTCCCTTCCCCTCCTCTCCCCTTCCCCTCCTCTCCCCTTCCCTCACTTCCTTCCCCCCCTTACTCTCCCTCTCCCTCATCCCCTCTCGCCTCCCCTTGGTCGTATATATTTCCCCTCCAAAGTGAGTCCCCCGTCATCCAGCTCGAGTTTAATTTTTTCCTCCTCCTCCTCCTCCTCCTCCTCCTCCTCCTCCTCCTTCTTCTTCCTCGTCCTCCTCCTCGTCTTCCTCCTAATCGTCCTACTTCTCGTCCTCCTCCTCGTACTCTTCCTCCTCGTCTTCCTTTTCCTCATCTTTGCCTTCCTCATTCTCGTCCTCCTCCTTGTCTTCCTCATCCACCTCATCCTCCTTCTTCTTCTTCTCCTCTTCCTTGTCCTCCTCCACAACCTCCTCCTCCTCCTCGTCCTCCTCCTGCTTCTTCTCCTCCTCCTCCTCCTCTTCCTCCTCGTCCTCCTGCTGCTTCTTCTCCTCCTCCTCCTCCTCCTCCTCCTCCTCCTCCTCTACCTTCTCCTCCTCCATCTCTTCCTCCTCTACCTCCTCCTCCTCCTCCCGACTCCTCCTCCCTCCTTCTCCTCGTCGAGGCACCCATTACTAACCACTGGGGTTGGCTGGCTGGCTGCCGTGACGTATTATTCCTTTGGCTGACGAGCATCTGATAGATCTGTGGCACACCACGGGCGAAAATGTGGCGGAAATTCATGCAGACAGAGAGCGAGAGGGAGACTCAAAAAAAGAAGAAGAAAAAAAAATAGAAGTCGAGACATTACCTTGAAACATAAGATGAAAATAATTTACTTGCAGAGTCGTGCCTCAAAAGATAAGATGAAAATAATGTACTCGCAAGGAGAGAGAGAGAGAGAGAGAGAGAGAGAGAGAGAGAGAGAGAGAGAGAGAGAGAGAGAGAGAGAAATAGAGAGAAATAGGTAGAGAGAAAGAGTAAGAGAGGGAATGGGAGAAAGAGAGAAAGGGAGAGAAGTAGATATATATATAGAGAGAGAGAAAAAAAGAGAGAGAGAGAGAGGGGTAGAGAGAAAGAGAGACATAGCAAAAGGACATTGCCACAAAATATAAGGCGAAAATAATTTAACAAAAAAATTTACATTCGGACGGACGCTCTCCAGACCTTTTCCCTCGGGTTTTTCTCAGTCGACGCAAACCTCATCCAGGTCCTCTGTTACATTCTTTAAGAAATTTCCACTCAAAAGCCAGCCGGCTAATATGGTCTCCTGTTTATCAGTCGCCCCCCCCTGCCATCACCATTTCCTTTGTCAGACTCCACTACCAACAACGACCAACATTGACCACCGTCTATTTATCTTCACCAATACCACCGTCAACTGTCACTATTATCACTAACACTCTCAACACCTATTAATGATAGACATGAATAGTGCTCACTCCATCAAGGTTGAAAAAAATAAATAAATAAAATGTAATTACAGTAACAAAAACAACAATAGGCTTAACTGAAGCACAAGCTTCAGGCCACACACTCTCAGTTTGATGCAATCGCAGTGTCTATGAACGATGTGCAGTCTCTCTCTCTATCCCTCTCTCTCTCTCTCTCTCTCTCTCTCTCTCTCTCTCTCTCTCTCTCTCTCTCTCTCTCTCTCTCTCTCTCTCTCTCTCTCTCTCTCTCTCTCTCTCTCTCTGCCTCTGTCTGTCTCACTCTCTCTCTCTGTCTGTCTCTCTTTCTCTCACTCTCTGTCTGTCTCACTCTCTCTCTTTCTCTGTCTGTCTGTCTGTCTCTTTCTCTGTGTGTGTGTCTGTTTCTCTCTCTCTCTCTCTCTCTCTGTGTGTGTCTCACTCTCTCTCTCTCTCTCTTTCTCTCTCTCTCTCTCTCTCTCTCTCTCCCTCCCCTCTCCCCCTTCTCCTGCTTCCTCCGCCCAAACCGCATCCTAATCCCTCTGCGTGGAGTCCATTCGCCGCCCTTTGCCTCAGCTACGCTATACTCCCTCCTCCAACACCAGCACCAACAGCATCACCACCACCAGCAGCACAACAGGCAGCACCTTCACCACCGCCAATTCTGACAACGCCTCTTCGACAGACACCATCTTTACTAAGACCCTGAGACTCATCCATACCACACTACAAGGAACTACCACATACTACCACCTTCACCAACGCCTTTGCTACACCACCACCACCATTATCGCCACCACCGCCTCCACCACGAGATGGCAACCCCCTCCACCGCCCGCCTCCACCCCGTCCCTCCACCCCACCCCTCCACCCGCGGCCGCCTCTCTCCTTCCAGCCGAGCTCTGCTACTTCTCTCAACATTTTTGACTTAGCGGCAGCTGCTGCGGCGGCGGGTGTGGGATCCCCTTTTGCTATGAAGTGAACTCCACTTCCACCTCCACTTCCACTTCCAATTCCACCTCCACTTCCACTGCCACTTATGCCTCCACTTCCACCTTCACTTCTACCTCCACTTCCACCTCCACTTCCACCTCCATCTCCACTTCCAACCTCCACTTCCACCTCCCTCTCCACTTCCACTTCCACCGCCACTTCCACTACCACTTCTGTCTCCACTTTCACGTCAACTTCTAACTCTACTTCCATCTCCAAGTCCACCTCCACTTCCACCTCCACTTCCACCTCATTTTTCACCTCCACGTCCATTTCAACTTCAACCGCCACTTCCACCTCCTCTTTCACCAGAACTTCCACCTCTACTTTCACCTCCACTTCTGTCTTAACTTCCACTTCTGTCTTAACTTCCACTACTACCTCCACTTCCGCTTTAACTTCCACTTACACTCTCGCTTCCATTCTCACCTCCACTTCCACCTCCACTTCCACTTTCACCAAAACATCCACATACATGTCCACCTCTTGCTACATTTCTTACTCTTGCTTCTTGTCCTTCCTCTCTTCTTCGTCCTCCTCCTCCTCCTCCTCTTTCTCCACTTCATCTCCTTCTCCTCCTTTTCCCTCTCCTCCTTTTTATCTCCTGTTCCTCCTCCTCATCTACCTCCTCCTGTACCTCCTTCTCTACCTTCTCCACCTCCTTCTCTACTTCCTCTTCCTTTAACTCCTCCTCTACCTCCTCCTCTAATTTCTCCTCTTCTACCTCCTCCTCCTCCTCTACCTCCTTTTCTACCTTCTCTACTCCTGCTTACTTCTCCCCCTCCTACTCTCTATCCTCCTCTTCCTCCTCCTTTACCTCCTCCTCCCCTACCTCCTCCTTAACCACTTCCTGTATCTCCTTTACTCCCTCCTCTATTGTACCTCCTTCTCTTACTCCTCCTCCCCCTCCCCTCCTCCTCCTCCCCCTCCCCTCCTCCTCCTCCCCCTCCCCCTCCTCCTCCTCCCCCTCTTTCTGTCCATTCTCCTCCTCTTCCTCTACCTCCTGTACCTTCCCTACCTCCTCCTCTGCCACCTCCTCCTCTGCCTCCTCCTCCTCCTCTTCCTCCCATCCTCCTCCTACCTCATCTACCTCCTCCGCCTTTTTTCTCTTCCTACCTCTTCCTCCTACCTTCTCCTACCTCCACCTAATTCCTCCTCCTTCTCCTCTTCCTCCTCCTCCTCAGGACCCATCTTGTGGCTGCTGCAGAAGATCGAGATCCACGGACACCTCCTCCTCCTCCTCCTCCTCCTCCAGGTGGTCTTCCACCGACCGACTTGTTTCACTGGAGCCTTTGTTTCAACTCACGTAGGAACATCTTGGCTCCTGCCTGCTTACTTAAACCAACCTACGACCTACCTCATGACCTACCAACGACCTACCTATGACCTGCCAACGACCTACCTACGCGCTGCCTCATGACCTGCCAACTTTCTTTGCCTATCTCCCTACCTACCTACCCTCCTACCAACCTATTTCCCTACGACCTACCTCATGAATTGCCAACCTTTATTGCCTACCTAACAGGCTACTTACCTACCAGCCTACCTACCTACCTACCAACCAACCAACCAGCCTACGTACTTACCTAACTACCTACCAACCTACCTACCAACCAACCTACCAACCCACCTACCTACCTATCAACCTACCCACCAACCAACCTACCAGCTAACCAACCTACCAACATACCTACCAACCTACCAACTAACCAACCTACCTACCTACCTACCTACCTACCTACCTACCAACCCACCAACCTACCTACCAACCAGCCTACATACTTACCTAACTATCTAACAACCTACCTACCAACCTACCCACCAACCAACCTACCAACTAACCAACCTACCTACCTACCAACCTACCTACCAACCCACCCACCAACCCACCCACCAACCAACCTACTTACCTACCAACCCACCCACCAACCAACGAACCTACCAACCTACCTACCTACCTACCTACCTGCCTACCAACCAACCAACCTACCCACCAACCCACCTACCAACCCACCCACCAACCAACCTACTTACCTACCAACCCACCCACCAACCAACGAACCAACGAACCTACCTACCTACCTGCCTACCAACCTACCAACCTACCTACCTACCTAGCCCAAAGGCACTGGAGATTTATCTCTGCAGTCCAGCCGCAGAAACTCTATCTCTCAAATTCTCCCAAGAGGATCCTTCCTTCCTTCCTTCCTTCCTTCCTTCCTTCCGTCCTTCCTTCTTTCCACGAGATTTTCAAGTATTCTTTCTTTCCCTCTCCTCTCCTCCCCTTTCCTTCCTATCCCCATCCGCGCGGTCTCTTGCCTCCTCCTCCTCCTCCTCCTCGTCCTCGTCGTCATCGTCGTCATCGTTCTCCTCCTCCTTCGTCTTCTCCTTGTCCCTCTCCTGCTTTCTCCTACTCTTCCTTCTACTTTTCGTCCTCCTCCTCCTCCTCCTCTTCCTCCTTCTTCTTGTCCCTCTCCTCTTTTTTCTCCTACTCCTCCTTCTACTTCTCCTCCTCCTCTTCCTCCTCCTTACCTTTCTTCATTGTCTCTAATCCTTTCTTGTACTTCTCACTCTCTCACTCTGATTCATTCACTCACACAATCACTCACTCGCTCACTTGTTTACTCAACTACTCACCCACTCACGCACTCACTCATTTTCTTTGACTCATCAATATGTTACACACACACACTCCACACTCCACACACACACACACACACACGTACACACACACACACACACACACACACACACACACACACACACACACACACACACACACACACACACACACACACACACACACACACACACACACACACACACACACACACACACACACACACACACACACACACACACACACACACACACGTACACACACACGCACACGCACACACACTCATTCGCTCTTGGATGTGCCGAAGCTCTGGCTTCTTCTTCTTCTTCTTCTTCTTCTTCTTTTTCTTCTTCTTTTTCTTCTTTTTCGTCTTATTTTCATTCTTTTTCTTCTTTTTCTTTTTCTTTTTTTCTTTTCTTCTTTTTCTTCTTCTTCCACGACACGACACGACACACCAACGACAAGCCTTTTTCAATTCCTTCTCCTTTGTAACACTCTTCTTCACCTCTTCCTCTTTCTCACCTCCCTTTTCTCTTTTTTTTTTTTTTTTTTTTTTGCTCCTACCTTCCCTCATCTTCCATGTCATTTTCTTACTTCTTATTCTTCCTTTTCTTCGTCAATATTGTTCTTGTTCTCTTGTTCTTCGTCTACATTGTTCTTGTCTTCTTTTTCTTCGTCTACATTATTCTTGTCTTCCTTTTCCACTGTAGCTTCTTCCCTCTCCCCCTATTTCCTCTCCTCCTCTTTCCTATCCTCCTCTTTTCTCTCCTCTTCCTCCCTCTCCTCCTCTTCCCTCTCCTCCTCTTCCCTCTCCTCCTCTTCCCTCTCCTCCTCTTTCCTCTCCTCCTCTTTCCTCTCCTCCTCTTTTCTCTCCTCCTCTTCCCTCTCCTCCTCTTCCCTCTCCTCCTCTTCCCTCTCCTCCTCTTCCCTCTCCTCCTCTTTCCTCTCCTCTTCCCTCCCCTCCTCTTCCCTCTCCTCCTCTTCCCTCTCCTCTTCCCTCTCCTCCTCTTCCCTCTCCTCTTTCCTCTCCTCCTCTTCCCTCTTCCCCTCTTCCCTCTCCTCCTCTTCCCTCTCCTTTCTTGCCACATATTATGTTTTCCTCGTCCCCTTCTTCCTCCCTCTGCTTCTTCATAATTTCTTTTATTATTATTACTATTATTATTCATTTGCATTCCTTATTGAGATCGTTGTTGTCTTACCTCCGCTGTTGATGATACTAAAGTAAATGTTCCTCCTCTTCATCGCCTTCTTCTGTCTTCTCTTTCTTTTTCTTTTCTTCTCCTTTTCTTTTTTCTTCTTCCTCTCGTTTCTCCTCTTTTCCTTCTTCTTTTTTTTCTTCTTCTTCCTCGGGTGTTTTAATTTTTGTCTCCTTTTCTTGTCTCGTTCTTCTTCTTTTCCTCCTCCTTTCCATCCTTCTTCCACTTCTCGTTTTCTTTTCTTCTCTTTTTCTTTTTTCTTCTTATCGTTTTTGTTTATTTTCCTTCTTGTTCTTTTTTCTTCTTCCTTGATGTTTTTATTTTTGTCTTCCTTCTTTTCTTATCTCGTTCTCCTTATTTCCTCCTCCTTTCCGTCCTTCTTCCCCTTCTCCCTTGCCTCCTCTTTTCTTTCCTTTCCCTTTTCCCTCCTTCCTCTCTTCTTCATCCCCTTCATTCTCCTTTTCCTCCTTCTTCCCCTTTTCCATCTTCCCATTTGTCTCCTCCTTCCTCATCTTCCTCCTCCCTTTCCTTTTTTCTTCCTTTTCCCATTCTTCCCCTTCCTCTTCCTCTTCTTCTTCCTCTTCCTCTTCCCTTCTTCCCTTTTATCACTTCCTCCTCTTTCCCTTCTTCCTTTTCTCTTTTTTCTCCTCTTCTCATTTTTTTCATCTTCCTCCTCTTCCCTGTTCTTCCTTGTTATTCCTTTCCCCCTTCGTTTTCTCTATTTTCTCCTTTTTTCTATCCTTCCCCTTCTCACCCCCCGTTTGTCTCCTCCTCTCTCCCTTCCTCCTCCTCCTTTCCCTTCTCTTCTCTTCTCGTTCTTCCTCTTCCTCTTCCTCTCTTTCTTCCCTTTTGTCTCCCCCTATTTCCCTTCTTCTTTATTCCTTTCCTTCTAACTTTTTCTTCCTCTTCCACTTCCTCTTCTTCTTCCCTTTTGTCTCCACCTCATTCCCTTCCTCCTCCTCCCTTGCCTTCTGGTTTTTCTTCTTCCTCTTCCTCTTCCTCTTCCTCTTCTCTAATCCTGATTACCCCTCTTCCTCTTCCATTTCCTCTCCTTCCCTTTTCTCTCCACCCTTTTCCCTTCCTCCTCCCTTTCCTTCTGTTTTTTCTTCTTCCTCTTCCTCCTCTTCTTCTTCTTCCCTGATCCTGGTTGCCCCTCTTCCTCTTCCACCTCCTCTCCTTCTTCCATTTTGTCTCCACCTTTTTCCCTTCCTCCTCCCTTTCCTTCTGTTTTTTCTTCTTCCTCTTCCTCTTTCTCTTCTTTTCCTTCCTCTTCCTCTTCTTCACTGATCCTGGTCGCCTCTCTTTCTCTTCTCTCCTTCTTCCATTTTGTCTCTACCTCTTTTTCCTTCCTCCTCCTCACTTTCCTTCTGTTTTTTCTTCTTCCTCTTCCACTTCTCCGTCTTCTCTTTCGTCTCCACCTCTTTCCCTTCCTCCTCCCTTTCCTTTTATTTTTTCTTCCTCCTCTTCCTCTTCCTCTTCTTTTTCTTCTTTCTCTTCCTCTTCCTCTTCTTCTTCTTTCTCTTCCTCTTCTTCTTCCCTGATCCTGGTTGCCCCTCCTCCCTCCTTCCTTCCTCTCCTCGTTGGTCGGTCGGTCCTCAAAGCCGACACCTCGGTGGTGCTCGCCTTCTCCTCAAACCACTTCACTTCAATTTGGAACAGAGACGAAACCTTTTATACGCGTCCGTCTTACTTCCAATCTCTCTCTCTCTCTCTCTCTCTCTCTCTCTCTCTCTCTCTCTCTCTCTCTCTCTCTCTCTCTCTCTCTCTCTCTCTCTCTCTGTCACACTCTCTCTCTCTCTCTCTCTCTTTCACACACACACACACACTCTCTATTCTCTCTCTCTCTCTCTCTCTCTCTGTCTCTCTCTCTCTCTCTGTGTCACTCTCTGTCACTCTTTCTCTCTCTCTGTCACTCTCACTCTCTCTGGTTCTCTCTCACTCTCTCCCTCCCTCTCTATCTCTCTCTCTCTCTCTCTCTATCTATCTATATCTCTCTCTCTCTCTTCCTCTCTCTCTCTTCCTCTCTCTCTCTTCCTCTCTCTCTCTCTCTTCCTCTCTCTCTCTCTCTCTCTCTCTCTCTCTCTCTCTCTCTCTCTCTCTCTCTCTTCCTCTCTCTCTCTCTCTCTCTCTCTCTCTCTCTCTCTCTCTCTCTCTCTCTCTCTCTCTCTCTCTCTCTCTCTCTCTCTCTCTCTCTCTCTCTCTCTCTCTCTCTCTCTTTGGAGACGAGCAGCCTGGAGATGACCATCTCCGACGCCCCATCTATGGTCCCGCAGGACCACCCAAGTACACCATCACCACTTCCTTGTCTCGAGATCTGCTCTCCGTGGCTCGTAGCGATTCTTCTGTGGTATCTAATACCAGAGAAACGGTTCCTTTCTGCTCCCGTTCTGTTATCAAGACGTGATTGACTTGAGGTAACTTCGGGAACCACCTCGAAAGGAGTCGGTTCCATATATGAGTGGATGGATGGATGGATGGATGGATGGTTTGCACTATTAGTATGTAATAGTTGAAGTTTTGATGTATCTGCTTTTACTCTCTCAGAAATCTAATGTAATCACCGTTAGTAGATGACAGTTAATGTTTTGATGTTGCTGTTCTTGTTTTCTTTCAGAAATCTCATCTTACCTGGTTCTTCATCACTTTTTTTCTTTATTTATCTTTTTTTTTTATCTACTATTATTATTATTTTTTATTTATTCATTTATTTATTTATTTATTTATTCATTTAATTTTCATGGGGGTGGCTAGTACCAACTGGTACCGCAACCTTCCAGGTGGTCAGGAACATTTTACACGCGGTTACCAGACGCGCGTGGTACCATCGAGTCACGGCCGCCCCCGTGTCTAATCGTATCGATACATTCTCCAGTGTGTTCAGCAGTCGTCCTGACTAAAACAGGTTTCTTATGACCCACGGCTCGTCGACGAACTCCTTCGATCTTCTCTCATTTTGCGAATATTGTCTTTTTACTATGGTTGCTGCTAGACGATTTTATTTCCCTACGGAAAGATGGAACACGTCTCGAACCTTTTGATGAACGCACTCTCTGCGATTTGCAAAATTAGTGTTATACTTGACGCCAAGTGATTTTATTCAGCTTTGGAGAATATCACCCTGTCCATACCTCTTGTATAACCACGAAAGTATTGAGATGTTTCATGTACATTTATTTGGGTGTTTATCAGTCACTGTCAGATATTAGTAGATTAATATTATTGAGTATATATATATATATATATATATATATATATATATATGTATATATATATTCTTTTCTTCTCCTGATGTAACTATATTCCAATGACTTTCAGCGATTTTCACGTCGAGCCTCTCGGGAATCGGGATGTTTGTGTTTCTTGAAAGATTATTTCTTCTCCGCAGCATTTTCTTTATCAGTCCATTTCCAGACCAAACTGATCAATAGAATACCTTTGACATTGTGTATTATAATTCTTTAGCTGGTGTAGGCCAGAAAATACAGCTTTTTTGTAATCGTCTTACACTAAGAAGATCCGTGTATGTATTTGTATAGACCAGCTGACGGACCTATTTTATGAAGACAGCTTTCTGAGCTACGAGTTCATCTATACTGCAGAAATCGAGTCTAGGTAATATTTGAATGTACTTAAGTGTTAAAATGTTAGCGTGGTCACGTTATGGTTTGTTAGTGCGTAACAGGTTCCTGGTTTAGTGTTATCGGATGCCAAGACGGTGGTAGATGTAGATGCGGAGGTATAGTTTTTATATGGACAGCTCCTTAAAGAATCTTCTTGTTTTTTATTGATGTCTTACAGAAGAGTTTGTTTCCTTGTGTTTTTTTTCGTCCACAACTGATATAGTAATTATCTATGTTCTGTAAGCTGTTGTTCTTGGTTTGTGAACAAACATTCATGTTGTTATGTTGTTGTCCTTCCGGTATAGTTGTTTGTGTTCGTTTCCGTCATCGGAAGTCTTCGATGGACTCTCGAACCGAACACGTGTGTGAGACAGCGAAGAGAAAGACCTGTCTCTCCAGAGTCTCAAGGTCTTCTACTTCAAGCCTCTTTGGCTTCAGCATTGACCTCAAAACTTTTAATACTTATGAGACTGAAATAAGAGACCTGTCTCTCCAGAATCTCAAGGTCTTCTAATTGAAGACTCAAAATTTTCGTGCTCCATAGGGAGTTTACTGACAGTCAAAATAACTGAAGCGACGACGTTCGTGAGACTGAAATGAGGGACCTGTCTTTCCAGAAACTCGAGGTCTTCTGTTTGAAGTTTCGTTTGCTTCAACATTGACCTCAAAACTTGAACAAGAAGAAGAAGAAGTTTCCTCCCAGGGAAGTTAGACCGGAATCTGTTGACTTCAATTGGTGTTGTTGAGGCGCGTGGTTGCCTACTAGTGTTCTCATTTGTCATCGTGATTGTTTCACTTTTCACAGTGTCCATGAAGCACTTTATGTCTCCATGTGTGTGACTTGAAATACAATAGTGTGAAACTACTGACACTTGCGTACGAATTTACAAAAGCACAAGTTTAAGATTCCGCAGTCTTAGATTGCTTTGTTGACGAGAAGTAAATTATACGGAGTTTGTTGGATCAACTAATAGCTAAGAGCAGCGTTTCTCAACCTTTTTACCCTTGCGTAACCTTTAAGATAAATTGCATGTCTCGAGGAACCCCTGCGCAAAAAAAAAAAAAAACATATACTATATCTTTCGCATTTTATTTTCATCGTAGTTCACGTGGTGAATATCATAGTATATATATTTTTGAATATCTGGTTTAAGGAAAAATTAAGACTTCTTTGTCAAATTTCATAATGCTGAGTGAACTTCATTTTGACGCTCATAATACTTCATTAGCTTGTCTCACTTGTTCTCGCGGAACCCTTAGGGACCTTTTGCGGAACCTTAGGGTTCCGGGGAACCCTGGTTGAGAAACGCTGGTTAAGAGTGAAGCTGCGTTTTAGTGTCTTTTTATATATTTACAATATCTATAAATTCTTACTTCACCCGTTGTCCTTAAATCTTATATTACGGAAACTTGGTTCGGTGGATTTTTTTTTCTTCCACACTTTCTATAACTCTTGGACTTGCGAAGCTTTGCTCTTGTTTTCAATTGTCGTACATTTTAGTCTTTGACCCCACCAGAAGTCACCCTCCCACTCTGACGAGCATCACTCCTCCCCCTCCTCCTCGCACCTTCAAGATGATTCGCTTCTTCTCTCCCACCAACCTTCTCCCCTCTTCACCTGTGCCCCCATCTTCTCCCCTCTCCCCCTCTACTCCCACACCTCCCCTCTCCCCCTCTACTCCCACACATCCCCTCTCCTCCCTCTACCCCTCTACCCCCTTCTCCCCTCTCCCCCTTCTCCCCTCTCCCCCTCTACCCCCACATTCTCCCCTTACCCCCTCTACTCCCACCTTCTCCCCTCGCCCCTCTCCCCTCTCTCCCTCTACACCCACCTTTTCCCCTCACCCCCTCTATTCCCACCTTCTCCCCCACCTTCTCCCCTCTCCCCCACCTTCTCCCCTCGCCCCCTCTACTCACACTTTCTCCCTTTTTCCCCCTACCCTCTTCTCCCCCTACCACCTTCTCCCCTCTCCCCTCTACACCCACCTTCTTCCCTCTCCCCCTCTACTCCCACTCTCTCCCTTCTCCCCCCTACCCCCTTCTCCCCTCTCCCCTCTACACCCACCTTCTCCCCTCACCCCCTCTACTCCCAACTTCTCCCCTCACCCCCTCTACCCCACCTTCTCCCCTCGTCCCGTCTACTCCCACTCTCTCCCTTCTCCCCCTCTATTCCCCTCCTTCTCCCCTCTCCCCTCTCCCCCTGTACCCCCAGTCACCATGTCTGGCCCCTTAGCCAGCATCATAGAGCGACCCCTCCCACAGGCCCCATGCAGCATCTGGGACGCAGACCCGATGGCGTGCTTATGGTTGCACACGAGCTGGGCAAAGGAGGGGAAAGAGAGACAGAAAGAGACAGCGAAATAGAGAGCAAAAAAGAGAGCGAAAGAGAGAGGGAAAGGAAAATTGAAAGAGAGAGGGAAAGAAAGAGCGAAAGAAAAAGCGAAGAGAATGAAAGAGAGTGAAAGAGGCTACGGAAAAGACAGCGAGAGAGAAAGAGTGAGGGAAGAGAAGAGAGAGAGAGAGAAGGGAAGAGAGAGAGAGAGAGAGAAGGGAAAAAAGAAAGAAGGGAAGAGAAGAGAAAGAGAGAAGGGGAAAGGAAGGGAAGGGAAAGAAAAAATGCAAGGCTGTAAAAAGAGAGGGGAAAGAGGTTAGGAATGGAAGGGAGAGGACAAGAGGACGAAGCTGCAGCACAGTTTGGCTTCTGAAGAACCTGTCGCCGCCTCTGAATCACTTGAGTCTTTCTTCAGACTGCCTTCAGGACTTTTTATTCAAAAACCTCTCCTGAAGAAATAAGTCAAGGGGACGTGTACAGACATCTGTTTTTTTTTTTTTTTTATCAGCGTTCTTCCTGCTCCTCCTCCTACGCCTACTCTTCCTCCTCCTCCTCCTCCTCCTCCTCCTCCTCCTCCTCCTCCTCCTCCTCCACTTCCTTCTTCTACTCTTCCTACATCTACTCCTTCTCTTCCTTCTCCTCCTCCACATCCTTCTTCTACTCTTCCTCCACCTCCTCCTCCAACACCTTCTCCTGCTACATCTCCTCTTACATCTCCTCCTCCTCCTCCTCCTCTTCCTCCTCCTACTCCTACTTTTCCTCCTACGCCTCCTCCTCCTATACTTCCTCTTCGTAAACCTCCTCCTCCTACACATCCTACCTCCTAATGCTCCTCCTTCTACTCTTCCTCCTTTTACTCTTCCTTCTACGCCTCCTCCTCCTACATCTCCTCCCCTTACACCTCCTCCTCCTACACCTCCTCCTCCTCCTCACTGTACTCTTCCTCCTCCTACGCCTCCTCCTCCTACACCTCCTCCCCTTTCACCTCCTCCTCCTCCTCATTCTACTCTTCCTCCTCCTACACCTCCTCCTCCTCCTCCTCCTCCTCCTCCTCCTCCCATCGACTTTCCCGCCACAATCACGTCTTGAAGGCAAAAGAGAAGATGGCGTGGAAATGGCGACCCAGGTGTTGTGTTACAAAACCCACTTCGTAAATAGAAAAGTAATTATCAGGTGAATTAGCCCGAGCAGCCGAACCCAACAAACACGCCACAGTCAAAAAAAGAAAGAAAAAAAAAAGACTATATTCACCTCACGACCGATCATATATTTAACCTAACTGCCGACTTACTATTGATCTGGTCAGTATATGCAGGAGATTACAGTGCATGCAAGCATAAATATGCATGATCACGCCCGCTAGACTCAGGTAACGCGTCGTATACATCCCTGTCTTTCACTCTGTGTGCCGCCCCCCTCCTTCCCCTCCCCCCTCCTCTCTTTCTCTCTCTCTCTCTCTCTCTCTCTCTCTCTCTCTCTCTCTCTCTCTCTCTCTCTCTCTCTCTCTAGCTCTCTTTATCTGTTTTGTTCTCTCTTACATCTTTTTCTACCGCTCTCTTTATCTCCCTCTCCTTTTCTTTATCTTCCTCTCTTTACCTTCGTCTTTTTATCTCCGTCTCTTTATCTCTCTCTCTCTCTTTCTCTCTCTCTCTCTCTCTCTCTCTCTCTCTCTCTCTCTCTCTCTCTCTCTCTCTCTCTCTCTCTCTCTCTCTCGCCCGCTCGCTCGCTCTCGTTCTCTCTAGCCCTCTTTATATCTCTTGCTCACTCGTTATATATTTCTCTTTCTCTCCCGCTCTTTCTCATTATCTCCCTCTCTTTCTCTTTATCTTCCTCTCTTTATCTCTTTATCTTTATCTTCCTCTCTTTATCTCTTTATCTTTATCTTCCTCTCTTTATCTCTTTATCTTTATCTTCCTCTCTTTATCTCTTTCTCTTTATCTTCCTCTCTTTATCTCTTTCTCTTTATCTTCCTCTTTTTATCTCCCTCTTTTCATCTCCCTCTTTTCATCTCCCTCTCCTCTCTCTCTCCCTCTCTCTCTCTCCCTCTCTCTCTCTCTCTCTCTCTCTCTCTCTCTCTCTCTCTCTCTCTCTCTCTCTCTCTCTCTCTCTCTCTCTCTAGCTCTCTCTTTACGGTAGTTAGTCCGAGAAAGAGGGGGTATGGTCAATTGTCCCCCCTCCCCCCTCCCCATTCCTTGGTTCCAGGCCAGAAAATGAGTTCTCTGCTATCCCTCGGCCACTTACTCACGAAGGAGGTCGCCAGTTCGAAGAGGACGGACTTCGGAGACGAAGAACTAAGACATCCTAAGAGTCTTTTTTTTTTTTTTTTTTTGGGGGGGGGGCGGTAGACGACGTGAGCACCTTCGTAACCGGGTGGTATTGTTTCTTTTCATTATGACGTCCGACAGACTCTCATCTTATTTCTTGCGTTCTTCGAACTCAAACAGACCTAAAGTTGACTCTTCGAAGTTGACTTCGAAGTTGTGGCCGAAAGTATTTGCTCGTTCTTGGATTTTCGGTCGTTTCTGTTCATCTCCAGATGAAGTCCTCGAGGGTGTGGCACCAAGTGGGTCTCTAAAGGCGTTATCACACTGGGCTATTTTTCCTCCGACTGTTGGAGCAGATTAGCAGCTCGCAGCTTTCGGGAAGGAATAGGATATGCTGGAGGAAAAAAATAATTCCTCCAGAATATCAAATGACATTCTAAGGAAATTGTTGAGAAAACGAAATAATTTACAATAGGGATTCAATTTTCGGAAAAATTGCTGGAGGTAGGCAGTACCGCCGATTAATCGGAGGTTGGAGGAAAAATAACCCAGTGTAATAACCCTTTTACTCACGTCTTGTACAAAATCGGTAGTTCTCTTGGGATCATTCCTAACAGGAACTAGATGCCCGATGATGTAAAATCAACTTACAGCAGTATCAACTCTGTCAATGTCGGTTAATGTACGTTATGCTCGTTACGATTATCGCTCAACGATGATCGTTCAAAGTTCATTGATGATTGTCAAACGATTATCTAGAGCACTAATTCTTTGTTCTAGAATCGGGTTGTTTCGTTTCGTTCTGGAAAATACGAGGCCGATCATTTTAACCGAACCTACAACCAACACGCTTACCCTAATAGGATGCCAGGTAGTAGGATGTGCATCACCCGCCATTAGTTGTGATAGGAGTCTAATAATTATATATAATCCTTCCGATAAAAACATACCTTTAGCACTTATGAACTGGATGGCACTAAGATGTTTGCATTTAGAGATTTGTCCATACGGGTATTAGGTGATTTCATTCGCTAAAGACAGCCTTCCCCCTCATCTCCCCCTCCTCATCCTCATCCTCCTCCTCCTCCTCCTCTTCGTCTACACTGATACCGCGCGTAAGCCTGAAAGGATGTTCCCTTATGCGTTTACATTTGTCATCATGATCATAGCCTATACCCAATCTCCTCACCTCCGAACAGGCAGGTGTCTGACGTGCAAACCTATGCAATTCTTTTGTCTCGCGGTGCATGTAAACGGCGCTTAATATGGTACAATTTGATACAATACACACGGGTTTCGTTACTAATAGGTAATGATACGTCATGATGATGATGGTGATGTGAGGGCTGCTGGCTCGGGGAACCATCAACAGAAGACACGCGAAGGTGCGCTCTTTCTTTTTTTCTTTTTTCCTTCTCTCTCT
>NC_134805.1:25792471-25804971 GCF_046742065.1 Oratosquilla oratoria
CAGTCATAGTAAGCACACTTTTGATCATAATATTGAATTTAAGTTTAGGCTTGTACAAACTTGATGACTTTATCACTAAGGAAATTGTAGAATATTCTCCAGCTCCAATATGTATATATATATATATATATATATATATATATATATATATATATATATATATATGTATATATATATATGTATGTATATATATGTACATATATGTATATATATGTATATATGTATGTATATATATGTATATATATATGTATATATATTTATATGTATATATATTTATATCTATATATATATGTGTGTATATATATATATATATATATATATATATATATATATATATATATATATATATTATATAATATATATATATTGTATGTTGTATATCCGACAACAGAAACAGACCCAAGTAAACACATGAGATCGACGGCTCTTCTCAGATAGATCCCGGGGCGTTCCAGTTACTGAGACTCGATGTCTCTCGATAGAGCCAAGATGCTCCAAAAAGACGCTTCAGAAGCACCTGCCACGACAGGACGCAAAGTTTCCTAGGCTGATCTAATAAACAAACACATAGACGAATAACTGAATAAGTAAGCGAATAAAAAACGAATTAAGTAATGATTAATAATTATGAGGAGGAGGGGGAGGAGGTCGTAATTTTCTTGGAGCAGTTCGACTCAAAGGCGAGGGTGTTTTCTTGAAGGTAAAACTTTAATGACACTTTTTGTTCTCCCTGCCGGGAAAGGAAGTGTTCCCCCACGCGGCCACAATGGCGACGAGAGCAAGAACGGGACAATTAGCGAGTGACGCGGACACCGTAAGTGAAGTCTGGTGAATGACAAAAGGGAGACTGGGACGGGATCCTTTCCGGAGAGCTAGAAGGCCGCCCGGGTTCCCAGGCGAGAAGGCCGCGCGGGCCTCCTAAGCGAGAAGGCCGAGAATGAAAATGTCCGGACATTCTTCCCTAACTCGCAGCGTATCGAAGCGATGCCAACATATCCTCTATTGATGATGTATTATCCCCATATTATTAGAAACAAATGATTACTAGAAAATGGTTTAAAATGGGGAAATTTAGATTTAAGAAGGAAGTAGGCAAGAGCTGGTTTATCAATAGAAGGGTTAACGAATGGAATAGGCCTTGTAACCATGTAGTGAGCGCTGACATTCTCGATTTTTTTACGAGATGATATGTAGATGGGGATGACAGGTGCTAATGGACGTGGAACTATCTAGTGTAGGCCTTATGGTTTCTTGCAGTCTCCTTCATTCTTATGTTCTTGTAGAAATATGATAAATACCCGACGATGAAAGATACATTCGTTTAGTTCTTGTATACATACGTTGGGCCAAGTGTTGTTGTTGTTGTTGTTGTTGTTCTTCTTCTTCTTCTTCTTCTTCTTCTTCTTCTTCTTCTTCTTCTTCTTCTTCTTCTTCTTCTTCTTCTTCTTCTTCTTCTTCTTCTTCTTCTTCTTCTTCTTCTTCTTCTTCTTCTTCTTCTTCTTCTTCTTCTTCTTCTTCTTCTTCTTCTTTTTTCTTCTTCTTCTTCTTCTTCTTCTTCTTCTTCTTCTTCTTCTTCTTCTTCTTCTTCTTCTTCTTCTTCTTCTTCTTCTTCTTCTTCTTCTTCTTCTTCTTCTTCTTCTTCTTCTTCTTCTTCTTCTTCTTCTTCTTCTTCTTCTTCTTCTCCTCCTCCTCTTTCTCCTCCTCCTCTACCGGGAGGCTAGGGAACTCCCTTCCCACTGATGGTCTTCCGCCTGTCTCTTATGTCTTGGATTTTTTCAAAATGGGAATTTTATGACGCCTCCCATACTACGGCACTTGACCAAAGAGTGGTAGAGTCTTCGTTATCTACTTTCTGTGGTGGCCCTCTTTATGTGTGTGTGTGTGTGTGTGTGTGTGTGTGTGTGTGTGTGTGTGTGTGTGTGTGTGTGCGCGCGCGCGTTTGTTTCGCGTTTTCGCCGCTTATGCCTCTTCCTGGCAAATAAGAAAAAGAAGAAAAAAAGATAAATATAAAGAGAAGAAGGAGGCAGACACAGCTCTGCCTGCCTTCATGCCTTCCTGCCTTCTTGCCTACAATAACCCCCCCGAATCCCCCCCCACCAAACCCCCAACCCCCTGCCCACCCCGCCTGCCTGTCCTCTTAGCCGTCTGTCCGCTCGCTCTACGCCAGCCACGTCACCACCCTCCGTCCCTCTGGCGAGTTTGAATCGAACGAGGCTGACAAAGGGTCAAAGGCCAATAGAAGGACCTTCGAGTCCCTTCACTGGGTAAAGGCCGCAACAAAGACTTAAATAACATCGGTGTGTGTAGGCCAGCCAGCGAGTGCGCCCCTCCAAAGGCGTATGAACGGTTTCAGACAAGCGTATGAGGGACCTTTCACAGTCCACTGCGGCGTTGTCGTCGTCGTTGTTGTCGTCGTCGTCGTCGTCGTCGTCGTTGTCGTTGTCGTTTTCATCCTCTGGCTGCCAAGCCACAGGGAACAAAACAGTTGTGATTGTATAGGGTAGCCTAGACTATAGAGTAGGGTTATTCATTGATGAATAGGGTTATTCATTGATGAGTAGGGTTATTCATTGATGAATCCCCAGGATATCGATTTAATGTTTATTCATATTTGGCTTTCTTCGACCCGTTTTCTCTATTTTCTGCATGAAGGGATGAAGAGTGGGGTTGTTGATGAAGTGAAGCGGTCTTACTATAAATGTACTGTGTCTTGCTGCGTTGCATCTGACCCGAGGCGGTGGGCGGGATACAGGGATGACCCTTCATCCATGAAGAGCTAAGATAAGAGTAACAAGGGAGTGGCTGGGAGTGGAATGTATGGGAGTGGGTGCGTACCTCTGACTCGGCTACCCTCCTTATAGGGGGAAAGAAGCCCTTGGTATATAGATAGCCTATGCTTTGGTTGGCATCAACGTTTGGTTTTCGAACTTTTGATTCGGTATTCGAACTTTTGATTCGGTATTCGAACAGAAAATTCGAACATGGAGACGTTGCCGTATGTATCAACTCACAAGCCTGTACGCATGACAAAGAAAACTTTAAAGTAATCGTATAGCTTAACTGTCTGAAACGACAAAGCATTCCGTTCTTATCCAAAGAATCTGAATGAACAGGTTTATAAATATAGACCATCATTTTCCCTTGAACTCAACAATGACATTAGGTATTTGTACCAATTAATACTTAAAATGTACAGTTGAGAATATTTTCAAGAACTTGTGCTTGCTTCCTGTGTCTCGGCCTTGAGTTGACGGAGAAGGTGATGGGTAGGCCTTTGCCTAAGCTCAAACTGAGACGCATGTGACGCAGGTGACACAGGTGACACAGGCGACACAGCACAGGGCAAAGGCAGACTTCTTGTTGCTTAATGGAAGTAACGTTTGAACTTCTCCCTCACCTGAAATGCTTCTAAATGTACTACCTCAGCATTTCAAGTGAGAGAGAGGTCTAAACTGTACTTCATTTCAGCAACAGGAAGTCTGCCTTTGGTCTGTGCTGCGTCGCCTGTGTCGTCTGCGTCTCGGTTTCGGTTAGTCTTCAGGCAGAGTCGTGGACGCAGGTTTCCCCTGTCCATACGCCACAGAACCTGAGACTTGTATGTGTGTGTTTGTTTGTTTGTTTGTTTGTTTGTTTGTTTGTTTGTTTTGGCTCTCCTCGGCTTTATTCCAGAATCATGCGATCATGTCTCCAAACAAGTCCATCTTCTTCTTTGTACGCTTGAAAGGCTCCACCCTCTTAAGGAGTTATCACACTGGGCTATTTTTCCTTCAACCTCCAATTAATCGGCGGTACCGCCCACCTCCAGAACATTTTAGCCGTAAAATCACTATGATAAATTATTTTGTTTTCTCAACAATTTACATAGAATGTCGTTTGCTATGCCGGAGGAAAGTTAAATTTTTCTCCAGCATGTCAGATTCCTTCCCGAACGCTGCTGGCTGGAAATCTGCTCAAACAGTCGGAGGAAAAATAGCTTTCAGGTGTATTCACCTTGGTCTTTGGATCACGTGCTGGACTCGTGATCGACAGCTATATCCCTCTCGGAGGAGAGCTCAGAGCTCGTATGACCGAACTCAGATATCGTATGACCGAACTCAGAGCTCGTATGACCGAGCTCAGAGATCGTGTGTGTGTGTGTTTGTGTGTGTGTGCGTGTGTGTGTGTGTGTGTGTGTGCACGCGCGTGCAGGGGGCCACAGGTGAGAACGGGGACAGAATATGGGGGGAAACGAGACCAAGTGTGTAGGACACTGCTCTGCTCCATCCGAGGGATCCTCCTTGGCCCCAGCCAATAATTTTTCACCATTAATATCTCTCTCTCTCTCTCTCTCTCTCTCTCTCTCTCTCTCTCTCTCTCTCTCTCTCTCTCTCTCTCTCTCTCTCTCTCTCTCTCTCTCTCTCTCTCTCTCTCTCTCTCTCTCTCTCTCTCTCTCTCTCTCTCTCGCTCTCTCTCTCTCTCAGATTTACATAGTAAAAGCATACCGACAGGAGACCTTTTGATCCATAACTAGGTCGGATGCGAAAAAGATAAACAGATGAATAAATAAATAGATAAATAGATAAAATAAACGAATAAATGAATAGATAATGATAATAAACAAACAATAACAATTTATCATTTATAACAAATAAATAAATTAATGAAAATAAACAGATAATAATATGATAAATAATAATAGATAGAAACAAAATGAAATGAAAAATATCAGTCATTGTAGCATAGGTGCTTATCTAAATGGATCTAAAATCTTCTAACTGTACTGAATTGCACCCTCTGCAGGAAGTTTATTCCATTCATTTACTGCACTGTTGGAGAAGTTGTTTTTAACCACTTCCAAATTAAATATCCTTCCTGACAGTTTGAGACCATTATTTTTTATCTGATTCGCATTTAGTGTGAAAATATCTTCACTTTTGATGTCAGTTCCTTTTAGATTCTTAAAGACCTGTATCAAATCACCTCTGAGTCTATGTTTTTTAGGGAAAATAGATTCATATGTTTTATACGATTTTCGTATGATTTATTTCTGATATTTGGAATTGGTTTTGTGGCTCGCTGTTGTACTTTTCCAATATGTCAATGTCGTTAATGAGATTCGGTAACCATACGGGAACAGCATATTCCAAATGTAGACGAACTGTTGATCTATATATATAGTTGTTAAAGACAGATGGACTTTTAAAATCAAAAGATCGCGCAATCAGTCCTAGAATCTTATTTGCCTTCTCCGTCGGAATACATTTTGGCTATCATTTATTAAACGGTTATTTCCTAAATGGTGTTCGATAGCATCTCTGATGATAGTTTCTATCATTTTTCCTACGATTAAAGTTAAACTTATAGACCTGTAGTTCATTGGCTTCTTTTTGTCCCCCTTTTTGAATATGAGTGTAACATTAGCTAACTTCCATTCCCTTGGGACTTCTCAGGATATGTTTGATTATTTGAAAATGTTTTCTAACGGAACAACAATCTCATATTTTTTTTCTAATAGTCTTGGATGCCAGCCGTCAGGCCCTGGTGTTTTTCTATATTTTTTTATACAGCAGTTTCCCCTAGACTTATTACAGGCTTCAGCTACGACTCCTGTGCGAGGTGTTTCGTTGGCAAATACAGATTTTTTTTTTTTTTTTTTTTTTTTTTTTTTTTTAATGACACATTCCCTCATGCGAATATTTAAGTTGACTGTGAGGAGTTGATTGTGGGCCAACGTGATTCCTAATAACCTTATCCATAATGTCACTATAGAATTCATTGGGATTCTCTTTGAATCTATCAGCGATATTCATTTCGTATTGTCGATTTTTTTTATCGTTTTTTTTTCTAATCCCTCTGTAATACCACACAACTTTGATAGTCGATAGGTGTACCAGAACACTTGTATTTCTCTTTTTAGCAATATTTTTTTCTGTTTTTTTTTTATCTTTATTATTTTTTTTTCTCTCTCACTCTTTCTCTCACTTTCTCTCGTTCTCTCTCTCTCTCTCTCTCTCTCTCTCTCTCTCTCTTTCTCTCTGTCTCTCCTCTCTCTTACTATCTCTTTATTCTCTCTCTTACTATCTCTTTATTCTCTCTCTCTATTCTCTCTCTCTCTCTCTTCTCTCTATCTCCCTCTCTCTCTCTCTCTCTCTCTCTCTCTCTCTCTCTCTCTCTCTCTCTCTCTCTCTCTCTCTCTCTCTCTCTCTCTCTCTCTCTCTCTCTCTCTCTCTCTCTAACTCTATTTATCTCTTTGTATATGGATACCTTAATTGGCCGAGCCCTGATATATTGAAACGCATATTGACACCGTGCTTGACCTGATACCAAGACATACTTAGCTGGTTCAGTGATTTAATTGCGCTGTGGATGTCAACCGCGATTATGGACTGACAGCATTGCTGCATTTATCACCATTGGCTGGCAGTCGCGGCACTATTGGTAAACCCCGATTTAATGCACGTTTTGCTCGCTGTTATTATTAGTCTCCTATCACAGCCTGTGGCGGATGACGCGCATCCTACTAACTGGCATCATATTCGGGTAAACGCGTTGGTTGGTTCGGGTAAAATGATAAGCCACGTATCTTGCAACTCGAAGTAAAAATGCCCCACTCAAAAACAAAGAATCATTGTTCTAGACAATCGTTTGACGATCATCATTGAGCCATGAACGACCATCGCTGATCGATAATCGCATCGAGGAAAATGAACTTTATCCGCGGAATTATTCGAGAAAATTGTCACGCATTTGAAGTCTCGCAACGTATCATTTTTCCCATTATTCTTCAGCTATGTTCAAGCGCATTCTTTACTGAACACACTCGTAATGATGACAGTCGTAAGCAGCGCACATTTTCGTTGTTTTGCGTGCTACACTTTGTACATTTCATGTCATCGTCACCGTAAGAGCACGCACATTTGACAAAGAACGTAACTCCGATAATTTTCCGTTTCCGCCGCTTTACCAAACTGTTGACATGGATTAGGAGATGGGAGGATCTTGATGGTCATTAGCGATTGCGGTCACTGCAGCAAGTCTTTAAGAGGTTAAAAAGAGACGTAACACATCGTTGGCACGGATCTAGTTTAGTAGTCGCTGACGCTAGCGACTTATAAACTACCCTTCTACTTGCCCAATATCAACGGAAAGGTAGTAAACTTGCCTCCAAACTATCCTAGTGTGAACACTTACTTGCCTGGTAAGTTCACTTGCAGATAGCACTAGCGGCTAGTTAACTAGTCCCGTGTCACACTAGCTAGTTTCACGGGAACCTAGCACATGAGAAAAGAGAACCGGGAAATGTTTTTATATATCCCTTCAGCAATATTTGTCTAAGAAGGCTACTATGGATACCTCTTTGCTCGACATTGATCACTGGCGCCTCACAGTCGTAAGATACCCGGAAGTACCGTCTATCTTTATAGTTGTATCCATTATGTATTTACTTCTGTATTCCGCAAGAGGTCGCACGGTAGCCCAGTGGATACCGTCTCGATTTCATGAGCAGGCGGTCATGAGTTCGACTCCTGGGACTCGCTGCGGGCTATGTCGTGTTGTTTCCCGACAGCCCTGGCCAGGCGGGGAGGCGACCCAAACACCGACCCAAAAAAAAAAAAAAAAAAAAAAAAAATAATAATAATAATAATAATGATAATACAGGGCTTGCCCTACCAGAGGGTTTTTCACTTCCCACTTCGCGGAAGAGGGATTGTGATAATGTTGAGTTTCGGCAGGCTAGCTGGACTTGAAGCGTCTGGCTTTAACATCGTGTTGCTTCACCAAAGTCTGCGCAGAGGAGAACCCAAGAATAATGCATTAAACAAAGTCATGGGGGGGTGGAAAAAACAACCGCGATTCAGGTAGTTGAGTAAACAGGCTTTGGCAAACTCCATTATAACTTTTGCTCATGTTTAGGCTCTTCATAGCGACGTCTGATTCATGTAGTTTAAATGGACTATCTTGAGCGCAGCATGTCGGCAGCAGGTCTGCGTTGTTGTCTGACACAGTCATCATCATCATCATCTTCATTAGAACTCACGAGATCGTCAAAGTCAGGCTCAAATTGTTCTGTTCCTGATTGTCTAGGATCTTACTTCGAGACGCCACTTTCCACCTCGTAACTGACCCTACCAATTGGGTATTGTTAGAGGCACCTCCGCAACAGCATCCCACCTGGTACTCCACTACTCTACTACTCCACTACTCCACTCCACTACTCCACTCGCTTACCTTTCATGTGATTTATTGACTCTTTTGCATATAATATCACACCTTTTTCTTCGCGATTCTTGATTATCAACATCAGTGATTCCGTCTGATACATCTGGAGGAGGATGCTGTCTGACCGAACGGGACAGAGCGTCACTATTTGCGGTAGCGGTCGAGGTGACG
This sequence comes from Oratosquilla oratoria, assembly GCF_046742065.1. Lineage (NCBI taxonomy): Eukaryota > Metazoa > Arthropoda > Malacostraca > Stomatopoda > Squillidae > Oratosquilla > Oratosquilla oratoria. The sequence goes on from NC_134805.1 coordinate 25,800,842, forward strand.
GTAGTTTGAGCTCTGCCACCAGCGAGTTGGACCAAGGGCATAATTTCTTAAATTCAATCCTACAAAAGTCCTCTGTAAGGGGCACCGTTCTAGCCTCCTGATAGGGGGAGTTCCCAATGTTAAACCGAATCAATCATCTCTGTAGGAGGTGGGTGGGCGGGTGGATGGGCAACGTGCGACCTCCCTGACGGAGATGCCGACGACTCGCGTCGCCGTCCGCGAAATCGGCTCAAAAGGTTTGTCATCAAAACTTAAAGATTCATTAAAAGTAAGTTTCCCCTGCCCGAATTGCACGAAATTTCGACCAGCGAGGTCTTGGTCGCTGCGTGCCTTGGCCGCCATGGCAACCACCATCACCATCACCACCACCACCACCACCACCACCACCACCACCACCACCACCACCAGCAACGCAGCTTGTGCGCCATCGAACAGGGAGGTGCTCCGCACCAATGTCCCCCCGGAAAAGAAATCTTAGCCAACACCTACTTGCCAGAGAGGTAGATGGCGCCAAAAGGAAAGAACGGAAGACAAATATACACTGAAACTTCAGACATGAGGTTGCACGTATGGGATTAAAGGTGATTTTTTTTTTTTTTTTTTTTTTTTCTATCGACTCATAAGGTGGTCATTAAGCCTGGTTTGAATTTGTACAGTCTCGACGATAGGGGAAAGGTGGATCGAACGAAGCGGTTTGCTCTTTTCGTTGTTAAGCTGAGGGACCCAACTCGCGCAAGTGGAGTTCGAAACAAGATGCAATGGGACATAATCCGGCCGTCCTGGACCGCCTCCAGTGGCCTCAGGACCCAATGACGTCACCGAGAGGTTTGAACTAGCCAGATTTGGGTTTCTGTTGATTTCTATATGTAGTCTAGAGGCTTAGATAAGCAAGGGTGTGTGGTTGTACAGATTTGTCATTCAACTCCGTGGTCATTGGTAGTAAGGTCATGCACATTGTGTGTGTGTGTGTGTGTATGTGTGATTCACCATTGTCTTGGATCATGTGTTGGACTCGTGATTGACAGTTATTAACTTCCCGGATGACAGCTCAGAGCTCGTATGGCCGATCTAGGTAATACTGTGACCTTACACGCACACACACACCCAACTCACCGCCCACGAAAGTTGGAGTAACAGCCCGCAGCGCTGCGATACTGAAATTATTTGAGCCCTGGGCGGGATTCGAACCTGGACTGCCGTAGTGGCAGGCGAGAACCCTGAGTATTGCACCGCGAGGTTGTGTGTGTGTGTGTGTGTGTGTGTGTGTGTGTGTGTGTGTGTGTGTGTGTGTGTGTGTGTGTGTGTGTGTGTGTGTGTGTGTGTGTGTGTGTGTGTGTGTTATATTGCCCTTCATTATGGTTGATAATGAGTGTTCTCCCTACCCTTGCATTTAAGTTACCCACTATCAATACTGTTTCGGTTCTGAGGTTGCACGCTGAGTTGCACCAAAAAAAGAGCTAATGGTATCGCAATAGGCTCTTTCATGAGCCTATGTATGTTTACATCACCAACACGAGGACTGGGTTTTGTAATGATTCTCTGTATTCAACATTTCTATCTATTTATCTGTCTGCCCATCTATCTCTTACACACACACACACACACACACACACACACACACACACACACACACACACACACACACACACACACACAATTGTGTGTGCAAATATCATGCAAGAATTTAAGAACAAACTAGATGCTGAGAGATACAAAGACGGGTCACTACGAACATAGCTCCCCTTCCCGTATAATACAACTAGGTAAACACACACACACACACACACACACACACACACACACACACACACACACACACACACACACACACACACACACACACACACACACACACACACACACAAAAATACACCGACTCGGTGGTACAGTTGGTAGAGCGCTGGAATGGGAAGCAGAAATGCTCCTAGTACCCAGTTCGAATCCTGCCCAGGGCCGAAATTATTTCGGTATCGCTGTGCCTCGGGTCGTACTCTGACTCTCGTGGGCGGGGAGTTGGGTGTGTGTGTGTGTGCAAGGTCATAGCATTACCCATAGATCGGACCTACGAGCTCTGAGCTCTCTTCCAGGAGGGAAATAGCTGTCGATCACGAGTCCAACACGTGATCCAAAGACCAAGTGAATACACACACACACACACACACACACACACACACACACACACACACACACACACACACACAGGGTTCTGCAATGAGCCCATTCCCTACTACGAGGAGTCCCTTGTTCTCTTGGATCCCTCGGCTTTGGGTCCCTTGTGTCTTCGAGGTGGCGTCCAGGGTCGTCTTCGTCTTGTAGACTCTTGTCACCTGTTTCGTCCGTCCTTGTCACCATTGTGCCTTGCCTCGGAGCTCTACGGGGAAAGACCAAAGAAATACACCTTCCCGCTATCCAGCAATGGAGGGTGTGTGGTGGGGGGGAGGGGGGGAGAAGCGGGTATTAAGCTAGCAAATCCCAGAAGGATTGAGGCACGGTGGGGTCCACACGGTCGGCGTCTCGCGCGGACGGTTGGTTTTGTCATTCCGAGAGGAGATCGGGTGGGGGGGTGGGGGGGGCGCTGGGTCGAGTAAGACTAGGATTTATCGACAAGCACGACGCTGATGCGTCATTGTGGACGCCCGAATTGGACCCATGGTAGAGAGAGAGACTACGCAAATACACCTTTCGTTTGTTGCAAATGTAATACACTTCAGTATACAATAGGTCCCTTGGGTTTATTAATTTGTTTATTATATTTTATGTCATTTATTTACCTCCCGTGTAAGGGGGAAGAAAGCCTTTGGTATATGTATGTCATTTATTTACGTGTTAATTTTTGTCAGCGAAATTGTATAAATGCAACAACAACAACGAAAACTAATTTGGTGCCGTTGTGGTATAATATGATGGGTCTGTTTAGGGGTGACCACAGTAGTACAAATAAAAAGCTTGTATGCAAATGGAAATGAAGACTTGGCACAGATGAGAGCTGAAGACGTCGCTCTTTCGCGTGACAACGAAGTCTCTTCCTTCATTCTAAACGTCTACTGGTGAAGGCCACTTGCCCCAGCTGGTTAAATGCACGGGTGGACCAAATAGTGTGCGTTCGATCGTGGATTAGCGTCTCTTGTGGAAACTCATCCCTTTGTGTCTTCAATACATACATATATATATATATATATATATATATATATATATATATATATATATATATATATATATATATATATATTGATGTAATGGTCAACTTGGGTTACCTATCTCAGTGTAGCGTAAGTGTCCTATTCATATATTTCCTTTGCTTGCACTGAAGACAAACCCCGGACAGGGTTCGAAACGTAGGAATAAAGTTCTAACGACGAGTCCAATAAGTGTATTCTTTCCAGCAATGGCCCTTCGATTCCACCTTTTCACGAATATTTTATGTATATATATATATATATATATATATATATATATATATATATATATATATATATATATCGAAGAACCCGTTCCATAACAGGGGTACGTTTCCTTCTTTCCTCTCCCAATGTGTCACCCACCCCACACCCCAACACCCCACCGACCCCCGACCCCCGCCCCTCAACATCAAATGGGTTGTACCAACCTCAATGAATCCTTTCGTGTACGGTGACGATTGAGTTCTCCCCTGGCGCCGAGTGATTTTAATCATCCCCGTGGTACTTTAACCCGTGGGAGAAAAGGAGGGGGTTATCCCTTATCCACACCTGAGGACATGATCAGGTAAACGAAACGCGTTCAGAAGCTCAGAAATGAAATGGAATGCGCGGACACGGAACAGTAACGCGCGGGGTTGCGACTACGGAGAGTGAAGGAACAAAGGGCGGGGGGACGGGGGACTGGGGGGAGGGGTTACCGGAGCCCCGGTGTCGTTCCGGGAGTCTTGCGCCCCCCCCCCCCCGGCACGGGTCCCGGTCCCCGGGTGAGATCAGGAGATTAGGACGCGTGTGGAGGAGGTGTCCCGGAACGAGAATGGGAATCGGGGAGGATTACGTGACGACCCCCGGATTGTTTGCTGGAAGAGTTCCGGCCGTCCGGAATTGTGGAAGAGTTTGCGCAAGAAAGAAGTTGAAAGAGATAGAGATAGATATATTTAGAAAGATGTTTAG
>NC_134805.1:25809971-25812471 GCF_046742065.1 Oratosquilla oratoria
TTATTGGAAGATATTTTTGCTATATTTATTCCACCTTTTAACAAATAATCATCAATATCTATGGTGTTTATAGAATTAGGGACAGAAATAAAATGAGACTTATCCTTTCCCGGGGTCCGGACGTTTGAGCCATCGTAGATCTTCTTGGCTTTCCTCGTTGTCCTGGTGATCAAACCTCCGGGGTATTTCAGCTTCCTAAAGGTATTCTTGATGTAAGTAAGTTCATCCTCTAGGAATTCTTCACTGCAGATACGAAAAGCTCTGAGAAAGAAACCTATTAGAACACCCGTTTTAACACGTCTGCTGTGTGCTGAAAAATAATGGACAAAGTCGTCCCTATTGGTGGGTTTCCTGTACACCGAGAAACTTACCTGTTGAGAACCTCTGTGTATCAACGTGTCTAAAAATGGTAAATTATACTCTTTTTCTAGTTCAACTGTGAATTGGATGTCTTTATTCACAGCGTTGAGTCTTCTCAACTTATTTTCTATATTAGTTCTTTTTGGCATCACCACGATTATGTCATCCACGTACCTTAACCAAGTGGTACCTCTTCCCATGATGTTGATGTATTTGTCCATTTCTAATACTTCCATGAATAAACATGCCATGACAGCAGATAATGGACTCCCCATTGCGAGACCTCTAATCTGTTTAAATTCAATGTTGTTAAACATAAAATATCCAAATTTGACACACATGGAAATAAGTTTTAAATAATCAGATCTTGGGACAGGAAGGATATCATCATCGATATCTGTTGTTACTTTCTTCACTGCTTCTAGGGCATCAAAAATAGAAACATTTGTGAATAACGCTGTTATATCGAAGCTTGCCAACTTTTTATCACTTACATTTAGATCTTTAAGTCTCTGGATCAGGTCGGAAGAATTTCTTAAATGGGCCCCGCTGATGGAACCGATGACGTTGGAAAGGGGTTTTGCCAGACATTTCGCTAGCCTGTGCGGAGCGCTACCAATCCCTGAAGTTATGGGCCTCATGGGGATATTTACCTTATGTACTTTAGGTAGACCGTGCATTAACGGGGGTGACATTATAATCACCCACGCCGACAAAGGCGGCGGAGTAATTATTTTAAATAAAATTGACTATCTGGACAAAATGTCCGATCTTTTGAATGATGAATCAACATACGAAAGACAACCGGCCGGCAACGCTGATATAGAATCAGCAAGATTCAACACAGAAGCGAGAAAAATCCTACGTAAATCAACCAGGGAAAAAAAGTTGTTAGGATTACTAGAAGAAGCTCCAAAAACCCCCGTTAATGCACGGTCTACCTAAAGTACATAAGGTAAATATCCCCATGAGGCCCATAACTTCAGGGATTGGTAGCGCTCCGCACAGGCTAGCGAAATGTCTGGCAAAACCCCTTTCCAACGTCATCGGTTCCATCAGCGGGGCCCATTTAAGAAATTCTTCCGACCTGATCCAGAGACTTAAAGATCTAAATGTAAGTGATAAAAAGTTGGCAAGCTTCGATATAACAGCGTTATTCACAAATGTTTCTATTTTTGATGCCCTAGAAGCAGTGAAGAAAGTAACAACAGATATCGATGATGATATCCTTCCTGTCCCAAGATCTGATTATTTAAAACTTATTTCCATGTGTGTCAAATTTGGATATTTTATGTTTAACAACATTGAATTTAAACAGATTAGAGGTCTCGCAATGGGGAGTCCATTATCTGCTGTCATGGCATGTTTATTCATGGAAGTATTAGAAATGGACAAATACATCAACATCATGGGAAGAGGTACCACTTGGTTAAGGTACGTGGATGACATAATCGTGGTGATGCCAAAAAGAACTAATATAGAAAATAAGTTGAGAAGACTCAACGCTGTGAATAAAGACATCCAATTCACAGTTGAACTAGAAAAAGAGTATAATTTACCATTTTTAGACACGTTGATACACAGAGGTTCTCAACAGGTAAGTTTCTCGGTGTACAGGAAACCCACCAATAGGGACGACTTTGTCCATTATTTTTCAGCACACAGCAGACGTGTAAAAACGGGTGTTCTAATAGGTTTCTTTCTCAGAGCTTTTCGTATCTGCAGTGAAGAATTCCTAGAGGATGAACTTACTTACATCAAGAATACCTTTAGGAAGCTGAAATACCCCGGAGGTTTGATCACCAGGACAACGAGGAAAGCCAAGAAGATCTACGATGGCTCAAACGTCCGGACCCCGGGAAAGGATAAGTCTCATTTTATTTCTGTCCCTAATTCTATAAACACCATAGATATTGATGATTATTTGTTAAAAGGTGGAATAAATATAGCAAAAATATCTTCCAATAAAATAGGAAAAATATTTAAGAAACATAATAATATGCGTAATAATCTCAGTGTCATTTACCGTATTCCATGCAACGGTTGTCCATCATCTTATTTCGGTGAGTCAGGTCGAGGGTTCAATAAACGCTTGAATGAGCACAAAAACGATCTCAGGGCTCATAGAACATCTAACTCC
>NC_134805.1:25817471-25830623 GCF_046742065.1 Oratosquilla oratoria
TTGTCTTGGTTTGGCTCATTCGTAAGAACAAGAAGAAGAAGAGAAAGAAGAAGAAGAAGAACCGAAGAAGAAGAAGAAAAAAAGAGGAAGGAGAAAGGGAGAAAGTGAAAATGGGGAGAATGAAGAGTGAATCAGAGGATCGTCTTGATTTAGCTCATTCGTAAGAAGAAGAGGAGGAGGAGGAGAAGGAAGGGGAGGAGTAGGAAGAGGAGAAAGAAGAAAAGGGAGAAGAAGAAGAGGAATAAGAAGAAGAACGGGAAAAAGAGGAGGAGAAAGAAGAAGAAAAGAAGATGAAGACGAAGAGGAAGAAGAAGACAAAGAAGAAGACGAAGAAGTAGACAAAGAAGAAGACGAGGAAGAAGACAAAGAAGAAGACTAAGAAGAAGAAGACAAAGAAGAAGAAGAAGAAGAAGAGGAAGGTGAAGACGAGGAAGAAGACGAATAAGGAAATGACAAAGAAGACAAAGAGAAGACAAAGAAGATAAAGAAAAGAAGAAGAAGAAGAAGAAGAAGAAGAAGAAGAAGAAGAAGAAGAAGAAGAACAACAACAACAACAACAACAACAACAACAACAACAACAACAACAACAACAACAACAACAACAACAACAACAACAACAACAACAACAACAACAACAACAACAACAACAACAACAACAAGACTTAGAAGAAGCAGAAGATTTAGAGGAAGAAACAGAAAAAGAAGAAGAAACAGAAATGAAGAAACAGAAGAAATAGAAACAGCAGAACAAGAAACAGAAGAAAAGGAAAGAAATAATAGGTGCAAGAAAAGAAGGAAATGTAAATATGCAAGAAGAGAAGCGGCGAAGGTCATTTATCTTATAGCGCAAACCAACCGAAAGAGAAAGAAGAAGACGAAGAAGAAAAGTAACATAGAAAGACAAAAAAATATATATAGAATAAAGACAAGATGAAGAAGGGTGCAGGAGACAAAAGGAAAGAAAAAAAAATAAGAACGAAAAAGTCCAGGAAGAGGTAGAAAGAACTGAAGCAGAGAAGGAAAAAAATATAAAAGATGGAGAAGGTGAAAAATTCTCATCTGACAAGTGGTGTGGAGGTTTTGGAGCAAACAGACATGAGTACCGGGGGACTGCAGGAGGTGGAGTGTTGAGGTGGAGTGTCGGGGGGGGGGCAGGAGCCACCTGACGAGGAAACAGGCTGGAAGAGTCGAAGGCCTTCCAGGGACGCGATGGGTCCGTGAGAAGGGAGGAAAAGAAGGCGCGACACTCCCCCCCCCAAAAAAAAAAAAAAAATGAAAATAAAATTAGATTAGTTAAAGAAATAATAGACACACATAGGTAAGTAAATAAAACATAAATGAAAATAATGATAAAATCATAAAAACAGGATCGGGAGGATATGATGGTGGTGGTAGTGATTATGATGATGATAATGATGATGATTATGCAGATGATGATGATTATGATGATTACAATGATGATCAATATGATAATTATAATAATTATAATGACTATGCTGCTGCTGATGATTATAATTATTATTATTATTATGATTATTATGATTATTATTATTATTATTATTATTATTATTATTATTATTATTATTATTATTATTATTATTATTATTATTATTATTATTATTATTATTATTATTATCATTATTATCAGTATTATTATCATTATCGGTATCATCATCATCATCATCATTGATAATCATAATAATTTTGATGTCAATAGAAAAGGAGGGCTTGAAGGGGAGGGGTAAGTGGAGGAGAGGAATAAAAATGAGAGGGGAAGAGGAGGGGAGGACAACAAGAAAATGAAGGGTTAAGAGAAGGGTGAGGTGGAGTGGGAAGGCGAGATACACAGACAAACAGGTAGACAAACAGAGGGAGGGTGAGGAGTAGGGAGAGCGAGGGTGAGTGTGAGAGGCTGAGAGTGAGAAGTGGAGTGTTGATATGTAGTTGGGGAAATCCTAAACCCGGAGAGAAAACCTCGCTAGAGTAAAAAGGACAAATGAAGAACCCATGTCCGGGAACATGTCCGGGATTTCCCTGACACGCTTACACACACACACACACCCACCCCACACACCCGTTCTTGGGCGTCCGTTCAGGCAATCCTCAGCGGACTCGCCCCGCTCGTACACATACACACACGCGCACACACACACACACACACACACACACACACACACACACACACACACACACACACACACACACACACACACACACACACACACACACACACACACACACACACACACACACACACACACACACAAACGCAGACACACACACACACACAAACGCAGACACACACACACACACACACACACACACACACACACACACACACACACACACACACACACACACACACACACACACACACACACACACACACACACACACACACACACACACACACACACACACACACACGCACGCACGCACGCACACGCACGCATTTTCCGGTGACTTACGCAGCCACAAAGAGACCTGGAGCACTTTGGGCGTTTAATGAAGGTGAGGGTTTAATGAATGAATGAAACGCTGTAGTTTGGCGGACGAGTTCCGTTGGGGAAAAGAAGTTGCGAACCCCCACTTGTTTTCCTTTGTAATCATCATGTGTTGTGTATAGGCACTTTAGTTGTGGGGGTAAAAGATAATCAACATACCATAGCCTACCATACCATAGCCCACCATACCCTACTCTACTATACCATAATATACCATACTCTACCCTACCATACCATGCCATACCATAACCCACCTTACCCTACTCTTATTATACCATACCATAACATAACATACTATAGCATACCCTAGCGTACTATACTCTTCCATAACATACCATACTATAGTATACCCTACCCTACCATATCCTACTATGACATACCATACCATAGCCTACCATAACATACCATATCATACTACACCACACCATAACATGCCGTATCATACCATATCCTACCATACCATACCATACTATACCATACCATACTATACCATACCATACACCTGTTAGTGAGTCACCGTTTCAGCTCGTTCCGAAGCTCAATAGTTTGAAGGTATTCCTTCTCAAACAGCAAAGGATCTTGACATTGTCGGCTTCCTTGCTCGCCTCCTTGATATCTTTCTTCCTTGCTTGCCAAAGTCGCAAGAACCTTCAGTACGTCGGATTTCACGTCTTTACATCGGGAGCGTCCGTGTGACGGATTTATTCTGTCCGTATTATAGTTGACATGTCTACTGACAGGCTGTATTTTCCTTCAGGGGATAGACTGGTCTTGCAGTGGAACATTAAGTCAGAGCCACCATTACAAGTGCCACTAAAGAACCGTTTGATGCGAATCTCTTTGCAGAAGCGAAGGAGACAGAACAACTTGAATTGTTCTTTAAACGGGCCCTACACGATCAATATTATTGCGCAATATTCTGTATTGTACAATATCATTGACTGTGAAGAGATTGTATTGAAGAGGTACACGTATTTTACTGTGTATTTGATGTCTTCAAGTATATTGTCATTCTTCAGTACCATCCCTACACCGTCAAAAATATTGTACAATAAGAAATATTGCGCAATAATATTGATCATGTAGGGCCCGCGTTAGGTGGGGGGTCAATTAGGTGAGGTTTTGGCGTAAAATGAAATGCAATTTACAAAGCTCGTCACCGCAGCGTAAGGGAGAAATCGTCAAACATTTCCTTTAGTACATGTCAATTTCAATTTGGTACCGAAAGAGTTTGGAAAAAAAAAATAGAATAAAATGCTACTACGAATAATAAGATAACGAATAAACGAATAAATTTATACATAGAAATAGAAATTGATAAACCTTAGTAGGTAAATACATGATATGGTTTAACGTCAGAAACTTCCCCCTATCGGAAGGCTAGGACGGTGCCCCTCACAGAGGGCTTTGTAGCGTGGAATTTGATGAACCATACCCTTGGTTCATCATCACCGGTGGCAGGATTCGAACCGCCATCCCCTCGACCTTCGCCGCAAGTAACGACGCCCTAAACCGCGTTCCGGATTCTTGTCTTGGTCAGCCGTCCATCCTTTTGGCGACGAGATGAAGTCCTCCTTCCTTCCAGGGGCTTCGAAGTCGAGGGTTACACCGAAGTCTCTGTCGATGTAGGGAATCCCTGAAGAAGGAAGAACTCCCACGTCCTGAAGGAACCTTGCGATCTTTGTCCTCCTTCATCGGGAGGAGGGGGAGGGGGAGGGGGAAGGTGGGGACCTTGGATCTTCATCACCCTTTTGGAGGGGCACCTCAATGTCTCCGTACAAAACGCTGGGGAGATAATGTGTCCAGACGGGAGATGTGCGTTGACGCCAAGACGAGGAAAGTAGTCTGCCTTATCACCAAAGGCAAGTAGAGACACAACGGCCCAGCGTGGTTTCCAACAGACATCCATAGATCGCGTCATGGCGCTGTTGAAGAGGTTGGTGGGCGAGCGCGCGCGCGCGCGCGCTCCGCCGTCGACCCCTGAGAGGAGGATTAATGACAAGCGGCCGAATCAAACGCGCGTTCTCATCAACTCTGTGTGAATACTTAATTACTCGCGAAAGGAAAACGGATATCAGATTCGTCACCGAAAACCTAACTGGCATAATCTAACCAGCAGGCCAGTCTTTTACCGACGCTCTCTTATATGTCTTGAAATGTGTGCATGGGGGCGCTGCACACACACGCACCCACGGATACACACATACGCACACACACACACACACACACACACACACACACACACACACACACACACACACACACACACACACACACACACACACACACACACACACACACACACACACACACACATGCACATGCAGACACACACATATACATTGAAATAGTCATATGTACTGTATATGTACATATATATATATATATATATATATATATATATATATATATATGTTTTGAGCAAAGCTATCTAGATTGTTTAGAAGTCCACCGTGTAGTGATTGCTTCAGGTTTTGTTTTGTCTTCGAGTGAATTCCGTGCACGTTGTCGCAGACCCCCAACTCTCCGTCCAACCATACACCCTCTCTCTCTCTCCCTGTGCAGGCGTTCTTTAGCTGCTCCAGCTGCACCACCGCATCTCTTTCTCTCTCTCTCTCTCTCTCTCTCTCTCTCTCTCTCTCTCTCTCTCTCTCTCTCTCTCTCTCTCTCTCTCTCTCTCTCTTTCTCTATCTGTATATATCTATCTCTCTTTTTCTGTGTGTGTGTGTCTATGTCTGTGTGTATATGTACCAATTTCTCAGTATTTCCACATAATTCGAAAGACTGCGATCGTTGTTACTGAGTTAAATTCCCTTTCCTCCCCCTTATTCTCCCCTCACCCTTTCTCTCGCCCATCTTGGCCAGGGGGAGCTGCATTGAGCCCTCCAACATCTTGTCTCCCCACCCCCCAGACCCTCGCGCGGTCGTCCCGAAATCGCTAATGTCATTACATACAGAAACCTTTGTCACTACCCTCCCCCTTACAAATTGGTCTCCTCCTCTTCCTCCTCCTCATCTCCTCCTCCTCCTCTCTTCTTCCGCTTTCACCTTTTCCCCATCCTCTTTCCCATCCTCTTCCCCATCCTCTTCCCCATCCTCTTCCTCCTCCCCTTCTTCCTCGTCCCATTCCACTTCTTCCTCCATTCCTCTTCCTTTTCTCACTCCTTTTCCTTCTCCCCTCCTCTCCTTTCTCCCCTCCTCTTCCTCCTCCCCTTCCTCTTTCTCCTCCTCTGCTTCTCCTCCTCTTCTTCCTCCTTCCTTTCCTCTCACCTCCTACTCCTCCTCCTCCCCTCTTCTCATCCCCCTCCTCCTACTCCTCCCCTCCTCCTACTCCACCCCCTCCCTCATTCTCCTCCTCCGCTTCCTCTCCCTCCCCATCCTCTTTCCTCTCCTTCTACCGTTTCCCATCCCCCTCCTCCTACTCCTCCCTTCCTCATTCTCCTCATCCCCCTCCTCTTTCCTCTCCCCCTCCTCTTTCCCATTCCCCTTCTCTTACTCCTCCCCACCCTCCTCCTCTTACTCCTCCTCTCCTCTTCTTCCTCCTACTCCTCCTCTCCCCGTTGGTTCTTCCGTGCCTTTTTTCCCTCTCCTTCATTACCAATCCGCCCCCGATGATGTTTTCCTCCTCCACCTCCCTCCCTCCACTTCCATCATGAAACCATTTCTTGGCACATTTCATGCTATTCCGCTTCACGTCAACATACGAATTTATTCGTCTCCGTGGTGCCTCTACGGCTCTTGGTTACGAAGGAATTGATGCTCTGAAGAGGAACAAGCTTCTCGCTTTCCCCAGACGGTCGACTTTGCTCCCGCCCCTACACCCTCCACCAGTAAGTTCCCCCGTTTCCTCCAACGCTGGAGCCTCCACCTTATCCACTCTCCCCTCCCCTTTTCCCCTCCCCCTCTCCCCTCCCCCTCTCTCCTCGCCCCTCTCCCCCCTTCGCTCTCCCCTCTCCCCCTCTCCCCCCCCTTTCCCTTCCCCTCTACCCTGACCCCTTTCCTCCCTCTCCCCGTTTCCTCTCTCCCCTTCCCCCACTCACCCCCTCTCCCCGTTTCCTCTCTCCCCTTTTCCCCTCTCCCCTCTCCTCCTCTCCTCCTCTGAGCTTTCCCCCTCTCCCCTCCCTCTCCCCTCTCCCTTCCCCTCTCCTCTCTCTCCCCTTTCTCCCTCACCCCTCTCCTCCTTTCCCCTCTCCCCCACCCTTCTCCCCTCTCCCCCCTCTCCCCCTCTCCCCTCCTCTCCACTTTCCCCCAGCAGGAGGAACTTGAAGACGCTCACACACCCAGCAGTCACTCTAATGCATCACCAAAATGGGTAATCACACTGGGCTATTTTTCCTCCAACACCTTACCTCCAACCTCCATTTGAATTAACTAGAATAAGATTTCGCTTAAAGAAATCTAGAGTTCTCTAAGAACATTTCAACAATATGTCTAACATTCGTATAGATTTACAATTTCTAATTTTCGTCATATATAACGGAAAGATAATTTGATATTTGGAATTTTGAAAAACGAAATATTGTAACCGAAGCCGTTTTTACTCAAACGAACTCTCGACTGTCGGTGCTGGCGAAGTCCGTGGGGAAGCCCAGTGTGATATCCCCCTAGACTCAGGAAGAACCTTCATCTTACTCATCACGTTCCCCCAGGATACACCAGGATACACCAGAGTAGAGTTCCTACACCAGACAACACCAGAACGTCTCGCACCAGCACCTGAATCGCTACATAACGAGCAGCCTTCCCTCTCGTACTCTTCCTCCTCCTCCTCTTCCTCCTTCTCCTCTTCCTCCTTCTCCTCTTCCTCCTCCTCCTCTTTCTCCTCTTTCTCCTTTTTCTTCCCCTTCCTATTCTTCTACTTCCTTCCTTCCTCCTCCTCCTCCTCTTCTTTCTCCTCCTCCCCTTCTTCCTTCTCCTCTTCTTCCTCCTATTCCTCCTCTTCCTCTTTCCACTTCCTCTTCCTCTCCTTCTCCTCCTCCTCCTCATTTTCCTCCTCTTCCTCCTCCTTCCTCTTCGTCCTCTTTCTCATTCTTCTTCCACTTCCTTTTCCTCTTCCTTCTCCTCTTCATCTTCCTCTCTCTTTTCTTCTTCCTCTCCATCTTCTTCCTCATTTTCATCTTCTTTCTTTTCCTCTTTTTCTTTTTCCTCCTCTTCCTCTTTCGCTTCCTCTTCTCACCCGTGCCCCCTTACTGCAAGAGAATAAATTTCTCCCCCTCTCCCCCACCCCCCCGCTCCTCAGTCCTCCCTTCTCCATCCTCCTCTCTTCCTCTTCCCTCGTCCTCCCCCTCTTCCCTTTCATCTCATTTTCTCGCACTTGTTTCCGTCGAATCTTCTTTTAGATCTTCCTCTTCCTCCTCTCCTTCCTCTTCCTCCTCCCCTTCCTCTTCCTCCTCCCCTTCCTCTTTCTCCACGTCTTCGTCCTTCCTACTCCTCCTCCTCCTCCTCCTCCGCCTTGTCTCCTTGTCTTCTCCTCTTCTTCCTCCTCGTTGTATTCGTCGTCGTCTTCCTCCTCCCTACTCCTCTTCAATTTCTTCCTCTTCTTCGTCATCTTCGTCGTCGTCTTTTTCTTCTTCCTCATTTTCCTCTTCATTGCCTTCCTCCTTGCTCTTCCTCAGTTTCCTCGTCTTTCTCCTGGCTGTATCCGTCACCGTCTTCCTCTTCTCTTTTCTTCCTCCTCCTCCTCTTCCTCCTCTTCCTCCTCCTCCTCCTCCTCTTCCTCCTCTTCCTCCTCCTCCTCCTCCTCTTCCTCCTCGACGAGCCCCCTCCTCCTCCTCTTCCTTCTCCTATTCGACAACCCCTCCTCCTCCTCCTCCTCCTCTTCCTCATCCTCTTCCTCCTCATCCTCCTAGTCCTCCTCGTCCTCCTCGACATCCCCTCCCCCTCCTTCCCGAGCTCCTCGGAAGAGAACCAATCCGGAAATCTTCAACACCCCATTATTGAAGTACCAAGTCTCCCAGGAGTCGTAGATCCTTCTCCCTTCCCTCTCCCTCTCTCCCTCTCTCTCTTCCTCCCTCTCTCCCTCTCTCGTGCTCGCACGTCCCCGCCACCGAGTTTCGTTCTCTTTCTTGGGTTCTTGTTATGTTTCACTTTTTATGGTTCTCTCTCTCTCTCTCTCTCTCTCTCTCTCTCTCTCTCTCTCTCTCTCTCTCTCTCTCTCTCTCTCTCTCTCTCTCTCTCTCTCTCTCTCTCTCTCTCTCTCTCTCTCTCTCTCTCTCTCTCTCTCTCTCTCTCTCCTTCTTTCTTACTTCTCTCTCTCTCTCTCTCTCTCTCTCTCTCTCTCTCTCTCTCTCTCTCTCTCTCTCTCCTTCTCTCTCTCTCCTCTCTCTTCTTCTCTCTCTCCTTCTCTCTCTCTCCTCTCTCTTTTTCTCTCCCTCTCCTTCTCTCTCTCTCTTTGTCTCTATCTATCTATCTCTGATTCTGCCTCTGTCTCTATATCTCTCTCTCTATCTCTATTTCTATCTCTAACCACCACCAAAATTCGCTCTCTTTCTTCGGTTCTTGTTACGTTTCACTCTCCTTTTGGTCTTTCCTTTCGCTGTCGTATTCGATCAGAAGCCCTCCGGAGTGCCAACGAGAAGCCTCGCTACCACATATGAAGGGAAAATGGAGTCTTCGGGTTCATCAAGGGAAATCTGGAATCAAAAACTTAATTCGCCTTTTTTTTTTTTCTTCCCTCAATTGGATGCTGTTGTAGTCCGCAACAGAAGCTCGTCTGTCTTGCGGACCCTCTGGAGAAGTCTTCGGCCTTTCGGAAGAGTCTCGGTCCATCAGGAGTGGTAAGGATTTGTACAATTTATGGGTTAGCCTCAGGGGAGGGAATAATTTGGGGGAAATTAGACGACATGTTCAATGTACAACGTTGCGCTTGTTGGGGACTTTTTAAGTCCTGTGTAGGCCTTATGGTCTCTTGGAGTCTCCTTGGAGTGTCCTCCTTTCTTATGTTCTTTCGTGGTGTCTACTTTGACTATTCTGTCGGCAATTGTCTTTTTAAACAAGGAAGTAATTTATCAGCCTAAGGGCCGCGCGATGGCCCACGGGATACCGGGTCGACCTCAGAGCAGGTGGTCGTGAGTTCGATTCCCAGAACCCACTGCGTGGTTCTGACGTTGGTTCCTGACAGCCCTGGCCAGGCGGGGAGGCGCCCCAAACGTAAAAAAAAAAAAAAAAAAAAAAAAAAAAATTGGGGCCGTAACAGACAAGGCTTGTCTAACCAGGGTGGTTTTTCACTTCCCACTTCGTGAACGTGGGATAATGAACCAGTTAGGTCGGCGACAAAGATACCATTTATGCAAAAGTAGAAGAAAGTCGTTCGGCTCGGGTCGATCAGGACCAGAACAAGACAGTCCAAAACCACAAAACGAAACAGATGTAACAAGTTTGCAAATGTGCAAAGAGTTAAGGCAGTTTTAAGATGCTTGAAACAGAAAGTCTTCGTACAAAGAGATCGTAGAAGTGCCCTGTATGATTGTTAAAGATAAAGATGGTGAAAAATGTTAAACTGAAATGAAGAGTCCAACACAAGACGGGACCTGAAATCGCGTGTCCAGACAACCGAAAGGAAAAAGTAAATTAATTTTCTAAAGAACGATAATTTAGTCACTATAGGTGATTATATATATATATATATATATATATATATATATATATATATATATATATATATATATATAATATTCAAGCCTACAAGATCATTTGTAGACGGCAGGCACTGTCACGTTAAAGATAGACCTAAGGAGCTACTTGCTGCAGCAATGCTGAGGAAGGAGCAGCGGCCAAGAACTCGAGAGGAGCAGCGCAAGAGAGTGGGAGGAGAGGAGGCTCGCCCGCCAGCCAGCCAGCCAGCCAGGCAGGCAAAGTAGATTTCAAGACTCGTATTTTGTTGAAACGTCAGCATATTTCCCGTGTAAACACAGACTCTCTCGCACAAGCTTTCGAGAAAAAAGATTGTTTTTCATTCTTGCGGGCTGGGGCTCTTCTCGTGGTACAGTGACGCTCTTAGGGTAGCCTAAGGAGGAGGAGGAGGAAGAGGAGGAGGAGGAGGAGGAGGGAACACCTTTGGAAATGTGTCATAATGAGCCTTGGTACAAGAGGGGCCCTAAGTATACGAACGTTTACTCCAGAATTAGGAGACCGGCCTAAGCTTAAGTGGTTAGCAATGCTTTGGTCGAAGGCCGGTGCTATTGACACTAACGGCGGAGTACTTTTCCGTGGCCCACGTTGAACTAAAGGTGTCTGCACACCAGGCTAGCATGCTATTTGGCTTTTGCTACTTTGTTTAAGCAGAAACGACTTCTGATACATTATTATAGCCGTCCATCTCAACAATGTGTCTAACATTCTTATAGGTTTAATTACTTAGTTTGTCACTCAACTTCTGTATGACGCAAGAGTAATTTGACTTTTGGAAATTTGAGAAACTAAAGATTGTAACCGAAGTCATTTCTTTTCAAATGATGTAGCAAAAGCAAGTAGCATGCTAGCGAGAATTGCCTAGTGTGACACCACCTTAAGAGTTCACCGCATTATATTGTTGGTGGGGGAGGGGGGGGAAGGAAGAGGAAGGAGCCGTGGCGGGGGGAGGGGGATGGAGTGAGGGAGATGGAGAGACTTCATCCAGCCGAACATTGCAGAAAACTCGACCTTGTTTGAGGAACAGCCGGCGGTGAGCGGAAGATGTATTTAGAGAAATAGAATCTCACCGATCCATGAAATCAGCAAACTTAGTCACCTTGGGAAATATAGGAGAGTAGGGAGTCCGCCGTCAGCATGAATGGGGAGTACTTGTGGGAGTACTTGGGGGGAGGGAGTTTGGGTTAGGGTAAGGCGTCTTGGGTGCATCGGAGCGCGTAAAACAGAAGTAAAGTGCAGCTTTATAGGTGCGAATGTCTTGTCGATGCAACATCATTTGATGGCTGTCGGTTGTGAGAACTCGACGCGGCGGGGAGGGAGGAAGATGGATGGATGCGATCTCCTGGTGGGGGGGAGAGGGGGGGAGGGGTTGTTTGAAGAGAAGCACCGCGGTTTGAATTGAATAGACAGGATTAGCAAGAGGGAGATTAGAAAGCCTTTGTAAATGGAGCTGGGCGTTGAGGGAAAAAAAAAGGGCAGCTTACTGCATGTTTTAAGCATATTCAGAAGGGGATAGGACACCTGGTCCGCGTGCACAGAAGCTTCGAGGTGTGCAGTGTCCGGGGGGGAAGAACCGAAACTGAGTAAAGGGGAGTAAAGGGAATAAGGAGGAAGTGGGAGTGGGTGAAGGGAGGAGGGGCAAAACGCGGCATGTGTGGGAGTCGACTCCCGTTTCTGCCCAAAAGCAATTTCGTTCCTTGTCTGCTCACACAAGAACTATCGATGCAGAGGAGAAAATCAGGCCACCCATTATCCTGTGTATACATGTATGTACGTATGTATATAGTGTGTGTGTGTGTATGTGCTTTTCTGTGTGTGTGTTTGTATGTGCAGAGGGGAAAAATCAGGCCACCCATTATCCTATGTATACATGTATGTACGTATGTATACAGTGTGTGTGTATGTATGTGCTTTTCTGTGTGTGTGTTTGTATGTGCAGAGGGGAAAAATTAGGCCTCCCATTATCCTATGTATACATGTATGTATATGATAATATATATATATATATATAGGTATATATATATATATATATTATATATATATACTAGTTGTGTGTGTGATGTGTGTGTGTGCATGGTGTGTGTGGTGTCGCTGCATGTGTGTGTGTGTGTGTGTGTGTGTGTGTGTGTGCGTGTGTGCATGCGTCCGTGCGTGCGTATGTAAAATGTTAACTGCTGTTGTAACGGAGGCACAACCTTTAACCCTGCCATCTGCCATCCCGGCATGCATTCATCAATCCCTACACGCACCTGTACCGGACATTTTACATAAATGGCGCATAGCGAACACATCCGTGCACTTGTATACAGTGTGTGTGCATAAGAGAGGGCGAGAGAGAGTGAGAGAGAGAGAGAGAGAGAGAGAGAGAGAGAGAGAGAGAGAGAGAGAGAGAGAGAGAAAGCAGGAGCAAAGGAAAGAGGAGTGTGACAAACGTAGGAACTAATCCCGAACAAGGAACAGTACAAGAGACGTTGACAATAATGCTCTGTTGCCTCCAACCCCCCAACCCCCCAACCCCCCACAGTCCCAGAGTGACAAGGGGAGAGGTGCCAACCACGTCATCTTCTTTAACCCCTGCCGTACCCTGCGGTACTCTTCCTTTAACTCTGGCAATCGTCAGTCCTCTTTATTTATAGTCGTGGCGCCCCGTCGCCAGCGGGTGCCTGTCTGTTTCGATCTGCCCGGGTGGCATTTTTCTTATTATTATTTTGGCTGTCGCCAGGTGATTTTATTCCTCCCTTTCTCTTACTGATCTCCCTAGCGTCACACTCGCTAACGAAAAGAAGGACACAGATGGATTCATTATGAAATTCGAGTCACTTGATTTCAGTCACGCGACTGACTTCGATTTCAGACGCTTTAGTGTCAGGTCAGTGCCTGAGGTAGCCTGGCGTTTAGAACCAAACGGTACTCAAAGTGGCTGGAGGAGTGCCGGTGGGGGGGGGGTGTACCCCGAATCTGAAACGAATCGGCAAATTGTCACACAGACCAGAGAAGTTGTTTCTCTCTTTCTCTCCAA
>NC_134805.1:25836123-25838623 GCF_046742065.1 Oratosquilla oratoria
TCCCCCCTCCTCCTCCTCCTCCCCCTCCTCCTCCTCCTCCCCCTCCTCCCCCTCCTCCTTCTCTTCCTCCTCCCTTTCCCTCATCCTCTTCTTCCTCCACCTCCTCTTCTTCTCCCTCTTCTTCTCGTCGTTCTTCGCCACTCCTTCGCCTGTCTTTCCACCTCCGTTGCTCTGCGCTGATATTCTGCTGTTTCATTTCATCTCCCTTTATTCCAACCTCCGGCTGTTTTTTTTTCCTCCTCTTCCTCCTCTTCCTCCTCCTCCTCCTCCTCCCTTTATTTGTTAATCTTCCTTTGTAACAGTAATCGCCCCTTGCGTAACTCCGTTTGCTTGGAGCGCTTTCTCATGTTCATCTTTCTTTTATTATCCAACTTTTTTTTTCGTTCCCCATTTTTAATCTCATTCTTTGTGACTAGCTGGGCATAATCCTCCTTCTGTCATCCTTAGCCCCCGATGTCCGTCTCGGTTGACTCTCCTCGCTTCGCTTCACTTCTCTTCGCCTCGACTCGCTTTGCTTCGCTTTGCCTCGCTTTGCTTCGCTTTGCCTCGCTTTGCCTCGCTTTGCTTCGTCTCTCTTCCTTTCACTTCACTTCGTCTCGCTTTGCTTCGTCTCTCTTCCTTTCACTTCACTTGGCCTCTCTTCCCCTTGCTTCGCTTTGTCTCTCTTCCTTTCACTTCACTTCGCCTCTCTTCGCCTCTCTTCGCCTCGCCTCTCTTGGCCTCTCTTTCCTTCGCTCTGCTTCGCCTCTCCTCGCCTTGCTTTCCCTCGTTTCGTTTCGCCTCGCCTCGCTTCCCCTCGCTTCACTTCGCGTCTCTTTGTTTCTTCTCCATTAGTTTCTTTCTAATTTTCTTCTTCTTCTTTTTTCTTCTTTTTTTCACTTCTTTTTCTTCTTCTTTCCTTCTTCTTTTCTTCCTCTTTTCTTCTTCTTTTTCTTCTTCTTCTTCCACTTCTTCCACTCCTTTTTCTTCTTCTCCTCCTTCTTCTTCTTCCTCTTCTTCTCCTTCTTCTTCATCTTCTTTTCTTCTTCTTCTTCTTCTTCTTCTTCTTTTTCTTCTTCTCCTTCTTCCTCTTCTTCTTCTTCTTCTTTTTTTTCTTCTTTTCATTTATTTTTTCTTCTTCTTTTCTCCTTTTTCTTCTTTTCTTCATCTTCTTTTCTTCTTCTTTTCTTCTTCATCTTCTTCTTCTTCTTTTCTCCTTCTTTTCTTCTTTTCTTTTTCTTCTTCTTCCTCTTCTTTTCCTTCTTCTTCCTCTTCTTCTTCTTGTTTTCTTCTCCTTCTTCTTCTTTTCTTCTTCTTCATCTTCTTTTCTTCTTCATCTTCTTATTTTTTCTCCTTTTCTTCTTCTTTTCTTCCTTTTCTTTTTCTTCTTCCTCTTCTTCGTCCACTTCTTTTTCTTCCTCCTCTTCTCCCTCTTCTTCTTTCCCCTTTTTCTTCTTCCTCTTCTCCTTCTTCTTCCTCTTGTTCTTCCAATTTTTCTTTTTTCCCCTTTTTTTTTCTCTTCTCTTTCTTCTTCCTCTTCCTTTTCGTCTTCCTATTCTCTTTCTTCTTCTTCCACCTCTTTTTTCTTCATCTTTTTCTTCCTCTTATATATCTTCTCCTCCTTCTGTAGCCTCTTTCTCCTCCTTTTCATCTCCCTTTCTCTCTCTTTTCTTCCTTTTTCTTTCTCTTTTTCTTCTCTTTTTTCTTCCTCTCCCTCTTCTCCCTCTTCTTCTTTTCCCTTTTCCTGTTTTTCTCTTCCTTCTCTTCCTCTTCTTTTCTCTGCTTCTCCTCTTTTTATTCTTATTCTAATTCTGATTCTTTTTTTTCTTCAGCTTCTGATTCTTGTTCCTTTACTTCTTCCTCGTCCTCCTTCCACCTTACGATCTTCCTCCTCCTCCTCCTCCTCCTCCTCCTCCTTCTTCTTCTACTTCCCCTTCCTCATCCCCTCCCTTTTTTTTTCTTCGAACTCCGTTCTTTCTTCCTCCTTGTCCTCCTCCTCCTCTTTCTCCTCCTCCTCCTCTCCTTTTTCTTCTTCGAACTACGTTCCTTCCTCCTCCTCCTTCTCCTCCTGCTGTTCCTCCTCCTCCTCCTCCATCTCCTCCATCACTCCTCCCTTTCTATGGACCCTGACAACCTCCAGGTGATTTCATTCAGTATAAGGGAGCGCCACCTTCCCCCCGTCCCCTCCCCGTCCCTCCCGGTACAACCCGGAGGGATGATCCCCGGCCACCGCACCTGACACCTCCTTCGTTCCCCGACATTCGCCCGTAAATCCCCAAAGGTATCAAGCCAACCGACTGAGTCGTCTCTTCGTCTCCCCCTTCCTCCCCCTCCCCTTCCCCTTCCCCCTTCCCCTTCCCCCTTCCCTCCCCCTCTCCCTACCTTCTCTGCTCCCCTCCACTCCCCCCCCATACCTTTACCTTCAGTCCCCATACGCTCATAGTATCATCCTCTTCTCTCCCCCCTCTCCTCTCCCCCTCTCCTCTCCTCTCCCCCTCTCCTTTCCTCTCTCCCCTCTCCT
>NC_134805.1:25846123-25853623 GCF_046742065.1 Oratosquilla oratoria
GTGGATGAGGAGGAGGGTTGAGACGAAGATAGAGGAGGGTTGAGGAGGAGGAGTAGGAGGAGTAGAGTTGAGGATAAGTGCGAGGAGGAGGAGGAGGAGGAGGAGGAGGATACTGAATCTCGGGGATGTTTCTTTTGTTCTCGTTACTAAGAGGAGGAGGAAGAGGACCCTGAATCTCGGTGAGGCGTCTTTAGTTCCTAAGAAGAGAAGAAGGAGGAGAAGGAGTAGGAAGAGGATCCTGAATCTCGGTGAGGCGTCTTTAGTTCCTAGGAAGAGGAGGAGGAGGAGGAAGAGGAAGAAGAGGTGCCTGGTCTACCGTGTCCATGGAGAACGTTTTAGGATTTATGAAGTCTCTCCTCTGCTGTGCTTCATCAGCTTACAAAGAAAAAATAATAAATGAAACAAAAGTAGATTTTTTGTCGACTGCAACAAAAATCCGCGTTTTACACCATAACAGTAATAGAGAAGTTGTGATTCTAAGGCTAATACCCGATTTTCATTTGTCGTTAAACGACTTACAGGAGCAAAAGTGTTCAAATATTTCCAGAAAGGTACGTTTTCGTCTTTGCGATTATCGCTCAACGATGATCTTTCATGGCTCAACGATCATCGTCAAACGATTTTCTAGAGCACTATTTTTTTTTTTTTTTTTTTTTTTTTTTAATGGGGCTATTTTGCTTCGAAGTGCAAAGTACAAGGCTGATAATCATTTTGACCGAAGCTACAACCAACGCGCTTACCCAAATAGGATGCCAGGTAGTAGGACACGCGTTCACCCGCTATTGGCTGTGGTAGGAAACTAATAAATACACCGAACATAACGTACACTTGAAGAAGTCCAAAAATCCGATCGTTCTCCAGAAGACAAGTCTGCGGCTTCATAGGCATTGGACTGGAATTCAAAAACACGAACTCCAAGTCCCTCCCCCTAACTCCGAAGCTCCTCTTTGGGATAACGAAGCAAAGAGATCTCCCCGAAGTCACATTCTCACATCTGCGCCCTCCTGAGGGTAAAGGACTTCGACCTCCTCCGCTCCCCTGGCAAGATGCTCTCCAGAATAGCGATCTCGGCTGGTGAGGAGTTCCTCGCTCTTCGCCTCAACCCCCCCCCCCCCGAACTCCCCCCGAACTCTCCCGAGACCTGAGCCCCAAAGAGAAGACATCGACAGCTGACTTCGAGCAGACCGGAAGTCGAGTCACGCTGTCCATCACCGTTTCCTTCCGAAGTCGTTAAGAGGATCCTTAGTCAGCTCGCATGCCGACGTAACCAGTTGCATGAAACCAGTTGCGTGCAATCGGTTTCACGTAACTGGTTTTGCCTTAGTGTCGCGTGTTCTTCGCGTCGACCTCTCCGAGGGCCCGTCGGGGCGCTGTTGAAGGCTCTTGGGGTACAAAAGACGTGTTCTCAATACTACATGACCACGATAACCGACCACGCTAGTGTCTGTTCTGGACAATAAGGCCAGGCGATGTTATTCAGCTGAGGGGGCGGGGGGGAGGTCTCGCTCGATGGAAGTCCTTTCTCTCTCCTTCCGCCGCTGCCCTGGATCATCACCGCGGTCCTGAAAACCTTCAACTTTAGCCCTGTTCACACTAGTGGTTTGAACCTCGGCGGTTCAATTATTAGGTAAGTCAATGGAGGCGTTCACACACAACAGCGCGGTTTTTCCTAGCCACTATGCGATACTGCCGCGGTGTGTATACGGTTCAAACCGATGTTTTGAACAGGGCCTAAGCGAAGAAGAAGAAATTATAAAAAAAATAAATAAAAGATGTAAAATGGGGAAAAGGAAGACGGACTTGGGAAGGGCGTCGCAAAGTCCGTTTGCAGAGGCTTGCAGACGTCTTTGCAGGTAATACTCTCTTCCGGGGGAGAGGCAGGAAGACCGACAGAGAAAGAGAGAGAGATAGATAGAGAGAGAGAGAGAGAGAGAGAGAAAGAGAGAGAGAGAGAGAGAGAGAGAGAGAGAAAGAGAGAGAGAGGAAGCAAGAGAGAGAGGGAGACAGAAAATAAGAGGGAGAGAGAGACAGAGAGAGAGGGGAGGGAGGGAGAGATAGAGATAGGGAGAAAAGTAGAGGGGACGGGAAGGAGAAAAAGAGAAGGAGAGGGAGGAAGAGGGAGAGAGAGAGAGAGAGAGAGAGATATGGAGAGGGAGAGAGAGAAAGATATAGGGAAAGGGAGAGAGAGATAGAGATAGTAGATAGCGGTAGGAGGGAAAGGGTGAGTGTGATATTGAGAGGAAGGGGGAGAAGGGGAGATATAAACAGGGAGAGGGGGGGTGAGAGGGAGAAGGGGAGAGCCAAATGGAAAGAAGGAGAAGGAGGGAGGAAGAGAGAAGGAGAGAGAGGGGGGGGAGAGAACGGGAGGAGGGAAAAGGTGAGTGTGATTGTGAGGGGGAGGAGGGAGGGAGAGATATAGAGAGAGGGAGAGGGAGTAAGAGATAGAGGGAGAGGAAAAGGAAGAGGAGGATGAGAGAGAGAGAGAGAGAGAAAAGAGAAAGAGAGAGAGCCCGGCCGGAGAGGGTCCGAGAGTTATGGGTTGGGGGGACTAGGCGGGGGGGGAGGGGAAAGGGGGGGAGAGGCAGCCGTGTGAGTGGGGGGAAAAAAAGCGACAAAGAAAACAGTGTGTGAATAGAATGGCACACTGATGTTCAAATATAGAGCCATCAAATGCAGTGCCATCAAAGAATAAAGGGGGATAGATTTGGTGGAGAGGAGAATAAAGAGGAAGGGGATACGGAATAATACGCATTATTGGATCGGCTAAATATAGCCAATACAGAGCACGCTAGGACGTGGGGAGCATACAGAGGGGAGGGGGGGAAGGGGGTGGTGAGGGGAGGGGGAAGGGGGGAGATGATAGTTGCTCTTACGCTGACTCACAATGGGGAGGTATTATGTCAAGAGTGAGAAAATAACTGAGAGGGAGGACGGGGTAAAAGTGCGCAGACATGAGGACTTGAAGACCAGACCGAGATGACGGTACATTAAGGAAGAGCTGCGCAGTCCTCTCTCACGTGTATTAAAGAGGTGTGTGTGTGTGTGTGTGTGTGTGTGTGTGTGTGTGTGTGTGTGTGTGTGTGTGTGTGTGTGTGTGTGTGTGTGTGTGTGTGTGTGTGTGTGTGTGTGTGTGTTTCTGCGGGCTTGCTTCTGTGTGTGTCTGTTTCTGTGTATGTGTGTGTGCGTGTGTGTGTGTGTGTGTGTTTGTGTGTGTGTGTATGCGTGTGTGTGTGTATGTGTGTGTGTGTCTGTGTGTGCATATGTGTGTGTTTTGTGTGTGTGTGCATGTGTGTGTATCTATGTATGTGTGTGTGTGTGTGTGTATGTGTGTGTGTGTGTGTGTGTTTCTGTGTGTGTGTGTCTGTCTGTTTCTGTATTTGTCTGTTTCTGTGTGTGTGTATGTTCCTGTGTGTGTGCGTGTGTCTGTGTGTTTGTGTTTCTATGAGTGTGTGTGTATGTGTGTGTGCGTGTGTGTCTGTGTATGTATTATTCTCTGTGCGTGATTTCTGTGTTGTTTTGTGTGTTTTTACAATGGAGGATTCTTTATACTGTCGCCGTGATTGCAAGAGCAACGGCCAGTGGCCTTGGAGGCGTCTCGAGGATGACCTGCACTTCCCGAACTCGAGGATTAAAGATGTACTTCCGGCAATCAAGGATTGAGTGATCTGATGCAGCTAATGGGAGTTTTCAGTGGTCACTCTCCAGTCTTCCCCCCTCCCCCCTCTCCCCGCCCACTCCCTGCTCGTTGCAGCTGGTCCCGCAGCTGCACAAAATCAGCTGCTATCCGTAGCCAGGACAATTTCCGTTAAGGCCCTGTTCACACTAACGGTTTTGACCGCGGCGGTTTAATTACAGTGTAAGTCAACGGAAGCGTTCACACACAAATGCGTAGTAAAACTTTGATTATGTAGTACCGTCGCTGGTTGTGAGCGGTTTAAACCGCTAGTGTGAACAGGGCCATAGTCAGCATAGCGAAGAAAAGAAGAGAGAGAGAGAGAGAGAGAGAGAGAGAGAGAGAGAGAGAGAGAGAGAGAGAGAGAGAGAGAGAGAGAGAGAGAGAGAGAGAGAGAGAGAAGAAAAATCATGGGAGAATTGTCCCCATGGTATCTTTTATATTCTGGTATAGTATTACCTTTCCTGACATAGCTTGGCGTGAAGTACGTTACTCCCACGGGAGTTTCCTAAGACAAAAGCTACACTGAAACCGAGTCTGATCAACTTGAAGGACAAAAAGTTGGACGAATCAAAAAACTTGATAACCTAAGAATGAAGGAGACTGCAATAGACCATAAGGCACTAGGCAGTTCCATGTCCGGTACCATATGTCTTCCCAATCCATAAAGTTATCCAAACTTCTTTTAAAACAACCTATAGCTTCAGCGTTCACTACGTGGTTACTAAGTCTCTTCCATTCGCTAACCAATCAATTGGTAAACCAGTTCTTCCCTATTTCCTTATTAAAGCTAAACTTATCAAATGTGTCCAAAGACTAGAGGGGAAGAGAGTGGAGAACGTAAAGGCTTCTTGTCTTGTCTTGAAAGCGACCGGAAGCGCAGACCATCGGTGGGTCCGTGTCTTCGCCTTCTCGAAGGTGAAGCGGAACATCGGTCCAAGTGCTGCTCCTGTCCTTTCCAGTTCCATGGAACTTGTCAAAGCTTCTGCTGCTACCTCTCCTCCTACTTCTCCTACTCCTCCTACTCTTCCTCCTCGTACTCATACTCCACCTGCTCCTACTCCTACTACTCCTCCTTCTCCTACTGCTACTCCTCCTCCTCCTCCTGCTCCTTCTGCTCTTCCTCCTCATACTCCTCCTACTCCCCCTACTCCTACTCCTCTTTCTCCTCGTACTCTTCCTCCTCGTACTCATACTCCACCTGCTCCAACTCCTACTACTCCTCCTCCTCCTACTGCTACTCCTCCTCCTCTTCCTCCTCCTCCCTCTGCTCTTCCTCCTATTTTTCCTCCTACTCCTGATCCTCTTCCTCCTCCTCCTCTCTCTCCTCGTGCTCATACTCCACCTGCCCATACTCCTACTATTCCTTCCTCCTACTGCCACTCCTCCTCCTCCTCTTCCTTCTGTTCTTCCTCCTCCTCTTCCTCTTTCTCCTCCTGCTCTTCCTACTCCTCCTCCTCTTCCTCCTTCTCCTCCTCCTCCTCCTCTTCCTCCTCCTCTTCCTCCTCCTCTACCTCCTCCTCTACCTCCTCTTCCTCCTGCACTCCCTCCTCTTCCTCCTCCTCCTGCTCTTCCTCCTCCTCCTGCTCTTCCTCCTCCTCCTACTCTTCCTCCTCCTCCTCCTACTCTTCCTACTCCTCTTCTTCCTCCTACTCCTCCTCCTGCTCTTCCTCCTCCTCCTTCTCCTCCTCCTCCTCTTCCTCCTCCTCCTCCTCCTCCTCCTCCTCCTCCTCTCTGAGACCACGGAACGTCACCCAAGGTGTCCAGCAGCTGAACTGGCCACAATGGTTGCACAATTGACCTGATGCCATCCACCACGGAAGCCAAACCATAAACGCATTCCCAATACATCTGTTCAGCATAAGCTTCATTCACAGAACAGGTGTTTTTGGAAGCTAGACGGAGAAGTCGCACCAACACATCTGTCAAAAAGGAAAATTTATCCTTTTTATCAACAGATGCGTAAGTTAGTCTCAAAAGTCTCGACTCGAAAAAAAAAATTCACGAGGCGTAATTAGAAGAGGTGCAAAGTCCATTAAATTTATATCTAGGTGTTACATGGCATTGAAGTCTTTCCTTTAAACTCTTCAGTATACGATCAGGTGACATCAAGTACATACAGCCGATTGTCTGGGAAAAGTTTTTTGAAAAGGAAGATTCACGCCAGGCGCGTCGTCAAAAGCATCAAAGGAAGTAGCGAGAGAGAGAGAGAGAGTGAGAGTGAGTGAGTGAGTGAGAGAGAGAAGGGGGACATTAAAGAGGGCTGAGAGAGAGAAAGAGAGAGAAGGGGGAGAATTAAAGAGGGCTGAGAGAGAGAGATGAGAGAAAAGGGGGGAGCATTAAAGAGGGCTGAGAGAGAGAGAGAGAGAGAAGGGGGAGCATTAAAGAGGGGTGAGAGAGAAAGAAAGAGAAGGGGGAGCATTAAAGAGCGTTTGAGGAAAGAAAACAAGAGTAAATAAATACATTCATTAGGCAGGAGGGCCAGAAGACACCAAGTACGGGTCTCAATTAAAGAGGCGAGGAGAGTGAGGCAAACAAACGAAGTGTAGATATATTTTCTCTCTCTCTCTCTCTCTCTCTCTCTCTCTCTCTCTCTCTCTCTCTCTCTCTCTCTCTCTCTCTCTCTCTCTCTCTCTCTCTCTCTCTCTCTCTCTCTCTCTCTCTCTCTCTCTCTCTCTCTCTCTCTCTCTCTCTCTTGCGCCCTTCTCAGCTTCGAAAAATTCAAACCCTCAAATGTGGTGCACGAGAGTGAATAAGAAGGTATTTGTGTCGTGTATCAGTAGTGTCCAGATTAATTTTTTTTTTGTATTTAAATTCTTTATTCTCCACATAAATCGTATAAAGCTCCCGTAGTTGCAAAGTATGGGCATAAAAATCCTTCGCCAGATAATACTCGAAAACTTTAGGAAAATAAAGACGAAGAAGAAGAAGAAGAAGAAAAAAAATCGAGGCGGTCTGTGCGTAAGATTAAAAAAGAAGAAATGATTACAGCGCCATTTTGCTGACAAACTTGTTTCAAGGGTGAGAGGAAAATAGGACCAAACGGAGGCAATAAGAAATAATGATGTTTACCTATTTACAGTTGAAGTGATATACGCAAGGACGAGGAAAAAAGGAGGACTGAAGAAGATTTTTCATAAGCTGACATCAAATACAACGTGATATGCTTTGCAGTCAAGTAGTAAAATTAGAAATTCTTCTGTAAAGGCTGCATTCCCATTTCAATTGGCTTCGCTCAGCTCTATACACACGCACACACGCGCACACATACGTACACACACGTACACGCACACATACGTACATACGCACACATACGTACACATATAAGTACGCACACACACACAACACACACTCACACACACACACACAAAACACACACACACACACACACACACACACACACACACACACACACACACACACACACACACACACACACACACACACACACACACACACGTACACACATAAGTACACACACACACACACACACACACACACACACACACACACACACACACACACACACACACACACACACACACACACACACAACTCGACGGCGGTGTGGTAGCATTTGTAACCGCTACTCCAGCATTCCGAGTTCGAATCCCGCCAAGGGCTGAAATAATTTCATTATCATTTCGCAGCGAGCCGTTACTCCAACTCTAGTGGACGAGGATTTGTGTGTGTGTGTGTGTGTAAGGTCACAGCTTTACCCAGAGATTGGTCAAATATGAGCTCTGTCCTGTCGATCACTCGTCCAACATGTGACCCAAAACCATATGTGTATCACACAGAAACAGAAACAGACATACACGGACGCA
>NC_134805.1:25863623-25866123 GCF_046742065.1 Oratosquilla oratoria
CGGGCTGACCATCCCAGGTGATGCAATTAAGTGGTCTTGGCTCCTAACGACCTGACCCAACGAAGGACTCGAACTCTTGAGATCGATCGACTTCGGAGAGGCAGACCTCATCCGGAGAGGGAGTGTCACCCTCAAGGAGATCTACCTCCTCTTCCTTCTACTTCTTCCTCTTAGTATTCCTCTTTCTCCTCGTCCTCCTCCTTTTCTTCCTACTTCTTCTTTTCCTATTTCTTCTTCTTCTCCTCCACCTTCTCCTCCTCTCCCTTCTCTTCCTTCTTTTCCACCTTCTCCTCCTCCTCCTCCTTCTTCTCTTCCTACTTCTTCTTTTCCTTCTCCTTCTTTCCTCCTCCTTCTCTTCCTCCACCTCCTTCTCCTCCTCTCCCTCCTCCTCCTCTCCCTCCTCCTCCTCCTCTCCCCTCTCCTCCTTCTTCTCCTCCTTCTTCTCCACCTTCTCCTCCTCCTCCTTCTCTCCTCCTTTCCCTCTTCTTTTGTTCCTACCTCTCTTCCTCTTCCTCTTCTCCTCTTCCTCCTCTTCCTCCTGCACCTTCCCCTTCCCCTCTTACACCTCCTCCTAACCTCCTGCACCTCAGGGGAAGTGGACCAACTGAGCCTCCAGCGCTGGTCCGAGCCAGAGGCGCACTCGTGGAAGAAAGAGACTGGAAACCTGAGGCGAAGTGTTAGAATGGATTGCAAGCTTCAGGTGTAGCGGCCATCGCGTCGGCTCACCCCCCTCCCTCCCTCACTCACTCCCTCCCTCCTCCACCCTCCGGGGCTGCCAGCAATGGCACTGACTAAATGGACCTGCCCACGCTGGATCCGGCAGGAGGAGGAAGAGGAGAGGAAAGGGGGGGAGTGCAGAGGAGGAGGAGGGTGGTGGTGGAAGGGGGGAGCAGAAGAGGAGGAGGGGAAGGGGAAGCAGGGGAGGAGGAGGAGGAGGGTGCAAGGGGGGAAGCAGAGGAGGAAGAGGAGGAGGGGAAGGGGGAAGCAGGGTAGGAGGAGGAAGAGGAGGAGGGGAAGGGGGAAATTAGAGGTGGAGGAGGAGGAAGACAAAGTGAGGGGAGAAGCCGAGGAGGAGGAGGAGGGGAAGGGGATGCAGATGAAGAAGAGGAGGAGAGGAAATGGGGAAGCAGAGGAGGGGAAAGATGAGGTGGACGTGGTCAAGGCAAGGGAGTCCGAGGAGGAGGAGGAAGAGGCCGCCGAGGAGGACAAGGAGGCGGACGAGGAGGAGGAGGTGAAAGAGGACGACAAGGACAAGGAAGAGGTTGAGGAGCCGATGAAATCCTCGGAGGCGAAGAATGACAGGGGTGTGACATTTGATTTGCATTGTTCCTGGTGTCCAGCCTCCCCCCCCTCCCCCCCTCCCCCGCCTTGGACGCTCCTCCTCTTAGGGCCTTATCACACTGGGCTATTTTCCCTCCAACCTCCAATTAATCGGCAGGGTGGGAGGGGGTGTGGAGTGTATTTAGGGATGAAATGGTGGGGAGTGTTTTTATGCCTTTCCCTTTGTGGCTACCTCCCGTGGAAGGGGGAAAAAGCCTGGGTATCTGTATGTACCGCCCACCTCCAGCATTTTCTCCGCCGTAAAATCACTAAAGCAAACTATTTTGCTTTCTCAACGATTTACATAGAATGTCATTTGATATGCTGGAGGAAAATTATTTTCCTCCAGCGTATCAGATTCCTTCCCAAAAGCTGCGGGCTGCTGATCTGCTCCGACAGTCGGAGGAAAGGTAACCCAGTGTGATGACCAATGGCCTGGACAAGAGGTGCGAGTGTCTGCAGAAACCTTTGGAGAAACGAGACTTCCGTAGCCAGAGAGATTCGACACATACATCGGTCTTCCACTGCCCTTTCGTTCGCTCCATCACACACCTCTTTGAACCACCCTCCCACCGCCACCACACCCCCACTCGCCTCCCACCACCCTACCACCGCTACCACACCCCCGCCCACCGTGTCCTTTCTTCTCCCTGCTTTGTTTAAATGTGAACACCTGATCATACAATCTCTTCACTTTGCAATGACCCTTTCCTTTGCCCCTCCTCCTCCTCCTCTTCCTCCACCTCTTCCTCCTTCTTCTCTTCCTCCTCCACCACTCCTTATACCTCTCCTCCTGCTCCTCCTTCTCCTACTCGTCCTCCTCCTCCTACTCCTCCTTCTCCTCCTCCTCCTC
Organism: Oratosquilla oratoria; assembly: GCF_046742065.1. Lineage (NCBI taxonomy): Eukaryota > Metazoa > Arthropoda > Malacostraca > Stomatopoda > Squillidae > Oratosquilla > Oratosquilla oratoria. Next base: position 25,865,797 of record NC_134805.1, read on the forward strand.
CTGCTCCTCCTCTCCTCCTCCCCCTCTTCCTGCTCCTCCTTTTCCTCCTCCAATTCCTCTTCCTTCTCCTTCTCCTCCCATCCTCTCCCTTCTTCTCCTCTTCCTCCTCCTCTTCTTCCTCCTCCTCCTCTTATTCCTCTCTTGCCCCTCCTCACCCCTTCCCTCCCTCCCTCCCTCCCTCCCGACACTTTTTCGTGAAATTCCAATCTTGTCGAATAATCTTATTCAATATACCTTTACCGGTATATTCAACACACTAATCCCCTTCATATTTTTTTCTCTTTTTTTCAGATTTTCTCGTGTCTCATTTTCCTTTTAAATTGGTAC
>NC_134805.1:25868623-25871123 GCF_046742065.1 Oratosquilla oratoria
AAAAAAAAAAAAAAAAAAAAGACACCGGACGAGTTGCGGCGGTGAAATAGTGTGGAACGATCAGGGAGAAAACGGATGGCGGGAGAAGAGAGACAGAGATAGAGAAAGAAAGAGAGAGACAGACGGAAAGAGAGAGAGAGAGAGAGAGAGAGAGAGAGAGAGAGAGAGAGAGAGAGAGAGAGAGAGAGAGAGAGTGAGGGAGTAAGGGAGGGTGGGAGAGGGATGTAACCGCTGACCCTGTTTTCCTATAGTGATTCTGCCCCAGGTCTTCTGCAAGAATTATATATAGATATATATATATATATATATATATATATATATATATATATATATATATATATATATATATATATATATATATATATATAATATGGTATATGTTCGTATATATATGTATATATTGTCCCTCTTCTCTCCTCTTTCCTGCTGCTACATATATATATATATATATATATATATATATATATATATATATATATATATATATATATATATATATATACAGTATATATATATATATAGATATATATATATATGATGAAGGTGGAAAAAGAAGTCACGGATCTAGTTCCGAGTTCCTGAGTTTATTCCTGACCGGTTTCGCTCTATGCTTCTTCAGAAGAAGCATAGAGCGAAACCGGTCAGGAATAAACTCAGGAACTCGGAACTAGACCCGTGACTTCTTTTTCCACCTTCATCAACTTGTCACAATGTACCAGCATATATATATATATATATATATATATATATATATATATATATATATATATATATATATATATATGTGTGTGTGTGTGTGTGTGTGTGTGTGTGTGTGTGTGTGTGTGTGTGTGTGTGTGTGTGTGTGTGTGTACACATATACATGTAATATATGTGATGTACATATGTGTGTGTGTGCGTAAAAAAATATTTTTCACTTGGGTGTAGAAAAGTATAAGTCATGAGAACATGAACGAAGAAAGATGCGAAAAGAAGAGTGGAGGGCGACTGAGTACCTGGCAAAGAACACAACTTTCCAATGGTGGTGGCACACTTGTATATCATGCTACTTGCTTTTGCTAGTTCGTTGGAGTAGAAAAGACTTCGGTTACAATATTCTAGTCTTCCGTAAGAACATCTCGATAATGTGTCTAACATTTGTATATGGTTAACATCTCGTTCATCTTCTCATTATATGATGCAAAAGTAATTTGACATTTGGGAAATCTGAAAAACAAAAGATCGTAACCAAAGTCGTTTCTACTCAAACGTAGTAGTAAAAGCAACTAGCATGTTAGCGAGAAATGCCTAGTGTGCCGCAACATTTACTGTCACATGTGTCAAATCTACTGCCAATTATCATGACTATACCCATTGAAATGATTAGAATTTTATGTTTTAATGGGAAAAATAGTTCGCCAAATTTGGCCTAAGGTTGAAAAAGTATCGTAGCCTTGGAAGGACAAGTGAAAAAAAGACAATAAAAGAAAACATAAGAAAGTAAGAAAAGTATGATTGGAACATAAAAAAGAAAATGAGATACGCTACCATTGGAAAAAAAAATAATAACTGGAAAGACAGACTTCTTAGCAAATGTTATGTTTGAGGGAATTCTAGAACTTGTGCGAACGATGGAAGAAAATGAACAGAAATGTGGGCAAGATGACTTGTGTTCTCAAAACACAAGGAGGAGGAGGAGGGAGAGGAGGAAGGAGGAGGAAGAAGAGGAGGAGAAGAGGAAGGAGGAGGAGAAGCAGAAGAAGGAGGACGAGGAGGAAGGGAGAGGACGAGGAGGAGGAAGAGGACTAGGAGGAGGAAGAAGAGGAGGAGAATCAGGAGAAGAAGGAAGAGGAAGAGAAGGAGGAGGAGGAGGAGGAGGAGGAGGAGATGGGAGAGCAGGAAAGTCCCCGAGGCTTAAGTGGATCGAGAGGGAGTAGGGAGGCAACTTTGGAGAAACTTCTATTGTGTCGCTTGTAGGGCTGCGATGTGAAACCCCTTCGAAACGGAAGAAGAAAAAGAAAAAGAATCACATCATTAATTAAAACTCAGAGTGCCAGCGCGCCTATTTTTTATGTGCGCCTGTGCGTGAGTGTATGTGTGTGTGTGTGTGTGTGTGTGTGTGTGTGTGTGTGTGTGTGTAAGTGTATATGTATTTATGTGTTCATGTGTGTGCGTGTGTATGTTATACGTGTATGTGTATATATGTATGTGTGTGTGTGTAAGCGTATATGTATACATGTGTGTGTGCGTGCGTGTGCATATAAAAAAGCGTGCGTGGTGCATATAAAAAAGCGTAGACTCAGAGGTGACTTGATACAGGTCTTTAAAATTCTAAAGGGAATTGACAACATCAAAAAAGTCACCAAATTTTTACATTGAATGAGAATCAGACAAGAAACAATGGTCTCAAACTGTCCGGAAATAGATTCAATTTGGAAGTAGGTAGAAACAACTTTGCCAACCGTGTAGTTAATGAATGGAATAAACTTCCTGCACAGGTAGTGCAATGTAGTTCAGTTCA
>NC_134805.1:25873623-25881123 GCF_046742065.1 Oratosquilla oratoria
CCACCCAATACCACCACCACTCACCAGCACCCTTACCAGCCTAGATGACAATGGCCACCGGTACCAATAGCGTTACCACTTATATTGTAGACTAAAGCTTTACTTCTCTTGTTCTCTTGCTTTTAACGTTTATGATATGGTTTAATGTAAAATATATATATATATATATATATATATATATATGTATATATATATATATATATATATATATATATATATATATATATATATATATATATATATATATATATATATATATATATATATATTAGGAGGCTAGAATGGTGCCCCCTTACAGAGGACTTTGTTGCGTGGAATTTGATAAACCATGCCCTTGGTCCAACTTCGCCGGTGGCAGGGTTCGAACCGCCATCCCCTCAACTTTCGCCGCAAGTAACGACGCCCTAACCACACAAAACCGCGAATCACGAAAAAAAAAGGAATTTACAAAACCGCGAATCACAAAAAAATGAATTTACAAAACCGCGAATCACAAAAAAAAGGAATTTACAAAACCGCGAATCACAAAAAAAAATTACAAAACCGCGAATCACAAAAAAACAACAACAAAAATCTTACCATCTTACAACCGTTTCTCTCCACCCTCCCCTCTCTTCCCGATCCCCCCCCCGTCCGTCGGTTTGCAATCCCCCCAAACCTGACCCTACTCCCCCCTACCGCCCCCCTACATTCCCCCCCACGCCTCCCCAACCCCATCATCCAACGTCCAAGCTCTCTCTCCTTCATAATCCTATTACTATGGAAGGGGGGCCCATCTTGGGAAACATAAGATTTTCCTTAATCACATAATCGGCAGTCAGCGCCAATCTATGTGGTTTGGACTTCGAGTCACAAGTAACGAGATGAAAAGAAGAGGAAGAGGACAAGGAGGAGGAGAAGAAGGAAGAAGAGGAGGAGGAGGAGAAGGAAGAGGAGGAGTAGGAGGAAGAGGAGGAGAAGGAGGAGGAGGAAGAGGAAGGAAGAAGAGGAGGAGGAGGAGAAGGAAGAGGAGGAGGAGGAGGAGAAGAAGGAGGAGGAGGAAGAGGAAGAGGAGGAGTAAAACAACAACATTAGCCCCCCCCACACACCTCACTAATTGCATCTGAGAAGCAGTCATATACTACTCTACTTTTTTTTTTTTTTTTTTTTTTTTTTTTAATCTTTGCAACGGATTGTTTCTTTCTGTTTCGCTAAATGTTCATTTGCATAAGGACATTTTCTTTCTTTCTCTTTATTTTTAGCGCAATTGATGCTGCTTTCTTGTCGCTCCCCCCTTCCTACCCCCCCTCCCTCCCACTCCCTCCCTCCAGGATAGTCAATTAAAGTGACGACCTGAGCAACGGTCTAAGCTCGCCAACACGGACACCCACTTGCAGGGCGAGGCGGACGGTCGACGCATAGACAGACACAGACAGACAGACAGACAGACAGGCAGATAGACAGACACAGAGAGACAGACAGGCAGACAGATATACAGGCACAAACAGACAGATAGACAGGCACAAACAGACAAATAGACAGACAAACAGACAGAGAGACAAACAGATAGACAGACAAAAAGACAGACAGACAGACAGAGACACAAACATAAACACAAATAGAAACACAGGCAAACAGGGACATAAACAGAGACGCAGACAAGCACAGACACAGACAAACAAACACAGATAGAGACGCAAGCAGAGACACAGACAGAGACACAGACAAGGCACAGACAAACAGAGGCGCAGACAAACAGAGATACAGGCAAACAGAGGCAGAGACACAGACAAATAGAGACAGACAGAAACACAAACAAACTGAGACAGAGGGAAACAAAGACACATGCAAACAGGGGTAAGGACAAACAGAGGCACAGACAAACAGAGGCACAGACAAACAGAGACACAGACAAACAGACATACAGACACAGGCAAAGAGAGAGACATACACAGGCACAGACAAACAGACACACAAACAAACACAGACAAAGAGAGACACATACAGAGGCACAGGCAAACAGACACAGACAGACAGAGACACAAGCAAACAGACACGGACAGCAAAGGTGAAAAAGTAGATTTACAGAGAGGATAGCAAGGAGAAGTAGGTTACAAGATGACTGAATGAAAACGAAAATCAAGACGAAGAGAAAGGAGGAGGCGAAGGGAGAGAAACCAACGCTTTTGTTGTTTTGGTAATGCAGTGAATAAAAGGAGGAGGAGGAGGAAGAGAAAGAGGAGCAAGAAGAGGAGGAGGAGGAGGACGAGAAAGAGGAGGAGGACGAGGACTAGGAGTAGGAGAAGGAGGAGGACGAGAAAGAGGAGGAAGAGGACGAAGAGGAGGAGGAGAGATTGGAGGAGAATGAGGGGCAAGAGGAAAAGGGGAGGAGAAAGATGAGCAGGAGGAACAATAAAAGGAGGAAGAGGACGGGAACAAGGAGGAGAAGGAAGAGGACGGGGAGGAGGAGGAGGAGGAGGAAGAGGACGAGAAAAAGGAGGAGGAGGAGGAGGACGAGAAAGAAGAGGAAGAGGACAAAGAGGATGAGGTGGAGAGTGTGGAGGAGAATAAGGGGCATGAGGACCAGGGGGTGGAGGAAGAGGAGCAGGAGGAACAATAAGAGGAGGAGGAAGAGGACGGGGACGAGGAGGAGGAGGAAGAAAACAGGGAGGAGGAGAAGGAAGAGGACGAGAAATAGGAGGAGGAGGAGGAGGAGGAGGACGAGAAAGAGGAGGAAGAGGACAAAGAGGAGAAGAATGAGAGGCATGAGGACCAGGGGGAGGAGGAAGAGGAGCAGGAGGAACAATAAGAGGAGGAGGAGGAGGAGGAAGAGAAGAAGAGGGTCAGGAATGGAGTTTTGTAAAAGTTCCGAGGGAGGGACTGCGCACGCAGGACTGCAGAGGGGAGAGAGAGAGAGAGAGGGAAGAGGGGAGAGGAAGAGAGTAGAGGAGATGATGGGGGAAGAGATGGAAGAGGGAGAGAGTAGGAAAGGAAAATCAAGGGAAAGGAAAACATAAAGCGAAGTTTGGTACAAAAAGGCAAACGTAATGTAGTAGTGAAAAAAGTTGGAAAATTTTAATGATAATAAAGAAAATGAATCAGAGGGAGGGACAAGCTTAAAAGCAAAGAGGAAACGGGAAATGAAAAACGGAAGAGGAGGAGGAGGAGGAAGAGGAGGTGGGGGAAGGCGTCGACGGAGGAAATAATGCATTTGGATGAAACGGCGATTGAGAGGGAGTAATGAAGAAAACGTAAATGAAGAATGGAATGCGCAAGAGGAGACGAGGGGGACGAAGACGGGGGGGGGGAGGGAAGAGGGAGGGAGAGAGGGAGGAGGTGAGATAAAGGTCGATTGAGCGAATGATCTTGAGAAGAGAAGAAGGAAGAAGAAATAAGAAAAAAAAAGTAAAGAAGATGGAAGGAAGGCGTAAAATGAGAATGGACACATATCAAGGAGAAGAGGAGGTGGAGAAGGGGAAGAGGGAAGGAAGGAAGGAGGGGGAGGAGGAGGAGGAGGATGGGGACGAGAAGGAGGAGGAGGAGGGGAGGAATTAAGGCTGAGAAAATAAAAATGGCCTGGAAGAAGAGTCGGTATGTGACGCCGAGGCTGAAAGAAAGACAGAAGAGGTAAAATAAGGAGAGAAAAAGTTGGGAGAGGAAGGCTCTCCCATGGGAGAGGACGGGAGGTGCTGCGGGGAGAAGGAGGGAGAGGAGGAGGGGGAGGGGGAGGAAAGGAAGGGAGAGGAGGAGGGGGAGGGAGACTTCTCGCTAAAAGGGGAAGGAGGGAGGGAGAGGTAGGGGGCAAGGAGGGGAGATGGCGCGAGAGGAGAGAGAGAAAGAGAGTCTGGTTAACTGACGTATTGGTTGACTGACTGCCTGACTGAGTGTATGTCTGTCTGACCGATCGACCGACATTGTAGAACAAGAAGTTTGTGGTCCGTAGAGGTTCTGACAAGGAGGTAGCGTCTGCCAAGAAGCGGGCGGGGAGGGGGGGGGAGTAGAGGAGTCGGGTCTGTTTCCGAGACACCCAGCCCACAGGGAAAGAGGGTCTGGCTGTGGCTTCTGCGATGTGGGAAAGAAGGAAAAGTAGGGGGGAGGGGGGAGGGGGTTACTCTGTGACCAGAGATAGGTGATAGGGTGGGTAGGGGGGGGAGGACACGGAGACCGGGGTTCTCAGGAAGAGGAACGTGGGAGGGAGGGAGAGAGGGAGATTGGGTTACAGAATAAACTGATGGAATGCATAATTAGAAAAGAAGGAGACTCAAATATTAAGGATGCGATTAGGGTGTCAAGGGAGGCGAGATGCTGGGCGTCGGGAGGGGAGTGAGGTTGAAGATCCTCTGGGATTGGGTGGTTTGGTACAGAGAGGGGAAGTGAGGGGAAGAAGGAACGTCGGGGAGGTAAAAGGGATACCTGGAGAGAGAGAAAATGAGAAGAAAACAAGACAAGAGGATCAGTGTACGAAGTTCCGACAAATCGATTAACAAACTCTTCCACCAAGACTCGAACCATTGGGTGTACGACTGCTTACCACAGAGCAAGGACGTTACCGTTTTACCATACTTGGTCGTACAGAAGGAGCGATCGCACATTCAAGGGTTCGAGTCCCAGTGGGAGAGCTTGTTAATACAAGAAAAAATAAATTACTCAATAAAAAGAAACAACGATGAAGTGATAAGGGAAGGAGCGGAGATGGAAAGTCGAAAAAGAAAAAGAAATGAAGATGATGAGGAGGAGGAGGGAAGAGAAATGAGAATTGCATTAAGAGCAACGGTAGGTACATACTGCTATTAAAGAAATGAAATTAGATATACATACATACATACATACACACATATTCACATGTGTCTGTATATGTATGTATATAGATAGGTATATATATATATATATATGTATATATGTATATATATATATATGTGCGTATATATGTGTATATATATATGCATGTATGTATGTATGAATATATATATATATATGTATATATATGTATATATATATATATATATATATATATATATATACACATGTATGTATGTATGTATATTCAGAGATGACCCGTCATCCATGAGGAGCTGAGATAGGAGGGATGGGAAGGGTGGTAGAAATGAGTGAAATGGTTTGGTTAGTTACGTGCCTTTGACTTGGCTACCTCCCCTATAAGAGGGAAAAAGCTCTTGGCACATAGAATATATAGAACAAAAAATATATGTGTGTTTGTATGTGTGTGTGTGTGTGTGTGTGTGTGTGTGTGTGTGTGTGTGTGTGTGTGTGTGTGTGTGTGTGTGTGTGTGTGTGTGTGTGTGTGTGTGTGTGTGTGTGTGTGTGTGATTCACCATGGAATCGTGATCGACAGCTATTTCCCTCCCGGAAGACAGCTCAGAGCTCGTATATGACCGATCTATGGGTAATGGTGTGACCTTACACGAACACACCCACACCCAACACCCCGCCCACGAGAGTTGGAGTAACGACTCGCAGCACGGCGATACTGACATTATTTCATCTCTGGGCGGAATTCGAACCCGGACCTCCGTAGTGGCACCCGGGAACTCTACCAACTGCGCCACGAGTTGATGTCCGTCCACCCAGGAAGCGGGCCGTCTTCAAGTCATCCATCACGGACAGGTTGGCGGAGCCCTCAGAAGCAAAAGTAATGGAGAGAGGAAGGGGCCATTTTCCTCGCCATTCTTGAGAGGAACAAGTTAAAAGGCAAAGATCATTTTACCCTGTCCTCCCTCTCTGCTCTCGCAAGTCGTCGAGACCTCATACTCCGTTCTGCAATATTGCCTTCCCTCCCCATCCGCACTCCCCTCCCCCCCCGTCACACACTCATTATCTCCTAGTCTTCAACATCACTTCTTGTATATATATATATATATATATATATACATATATATATATATATATATATATATATATATATATACATATACATATATATATATATAGCAATCCAAGTGAGTTATATGTTGCAACACAGAGTGATCGTAATATACGTATTTTCTGACATTCTTTTTTCCGAAAGTGGGATAGTGGAATATATATATATATACATATATATATATATATATATATATATATATATATATATATATATATATATATTGTGTGTGTGTGTGTGTGCATCATTCATTCGTTGATGTTATTCTCCGAAGATTCACTTCTGTTATTCTTTTCTTTATGAAGAGCTCTCACACCCTTTCCCCCCCATCGCCTTTTCGGTCTTCCCTTTCCTCTCCTTCCTTCCGCACTTGCCTCTTGCAATCTGTCCCGCTCCATCGCCATGGTGTGTCCCCGGCTGCCTCTTCCTCTCCTTTCCGCTCCTCCCCTCTCCCGTCTTCTTATTTCCTCATCAGAAACCTGGTCTACTACTCTTCTTGAGCCACATGGACCCTTCTGAGAGCTCGTTTCTTACCTCAATGAGACTCCTCACCGGAGCTGATCTCAGCGTCTGCAGCTCAATTCTGCACTGGAATTGGGTTTCTACAGTACTCGCAATTTTTTTTTTTTTTCAGATTTCCCTAACTTCCAGACCTTCTATGCGTGTCTTTGGCATTCCATGAACGACTTTGCTATTCGATAAACTATCCTAAATTATCCAATCTTATATGAAGTGTCCGGAAACAGAGGGTCATCCTCTTCATCTACTGATTTCGTGCTTAACTAGAAACCAGTATTTCTTATATATTTGAAAAATTGTAAATTCTAAGTTGAGGGCAAAGGACTAAATGAAAAGGGTCTTTTGTCAGTATTCGGCTTTTGACAGGTGGTAATGGACATGGAACTGCCTAGTGTATTCCTTATTGCCTCTTGCAGTTTTCTTCATTCTTAAATTACTATGACGGTATGGGATTTATCTATTTATTGATTTATTATTATTTATCATTTATTATCTATTATTTATTTATTTATTATTTATTATTATTTATCATTTATTATTTATTATTTATCTATCTATTTATTTATTTACATGCTTTGAAAGAAAAGGACAACCCTCTCTCGTCAGCAGACGACAAGCAGAAGGACCTCGTTAGTCATTCTTGGACAATATGCAGATGAAAAAAAGGATAAAGAGGAAGAAGAGTCTGAAGGCCAATTGCATGAGTCCGGGAGAGGAACAGGAGTGACATAACACGAAGAAGTGTGACTAAGAGTGAAGTTTGAAGGATGCAAGGTAGTGTACGGGGGAGGGATAGAACATGAGAACATATGAATGAAGGAGACTACAAGCGACCATAAGGCCTACACTAGGCAGTTCCATGTCCATTGCGACCTATCATCTCTTTACTTAAGTTATAACCTTCTCTTAAAGTAAGAGTGAAGTTTGAAGGATGCAAGATAGTGTACGGAGGCGGGATAGAACATGAGAATATAAGAATGAAGGAGAATACAAGGGACCTTAAGGCCTACACTAGGCAGTTCCATGTCCCTTACCACCTGTCATCTCTATCCTTAAGTTATCTAATCTTATCTTAAAACAAACAATAGTTTCTGCGCTCACTACATGGTTACTAAGTAGAA
>NC_134805.1:25886123-25926123 GCF_046742065.1 Oratosquilla oratoria
CTAGGCTAATATTCGCACCAAACAAAACGTACCTCTAGTCTACCACTTAGGCAATGAAAGTAGAAAAAAAATAAATAATAATAATAATAATAATAATAATAGAATAAAATAAATAAATAGATAAATAAGATAAAATAAAACTAGATATGTGACGAAAACACCCAAGAAAAAAAAAATAGAACTTGTGACAAATGCACCCAAAGGAAAATAAAAAATAAAATTCGCATACTTACACCCGCGCGCGCACCCAAAAAAAAAACACACACACTGAAGCCCTCACACACGCAGGCACGCACGCACATACGGACGGACCCACACACCCACAGATATATTGTAGGAGGAGATACATGAGGGAGCAGAAGGTGAAGGAGTCTGAGAAATGTGGTGTGAAAGAGATGAGAGCGAGGAAGGCCGGGGGGGGGGGGGCAAGAAAGTGGAGTTGGTGGAGGAGGGGGCTTCTCTCGGCGAGGTGGAGAGAGAGAGGAAGAGGAGTAGTGGAGTTCATCCTTGAAGGGAGGGGGAAGGAGGAGGATGAGTGAGAAGTAAAAAAAGATTATTCCGTTTTGTAGTAAAGGGATGATAAACGTACAAGTAATGATTGAGTTGGTGATCCTCTTCATAGGAAACAGACGCAGATAATGTGTGTGTGTGTGTATGCCTGTGTGTGTGTGTGTGTTTGCCTATGTGTGTGTGTGTGTGCGTGTGCGTGCGTGTTTTCTTATGTGTGCGTGTGTGTGCGCGTCCGTGTGCGTGTGCGTGTATCTGTGTGTGTGTGTATATTTACCTAGTTGTATTTACCTAGTTGTATTATACGGGAAGGGAGCTATGCTCGTAGTGACCCGTGTGTGTGTGTTTGTGTGTGTGTGTGTGTGTGTGTGTGTGTGTGTGTGTGTGTGTAAGCTTGTATGCATGCGCGTGTGTGTGCGCGCCCTGGAGAGAGTGAGTACAAGAATGCATTAGTCCTTCCATCATTTCTTGTTGTGCGTCATTGCGTTCTGGGTGCGTCGTTATTCGCCAAAGTCCTTTCAGACACGGCCACACCTGCATATTAGTTTATTTCGATTTTTTTTTTTTTTTTTTTTTTTTTTCTTTTTTTTTTTGTGCCTTCATTTGCGCCTTCCGCTGTCGATTTCTTACCTCCATAAAAAGATTTATACATTTTGTTATTGCCTCCTCGTCGTATATTCCCGAGGTCCAAGCTACCTCGCCTCTTACGTCTTCTGCCACTCCCTCCTCCTTCCTCCCTCCTACCTCTTGGGTACTTCGTGAACCTGCCGTTACCGATCTCTCGGAGCCTCTTGTTCTCCTTCGTTGCTGCCGCTGCCTCTTCGCCTCTCTTGGCAAAACACCTTTTTGGGCTTGTTTTCTCCTCCTTAAGGGATTATCACACTGGGCTATTTTTCCTCCAACCTCCAATCAATCGGCGGTACCGCCCACCTCCACAACATTTTCCTCCATCAGATCACAAAGACCACAAAGGATTGCAAAGGATGAACATGCCGATAGGAGACCTTTTGGTCTATAACTAGGTCGGATGCGGAAAACAAAATAGATTAGATAAATGAGTCAAATAAATCAATAGATAATGTCAATAAACAAACAAAAATAGCAATAATAAATAATGAATTAATAAATAATGAAAAATAAACAGATAAATGGTAATAAATGAATAGTAATAAATAGATTAAATAGGATAAATGCCAGGTAATACAGGATATTGCGCAGGTGTTTATCTAAATGAATCTTAAAAGTTCGAACTGTACTACATTGCACTGCCTCTGCAGGAAGTTTATTCCATTCATTTACTACATGGTTGGTAATGTTGTTTCTACCCACTTCCAAATTAGATTTACCTCCTGACAGTTTGAGACCATTATTTCTTGTCTGATTCGCATTCAGTGTGAAAATACCTTCACTTTTGATGTTGTTAATTCCCTTTAGAATTTTAAAGACCTGTATGAAATCACCCCTGAGTCTACGCCTTTTTAGGGAAATAGATTCATATGTTTTAATCAATTTTCGTATGATTTATTTATAATATTTTTAGTCAGTATTTTGGCTCTTCGTTGTACTTCTTCCAACCTGTCAATGTCTTTAATGAGATTCGGTGACCATACGGAAACAGCATATTCCAAATGTAGACGATCTAACTATTTATTTAGCTTATTAATGAGAGATGGACTTTTAAAATCAAAAGATCGCGCAATCAGTCCTAGAATCTTATTTGCCTTCTCTGAGGCGGATATAAATTGCTTAGATGATTTGAGATCATTACTGATAATTACGCCGAGATACTTTTGACTACTTTTGTTAACGACTTTCCAAATAACTTGTAATCGTACTTATTGCTATTTTAATTACGTGCACAACCTTACATTCGCTTGGGTTAAATTTCGTTGGCCACTTTTCAGATCATTGCTGTAGTCTATCTAAATCTTCTTGTATAATTAATTAGTTTAAATGATCATTTTCCATTCCTCACAGTTTTGTATCATCAGTAAGTTTGGTATGGCAAACTGTGTTGTTGTTATTTTTTTTCTCAACAAAAAATCCATAGAATATTATTTTATATACTGGAGGAAATTTATTTTCCTCCAGCATATCAGATTCAAATCTGCAAATCTGCTTCAACAATCGGAGGAAAAATAGCCCGTGTGATAACGCCTTTGCTCCGACACTTAATCCTCCTCCCCACCCTCACCCTTTGCTACCTTGACACTTCCTGGTTTCGTTGCCATCGCATTCTTTTTATTAATTTCTAAAGGTCAGCCAAAGGCAAAAATAAATTTTTGGTACCAAGAAAGCAAAACCATCTGGGTACGTGGGAAACTGAAGTGTCAGAATGGTTGTTCCAGATTTTCCTGGAAGAAAGAGAGTATACTGACTGACTTGCTGAAGACACTTGCACAAAAGATGATGAAAACGAATAAGAAGATGAAAAAGAAGAAGAAAATGAAAAAGGTGAAAAAGAAGATAAAAAGATGAAAAATATGATGAAAAAGAAGAGGAAGAAGAAGAAGAAGAAGAAGAAGAAGAATGAGAAGAATAAGGAAAAGATGAAGAAAAAGATGATGAAAAAAGAAGAGGAGGAGGAGGAAGAAGAAAAAAAAGAAAGGTGAAAAAATGACAAAAAGAAGAGGAGGAGGAAGAAGAAGAAGAAGAAGAAGAAGAAGAAGAAGAAAAAGAGAAAGAAGAAGAAAAAAGAAAAAGAAGATGAAAAAGAAGATGATGTAAAAGAAGAGGATGAGGAAGAGGAAGAAGAAGAAGAAAAAGAAGATGACGAAAAAGAAAAGAAGAAGAAAGAAGAAGAAGAAGAAGAAGAAGAAGTAGAGGAAGAAAAGGACGGAAAAGATTCAGACATTCTAGTATTTCACCGCCTCACGAGGGAGTGAGGGAGACAATTACCAAGTTCAGAGGAAGAGTTACCGTGAAAAGAGTGAGAAGAGAGAGATAGATGCGACATTCCATCGGTCAGGGAGAGGCCGAGAGTTGTCAATAGGAGGTGGAGATACGAAGAGACGGGAGTTTGCACTCCACTAGGCTCAGTTTAGTGGAAAGGAACGAAAAGAACGACTTACTCCACATCGAGATCCGTACCCCTTATAGGAGAGCTCCTCCCAACATCCATCTCCCGCTGAAGAACATCTAAAAAAAATGTCCAAGCGTCGAAGATGATAGTTTTGTCTCAACTGGTATGAGTTTCTGTCCCCCCCCCCCTTTTTGGGGGGGGGGGTAACGAAGAGACAAGTAATGTCTGAGGCGTTGCAAGGTCATAACTTCGTGGTGCTGAAGAAGAGGGAACAGTTCTTCGAAGGTTCTGTCGAAGTAAGGTCTGGAGAGACTCGTTCTTGGATTCACTCGAAGTTTTTTTTTCTTCGGCCCCAATAACCCGAAGACTCAGGAGTCGGTCATTCTTCGGCGAACTGATAAGAAGATCGAAGTTCTTTTAGGACCTCAGTTCTGTTTCGTCTTGAGGACCTCTAGGAGATGACGTGGACACCTGAGGGCGGGTACCAACGAGTTTCTTTTTCTTCGGCCCCAATAACCCGAAGACTCAGGAGTCGGGCGTTCTTCGGTGAACTGATAAGAAGATCGAAGTTCTTTTAGGACCTCAGTTCGGTTTGGTCTTGAGGACCTCTCGGAGATGACGTGGACACCTGAGGGCGGGTACCAACAAGTTTCTTTTTCTTCGGCCCCAATAACCCGAGGACTCAGGAGTCCGCCGTTCTACGGTGAACTGATAAGAAGATCGAAGTTCTTTTAGGATCTCAGTTCGGTTTGGTCTTGAGGACCTCTGGGAGATGACGTGGACACCTGAGGGCGGTTACTAAACCCTCCAATACCATTTGAACTTCAAACTTTAATTGCATAACTGAGGCGCGGTCTCCCTCGCGCTCGTGTTTGCAACCGAGATTTCTGCTTGAGCCTCTGAGGCTCTGAGAGTGGGTTCCTCTGCACCTGATTGCATCAGCTGCTCCTGGCAGTGCAGCTGGTCCGTCAGTATTTTTTTTGCGTTGCAGCTGTTTTTTTTCTTCACGCTGTTGCTGAGGCAACAGTCTTGGGTGGAGCTACGAGAGCAGGCAAACAGCAGGTCTTTGTTTCTCTCTGCTGTTTGGAAGAAGAGCAGGTTTTCCCCGCTCTTCCTGAAGAGAGTACACCCTTTCCGCACCTAAGGAGGTGTTCTCAATACACCTTTCCGTTGAGGTGTTGGTGTTCTCTCTTTTGTTTGGAAAAAGAGCAGGTCTTCCCCGCTCTTCCTGAAGAGAGTACACCCCTTCCGCACCTAAGGAGGTGTTCTCAGTACACCTTTCCGTTGAGGTGTTGGTGTTCTCGACCCTCGGAGGAGTCTCCCTCCTGTCCCTTCTTGAGTAAAGCACACCTGCATGCCTTCAACATCGCCACTGCCGTCCTGGTGCTGCAGGAAGACGTCTCAAGTGTTGGATGGCGAGCGGAGATGTCCTGTTCCGGATGCATCTCCTATGTCTCTCACACCCCCACACACCCCACATTCCCACGCCCCCTCCTCCTCCTCCTCCTCCTCCTCCTCCTCCTCCTCCTCCTCCTCCTCCTCCTCCTCCTCCTCCTCCTCCTCCTCCTCCTCCTCCTCCACCTCCTCCTCCTCCTTCTATTCTTATTTTCTTCTTCTTTTTCTTCTTCTTCTTTTACTTCTACTTCTTCTTCTTCTTCTTCTTTTACTTCTACTTCTTCTTTTTCTCTTTTTTCTTCCTCTTCTTCTTCTTCTTCTTTCTTTCTTATGCTTCTCCTTCTTGTGTTTTTTTTTCTTCTTGTTGTGTTTCTTCTTCTACCTCTTCTATTTTTTTCTTATTATTTTTTGTGCTTCTTCTTGTGCCCCTTCCTACCCTTCTTATGCTTCTTCTTCAGCTGCTTCTGATCAATACATGGCTTCGGAAGTTGTCTCCACACCGTCTCGTTCCCTGTGTCTAATAAACGCCCCCAGAAGGACGGCGAGACGCTATTACCGGCACGGGCCGCCTCGCCCAGGGATTGAGAGGCGCAGGGAGGAGAAGGAGGAAGGGGAGGAGGGGAGGAGGAGGAAGAAGAAGAGGAGGTGGGAGGAGGAGGAGGAGGAGAGGAAGGAAGAAGAGGAGGAGGAAGAAGAGGAGGAGGAGGAAGAGGAAGAAGAAGAAGAAGAAGAACGCCAGCCAGCCAATCGACCAGGACGCCAGAGCTGAGATGCATAGAGGGAGAGAGGGAAGAATATGTAAAAGGAGATGGGGAAGGAAAATAAGAAAGAAAGAATGGGAAGAGAGAGAGAGAGAGAGAGAAAGAGGGAGGAGCGGGAGGAGACAGAGGTGGAGAAAGTAGAGCAAAAGAGAGGAATGGCTGAAGAGTGATAGCATCAGAAGTCGAAGAAGAAGAAAGAGAAGAGGAAAAAAGAGGAGGAATATAAGGAGTAGAAGGGAGGGAAGGAGGAACAGAAGGAGGAGGAGGAAGAGGAGGAGGAGAAAGAGGAGAAGGAGGAAGAGGAGGAGGAGGAAGAGAGGGAGGAGGAATATAAGGAGTAGAAGGGAGAGGAGGAGGAGGAACAGAAGGAGGAGGAGAAAGAGGAAAAGGAAGAAGAGGAGGAGGAGGAAGAGAGGTAGGAGAAAGAGCTGAAGGAGGAAGAAAAGAAGGAGGAAGAGAGGGAGGAGGAGGAAGAGAATGAGGAGGAGGAAGGAGGAGGAGGAAGGAAGAGGAGGAAGAGAAGGAGTAGGAGGAAGAGAAAGAGGAGGAGGAAGAGGTGTAGGAGGAAGAGAAGGGGAGGAGGAGGAGAGGGATGAAGAAAAGAGGGAGAAGGAGGAGGAGGAAGAGGACGAAAAGCACAAAAGGTGGAAAGGCGACAGAACCCAAGGAAGATAGAGGGAACAAGGTCAGGATTAGAGAGCAGAGCGCGGAGGCAAGGAGAGCAAGAAAATCGAGAAAAATCGTTTAAAAGGAAAATGGGGGACGAGGGGTGGGTGGAAGCGGTAGGGAGGGAGGAGGGATGGGAAGGAGGAAAGAAAGAGAAGAAGCAATTTTTTTTTTTTTTTTTTGAAGGATTAGTGCAAGTGAATGAAAAGAAAAAAAGAGTTGAGGACGTGGAAGGCTGGCTGTCGAGGGAGACAGAAAAGAGTGGGAAAAGAGAAGAAGAGAGGAGAGAGAGACGTGAAGGAAAAAAAGGGGAAAGGAGTGACAATTGGAGCCGAATGTGGGAGATATGGAGAGAGAGATAGAGAGAGAGAGAGAAAGAGAGAGAGTGAGAGATAGAGCGGCTGGGTAGAGGGGAAGAGTGAATGAGGGTTAAGGCGGGGAGTTGAGGAAGGAGTGAGAATTGACGTGAAGGGGGAAGTTGAGGAAAGAGTTAGAGGAATCAGAGGGCAAGAAGGAAGAGGACGAGACCGGAGGAAGAGGACGAGGAAGGGGAGAAAGAACAGAAGGAAGAAGGGGTGGAGGAGGAGAAAGTAAGAGGAAGAAGACAACGGGGAGAAAAAAAAATAGCATGTAAAGAGAGGTGTATATATGTATATATATATATATAAATATATATAAATATATATATATATGTATATATATATATATATATGTATATACATATATATATATATATATGTATATGCATATGCATATATATACATTCATATTATATACATATATACATATATATATATATATATATATACATATATATATATGATATATACATATATATATATATATATATATATATATATATATATATATATATAGAGAGAGAGAGAGAGAGAGAGAGAGAGAGAGAGAGAGAGAGAGAGGTGGGGGGGAGGGCGAGCGAGCAACGAGGAGAAAAGTCTGCCCAGGAAGTGGAAGAGGGCGTGAGGGTGGGGGGTGGGGGTGGGAGTGGGGGGATTAGAGGGCAACGGATGCAAAGGTGCGGTTGGGGGGAGGGGAGGATACGAGACGTGCCAAATGGGAAAGAAAAAGAGGGGAGGGGAAGGGAGGGGAGGAGAAAGGGAAGAAGCGAGTAGCAGGGAGGAGGAGGAGGATGTGGAGAAGGACGAGGAGGATGGGGGAAGAGAAGGAAGAGGATAGGGTTAGGAGGAGGAGGAGGAGGATGAGGATGGGAGTAGAAGGAGGAGGATGGGAGGAGGAGGAGGAGAAGGAAAAGGAGAATGGGGGCAGGAGGAGGAGAAGAAAGAGGAGGATGGGACAGGAGGACGAGGAGGCGGAGGAAGATCACGAGAAGGTGGATGAGGAAGAAGGGGAGAAGGACAAGGAGGAATAGGAGGAGGTGGAGGGAGAAGATGAGGAGGATTTTTTTTTTTTTTTTTTTTTTTAAGACAAGTACAAGAATAAGTAGGAAATGGAAAGAGGGAAGTGATGACGTGGCTGTGTGTAAGAACAACGGATGGAGAGAATAGAAAACGGGAAAACGGGGTTAGAATAAAAAACGGGGTTAAGGAGGAAGAAAGAGAAGAAATAAAGAAAAGGAAGGAAAGAGGGAGAATAATGTTGAAGAGAGGGAAAGGAGAATAGAACTTTGAGGTAGAAGGATGGAGATGGTGAGGAGAGAGTAGATAGGGGAGATAGGAGAGGGGAGAAGGATGAAAGATGAGAGGGGAAAAGGATAAGAAGAGAGTGAAGAGAGGAGTAACTTGGGATGGAAAGGGGAGAGGGGAGGGAGGAGAGGGAAGAAGGAGGGGCAGGTGAGAGGGGGAAAAGGATAAGAACAGAGGGAAGGGAAACAAGGGATGGAGATGAGGGGAGAAGAGGGGAGAGAAGATAAGGATATTCTGAGGGGAAAGGGAAGGAAGGGATGGAGAGGGGAGAGGGGAGAGGGGAAGAGGAAGGAGAGGATGGACAGGGACGAAGGATAACGAGAGAGAGGGACGGACTGTGAGGGGAGAGAGGTGAAGGGGAAAGAAGAGGGGAGAGAGAAGAGAGGGGAGCAGAATGGAGAGGGGATGGGAGATAGGGGAGCGAGCAACTTGAGGTGAAGAGGAGAAAGAGGGAGGGTATGGGGGGAGGGGGGAGGGGAGGGGAGGGGGGAGGGGAGATGAGGGGAGGGGTGTCCTGAGACTTTCTCTGGTCAGGAAATAGAGTTGTTTGTTCAGTACTGTGGATCGGTGGTGCGCTTGTGTGTTTGTTTGTGTTTGTGTTTGTGATGGTGTTTGTGTTTGTGTGTCAGTGCAGTCCCCTGCCGTGTCTTTGTGATGCGATGGTGGTGGTGGTGTGCGTGTGTGTGTGTGTGTGTGTGTGTGTGTGTGTGTGTGTGTGTGTGTTTCCATAGCCTGCGAGCATCACAACACGGGTTGCCCCCTTCCGTGCGGGGTGGTACTGTTTCTTTTTGCATGGCTGCCGGCAGGCGATTTTATTCATCGCCATGGGAAAAAAAACACGCTGTGTTAAAAGGTGTTGTCACGGGCCTTCTTGGTGAAGTCCTTCCATATATAATGGGTGGCACTACATTTCAGTCTTTTTTTTTTTTTTTTTTTTTTTTTTTTTGTTCACAGCCACAGCCAACCCAACATACCAAGACACTTCACACACACTTCTCTCCATATATACAATCTTAACAAGCTGAATGAAGTCCCCGTGGTGAGATATAGAGGCTGTATCGTCCTTCGAGGGATAGGCCGGTCATGCAATTGGCCATTAAGGCCTGTTTTACTAATTTTTTTTTCTTTTTTTTTTTCTGGATGCCTTCAAGAAATTTTGTTTCTCTTGGAAGAGGCACGATGGCACTGGCAGAAGAGAAGGAGAAGGAGGAGGAAGAGGAGGAGAAGAAGAAGGAGGAGGAGAAGGTGGAGGAGGAGGAGGAGGAGAAGGAAGAGGAGGAGGAGGAGAATCCGGATCTCTTCGGGTCGAGGTGTTAGGCTGCCTCTGGTTGGCGCGGGACCGCGGTTAAATGATGCAAAATGAATGAATTTAGGACCCAGCTGAGCTCTCCGTGTCTTCGGGACCTGGGCCGGTGTGAGATAGAAAATTGACCCTTCCTATGGGAAGTGGACCCCCCAACTCAAAATAATAGAATATTTTGTTTCTTTTATTCATAAACCGATAACACATTAACATTTATTAAGAAATAATGTTTATCAAAATAACTAACTTAGCCTAGTGACAATGAGTTGCATGTTATAGTGGGGAGTCCATTTTCTACAGGGGAGGTCCATTTTCCGCCATAGAAATTGGACCCCGGGTCCATATTCCATTTTTCACCTGACCCCATTGTTGCTCCTGTGTTTCCCCCCCCCCCCGTCTCTCTCTCAATCTCTCTCTCTCATTCTCTATCTTTCAATCTCTCTATCTATCTGTCTCTATCGCTCTCTCCTTCAATCTCTCTCTTTCTCTCTCAATCTCTCTCTCAATCTCTCTATCTCAATATCTCTATCTCTCTCAATCTCTCTATCTATCTATATCGCTCTCTCCCTCAATCTCTCTCTCTCTCTCTCTCTCTCTCTCTCTCTCTCTCTCTCTCTCTCTCTCTCTCTCTCTCTCTCTCTCTCTCTCTCTCTCTCTCTCTCTCTCTCTCTCTAAGCTTGGCAGGAGATTCTCTTTCAAGCCTATTCTGTTAAAAGCAACAACAAAAGAAAACGTAATAGATTTCTTTCATAAGCTTTCTAGCTTTCGGAAAGTGGATTTCTGTTGAAAGGAGAGTGGAAGAAATTAGAAATTTACTTCTTCCCCTCTCCTTTCAACAGAAATTCACTTTCCGAAAGCTAGAGAGCTTTCGGAAAGAAATTTATTACTATTTTGTTAGCACTTCTCTACACAGGATAGGGCCGTTCTGTCCTTTAGATAGTAAAGAAGGGCTCTCCTCTGCAGAGGAGGAGGAGGAAGAGGAGGAGGAGGAGGAGGAGGAGGCGGTGAAGTTCATCCGGGGAGCTTTCAGGAGGGTTACCCTTCCGTACCTTACGGTCCTGTTACTTTTATTCGCCATTCGCCTGAGGATTCTATTCATCTCTTTGTCACCCGCTCGAATCATAGGGCATCTCTGTCAACCCCTGCCATGCCGTGTGGCACTTTCCCTTACGTTCTGGGTGTCGTCAGACGATTTCATTCGTCCTCAAGAGACCCCTATCTCTTCTGACTCCTTACGTAGTTTGTGGTCCTTTTACTTCTGTCTTGGTTGCCGCCGGGCGATTTTATTCATACCCGTGGCATCCCGCTTCCTCGGTAGCGAAATGGCCAGAAACGGTGTATTGTTTGCACGAAGGAGGAGGAGGAGGAGGAGGAGGAGGAGGAGGAGGAGGAGGAGGAGGAGGAGGAAGGGGGGGTGGGCAGTGCCTTGGCGGCCTTGTAACAAATGCAAGTGCCAAGTGGTCCAGAGTAATTAGGCGCCAGAAATTGAATCCTTGATCGAGGGCCAAAGGGGTGAGGGAGTGGGGGAGAGGGGTGGCGGAGAGAAGGGGGAGGGGAAAGGAAGTTGACGTTATGGAAGATGGAGGCCAAGTCAGGGAGACATGTTGTAGAATGGATGATCAGCTACTACTACTTACACTACTACCACTACTACTACTACTACTACTACTACTACTATTACTATTACTATTACTATTACTACTATTTACTATTACTACTATTTACTAGTACTACTACTACTACTACTACTACTACTACTAATGATAATACTACTAATACTAATACTACTACGACTACTACTACTGCCCTATAGTACTAATACTATTTACTTTAAATGACCTCCATCCTCGTGGAACTATGTGGCTAAAGTAGTCACTACTACTACTACTACATTTACCACTGGTGCTAGAACTGCTGCTAGTACTGTTGGTTGCAACAGTAGTATTCGTAGCTGTGGTAGTAGTAGTATCTACAATAACAGTAATAGCAGCAGTAATGATTGTAGTAGTAGTAGTAACGATATTGACAGTAAACGTATTAATAGCAGCAGCTGCAGCAGTAGTATTAGCTCTGGTGGTAGTAGTAGTAGTAGTAGTAGTAGTAGTAGTAGTAGTAGTAGTAGTAGTAGTAGTAGTAGTAGTAGTAGTAGTAGTAATAGCAGTAGTAGTGGTAATAGTAGAAGTGGTAATAGTTCTAATACCTCTTCTAATACTCGGTTCAGCTTTCAGCAGAAGAGATCCTGTCTCGATTTTTTTTTTTTTTTTTTTTTTATGGGAGGAAGAGGATTCCTCTCCAGTGGGAGGAGGAGGAGGACGGCAAAGGGGGGTAGGGGGTGGGCGCTAGACTCGTGGGGCTTCGGGGGCCAAGAGGAGGGTCAGATTACACCTATTTACGAGACCCCCGCGCCGCCCAGCAACTCGGCCAGTATCGACTCTGGCCTCCGCGAGAGGCGAAGTCCAATATTGGAGAGCAGCGGCGGCGGCGGCTGGCAGGGACACGGACGCAAAAGAACCGACACAGCCACCTGTGTGCGTGCGTCCGTGCGTGTGCACCTTTTCGAAATTCATGCAGGTTTACATTCATACGTGTGTACATAACATAGATATGTACATACCTAGTAGGCTACATGCATATTTATAGTATGTAATGCGTGCATATACGTTTGTGTGCTTGTTTGCTGTTAAATATATATATATTTATATATATTGAAATAATACACAGTATATGTATTCATTTATTCATTATTGTATGTGTTCATTTATATATTATTTGGGTGTTTTTATTTGTTTATTTACATATTTATCTATATCTTTATTTCTTTATTTATTCATTTATTGATTTTTGTCCTCTTTGGACCAAAAGGTTTCCTATCGGAATGCCTTACCATTGTAATGCATGCATGCATGCATACATAAATACATACATATATACATACATGAATACATGCATGCATGTATACATATATGTTGTCCAGTGTTTGAAAGGTGTTGCAGGTGACGAAGCGTGTTGTTGGGTAAAGGCAGAAGCCCCTGTTCACACTAGCGGTTTGAACCGCGCGGAAACCGCGGCGGTACTTCATATTCTAGGAAAAACTGCACGGTTATAAGTGAACGCCTCCATTGATTTATATTGTAATTGAACCGCTAGTGTGAACAGGGCCTAAGACTCAAGTGACGGGTATTTTGGTCCCCATGTTTCGATACTTGTCCATGATTTGTCTTCAGGTGTACCGTGGCGAGATGAAAATAGGAAGGATGGAAGGATGGAAGGAAGGAAGGAAGGATAGAAGGACGCCAGGAAGAAAAGAAGGAAGGATGGAAAGCAAGCAGGAAGGAAGGAACGAACGAAAGCAGGAAGGAAGGATGGAAGTAAGGCAGGCAGGCAGGAAGGAAAACAGGGAGGAAGGAAAGAAGGAAGGAAGGAAAGAAGCAAGAAAGGAAGAAAGGAAGAAAGGAAAGAAAGCAGGCAAGATGGAAGTAAGGAAAGCATGGAGGAAGGAAATGAGCAAGGAAGAAAGAAAGGAAGGAAGGAAGGAAGGCAGACAGGAAGGAAAGATGGAAGGAAGTATGTGGGCCAGGTGTTCCTGATATCACTGAGAGGTGAGGGACCAAAAGAATAAAAGTAAAAATAAAAAATAAATAAATAAATGAATAAAGAAAAAGAGGAACGTCACCGAGAAGTGAGGGACAAAAAATAAAAGTAGAAATAGAAAATAAATAAATAAATGAAAAGATGAACGTCACGTAACGGTCCTTGTATGGAAGTGGGATCATAATTTAGGTGGAAGATGTTTAGTTGAACTTGGCCATTCGCACTTTATTATGTGTGAACCAGAGGAGAACTTTTTAGGAGGAGGAAAAAGCTTTTTTATTATTATTATTAGTAGTATTTTATTTTATTTATTTATTTATTTATTTGTTTATTTATTTATTTATCTATTGCGCGAGCGGTGTCAAAGGGAGTCAGTGATGAATTATCTAATGTGAGCGTGATGTGCTTGGGAATGCGCGTATGCATGTGTGATTCACCATGGTCTTGGACCACGTGTTGGACTCGTGATCGACAGTTATTAACCTCCCGGATGAGAGCTCAGAGCTCGTATATGACCGATCTATGGGTAATACTGTGTGTGACCTTACACGCACACCCCCCCCAACTCCCCGCCCACGAGAGCTGGAGTAACAACCCGCAGCGCAGCGATACTGAGTGTGAGTGCGTTTGTGTGCGTGGGTGTTTGCATGTCTTCGTGTTTGTGTTTGCGTTTGTGTTTGTGTTTGTGTTTGCGTGCGAACATACATGAGCCAAGAGAGTGAAAATGCACAAGACTAAGTTTGCGAATATGGACAAGAATGTAGAAAGTACTTTGTTTAGTGGTTTCACGTGTAACATAATGTCGAAGAGGATAATGTTGTGATGATTGGTGATAAACACCCCCATACGATGGTAAAGTGTATAAGGAGGGAAGGAGAAGAGAGAAGGAGGAGGAAGAACGAGTAAATGATCAGGAAAAGGAAGGAAGTAAGGGGGAGGAAGAGGGAAGGAGGAAGAAGGAAGGAGGGAGAGGGAGAGGGATAGTGAAGGAGGGAGGGAAGGAGAAGAGAGTAGGAGGAGGAAGAACGGGCAAATAATCAGGAAAAGAGAGGAATAGCGGAATGAAGGAAGGAAGTAAGGGGAAGAGAGGAAAGGAGGGAGAAGGAAGGAGGGAGAGGGAGAGGGATAGTGAAGGAGGGAGGGAAGGAAAAGAGAGTAGGAAGAGGAAGAACGGGTAAATAATCAGGAATAGGGAACGAAGGAAGGAAGTAAGGGGAGGAGGAGGGAAGGAGGGAGAAGAAAGGAGAGGGAGAGGGAAAGAGAGGAAGGGAGAGAGGGAGGGAGAGGGAGAAGCCTCTGTAGCGAACGAAGTTTGAGGTGTGAGGATTTGGTCGCCCGAAGAGGCGTGTCGACAACAGAGGCACTCCAAGAGGTAGATGGGCGAGTGAGTGGGTGTGTGGGTGTGGGTGTGGGTGGGCGTGGTCGACGGGAAGGAAGTCAGTAGGCGGAAACGAGAAAGCGTAGACAGGAAGTGCCTTGGGTTGGCACAGTGCCTCATATACCTCATGTGCATTGTAAGGGAGCTCTTCACACTGGGCGGATTCCGCCCAACCGCAGTGAATTTGAATAGCTGGAAGAAAACTTTAATTACAGATTTCCAGATTTCCCCAAGAACGTTTCAACACTGTGTCTAACTTATGTGAAGGTTTACCCTCTCCTAGATTGCCATTCGCCTTCTCGGTACATGATGCGAACGTAATTTGACATTTGGATTTTTCGAAAAACGGAAGAGTGAAACCGAAGTCGTTTCTGAAAGAACGAACTCGCAACGGTTGACTCTCGAGAATCGGACCAATGTGAAGCTGCCTTAAGGCACTCTGTCCCCGACCAGCACTTCCAACCTTGAAGATAGTGTCGCGCCTTTGTTCGTGTATCACCTGGGCCCATTCCACGGTCCTTGGGCACAAAGCCGGAATGTAATTTCAAGTCTTAGCCGCGATCCGCCCGAGTTCGGGGGGCTGAGCATGCGGACCGAGACGACGGCGACCCGGTGAGGCCAACATTATTCCCGGCGACAGTTGCTTGCATGTCAGCGACCTTGTGTGTGTGTGTGTGTGTGTGCGTGCGCATACACACACACTCACACACACACACCACACACACAGTCTTCGACTGTCACTACGGCGGTCCGGGTTCGAATCCTGCCCAGGGCTGAAATAACTTCAGTATCGCTGCGCTTCGAGTCGTTACTCCAATTCTTGTGGGCAGGGAGTTGGGTGTGTGTGTGCGTGTAAGGTCACAGCATTACCCATAGATCGGTCATACGAGCTCTGAGCTCTCTTCCGGGAGGGAAATAGCTGTCAACCACGAGTTCAGCACGTGATCCAAAGACCAAGGTGAATACACACACACACACACACACACACACACACACACACACACACACACACACACACACACACACACACACACACACACACACACACACACACAGGCCATATACAAGTATAAGCTCTGAGCTCTCATCCGGGAAGCCAGTACCTGTGTGTGTGTGTGTATTCACTAGGTCTTTGGATCACGTGTTGGACTCGTGATCGACAGCTATTTCCCTCCTGGAAGAGAGCTCAGAGCTCGTAGGTCCGATCTATGGGTAATGCTATGACCTTGCACACACACACACACACCCAACTCCCCGCCCACGAGAGTCAGAGTAACGACCCGAGGCACAGCGATACCGAAATAATTTCGGCCCTGGGCAGGATTCGAACTGGGTACTGGGAGCACTTCTACTTCCCAGTTCAGCGCTCTACCAACTGTGCCACCGAGTCGGTGTGTGTGTGTGTGTGTGTGTGTGTGTGTGTGTGTGTGTGTGTGTGTGTGTGTGTGTGTGTGTGTGTGTGTGCGTGCGTGCGTGCGTGCATGTGCGTACATACACACATACACACACACGCACACGTACGCACGCACATACACAACATGCATACACACACGAAGAGTGACTAAAAGCACTGGGCCTAACAACATTGTAGGATCAAAGAGAAAGAGGTGACTTGATTACAGTATTCATGTAAATGCGAAAGATTAAATGTGTAAAAGATTGATAGAAATACAGCTTTCAAGAAATGCAAAAATACTTGAAATAACTAGCCCAGACTAGAACAATACATCGACTCTCTAAGTATGATATTTGGAAAGTAAGGAGATGTATATCAAATTGGTACCATACATACAAGGCATGTGTGATAGCTGGAGAACAAGAGACAGGTAAATACAAGTAATTAAGTAAACACACACAAACACACACACACACAGAAACACACAAACACACACACCTACACCTACCTACCTACCTACACCTACCTACACCTACCTACCTACCTACACCTACCTACCTACGTCTACCTACCTTCACCTACCTACCTACACCCTCCTACCCACACCTTCCTATCCACACCTTCCTACACACACCTTCCTACCCACACCTAACAACCTACACCTAACTACCTACACCCACTTACCAACCTATTTACACCTACCTATCTACCTACCAACCCCTACCTACCTACCTACCTACCTACCTACCTGCCTACCTCTCTATCTATATATGTACCTACCTAACTACTTACCTGCCTACCTGCCCCTGCACCTCCTCGCAGGTAATTAATCCGCCTGGGCCGCATCCATCATGCATAGGCGATCCCAAGTGTGGCCGGACCCGAGGCCGCCCATGCAATGCGCGCCTCAGAAGCCGGGACGCGCTCGGCGCAGCATAGCAGCCGCGCCGCGCCGGAGGAAGACAGTGACTGCATTCCTCATGGTGCTCGGTCAACGACAGCGCCTCTAGGCCATATGACACCGAAGAGGTAGTGTCGCAGAAGTGTTAAAGAAGGATTCGAAGTCGTGATGGGCCGATACCAAGGTCTATAGCGATTCCGATTCGAGTCCCGATACTGCCCTAGACTTGTGATCCGATGAATGATGAGTAAACGTACTTTATTCATAAAATGTTTGTTTCACAAGCCATCTGCAGAGCCTGAAAGTAACCATGGATTCTAACCATTGCAGGTATCGGAATCGGAATCGTATCGCAATTGTTAACAATTTTGATATCGTTTCGTCACTAGTTTTAAGGGCAGCGGTAGAACGGAGTGTTACTTGAAAGTGATCAGCATTTTTTCTATCGGGGGATGTGTCTACAAACATTAAAGAATGTTTTGGTTTTGTGCGTGTGTGTGTATGTGTGTGTGTGTGTGTGTGTGTGTGTGTGTGTGTGTGTGTGTGTGTGTATCAGTGTGCACATGTGTGTGTATGTATGTGTGTGTGTGAGTGTGTGAGAGAGAGAGAGAGTGAGTGTGAGTGAATGAGTGAGTGATCAAGGAAATGAGTGAGTAATTGAGGGAATGAATAACTGAGTGAAGGAATGTTAGAGTAAGGGAATGAGTGAATGAGTGAAGGAATGAGTGAGTGAGTGAGGGAATGAGTGAATGAGTAAAGGAATGAATGAGCGAGGGAATGAGTGAGTGAGGGAATAAGTGAATGAGTGAGAGAATGAGAGAGAGATAGAGAGAGAGAAAGACAGATAGAGAGAGAGAGAGAGAGAGAGAGAGAGAGAGAGAGAGAGAGAGAGAGAGAGAGAGAGGGCGAAGTCAGACACACTTTCTTCAACGGGGCTTATCCTGTGAAGCCCCAGCACCTGCCTAGCCCCTCCTGTCAACATGCAGCATTCGATATTAGGAGAAAAGAGGGCTGGCGGGCGGGTGGTAGGTAGCTGCATGAGGCCAAATTAAACATTTAACGATACCAGCAGACATGCACGGGCTCGGGTTGTGGAGGTACAACACATGTCGGATGACAACCTGTGTGTGTATGTACAGTATGTGTGTGTGTGTGTGTGTGTGTGTGTGTGTGTGTGTGTACGTGTGTGTGTGTGTGTGTGCGTGTACGTATGTGTGTGTGTGTGCATATTTGTGTACGTCTGCACGTGTGTGTGTAAGTGTGTGTGTGTGTGTGAGAGAGAGAGAGAGAGAGAGATTCAACATGGTCTTGGATCATATGTTGAATCCGTGATTGACAACAATTACCCTTCCGGATGAGAGCTCGGAGTTTTTATATGACTGATCTATTTACTCGTATAATGATGTGACCTTACACACAAACACACCCAAGCCACCGCTCACGAGTGTGTGTGTGTGTGTGTGTATGTGTATTGTGTGTTTGTGCGTACGTGCGTGTGTGCGTGCGTATGTGTGTGTGTACGTGCGTGTGCGTGTGTGTGTGTATGCGTGCGTGTGTGTGTGTGTGTACCTGAAGCGCGCATAATGGTGGGCACCAATGAGTGCAGAGGAGAGGCTATTAGCGCGCAAAAATGAATCATTAAGTGATGCGCAATAAAGAGGCAGCGCCATTAGAGTTAGTGCCAGGCGTATGTGTGTGTGTGTGTGTACGTGTGTGTGTGTCTGTGTGTGCATATGTGTGTGTGAGAGAGAGAGAGAGACGTGGTGTGTGCGTGTGTGTGTCAGTGTGCATATATATATATGTGTGTGTGTGTGTGTGTGTGTGTGTATGCGTATGTGTGTTAAGTGTGTGTGTTCGTGCGTGCCATTGCCAGAATCGTGTGATGTTCTGGAGGACTCAAGTATGTCGTGTTGGGTGTAAGGGAGATCGCCCGGGCTGGACGACATGGAGACGCAACCACCGTTTCTCAAGTACCGCGCAGGTTACAGAAGGACGTGGGTGCCGTGGCTGCCAGGTCCTCATGGCCGGGGACCGTAGATGCAGTACAAGCACTGAATAAAGTCGTTACGAGAAGCAAATATTAAATCTGCCTTTGCTGGAGGCGAGAGAAAGCACAGAGTGTATTGGAGAGAAGAATATGTTGAAATCGACAATCGCCTTTTTTTTTCCTTCAGGTCAGTAAAGGCAGGGTTTCCATGAAGAGGAATAAACCGGAGCATTGTCTGCTACTACTGTTCTCTTCTGTTTTCTCTTTCTTTCTCTCTCGTCTCTCTGTCTCGTCTCTCTCTGTCTCTCTCGTCTCTCTCTCGTCTCTCGTCTCTCTCGTCTCTCTTCTCTCTCGTCTCTTTCTCGTCTCTCTCTTGTCTTTCGTCTCTCTCATCTCTTTCGTCTCTCTCATCTCTTTCGTCTCTCTCATCTCTTTCACGTCTCCTCTCTCTCGTCTCCTCTCTCTCTCGTCTCCTCTCTCTCTCGTCTCCTCTCTCTCTCTCTCTCTCTCTCTCTCTCTCTCTCTCTCTCTCTCTCTCTCTCTCTCTCTCTCTCTCTCTCTCTCTCTCTCTCTCTCTCTCTCTCTCTCTCTCTCGCGCGCGCGCGCTTCCCTGTCCCTCTCCATCCCTTCTCCTCCTCGTTCTCCCTCCACCCCCCGGCCTAATGGGTTCGAGTAGTTGGAAGCGCCCAGCCGTCGAGTGTTTGCTCGAGGGCCACTCCAACGACACCTGTTGGCTTATCGAGTACTGAGCTGCAGCTGTCGGGGCTGCAGCTGGTTCCGGCCAAGTACATGTCGCACTGTCGCAAGTCAGCTTCAAGGAGCCGTGCTGCTGTGTCGAGGGGGCCATCGAGAGGCGCAGGACAGCGAGACGCGAAGTGCTACAGAAGGGGAGAAGAGGTCTGCAACGGGACATGCATGATCACGAACTCCCAGAAGGCCAACCGGCTGCAGGATGGCATCATTGTCGGTCCATACTAATGAGGTCTCATTCATCAAGGACTTGGCTGGGGGGGGGGGGACGGGTTGCATTGCCCAAAGTACAGAGTAATGAAGCTTCCAGAACCCGTTATTGAAATCAATAACGCACCTCGGCCGGTGAATTTCGTCGTGGACTTCAATCATCATCATCATCGTCGTCGTCGTTGTTGTCGTCATTAACACGGGGTGCATCTACTCAAACTTCACCCCCCTCCCCCCAACCTTCCCCCCGCTAACCCCCCCCCCCCACCCACCCACGCACCCATTGTGTCGCAACAGCGTGGAGGGGCGTTGGTGCGAAATGTGGTGTGCCGTCGCCCCAATGCACCAGTGGGGCAGGTACCATTGTCCACGATGATTTACAATGGAAGGGTATTCAGGCCGAGCGGGGGAAGCATTGTTCACAGTGGTTCACCAATGCCGACAGGTGAGGGCGAAAGCACAACAACAACAACAACAACAACAATAACAATAACAATAGCAACAACAACAACAACAATAACAACAATAGCAACAACAAAAACAACTACAACAACAAAAAGAACAACAATAACTACAACAACAACAGGAACAAGAACAAGAACAACAACGACTACAGTAACAACAACAACTAAAACAGCAACAACAAGAACAAGTAGAACAAGAACAACAACTACAGTAACAACAACAACAAAACGCTGAACAAAAAGCTTTGAAGAGGTGTGACTTAGCCAAGAGGGAAGCACTTTTCCCAGTTCTTTGTCAACGAGAAACAGCGCCCTTATTCCGGGTGGGGGGGGGAGGGGGCAAGACTGCAATAAAGAGATTGCGAAAGTGGTTAAGGTACGTTCTGTTCTGCAAGTGACACGTTGGTAGGTTCGGTTGAAATCATCAGCCTCGTACTTTGCAGCTCGAAGTAAAACGGCCTCTTTCAAAAAGAAAGAATTGTTGCTCTAGACTATCGTCTGACGATCGTCACTGTGCCGTGAACGATCATCGTTGAGCGATAATCGCAATGAGCAAAACGGAGGACAGAACGGAGGGTTAGTAAGAGTTTTAAAGTAATTGACATTCTTCTTTTAAATGGAGATTAATCATAAAAAAATATGCTGTGTGACTCGGGTCCGTAGGAGTGTGACTCAAATATTTAGAATGTCGAATGGGTGGAACTTACGGTGTTATTCTTAAAAAAATAATCTTTCCTTACATAAATCGTATATAAATCCTTGGAAGAGAAAGATTTATATAAGGATTTTTTTTTTTTTAAGAATACCACCGGAAGATTGTTACAGTGGTATTCTTAATTTTTTTTTCTTTCCCTATATAAATCTTATATAAATCCTTGGAAGGGAAATATCTATATGAGGAAAGATTTTTTTTTTTTTTTTTTTCAGAATATCACCGTTAGGTAGTCGGTAGCTCGCGTGGGGGGGGGGTGTCGAGATTGGGAGAATATCAAGGACCGCGGGGGGACGGGGGGCAGGATTCGGGGACGGGGGGGTGAGTAGCGCAAAGCAGTGCTGAAAGCGGATGTTAGAGATCGATCCCTGGAGCGGAAATGAACCAACACATCGCAGCACAATACTGAACATGAATTTTCATTAGAGCCCGAAATAGCAGAATGAAATTAGAGCCCCGGAATAGCGGAATGGAATTAGTCCGGAATAGCGGAATGAAGTTATGACGACATAGGTTTTAACCTTCCGGTCGCTTCGTGTCAATCCGGCGCGGAGAGAGGAAAAAAATGGAGAGGCATTAATAACACCAAAGCAGATTTCGGACCTGTCAGAGCGCTAACCTGCTGTCCAGATTTTGGATTTGGTGGGCCAGGAGCCTTCATTCAGGGGAGAAGGTACTCATTCGCTCGCACTCAAACGCTTTAGTTTTTGCCCATCAGCTGAATTACATCGCCTGGCTCCGCCCAGCTTTGACCGGATGTCCCATTGGTTACCTGTCCGGGGTTTCTTTGGGGTTCCCTTGGGGTTCCCTTGGGGTTTCCTTGGGGTTCCCATGGGGTTTCCTGGAAGCATCCGAAAGCGTCCTCAGACTGAAACCCAGAAGCAGTGTGTGGATTTCAGACGATTTGATTCAGCGTTGGAATTACTCCCGGTATGCCCAAGAACCAGCAGCGGGACCACTGCGAGGGGAGAGAGAGAGAGAGAGAGAGAGAGAGAGAGAGAGAGAGAGAGAGAGAGAGAGAGAGAGAGAGAGAGAGAGAGAGAGAGGAAAAGGAGAGAGAGAGGAAAAGAAGAAAGAGGAAGAGAAGAGAGAGAGAATGAGGAGAGAGAGGGAGGAAGAGGACAAAGTGGGGAAGAGTAGAGAGAGAGGAAGAAGACAGAGAGTGAGAGAGGAGAAGAGGAGAGAGAAAGAAGACGAAAGACAGATAAGGAGAGAGAAGATATGAGAGAGGGAGGAAGAGGAGAGAGGGAGAGGAAAAGGATAGAGAGAGAGTGGGGGGAGCGGAGATGAGTAGAAGAGGAGAGAGAGAGAGAGAGAGAGAAATAGCGGAGGGGAGGTATGCAGAGTCTCCCACCGACCTCGAGGGCTTCAGAGTTCGAAGGTTTTCTTCGCGTGCAACCGGGTCGGAGGCAACTCTGAGGTCTCTAGGTCTTAGGAACCCGACATCGCATACTGAGTCGGAAAACCCAGACCGGGGGTAGCCTTCCACTAATTAATTTCACAGAGTTGCAGACGCTCATAACCTAATTCATACTTCCATGTTAATGTGTTGTGCATTTCGTCGCGAGTTTTACGTCAAAAGCCAATATAACCTTTTACCTTCAATGAGCCTCACCACTCCCCCAGGTTAAATTGAACGGGTCAATACCACTATCATCCCGATTAATCCTCCCTTTTTTTTTTTTCCTCTCTGGAGCAACGCCCTTTGGGAATAATGGTGCTTGTGGCCTGTCATCGCGAATTAAAAAATCGCGAACTAAAAAAAAATTCGCGAACTCATAATCGCATTGCATCGAACCTTTTGAATACCGTGCCACATGGGACGGATCTTCCTATGGTGAGACGATTTGATTCATCTGGTCCTTTGCCATAATAAAGCCTCCATAGTGCGCCGCCGAGGCAACAAGTCCCTTTTCACACTAGCGGTTTGAACCGCGATGGTTCAATTACAGTGTAAGTCAATAGAGGCGTTCACACTTAACCGTGCAGTTTTTCCTTTGACTATGCGGCACCGCCGCGGTTTCCGCGCGGTTCAAACCACTAGTGTGAACAGGGCTTAAGGCGTTAACCTCTCCAACGTGAAGACGGACCTCCTGGATTCTGTTCTTGCTAGAGACGGGCGATTCCACGCGGTTCCGAAGCAGACTGAAAAGGATTTCAATCGAGCAAGACCCTCGTTGCACCCTCTAACCTGATTTGACCTGACCCGACCTGACCTGACCTGAACTAACTTAACCTAGCCTAAACTGACCTAATCTTACTTATCCTAAACCGGCCTAACCTAACCTAGCCTAAACTGACCTGACCTAACCTAAACTGAACTGACCTAAAAATAGCCTAAACTGACCTGACCTAACCTAGCTTAAACTGACCTGACTTAATCTAGCCTAAACTGACCTAACTTAAACTGACCTGACCTGATCTAACCTAGCCCAAACTGTCCTGACTTAATCTAGCCCAAACTGACCTAGCTTAACATAACCTAGACTAAACTAACCCAGCCTAGCTTAAACTAACCTGACCTAACCTAACTTGGCCTTACTTGTCCTGACTTAACGTACCTCTTCGACAAGACTCTCGATGTGGTGAGGACGCCCTTTCTGGACTGAACTCCGACTAGAATCAGGCTACTGTATACAGCTGCGTGAGGGGGGGGGGCGTTAAGCGACATGAACAGCAGACTGGAACAGCTGCGAGAGATGGTGTGAATCGCAGCCTATTAAACGAACGAAAGTGCAGCTGGAAGAGAAGATAGGAGATGAGTCAGGCAGGCACCTGTCCAGGTGCTAAGCACAGGTGTACAGGAACAAATGCGTAACAAAGTTGCATGAGAGAGAGAGAGAGAGAGAGAGAGAGAGAGAGAGAGAGAGAGAGAGAGAGAGAGAGAGAGAGAGAGAGAGAGAGAGAGAGAGAGAGAGAGAGAGAGAGAGAGAGAACCTGGTCGTGATACAGCTGCGGCGTGAGCACAGGTGTATTACAGCTGCGAGATTAGTTTTGTACTGAAATACATCTGATAAAGAATTCTGGAGATTGACGCAGGAGCGAGGATCAGGAGGAAAGGAGGAAGAAAGGAAATGAGGAAGAAAGGAGGATGAGAAGGAATAGGAGGAATAGGAGGAGAAATAAAAAGAGGAAGAAAAGAAGAGGGCAGAGAGAGCAAGATGAGGAGGAGGTGGAGGAAGACGGAGAAGAGAGGAGGAAAGAAGGAGTAGGAAGAGGAATAAAAGGAATCGATGGAGGAATAAAAAAGGAAGAGAAGACGGCAGAGAACAAAATGAGGAGGAGGAGTTGGAGGAAGAAGGGAAGAGGGGAGAATGGAGGAGTAGGAGGAGGAAGAAGGGAAAGGGGGAGAAAGGAGGAGGAGGAGGACTAGGAACAAAAGAAATAAAAGATTGAATAAAAAGAGGGAGAAGAGAAAACGACTGAGGGAGCAAAATGAGGAGGAGGAAGAAGTCGTAGATGAAAACACAGAGGGAAGAGGAGGAGGAGGAGGACAGGGAATAAAAGGAATAGAAGGGGGAAGAAAAAGAGATAGAAGAGAAAACGGCAGAGAGAGCAAGATGAAGAAGAGGAGGAGGAAGAGGAGGTCGCGGGTGAAAACGCAGAGGGAGGAAGAGGAGGAGGAGGAGGAGGACGAGGAGAAGGAGGAGGAGGAAGAGAAAGTCGCGGGTGAAAACGCAGAGGGAGGAGGGAGGAAGAGGAGGAGGCAGATCTTCGGCAATAACCAGCGCTTCTGTTCTTTGGAACAATATGGCGCCGAGGAGGCGAAGTCGTAAACGTTTTAGAGAAGAGATTTAAGGAGCGCAGAGGTACAAAAAGTTCAAAGTTACCACCGCCATTCTTTTCTCGACCGGATTCGCCACCAATCATCAAAGAGTGCTGAGTGACTCTAATCCGTAGGGGTGTCACTAAAGTTCCTGAAATATTGACTGCGTAAAACTTAGGCAGTCAATAACCCATACTTGGGGGAGAAGTGGGAGGAGGGCAGGAGGAGGAGGGGGAGGACGAGGAGGGGAGGAGGAGGAGGAGTGGGAGTAGGGGAAGAGGAGGAAGAGGAGAAGGAGCGGAAGAAGGGGGAGGAGGAGGAGTAAGAGTGGAAGTAGGAAGAGAAGGACTGGGAGGAGGAGGAAGAGCGGGAGTAGGGAAAGAGGAGAAGGATCAAGAGGAGGAGGAGTAGGAATGGACTAGGAAGAGAAGGATTGGAAGGAGGAGGAGGAGTGGGAGTAGGAGAAGAGGAGGAAGAGGAGTGGCAGGAGAAGGGGGAGGAGGAAGAGGAATAGGAGTGGGAGTAGGAAGAGAAGGACTGGGAGGAGGAGGGGGAGTAGGGGAAGAAGAGAAGGAACGGGAGGAGGAGGAGAAGGAATAGGAATGGTCTAGGAAGAGAAAGACTGGGAGGAGGAGGAGGGGCAGGAGGAGGAGTGGGAGTAGGGGAAGGGGAGGAAGAGGAGGGGGA
Source organism: Oratosquilla oratoria (assembly GCF_046742065.1). Taxonomy (NCBI): domain Eukaryota; kingdom Metazoa; phylum Arthropoda; class Malacostraca; order Stomatopoda; family Squillidae; genus Oratosquilla; species Oratosquilla oratoria. The sequence goes on from NC_134805.1 coordinate 25,911,284, forward strand.
GGAGGAGGAGTGGGAGTAGGGGAAGGGGAGGGAGAGGGGGAGGAAGGGAGAAGGAGGAGTAAAGAGTGGGAGTAGGAATAGAAGGAGTGAGTAGGAGGAGGAGGAGGAGGTGGAGGATATGACTGAGGATGAGAGGCATAGGAGTTGGAGGAAAGTTGGAGAGGTAATGCTAGAGACAGCGCTACGAGAGGAGGAGGGGGAGGAAGAGGATAAGAAGAAGGAAGTAAAAGAGGAAAAGAAGAAGAAAGAAGAGGAGGAAGTGAAGAGGGAAGCGATGCTACAGACAGTAATGCAGGAGGAGGGAAAGGAGAAAAAGAAAGAGGAAGAGATGGAGAAGAAGAAAGGAGAGGAGGAAATGGAGGGGAAGAAGAAAGAGGAAGAGGAAAAGGGGAACTAACTGAACGGGGGAATTTTGGGGGAGCAAAAGGAGGAGGATAATGAGGAGGAGGAAGAGGAGGAGGAGGAGAAAAGAATAGAGGTGGAAGAAGGAAAATAGGAGGAGGAAGAGGAGGAGAGCGAATAGGTGGGGAAGTAGTAAAGTATCAGTAGTAGGAGGAGGAGGATGTGTAGGAGGCGGAGGTAGAGAAGGAAGAGGAAGAGGAGGAGAAGAAGGAGGAGGAAAGAATAGAGGTAGGAGCAGGAAAATAGTAGGAGGAGGAAGAGGAAGAGCGCGAATAGGTGGTGAAGAAGGAGAAAGGAAGTGGAGTGAGTAGCAATAGTAGGAGGAGGAGGAGACGTAGAGGAGACGGAGGTGAAGGAGGAGGACGAGGAGGAGGAAAAAAGAGGTAGAGGCAGGAAAATAGGAGGAAGAGGAGGAGAGAGAATAGGTGGGAGAAAGAAGAAGTGGAGTGAGTAGCAATAGTAGTAGTAGGAGGAGGAGGCGGAGGTGAAGGAGGAGGAGGAAAAATAGAGCTAGAAGCATGACAATAGGAGGAAGAGGAGGAGAGAGAATAGGTGGGGAAGGAGGAGAGAGAGGAGGTGGAGATTGTAGCAGTAGTAGTAGTAGGAGGAGGAGGAGGCGGAGGAGGAGGTGGAGGAGGAGAGGGAGGGAGGAGGGAGGAGAGCGATTATTGCCTCCTTCCTGCTTTGTTAGATAGTGGTGGCAAAGGGCTGATGACTCAGCCTATCGATTCAACCGCCGTCTGTCTGTCTGTCTGTCCGTCTGGTCGTCCCTTTCTCTGTCTGCCTCTGCCTGTCTGTGTGTGTGCCCGTCAGTCTGTCTTCGTCTGTCTGTCTGTCTGTCTGTCTGTCTCCGCTGATATCGATTGGCATGTTTCGGCCAACTGCCCATGTCCCACATTCAACGATGGTATTATCGTTCTCCTCCTATTCTCCTCCTCTTCCTCTTCCTCCCCCTCCTTCCCCTCTTCCTCCTCTTCCTCCTCCTCTTCCTCATGCTCCTCGTATTCTTCACCTCCTACTTCATTATCATTTTTTCTTTTTCATTTTTCTTTGTTATCCTTCTTCTTTTCCTCTTCGACTTTTTCAGCTCCTTCCATAAAGGTTGTTTTGTCCTCTTTCCATTGCTGTCTTCGTCGTCTTCTGATGAGCTCACACTTGATATAATATTGACCTCTCTCGCGTTTTGTTTACGATTGGGGAGGAGGAGGGAGGAGGAGGAGGGGGAGGGGGAGGGGGAGGTCTTTTGCCGACCGAAGTGAGGTGAGGTCCGTCTTGTTACTCTTCCTCCCTCCCTCCCTCCCTCCATCCCTCCCTTCCTCCATCCCTCCCTTCATCGCCTGAATGAAGGAGCGGTGTGTAGCGTCGCTTATGATGTTTACCTCCAGTGAAGACTATGACAGCACCCTCCCCTTCTCCCCCTCCCTCTCCCACTCCCCCTCTACCCTCCCTCCCACTCCCCCTCTACCCTCCCTCCCCCTACCCAATTCCCCCTTCCCCCCTCCTCCCCGTTCACCACCACTACCATAACCACTACAACCACTAACCACAACCACTACTGCCAACACAACTATTTTCAACACTCTCCACCAATTCCACTAGCCTACCACTACTACTATTACTACTACCACTACTTTTGCCACCACAACCACCACAGCCACGAACACTAGAACCACCACAACCGTCACTGCACCCAAGACTACCTATAACAAGGGTGGGCAACCATTGACACGCGTGCCAACTGTGGCACGCTTCTCTCCGGTACGTGAAACCCAGGATCACCTAAGAAAATAATAAGAGAGTAGTCGTCAACTTGTTCCCTGAGTTTTGGATTTTAATTCAACAGAATATTATTTGATAAGTTATATATACACAGGCACACACACACCACACACACACACATACACACATATGTGTATACATATATATACATATATGTGTACATATATATATAATATATATATATATATATATATTTATATATATATACCCGTATGTACACACACACATACACTGGTTTTGTCCTGTCTAGTTGTTGCATCATTCGCCAGATGGTCAAACATGGTGTGACACCTTTACCATAATTTCATACATTCTTTCATGTTTCGTAAACAATAAAATCTAACAGTAAGCAAAGTCCACGTTCAGCTACAAGAGGTCTCAAGCATAAATCTAAATGAAATACAAATGTCAGTCCACGAAAGGTTCTAGTACTCCGAAATGATCATTTAGTTTCTCAACGACCGAAATGAAAATAGTTGATCAAAAGTTGAAGAAGCCTACTACTCAGTTTATTTGCCATAATCATGGTTTTTTAAATATGTGAAATTAGGAATTAATATATATATATATATATATTTTTGCTGATGCTATAAATTGAGGTCTTGAATTGTATGACCTTATAGGACAGTTAGAACCAAACATAGAGACAAAAACTACCTTTTATTTGATAAAAAGCTGAAGAAGCCTAATACTCAGCTTTTTTGCCATAAACATAAGTTTTTGTTAAAACTATTTGAAATTAAGGATTTGTATCTAGTTTTTTTTTATTTTATAAATTTAGGTCAGGAGGTGCTAAGATAAGAGGGAGGGTGGAGGGGAGTGTATTCAGGGATGGAATGGGTGGGAATGATTTTATGCCTTTTTCTTTTTGGCTACCCCCCTTGTAAGGGGGAAAAAGCCTTGGTATATGTAGGTATGTATGTAGGTCTTGAATTGCATGACCTTATAGGACAGCTAGAATCGAACATAGAGACAAGAACTACTTTTAAGGAGAAATTACTTCACTAAATTTTACATTTATTCAATCTGACATGACTTACAAATAACATTTACAATATTCTTTGATTTTACCGCGGCATTGGGATTCTCTGTGATATTTGAAAAGGTTCCTTTAATAATAGAAAAATAGTAGATAATAATATGTTCCCAGTATTATCGGTTGGCATTTAAGAAAATTTTTGTATCGAAGATTGACCGATTTTGGCACGCGCGTTTAAAAAGGTTGCCCAGCCCTAACCTATACAAATTTTGATATCACCACTGCGACCACCACTAGAACTATCACCGCTGCAAACACCTCTAGAACTATCACCACTCCAACCACCTCTAGAACTATCAACACTGCAACCACCACTAGAACTATCACCGCTGTAACCACCTCTAGAACTATCACCACTGCAAACACCTCTAGAACTATCACCACTGCAAACATCTCTAGAACTATCACCACTGCAAACACCACTATAGAATTATCACCACTCTAACCTCCACTATAAATATCACCACTCCAACCACCACTAGAACAATCACCAATGCAACCACCACTAGAACTATCACCACTCCAACCACCAATAGAACTATCACCACTCCAACCACCAATAGAACTATCACCACTCCAGCCACCACTAGAACTATCACCACTCCAACCACCACTAGTACTATCACCACTTTAACCACCACTGCAACCACGACTAGAACTATCACCACTGCAACCACCACTAGAACTATCACCACTGCAACCACCACTAGAACTATCACCACTGCAACCACCACCAGAACTATCACCACTGCAACCACCACTAGAACTATCACCACTCGAACCACCACTAGAACTATCACCACTCGAACCACCACCAGAACTATCACCACTATCACCACTGCAACCACCACTAGAACTATCACCACTCCAACCACCATTAGAAATATCACCACTGCAACCAACACCAGAACTATCACCACTGCAACCACCACTAGAACTATCACCACTCTAACCACCACTAGAACTATCACCACTGCAACCACCAATAGAACTATCACCACTGCAACCACCACTAGAACTATCACCACTGCAACCACCACCAGAACTATCACCACTGCAACAACCACTAGAACTATCACCATTGCAACCACCACTAGTTCTAGTAGTGGTTGCAGTGGTGATATCAATATTGGTATAGGTCAGGGCTGGGTAACCTTTTTAAGCGCGCGTGCCAAAATCGGTCAATCTTAGATGCAAAAAGTTTCTTAAATGCCAACCGATAATACTGGGAATATATTATTATCTACTATCACCACTTCAACCACCACTAGAACTATCACCACTGCAACCACCACCACCACTAACACCACGTCAGAGGCCCCATGTCGGGTGTCTTCCTGAGTGGATGGGCGTCAGCTCATATGACGCTGTGCGTGCGTGCGTGTGTCCGTGCGTGCATTTGTGCGTGCGTAGGGCAAACACGAGGTTGCCCGTCGAGTTTGGACAACTAGGGAGCAGGGGGGAGGGGGGAGGGCAAGGGGGCATTGGCCAGGGAGCCGGCCAGACAGCCAGCCAGCCATCCAGGCCTGACATAGTTGCAGACAGCGATGGAAATATAGTTACGTATAAACACGCAAGAACAAGGGCACGTAGCAGTAATCACCTTATGCACAGGCACGCACACATCAACACATATAAACTTGACCATAAGTCCATGCATACGCGCACGCATACCTGTACGCACGCACACCTGTACACATGCACAGCTGCACACACACACACACACACGCACGCACATCTGTACACACGCACAAGTGCACACACACACACACACACACACACACACACACACACACACACACACACACACACACACACACACACACACACACACAAATAGATTCCCACACAGAGTACTGGATACCTGAAGTAATTTAGATAAAGAAACAGTGTGTGCAAACACTATTCAAGATTTTAAGAAAAAACTTGATGCTGAAAGATACAAAGACGGGTCACCACGAGCATAGTTCCCTTCCCGAATAATACAACTAGGTAAATACACACACACACACACACACACACACACACACACACACACACACACACACACACACACACACACACACACACACACACACACACACATACATACATACATACACGCGCGCGCACAGCCTCCGTGAAGAAGAATGAGAAATAGAGAGAGAGAGAGAGAGAGAGAGAGAGAATAGAATTAATAACAAGTAGTAGTCTATCAGAAAGCAAAAGAATCAAAGAGGAAGACGGCATGAACGATGGGCAAAGACAGAAGTGGCTTTTAACTGCGGAGGATAAAGACATCCGTGAATAAAGAGAGAGGACCCAAGGTCCGACACAGAACTCTCAGTGGTGCCCCCAGAAGAAGAGACACCGCCAATTTAAAAACATCAAAAAGAAAGACGGAAAAAAAAAGTTGCAAGATAGTTGCAAGCCTGCTGGGACTTGGGTAAGAAAAGAATGAAGACAAGGGAGAAAAACGGTCGGGTAAGTATTTGCGCTCAAAAAAAAAAAAAAAAAAAAAAAAAGTGAATGTATGAATTGAAAAAACAGATGTCGGCGGGAACGAGGAAAGGACGCAGAATGATTTTTTTTTTTTTTTTTTTCAAAAAATGGCAAAAGTTGGCTTCATCGTAAATGTTATTTCTAAATCTTTCTACTCTGACATTTTATTTTGTTTACTTTCCATTTCTTATTTTTAGTTTCTCTCCCGGTCCGAAAAAAAATTCTCTTCTTGCACATGTTTGCGTGTGTGTGTGTGTGTGTGTACCTGCGTGCGTATTTGCGTGTAAGAGTGTGTAAACGTGACTGTTTGTGTGCATTTGCGTGTGTGTATACATGTGTGTGTGTTTGTGTGTGTGAACGTGTTTGTGTATATATATATATATTATATATATATATATATATATATACATATATGTATGTATGTATTTGTGTGTGTGTGTGTGTGTGTGTGTGTGTGTGTGTGTGTGTGCGCGCATGCGAGCGCGTGTGTACAGGTGTAAGTACGTGCATTCATGCGTGCTCGCGCGCATATGTCCATCTAATTAATTTATTTGAGTGCAATAGGACTCAATCAAACATGTATTATCTCCTACTTTCCTCTAGTCTAAATCCAATCATAATTCGTATTAAACTTCCTTATTGCTGGACGTAAATCAACACTGCAATATGATTCATCTTATTACTAATATATGTACTATATATATATATATATACATATATATATATATATATATATATATATATATATATATATATATATATACTGTATATATATATATATATAATACATATATATATAATATATATATATATAATATATATATATATATATACATATATATATATATATATATAATAAATATGTATGTATATGTGCATATGCATGTGCATATGTAATGTATTGACGCATAAATGTATATTTGTAAAGGTACTGTGACTACTGAGCACACTGGAGACCGGTAGGTTTCCACCTTGAAAGGAAAACCTGAAGATATTTCGGACTTCTGGAAAAGTGGGACGGACTGCCCTCCGGGGTCGGGGTACCACGAAGATGAATGAAATAGCCTGACGGCAGACAGCGTAAAAGGAAACGTGTTACTGAACGAGTTTCACTCTTTCTGCCCCCGGGGTTTATCTGGGCCAAAGTGTAAACTGAGACGCAGGCGACACAGGTGACGCAGGCGACGCAGGCGACGCAGCACAGAGTAAAGAGAAACTTCCAGTTACTGAGATGAAGCATAGTTTGAACTTCTCTCTCGCCTGAAATGCTAAAGTTCAGACTCTATTTCGATTCAGTAACAGGGAGTCTGTCTTTATTCTCTGCTGCGTCGTCTCTTTTGCCTACGTCTCAGTTTGCTCATAGGCTGAGCTCAGCAGCATCCCTTGGTCCTAGCCAGATCAAAAGCATTAAGGTACAGTCCCGCTCGAAAGGGCTCAAGTTGTCTCAAAGGAAGCCGTTGGAAACTTAGGCCAGAGTCAAGACGGAAGGCAGTCGTTGCTCAAAGCTTCTGTTCTGGCTTGTGCTAACATTGCCTTTAGCCATTTGCAAATCATGTATATTTACAAAAGTGTATGTTATGTGTGTTTGTGTGTGTGCGTGTGTGTGTGTATGTGTGTGTGTGTGCGTGCGTTTGTATTTGCGTGTGCGTATGCCCACCCCACTTATAAGAAACGAGGGAGCCTTTAGCAAATACATGTGTGTGTACTTTTATCATTCCACCCATGGGCGGAGCTGTTTGTTACATCAGGTAACCTTTGCTTGCTTGAGATGCGTCGCCGCCGGACTGGCTAGGTAATACAGGGTAATTACCAACATAAACATTAATGAAGGGGAGGAAAGAGTTCGTGTCCAGTTGCTCTCGTTACAGCCCGGGCTTCGGCCACGTCACTAATGGAATGAGAAAACGGAAGGAGACGCAGGAGGAGGAGGAGGAGGAGGAAACGCAGGAGGAGAAGGAAGAAGAAGAGGAGGAGGAGGAGGAGGAACAGGAGCAGAAGTAAACATTATAGAAAGAAGAGGAGGATAAGCAGGAGGAGGAGGAGGAACAGGAGCAGAAGTGGATATTATAGAAAGAAGAGGAGGATAAGCAGAAGTAAACGCAGGAGTAAAAGGAGGAGAAATGGGAGGAGATAGAGGAGATGTATTTGAAAGAGTTGGGTGAAGGAGGAGGAGTAGCAGAAAATGAGGAAGAAGGAAGAGAGAGGCTAGGGTTACAAAAAACGGGACAGAAGGAGAAAGAAGTAAAGCGGGAGGAAGGAGGAGAAGAGGAGGTGGGGGTAACGGAAGGAGAAAGGGGAGAAAAGGGTGGTGGGGGGAGGGGGGAGACCAAGGAAGACTTCTTCAGTTTAGAATCCATTTGTAAAAAAAAAAAAAAAAAAAAAAAAAAAAATCAATCCTCTCGATATGTTGTCGTTTTTTTTCCAAGATTTTTTGTTCAGGATAATGACAGGCAGTTTTGTTCAGGTGAGTCAACTCCTAGTAGGAAAGGGTCTCGATTGAACTTGGCTCCTGGAACCGAAGAAAGCTGTATGGAATTGATTAAAATTTGCATCTCGAGAACACGTCAGCGAATTGAAGGGGTTCATGTACGATTTGGTTGGTGCTATTATCGTTTAATGATGATCGTCAAACGATTGTCTAGAGCACTAATTCTTTGTTTTTGATTGGGGCTGCTTTGATTCCAGCTGCAAAGTACGAGGCTGATCTTAACCGAGGCTAACAACGCGCTTACCCGATTATGATGCCAGGTAGTAGGATGCGCGTCAGCCGCCATTGGCTGTGGTAGGATAATGTATAATCGTACCAAGCAATACGTACCTTTCATCGTGGGTACGGAGTCTCTAGCTCGCTGTAACCTCCTGCAGGAGATGAAGATCCTTATGGAGAAGGGTTAGGACCTCAGGACCTTTCGGTCGAGTCCTGTGCTCCTGCGTTCCTCAGTCCCGCCCTCCCTCATCCCACACCCCAACACTCACCCCCTACCCACCCACCCCCAAGAGGGGTGCCACGGAGATGAATAAAATCGCCTGCCGACAGCTGACTCCAAAGGGCCAAACAGTACCTCATAAACATCTGTGTTTAGACCCTAAAGGTGTGATCGTAAAGCCACCAATACTTCTCCCGCTCGCTCGCCCTCAAGCTCTATTTGTATCAGTAAAGCGACAAGAAAGGGGAGACTGGTGAAGAGTGTTACCATAAGGGGAGGGTTGGAAACGCCTTGGAGTGTAAATAACGAGATAATAGACACACAAGTAGACGGACAAACAAGAAATGAATGGACTGAGTAGAGGGCACGAAAACGTAGTGCTTAGGTGTTTGTCCAATTGAATTTACTGTGCTGTATTCAATCACCTCTGGAGCAAGTTTATTCCACACGGTCCGGTTGAGTAGCTTTTTAGGAACGGGAGAATGATTGTAATGGGAAGAAAGAAAACGGGGAGGGGGGAGGCTTGGGGGGAGACTGGCCCTCCCTCCTTCCTCCTCCTTCCTCTCCCTTCCCTCTCTTCATTCTCTTCCTTTCTCCTCTTCCCCTACTTCCCTCCTTGCCTCACCCTCCTTCCTCCTCCTTCACCTTTCTTCCCCCTCTTCCTTCTCTTCCTCCTGTTCCCCTATTTCCTCCATGCCTCCTTCCTCCTTCCTCCTCCTCTCTTTTCCCTCTCTTCCTTCTCTTCCTTCCTGTTCCCCCTACTTCCCCCCTTGCCTCCCCCTCCTTCTTCCTCCTTCACCTTCCTTCCCCCTCTTACCTCTTCCTTCTTCCCGTTCCTCTACTTCCCTCCTTGTCTCCCCCTCCTTCTTCCTCCTTCACCATCCTCCCCCTCTTACTTCTCTTCCTTCCTCCTGTTACCCTATTTCCCTCCTTGCCTCCCCCGTCCTTCCTTCCTCCTTCCTCTTCCTTCCCTCTCTTCTTTTTCTTCCTCCTGTTCCCCTATTTCCCTCCTTGCCTCCCCCTTCTTCCTCATCCTTTCTCTTCCTTCCCCCTCTTCCCTCTCTTCCTTCCTCCTGTTCCCATACCTCCCTCCATCCCCCTCCTTCCTCCTCCTCCTCCTTTAGCGGCTCTTGATGCCTTAGCGATCGCCTTGGTCCAGAACACATCAACCGGAGGGAGGGGCGGGGCAGATCGCCGTTTTACCTCGAAGCACCCTTTGGTCGAGCCCCGTCATCATGACGTCAGAGAGGGAGGGAGGGAGGGGTTGGGGGGGGGGAAGACTCCGTGAGAAGGATGACCCGGCGGCCCTACGGAGGGAGGGAGGGGGGGGGCAAGGAGCTCTCCTCCCACAGTATTACAAAAGGGAATGAAGTCGTACATGGCAGCAAAAAATTATTCCAACACCCAATATAGGACGTCGTAAAACAGACCCTTCCCCGGGAAAAGTTATTCGGGCGCTCAGGATAGCGAGGGAAAACTATTAGCAGGAACACGCTGTTCCCATTTGCGCCCGCGGTCCCTCCGGCAGCGTCAGAGGCAGCAGGTCCCGGGAGCTGCAGGAGAACAACGAATTATGGTCTAATTGTTTGGAATTTGCATATAAATAATCTTTACGGCGGCGTAGCTTTGTTTCCGTCCCGCCGTCCGGCCTCACTTGGAGACTTTTGTTTTCGGTTTGATCTTTGCTTCTCGCCCAACCTTCGCGTCGTTGCCTCTCCTCGGGCCGTTCTTTGCCAGAAGGGTGCCTGTGTGTGTGTGTGTGTGTGTGTGTGTGTGTGTGTGTGTGTGTGTGTGTGTGTGTGTGTGTGTGTGTGTGTGTGTGTGTGTGTGTGTGTGTTTGTGTGTGTTTGTGTGTGTGTGCGTGTGTGTGTGTGTGTGTGTGTGTGTGTGTGTTTGTGTGTGTTTGTGTGTGTGTGCGTGTGTGTGTGTGTGTGTGTGTGTGTGTGTGTGTGTGTGTGTGTGTGTGTGTGTGTGTGTGTGTGATTCACCCAAGTCTTGGACCACGTGTTGGACTCGTGATCCACAACTACTACCCTCCCGCATGAGAGGGCTGAGCTCGTATATGCCCGAACTGTGGGTAATGATATGACCTCTCTCACACACACACACACACACACACACACACACACACACACACACACACACACACACACACACACACACACACACACACACACACACACACACACACACACACACACACACACACACACACACACACACACACACACACACAAAACTCCTTGCCCACGAGAGTCGGAGTACCGGTTCGAAGTGCATTGATGCTCAAATTATTTCAACCCTTGGCGGGAACCGAACTTGGACCGCTATATTAGTGGTTGCGAACGGTATCACTGTGCTATCGAATGTGTGTGTGTGTGTGTGTGTGTGTGTGTGTGTGTGTGTGTGTGTGTGTGTGTGTGTGTGTGTGTGTGTAGGAAGATCTTAACAAACTGTTCACATGGACGGTGAAATGGCAAATGGACTTCAATGTCTTAAAATCTAGCGTGTTAAACGTAGGTTTACACAACCCCTAAAGCAGATATAACATAGATAACACATTTTTAGAGAAAACTGAGTGCGAGAGAGACTTAAGAGTTCTGGTGAGTCCTGTTCTTAAATCCAGGAAACGGTACATTAGCGCCTGGAATAGAGCTACCAGAGCATTAGGTTTCATTGCTAGGACGGTTACAAATAAAAGTTTAGAGGTAATTATCAAACTCTATCTGATGTTAGACCCATCCTTGACTATGCGATACAGTTTTGATCTCCTTCCTATACAATGGATTTCAGTTCACTAGAATCGGTACAGAGGAGAATGACCAAAATGATACATGGGCTCAGAAATTTACTTTACGAGGAGAGGCTTAGGCACCTTAACTTACACTCCTTGGAAAGACGCAGAGTGCGGGGTGATCAAATAGAGGTGTTCAAGTGGATCAAAGGTTTTAGCAAGGGTGACGCAAACAAGGTCATCATATTAAGACAACAGGGCAGGACTCGTCGCAATGGATTAAATTTGACAAATTGAGATTTAATAAGGAAAAAAGCAAGAACTGGCTTACTAATAGGGTGGTCAACGAATGGAATAGACTTAGTAACCTAGTATTGAGAGCTGAAACTATCGGTTGTTTTAAGAAACGATTAGACAGCTTTATGGATGGGTATGACAGGTGGTAATGGACATGGAACTGCTAGTGTAGGCCTTATGGTCTCTTACAATCTCCTTCATTTTTATGGTCTTATGTGTGCGAGTGTGTATATGTGTGTGTGTGTGTGTGTATGTGTGCGTGTGTGTTCTTTATGTGCATGTACATTTCATATATTTGTCTTCGTACGACAGTAACGAGGATGTAGATACAAACACACACACGCGCGCACACACACACACACAATCACACAATCACACACACACACACACACACACACACACACACACACACACACACACACACACAGCGGAAATGCCGCTGAGAGTCCCCCGCTCACACAGAGGCAGCCGTGATATCAATCATGAGAGTGATTATTACAAAAACGAAAATAAAAATGAAAACCAATTGCAAACTTCATTTTTTGCTTCGTAATTTTTCACTCCACGTTCAGGTTTGTCATATTTCATTTCTTACAATGTAATCTTTATTGTACTTGCACACACTATGTTGTAGTTCGTTGTCATATTATAAGTGGTATCATATATACGTATATATATTGTGTATGTGTGTGTATGTGTGTTTGTGTATGTGTTCGTGTGCATGTGTGTGCATGTATATGTGTGTGTGTGTGATTCACCACCACCATGGTCTTGTATCACGTGTTGGACTCGTGATCGACAGTTATTAACCTCCCGGATGAGAACTCAGAGCTCGTGTGTATGTGTGTGTGTGTATGTGTATGTGTGTGTGTGTGTGTGTGTGTTTGTATGTGTGTACGTGTGTATGTGTGTGCATGTGAATTTGTATGTGTGTGTGTGTGTGTGTGTGCTTGCTCGTGCGCTTGACTGCGCATAATCTAGTTGCCACAAACGCCGATAAAAGCAGTTATCGAAGTGACCGTAATTTGCTGAATCAGTCGGAAGTCGTTTCGGCGTCTGTGTTCCGCGGAAGTTCGGGAGGAACTTCAACTTCCTACCGACTCAGCGCCGCCAGGAACAACACGTCGCTCGATATTTCTGCCTCGAAGTATGATGTATCTAAAATCCCGTCAGAGTTCTTCAATATGTGGATTCAATTGCTTGTATTAAAACCCCCTTTTTATCTTTCTTTTTTTATTTCTTTTATTTTTATCCGATTAACCATTAACCCCAAAAGTGATTGAACGAGATGGCCAGGAGGCGTGGGAGAGGAACACCTCCCCCCTCCATATATACTCCTTTATTCACTCGCTCTCATCATCATTCGCGGCTTTTTATCACTCCCTCCCGCTGAAACTCGGGCTAAATTTGGCACCTCATCGTCCCTCCTCCAGGAAAATACTGCCATTTCATCCCTCCAGTGCGCCCCTCTCACGAAACCCAGTCATCGTTTTTCTCCCACCCCTTTCTGCCGCTCCTGAGCGTTTCTACTTGTTCTACACCCTGACCATGGACAATGTTCGCTTAGACAAGAGAAAACGGGGACATTCGAACTTAAGAAAAAAAAAAAAAAAAAAAAAGTATATATATATATATATATCCTACTCCCACGAAATGGGAAGTGAGAAACCCCTGGTAGGGCGAAGCCTTGTTAGACGCGGCAAGCCACTAGATTTTCTAGGCCGATGTTTGGGTCGCCTCCCCGTCTGGGCCAAGGTTGTCGGGATCCAACCCAAGAAGGAGGCAGCAGGTCCTGGGAATCGAACTCACGACCACCTGATCATGAGTTCGACACAGTATCCAGTGGGCCAGCGCGCAGTCCTCGGGCTCGAAACGCTTATCAAATGTAGCCCTCCCCCCAGAGTGTGTTTGTGTGATGAATGAAGTCTGGCTTCATCCTGACGGGGACAGATAACTTGGGAAAAAAAAATTGTTATTTCTGAACTGAGCTGCGTTGGGACGTTGTGCCGAGTTTGGAAGGTTTACGACAGAGTAGTTTGCCTGTGCAGGTACGCCAGCCAAGTCTGTAGTTTAGTACATTCGCACGCTCTGTACAGTTTAGTAGTTTAGTACACTAGACAAGTTTAGTACACTGGACGCTGTACGCTTTCCTGGATAGGGATTTCGGCGTTCTCGCCTCTATTTTCTCGCCTTTGTGTGCGAATCAAAATTTTTCTAACTTTGTCGTTCTGGTTCTAATGAATAACAATAATGGAAAGGAGAACAAAGGTATAAAGTTGACATGCGGGAGGCCGTGCGTCGTCTTTAGCTCGGCGCGATAATCGTTCAACGATGATCGTTCAACGATGATCGTTCAACGATTATCGTTCAAGCTGAACGATGTTCTTCAAACTATTATCTAGAGCACTAATTCTTTGTTTTTATTGATTTTAGCGGCAGTTGTTCGAATCAAAACAGCCCCGTTCAAAAACAAACAATTAGTACTCTAGACAATCGTTTGATGATCATCGTTGAGGCATGAACGATCATCGTTGAGCGATAATCGCACCGAGCAAAACGTACCTTTTGGTCTCTGTTATCGCACTCGTCATCATGATATCGTGTTGTCGTCTGTTTCATTCCGCCGCTGATAACACTTTTTTACGCCAAATGTCTCTTTCTACATGTGGGTGATCACTCATACGCATGCGCGCGCGTACATGCACACACACACACACACACACACACACACACACACACACACACACACACACACACACACACACACACACACACACACACACACACCTCGTGGCGCGAGTGGCTAGGGTTCTCACCTGCCACTACGGAGGTCCGGGTTCGAATCCCGCCTAGGGCTGAAATAATTTCAGTATCGCTGCGCTGTGGGTTGTTACTCCAACTCATGGGGGGAGTTGGGGGTGCGTGTGGGTGTAAGGTCACAAGCATTACCCATAGATCGGTCATATACGAGATCTGAGCTCTCTTCCGGGAGGGAAATAGATGTCGATCACGAGTCCAACACGTGATCCAAAGACCATTATGCGAATCACACACACACACACACACACACACACACACACACACACACATACACACATGCGCTGACGTAGTTTGTTATTATTACTGTCGTTGCTGTTATTGCTATGTGATTTTTGCCAAGGTCGCAGTCAGTGAAAGAAGG
>NC_134805.1:25931123-25968623 GCF_046742065.1 Oratosquilla oratoria
TATATTTGTAAAAAGAGATCACGTTGCGTATATAATACAAATGTGTGTGTGTGTGTGTGTGTGTGTGTGTGTGTGTGTGTGTGTGTGTGTGTGTGTGTGTGTGTGTGTGTGTGTGTGTGTGTGTGAGTGAGTGATTGAGTGTGTATGTGTGTGTATTTACGTAGTTGTATTTTGCGGGAAGGGGAGCTATGCTCGTGGTGTCCCGCCTTTGTATCTCGCACTGCCTAGTTTGCTTTTAAACTCACGAGGGGTTCTTGCGCATACTATTTCATTGCCCAGTTTGTTCCAAGTGTGTATGTGTGTGTGTGTGTGTTGGTGTGTGTGTATATGTGTGTATCTCCCTTCTCCCTGTCTCTGTCTATCTCTATCTCTCTATATCTCTTTATCTCTATGTACTTACTGTCTCTATCTCTTTAGTATCTCTTTCTCTGTACTTCGCTCGATGTATCTGGACCCCTTGTTGGAGTTCCTCCCCTATTCATCCGCCCGGGCCTGTCTACTCTTTCCCCTCTTCTCTCTCTCTCTCTCTCACTCTCTCTCTTTATTTCCCCCGATTTGCGCCCCTCCCCTTTGATCCCTCGGCCACAAATCCCCATAATTTCCCCCCATTCAGCCCAAATCCCTCAGCAACTGGTCGTATCCCTGACCGTAACACTAATGTCTCTATTGACTTGCAAATCTCGCACATCCGTACTTACACGACTGTGACAACATTCCTTTCCGGGCGCTTTATTTGCTCTCTCTACCTCTCTCTCTCTCTCTCTCTCTCTATCTGTCTCTGCCTCTCTCTCTCTCTCTCTCTCTCTCTCTCTCTGTCTCTGTGTCTCCTTGTCTCTCTCTGTCTCTCTATCTATTGTATCTATCTACCTATCTGTCTCTGTCTCTCTCTCTCTCTGTCTATCTCTCTATCTCTATTTCTCTCTCTCTCTTTTTCTCTCTGTCTCTCTCTATCTATCTCTATCTATCTGTCTCTGTCTATCTCTTTCTCTCTCTCTGTCTGTCTCTATCTCTCTATCCATCTATGTATCTATCTGTCTATCGATCTATCTCCCTCTTCCTTCCTTCCTTCCTCCCTTCCTTCCTCCCTACCTCCCTTCCTCCCTTCCTCCCTTCCTCCCTCCCTTCCTTTCTTCCTTCCTTCCTTCCTTTCTTCCTTCCTTCCTTCCTTCATTTGTACGTGTGTGTGCCTGTGTGTGTGTGTGTGTGTGTACGTGTCCATGTACGTGTGTGCGTTCGTCCGTGCGTGTTCGCTGTAGCATGTTCCGTTCCCATGGTGGCCTTCTTCTTCTGGGTGAGATCATATTTGCTTTTCTCGGTAAATGCCTTGTACCATACCTAAGGTTTTGATACCTGGATATACAAGCATACATGTAAAATAGTCACACGCACACATACACACACACACACACACACACACACACACACACACACACGTGCGCACATAGCTCTGAGCTCTCTTCCGTTGAGGGAAATAGCTGTCGATCACGAGTCCGACACGTGATCCAAGACCATGGTGAATCACACACATACACACACACACACACACACACACACACACACACACACACACACACACACACGCACATAGATCGGTCATATATGAGCTCTGAGCTCTATTCCGTGTAGGGAAATAGCTGTCGATCACGAGTCCAACACGTGATCCAAGACCATGGTGAATCACACACACACACACACACACACACACACACACACACACACACACACACACACACACACACACACACACACACACACACACACACACACACACACGCAAACGTGTGTGTGTGTGTGATTTTGTAAATTCCCGTGTGAAGAGTCTGTTTTTTTCGGCGGCTGAGGAGAGGGTAGCTTCTGTATCCATCTTGCAAAAATAGGCATCACAACCTGGACGATAGGAAGAAGTAAACCCAGTCACCCCAAATAGGAAACCGTACTATTGGTCGGCCCGGTTTCTGATCTCACGCTAAGCTTCAAAGAGGACAATAGTATCAGGTTCGAGAATGAAATAGGCAGGAACTGGTTTACCAAGAGAATGGTTAACGAAGGGAATAGACTTAGTAACCATGTAATGAGTGCTGATGATAAGATTATTCAGTTTAACACCGCGAAACTCCCCCTATCAGGAGGCTAGAACGGTGCCCCTTACAGAGGACTTCGTAGTGTAGAATGTAATGAAGTATTCCTTTAGTTCAACTCGACGATGGCAGGGTTCGAACCACCATCACCTCGTAATGGACATGGAACTGCCTAGTGTAGGCTTTATGGTCTCTTGCAGTCTCCTAGATTAGTATATTCATATGTACTTAATCCTCCAGAATTGAAAAAAAAAAATCTAATAACATTAGGAATCGGGGTTCCGGGGACTTTTTAAGTCACACTAGGGCCGTTCTTGAAACACGGCTAACTCGAAGTCGTCATGTAGGTGTGTTGTGTTGTCATGGTTACTAAAGAGCTCCTCTCTTTTTCTCTCTTTTCAGGTACGATCCGGAGACCTCCTGGCTCTTTCTTGTCACCGTCTTCGTCCAAGGTACAGTCTGTGATCACCCCCCCTTCCCCCCCGCAGTTTTCCTTCTTTCCTTCCTTCCTTCCTTCCTTCCTGCCTTCCTTCTTCCTACCTTCCTTTCTGACTTTCTTCCTTCCTTCTTTCCTTCCTTTCTGCCTTCCTGCTTTCCTTCGTGCCTTCCTTTCATCCTTCCTTCCTTTCTTCCTGTTTTTCTACTTTCTTTCCTTCTTTCCTTCCTTCCTCCCATTCTCCCTTCCTGTTTTCCTTCCTGTCTTCCTTCCTTCCTCACTTCCTTCCTTACTTCCTCCCTTCCTTCCTCACTTCCTGCCTTCCTTCCTTCTTGCCTTCCGTCCTTCCTGCCGTTCTTCCTGCCTTCCCTCCTTTCTTCCTGTTTTTCTACTTTCGTTCTTTCCTTCTTTCCTTCTTTCCTTCTTTCCTTCCTTCTTTCCTTCCTTTACCCTTCGTTGGTTCAATTTCTTTGTAACAGAAGAACATGTCCCACGCGGTGTTTGAATATAGCAAAGGAAAACAAAAAAAGGAGTGGGAGGAGATTAGTATTTTGATGTGGTAATGATCGAACCGAATCTTGAGTAGAATAGTGATATGCTCGGATGTAAATACATTTTTTTTTTTTTTTTTTTTTTTTTTTTATGAAGGAAGCTCGGCCTTCGGCCCCTATTCCATATCTGTAAAGCGAAAGAAAACCAAAAATTTTCCCTCTTTTTTTTTTTTTTTCTTTTTTTTTTCTTTTTTTTTTTTCTTATCGTCGACTTGACTTATTCCTTTCCGTGTTGGCGGGAATTCTAAGGAAACGCTTGCCACCGCTTTGCCGGTTTTTCCGCGGGTTCGTATCACTGTGGCGAAGAACTCGCCAGCTGCCTCGCAAGAAGGAAGGGAGTTGATGGTGATAGAAGACATCAACCGACGCCCCCTCAATCAAGTTAAGATTCGAAGCCGTTTCCTATCTTCCTACCGCTTGGGATTGACGGAGGGAAGGAGGGAAGGAAAGAGGGAGGGAAGAGGAAAAGAAGGAAGGAAAAGGAAAATAGGGAAGGAAGAAGGGAGGGAGGGTGGAAAGAGGGAGAGAAGGAAAGAGAAAGAGAAGGAAAGAGGGAAGGAAGAGAGAGGAAGGAAGGAGGGAGGGAAGGAAAGAGGGAGGGAAGAGGGAAAGAGGGAAGGAAGAGAGGAAGAAAGAAAGGAGGGAGGGTGGAAAGAGGGAGGAAGGGGGATGAAGGAAAGAGAGAGGAAAAAGGAGGAATGGAGGGAAGAGGGGGGAACCTCACTGGAGCAGCATTCCACGAAGGTGCGTATCCTTCTCCTCCTCCTTCTACCCCTCCTCCCGCTCTTCCTCCACCTCCTCCTCCTCCTCCTCCTCCTTCTACCCCTCCTCCCGCTCTTCCTTCACCTCCTCCTCCTCCTCCTCTTCCACCTCCTCCTCCTCCACCTCCTCCTCCTCCTCCTACCCCTCCTCTTCCTACCCCTCCTTTTCATACTCCTACCTCTCCTCCTCTTGCCTACCTCTCCTCCTTCTCGTCGTCCTCCTCCTCTTCCTCCTCCTCCTCCTCTTCCTCCTCCTCCTACCTCTGCTCCTCGTCGTCCTCCTCCTCCTCCTCCTCCTCCTCCTCTTCCTCCTCCTCTTCCTCCTCCTCCTCCTTCTCTTCCTCGTCTTTCTCCCCCTTTAACCCCTATTTCTCGTTCTCCTCCTCCTCCTCCTCTTCCTCTTTCTCCTCCTCCGCCTCTCCTCCTCCTCCTCCTCCTCTTCCTCCTCCTCCTCCTCCTCTTCCCAAGGACTACAACTTGGGAACAGGGACGACTTTGAAGTAGTTGGACACAACTTTTGCCGGTTGATCCCCGTAAGGAAATCCAAGTGAAACCATAGATTGACCGAGCGGCACGATCCAATGAAAATCAGTAGTTTCTGTTTTCGCAATGAGGATAAAATGAGCCTAGACATGTTTAAAGGGCTTAAATAATGTCCTTCTGATATTTGCACTGTAGCCCAGTGGATACCGTGACGAGCTCCTAAACAGGTGGTCCTGAGTTCGATTCCCCGGGCCTGCTGCTGCGTGCTATGTCGCGTTGGTTTCCGACACACCTGGTCAGGTGGGGAGGTGAACCAACATCGGCCTAAAATCCCTTTGCTCTATCAGGGGTTTCTCACTTCCCAGCTCGAAGCAACACAGCTCCATTCAAAAACAAATAATTAGTGTTCCAGATAATCGTTTGACGATCATCGTTGAGCGATAATCGTACCGGGCTAAACGTACCTTTCGGAGAGGAGTCGTGGCTCTCCGAGGTGGCTAGGTATGATAGCCTTTGTTGAAGCTCTTGGGAGATTTGAGGCCGTTCCATGTCCTTTACTGCCAACGCGCGATGACTCTCCCGGCGGGACTCGAACCGCCATCCATCTGGTACCCTTAGCCTTCAAACGGGTCATCCTAGTCAAATCGCCACCGGAAAAAAGAGAGAAAGAGAGAAAAAAGAGGAAGACAGAGAAATAGAGAAAGACAGAGAGTGAGAGAAAGAGATAAAGACAAGGAGAGAGAGAGACAGATAGATAGAGAGAGAGAGAGACAGAGAGAGAGAGAGAGAGAGGGGAAGAGAGAAAGACAAGGGGAGAGAGAGAGAGAGAGAGAGAGAGAGAGAGAGAGAGAGAGAGAGAGAGGGGGGGAGACAGGGAGAGAGAGAGAGAGAAAGAGAGAGGGTGGGAGGAGAGGGCTAAAATGGAGGAGGAGGTTAGAGCATCAAGCCCAGCAAGTGTTAAACCTATAATTGGTCCAGAAGACTTAGAACTTTATTTCCCATTGCGGGAGGCTTCTTTGATACCAGCCGATACTCTGATACCCAGTCCCACGAAAACTGAGAATTTCAATGTACGAGTATATGCGTGTGTGTTTGTGTGTGTGTGTGTGTGTGTGTGTGTGTGTGTGTGTGTGTGTGTGTGTGTGGGTTGGTGTGGGTGGGTGGGTGTGCGTGTGCGCGTGTGCGTGCGTCCGTGTGTGTGTTGGGGACGGGGTGGGGGTGTACATACGTGTGTGTGTGTGTGTGTGTGTGTGTGTGTGTGTGTGTGTGTGTGTGTGTGTGTGTGTGTGTGTGTGTGAATATGTGTGAGTGTGAGTGTGTGTGTATTTTACGGGAAGGGGTGCTATACTCGTGATGTCCCGTGTGTGTGTGTGTGTGTATGTGTATTTGCGTGCTTTTATATTTATGTATATACATACATACATATATATATATATATATACATATATATGTATGTATATATATATATATATATATGTATATGTATATATATATGTATATATATGTATGTATATATATATATATATATATGTGTGTGTGTGTGTGTGTGTGTGTGTGTGTGTGTGTGTGTGTGTGTGTGTGTGTGTGTGTGTGTGTGTGTGTGCGTATTTATGTATGCATTTATTCCCATGTTCATAATTCCCTAGATCCGGTAGGTTGTGGAAACACTGGACGGTTGAATCCCGAATCAGTTGTGCAAAAACAAGTTGAGACTAAATCTGCGCCAACAGGAAAAGTTGAATGCACGACCATGGGAACAACTAGTGGAGTAGGAGGAGAAGGAAGAGGGGGACGAAGAGGAGGAAGAGGGAGAAGAGGATGAGGAGGAAGAGGGAGAAGAGGAGGAGGAGGAAGAGGGAGAGGAGGAGGAGGATGAAGAGGAGGAGGAGGATGAAGAGGAGGAGGAGGACGAAGAGGAGGAGGAGGACGAAGAGGAGGAGGAGGAGGACGAAGAGGAGGAGGAGGAGGACGAAAAGGAGGAGGAGGAGGAGAAGATGTAGAAAGAGGCGAAGGTAGCCATTCCGTAAGTTAAGAGATGCGTAACACTTTGACGCTTAGACAGATGTATAACCGGCCAACCGACAGAGAGAGAGAGAGAAATAGAGAGAGATAGAGAGAGGAAGAGGGAGGAGAGAGCGATAGAGAGAAAGGGAGAAGAAGAGAGGGAGAGAGAGGTTGGGAGGGAGAAAGAGAAGAACAAAGGGAGAGGGAGAGAGTATGTGGGAGAAGGAGAGAGAGAGAGAGAGAAAGAGAGGGAGAAAGGGAGAAGAAGGGAGGGAGAGAGAGGTTGGGAGGAAGGGAGAAAGAGAAGAACAAAGGGAGAGAGAGAGCGAGAGAGTGAGCGAGAGAGAGAGAGTGAAAGAGAGGGAGAAAGGGAGAAAGGAGGGAGAGAGGTTGGGAGGAAGGGAGAAAGAGAAGAACAAAGGGAGAGAGAGCGAGAGAGTGAGCGAGAGAGAGAGAGAGAGAGCTCAAAATGTATAACACGCTGAGCCGTGGAGTAAATGCATAACGGATGTCAGCCGCCCCAGCGAGGCATCGCCGCCGCCGCCGCCGCGGCCGGACGAGGCGCGGCGCGTCGCGGCGCGTCGGCGGCGGCGGCGGCGGCGGCGGCGTTTACTACAACTGCAGCTTGGGCCGAATACATTCCCAGATTGACCAAATAAGCCCGAGGGGACCGAATTGCACTTTACCGCGCGGCGCTCTGCAACAAAGGCTCACGGCAGGAACGAGCTACGGAGGAGAGGGGCGGAGGGAGGAAGGAAGGGAGAGAGAGAGGGAAAGGGAGAGAGAGAGAGAGAGAGAGGAAGTAAAATGAGGGAGGGGGAAGGAAAGAAAGAGAAGGGAGAAAGGAAAGAGAGAAAGGGAGGAATGAAAGAGAGAGAGCGAGGAAGGAAAGAGAGAGAGAGGGAGGAAGGAAAAAGAGAGAGCGAGGAAGGAAAGAGAGAAGGGAGAAAGGAAAGGGAGAAGAGGGGAAGTAAAGAGAGAGAGCGCAAAGAAGGAAAGAGAGAGAGAGAGAGAGAGAGGAAGGAAAGAGAGAGAGAGAGAGAGAGAGAGAGGAAGGAGAGAGAGAGAGAGGGGGAGGAGTGAGGGATTGAGGGAGGAAAAAGGAAGAGCCTCTATATGTCGGGAAAGAGGAGGAGAGAAAACAAATATACGAAGGAAAAGGAGGAAGGAAGAAGGAAGAACTGACTGAAAGAAGAGGTGCCTCCCTCTCTCTCTCCCTCCCCCTCCCTCCCTCCCTCTCTCCCTTCCTCACTCACTCTCTCACTCTCTCTCTCACTCCTTCTCTCTCCCTCCTTCTCTCTCCCTCCCTCTCTCTCGCTCCCTCTCTCTCGCTCTCTCCCACCTCCCTCCTTTCCTCTCTTTCTACCCTCTTTCCCCCTTTCCATCTCTCCTCACTCTCTTCCATCCCTCCATCTCTCCCTCTCTATTTGCCCTCTTTCCTTCCCTCTATTCTTCCCTCCAGACTCTCTTCCCTCCCTCTCTCTCTCTGTCTCTTCCTGCCCTTTTTCCTTCCCTCCCTCCCTCTCTTCCTGCCCTCTTTCCATCCCTTCACACTCTCTTCTCTCCCTCTCTCTCTCTTCCTGAGGGAAGCTCTTCTATCCTCCACTAAGACGTGGAGTTGTGGAGGTCTTGAGGGAGAAATTTTGAAAGGAGGTCAGAACGGAGGGATAGCAGATATTAAAAATAATCAGCATTTTTTTTTTTTTTTTTTTTAGTAGAGATTAGTTTTTAATCGGAAGAGAGAGAGAGAGAGAGAGAGAGAGAGAGAGAGAGAGAGAGAGAGAGAGAGAGAGAGAGAGAGAGAGAGAGAGAGAGAGGAGAGAAAGAGAGAAGGGGAAGGAAGGAAGTGAAGTAGAGGGAGTTAGAAATGTAATGAGAGAGAGAGAGAGCGAGGGGAGAAAGAAGGAGAGAGGGGGAAGGGAGGAAGTGAAGTAGAGGGAGATAGAAATGTAGAGAGAAAGAGAGAGAGAGGAAGTGAAATAGAGAGAGATAGAAATGTAGGGATAGAGATAGTGAGAGACAAAGAGAGAGGGAAAGAGAGAGAAGTAGAGCGAAAGAGAGAGAGATAGAGAGGGAGAGAGAGGAAGGTAGAAAGAGATAGAGGGAAGAATGAGATAATAAAAAAGAGGAAGAGACTGGTTTATGGGCGATGAAAAAAAAATCGAAGAGAATGAATCGGTGTAGAATGGGTAGACAAAGATAGTCGATAAACGACGAGAGGAGAGAAGGGATGAGGGGAAGAACGAGTGAGGACGAGGGGAAAATAAATGGAGACGGATAGAGAGGCGGTTAAGTGAGTGAGGGGAGTGAGGGAGGGGAGGGGAGTGAGACGGCCCCAGCAAGCGAGTGAGGAATGGTTTTGGTGAGAGAGGAGGGAGTGTGTGGGAGGGAGTGAGGGGAAGAGAAGAGGGGAAAGGAAGAATCAAAAAGAGGAAGAACCGCACAGGAAGTTCGTCTTCATCTTGACGTAGAAGATGGGAGGCTGAGAAAGAAAATGGGAGATGGGAGGGTTTGAAAGGAGGGAGTGGGAGGGAGGGAGGGAGGGAGTGAGGGGAGGAGAAGAGGGGAAAGGAAGAATTAAAAAGAGGAAGAACCGCACAAGAAGTTCGTCTTCATCTTGACGTAGAAGATGGGATGCTGAGGAAGAAAGAAAACGGGAGAGGGGGTGGGCTTGAAGGAGGGAGTGTGTGGGAGGGAAAGAGGGAGTGCGAGGGAGGGAGTGAGGGGAGGAGAAGAGGGGAAAGGAAGAATTAAAAAGGGGAAGAACAGCACAAGACTTTCGTCTTCATCTTGACGTAGAAGATGGGATGCTGAGGAAGAAAGCAAATGGGAGATGGGAGGGCTTGAAAGGAGTGAATGGGAGGGAGTGAGGGGAAGAGTGAGGGGAGGAGAAGAGGGGAAAGGAAGAATTAAAAAGAGGAAGAACCGCACAAGAAGTTCGTCTTCATCTTGACGTAGAAGATGGGATGCTGACGAAGAAAGAAAATGGGAGATGGGAGGGTTTGAAAGGAGGGAGTGCGTGGGAGTGAGGGGAGGAGAAGAGGGGAAAGGAAGAATTAAAAAGGGGAAGAACTGCACAAGAAGTTCGTCTTCATCTTGACGTAGAAGATGGGAGGCTGAGAAAGAAAACGGGAGAGGGGAGGGCTTGAAAGGAGGGAGTGCGTGGGAGGGAGGGAGGGAGTAAGGGAGGGTAGGAAAAGAGGGGAAAGGAAGAGTTAAAGAGGGGAAAGAATTGCACAAGAAGTTCGTCTTCATCTTGACATAGAAGATGGGAGGCTGAGGAAGAAAGAAAACGGCAGAGGGGGAGGGTTTCATAGGAAGAAAGATGACAGAGAGGGGAAGAAGAGAAGGTGTAGGATAGGGAAAAAGATAGAAGAGGGATCAGAAGGAAAGAAGAGGAGGACAATAAATAAGGAAGAGAAAGAGAGGTGAGGTAGTAAAAGGGAAGGGGTGGAGTGAAAGAAGAAGAAGAAGAAGAAAAATCTAGAGAGGATGACGGGAGATGAAGGGTAGGGAGAAAAAAAGAAAGAAAGAAAGAGAGTGAATGAAGAATGAAGGCAGGAAGAGGAAGAGGAGGAGGAGGAGGTGAGGGATGAGAGGACGAGGAGGAATGGATGATGGTACAAGGACGCCGGGGGGGGGGGAGGGAAGATGATGGAAGAGAATTGGGATGGAAGGTGAAAAGTTCAGTGAGATTTGTGGCACAGGAAGGAAGAGGGAAGGGAAGAGGGAAAATGGTGATATGTCGAAGAGGCATATATGGAAGGGTGGGAAGGAAAGAGGGCAGGGAGAGAGGGAAAGAGGGTAGGAAGAGAAGGATGAGAGGGAAGAGAGTAGAGAGGGAGGGAAAGATAACAGGAAGAGATGGAGGGAGAGAGGAAAAGAGGACACGAAGTGAGAGAGGGAGAGAAGGAAAATGGGCAGGAAGAGAGGGAGAGAGGGAAGAGAGTCGGGAGGGAGGGAAAGATAGCAGGAAAAGAGAGAGGGAGGGAGGGAGGGAAAAAGTAGAGAGGAAGGGAAAGAGGGCAGGAAGTGAGAGAGGGAGAGAGGGAAAAAGAGCAGGAAGAGAGAGAGGGAGAGAGTGTGGAGGGAGAGAAAGAGAGAAGGAGGGAGGGAAAATGGTAAGAAAGGGGGAATGGAGGGCAGAGAGGGAGAGAGGGAGAAAAGGAAAAAGGGCAGAAAGAGAGAGAGAGAGGGGGGGTGGGGGTAGGAGGGGGAGGAAAAATGTGGAGGGAAGTAAAGAGGGCAGGAAGAGAGAGAGACAGGGAAAAGAGTGGGAGGGAGAGGAAGAGAGGGAAGAGAGTAGGGAGGAAAGGAAAGAAGAATACGGAAAAGAGAGAGGGAGGGAGGAAGTGAAGGAAGAGGGTAAGGAGAAAGAGAAAGAGG
Organism: Oratosquilla oratoria; assembly: GCF_046742065.1. Classification (NCBI taxonomy): domain Eukaryota; kingdom Metazoa; phylum Arthropoda; class Malacostraca; order Stomatopoda; family Squillidae; genus Oratosquilla; species Oratosquilla oratoria. The sequence goes on from NC_134805.1 coordinate 25,941,823, forward strand.
ACAGGAAGAGAGAGAGAGAGAGGGGGGGGGAGGGAGGGAAAAAAGGACAGGATGGTAGAGAGAGATGGGGAGGGAGTGAAGAGAGTGGGAAGGGAGGAAAGAGAGTGGGGATGGTGGGAAAGAGGCAGGATGAGAGAGAGAGAAGGGAAGGTAGGGAGGGAAGAGAGTAGTGATGGAGGGTATGGGAAACTAGATGAGAGATGTTGGCGAAAAGAGAGAAAGAGAGGCGAAGAAGGAAAAAGAGGAAGAAAATTACAAAGAGAGTCGAGTAGAATGATGGAAGAGGAAACAAAGATACTATGGGAGTCTGACTATGGGAGGGAGGGGGAAGAGGAGGAAGTGGGAGGGGAGTGGGAGGAGTATCCTGGAGGGAGTGTTCTGGGTTCTGGGAGTGGGAGGGGAGGAGTGGAGGTGAGAGAAAGTGGAGAGAGGATTTTTTTTTTTTTTTTTTTTATCTGAAAATAATCTTTTGGCGCCAGCCAGAATGCGTGGCTTAACCACCAACAAAGTCCAGTTTTGTCCCAATTTTATGAGTTTATTCTGTCTAAGTAGTCACCACACACACACACACACACACACACACACACACACACACACACACACGACTCGGTGGCGCAGTTGGTAGAACGATGAACTACTAGCATGGTGGTGCGCGTAGTGCTTGGTTCGAATCCTGCCCAGGGCCGAAATTAATTTCGGTACAGCTGCGCTTCGGGTCGTTACTCTGACTCTCGTGGGCGGGGAGTTGGGGGTGTGTGTGTGAAAGGTCATAGCATTACCCATAGATCGGACCTACGAGCTCTGAGCTCTCTTCCAGGAGGGAAATAGCTGTCGATCACGAGTCGAACACGTGATCCAAAAGACCAAGTGAATACACACACACACACACACACACACACACACACACACACACGCTATAGGTCGGATGTCGTAAATAGTGTCAACAGGATTTTTTTTTTTTTTTTTTTTTTTTTCGGTCCACGAAGGCATAAAGAGGACAAAATCATCTTGGATGGGTCAGACGAGAGCCTTTCAAGAGGGTAAAACGCTTCGGATGGTGAACGGGGTGGGGAGGAGGAGGAAGAGGAGGAAAAGGAGGAGGAGGAGGAAAAGGAGGAGGAGGTGGATGAACAGGAGGAACAAAAGGAAGAAGGGGATCAGGAAGAGGAGAAGGGGAGAGAGGAGGTAAAAGCTATGAGGAGCTATAGCTGTCATAGAGAAGGTAAAGGTTGAATTGGTGGTGGGAGACAGACAGACAGACAGACAGACAGACTGGGAGACTGAGAGGTAGACACAGACAGACTGACTGAGGGGACTGAGAGACAGACACAGACAAACCGACAGACAGACACAAACAGATAACCCGAGAGAAAGAGACAGAGAAACTGGGAGACAGACAGACAGACAGACTGGGAGACTAGAAGGAAGACACAGACAGACTGACGGGGGGGTTAGGATTAAGAGACAGATAGACAGACAGACTGGAGGGTTAGGACTAAGAGACAGATAGACAGACAGAGACTGACTGGGGTTGGGGGTTGGACATGGAGACAAACAGACTGACAGACAGACACAAACAATCAGACAGAAAGACAGACGCAAACAGACAACCCGAGAGAAAGAGATAGAGAAACTGGGAGACAGACAGACAGACAGACAGACAGACTGGGAGACTGAGAGGTAGATACAGACAGACTGACTGGGTGGGTGGGACTAGGAGATAAACAGACTGACAGACAGACACAAACAGGTAATCTGAGAGAAAGAGAGAGACTGGGAAACAGACAGACAGACTGAGAGAAAGAGAGAGACAGACAGAGAGACTAGGAGACAGACAGACGGCCTAAGAGACCTAAAAGGAGACATAAAGGGCATGGAGAACGGCGGGGAGGGGTTTGGGAGAAAAAAGAAGAGAAATGAATGTGGCAGGAGAGAGAATAGCCGGGTGACCAGCGAAAGAGAAAATAAAAAAAACGAAAGAAAATAAGAAAGAAAGAGAGAGAGAGAGAGAGAAAGAAAGAAGGGGGGAAAAGAGGGGAGGGTGATAAAGGAAGGGGAAGAGAGGGACGATGAGGAAGTATAAAGAGGGAGGAGGAAGAAGGATTGGAAGCTATGAAGAGTGAGAGAGAAAACGGAAGCGTTATAAGGCAGTTCATACACTGACGCAACCAGTTGCATGAAACCGGTCGCAACGGGTCCCTACGTTCTGTGAAACTAGTATTCTTTATACTGTATGAACATAAACATATAATTTTTCCTTTACTCGTTATTTCAGAAATGTAGGTACCTGATTGCTAGTGGGCAAACATACAAGGAATACCACTTTTACAGAATGTAGACACCTGTTGCGATTGGTTTCATGCAACTAGTTGCGTCAGTGTGTGAGCTGGCATAGAGAAGGGAAAGGAAAGACCAAAAGTAGTAGAATTGAAATATGTTGTTTCAATATTATGAAGAAAAATGATAAATGTAACAATAATACGGGAATTAGAAGAAAGATGAGAAGTAGAAAGATGAGGACAAGGGGAACGAGAAGAAGAAGAAGAAGACGAGGAAGGAAGAAGAGAAGACGATGGAGTGTTAAAAAGGTTCAATAAATGAAATGCTTTGAGGTACATGAGGGAGAAGGAAAATGAAGATGATGGTAATGAAGGGGAGTGAAAATGAGGGCGAGGAGGAGGGGAAAGAGGAGGTGAAGAATGGGGAGGAGCTGGCATGGGGAAAAGGGGAATGACGAGGAAGAGGAGGAAGAGGAAGAGGGCGAGGAGGAGTAGGGGAAAGAGGAGGAGAAGGATGGGGAGGAGCTGGGGTGGGGAAAAGGAGAAAGACGAGGAAGAGGAGGAAGAGGAAGAGGGCGAGGAGGAGGAGGTAAGGATGGGAAGGAGGAGGAAGAGGAAGGTGAGGAGGAGGGGAAAGAACTAGAGAAGGATGAGGAGGAGTTGGAATGGGGAAAATGAGAAAGACGAGGAAGAGGAGGAAAGCAGATACGAGAAGAAGAGGAAGAAGGCGAGGAGGAGGTGAAGGATGGGGAGGAGCTGGAATGGGGAAAAGAATAAAGACGAGGGAAAGAGGAGGAAAACAGACACAAAGGAGGAAGAGGAAGAGAAGGTGAGGAAGAGAGGAAAGAAGAGGAGAAGGATGGGGAGGAGCTAGAGTGGGGAAAAGGAGAAAGACGAGGAAGAGGAGGAAAACAGACACAAAAGGAGGAAGAGGAAGGTGAGGAGGAGGGGAAAGAGGAGGAGAAAGATGAGAAGGAGCTAGAGTGGGGGAAAGGAGAAAGACGAGGAAGAGGAGGAAAATAGACAGGAGGAAAAGGAAGAGGAAGGGGAGGAGGAAGAGGGCGAGGAGGAGTGGAAAGAGTAGGAGAAGAATGGGGAGCTGGAATGGGGAAAAGGAGAATGACGAAGAAGAGGAGGAAAACAGACACGAGAGGAGGAAGAGGAGGAGGAGAAAGAGCAGGAGAAGGATGAGGAGGAGCTGGAATGGGGAAAAGTAGAAAGACGAGGAAGAGGAGGAAAATAGACACAAGAGGAGGTAGAGGAAGAGGAAGGTGAGGAGGAGGGGAAGGAGCAGAAGAAGGATGGGGAGGAGCTGGAATGGGGAAAAGGAGAAAGACGAGGAAGAGGAGGAAAATAGACACAAGAGGAGGAAGAGGAAGAGGGAGGAGGAGGAGAGGGAGGAGGTGGAGATGTGGACAAGGGTTAGGGAGGAAGGAAGAGAAGGTTAGGTAGGGTGGGGGTAGGGTGGTGATGTCCTGTGGAGTTAATGGATAGATGGAAATGACTGTGGACGAGGTGAAGGCTAAGAAGAGTAAAGAAGATGAAGCAGATGTTGGGGGAGAGGGAGGGAGTGGAAGGAGGGAGAGAGGGAAACAAAAGAGATCAGCGGAAATGGAAAATAGAGTGAGAGGGTGAGGGTGGGGGTGGGGGAGAAGGGGAAGGGGAGAGGGAAATAGAACGGGTGAATTGATTGGGAGATAGTTGAAAAGGGAGAATGAAGAGGTAGGGAGAATGGAAAATGAAGGAGACTACAGGGGAAAAAAGAGGGAGAGGGGTTGGGCACTGTACAGTGATAACTATAGGGAGGATGAAACAAATCCTCCATAGAAAACTGTTGCACTGAGAAAGAGAGAGAGAGAGAGAGAGAGAGGGTTGGGGCATTGTACAGTGATAACTATAGGGAGAATGAAACAAATCCTCCATAGAAAACTATTGCACTGAGAAAGAGAGGGAGAGAGAGAGAGAGAGAGGGAGAGGGTTGGGGCACTGTACAATGATAACTATAGGGAGGATGAAACAAATCCTCCATAAAAAACTGTTGCACTAAGAAAGAGAGAGAGAGAGAGGGAGAGGGGTTGGAGCATTGTACAATGATAACTATAGGGAGGATGAAACAAATCCTCCATAGAAAACTGTTGCACTGAGAAAGAGAGAGAGGGAAAGAAAGAGAGAGAGAGAGAGAGAGAGGGTTGGGGCATTGTACAGTAATAACTATAGGGAGAATGAAACAAATCCTCCATAGAAAACTGTTGCACTGAGAAAGAGAGAGGGAGAGGGGTTGGGGCATTGTACAATGATAACTATAGGGAGGATGAAGCAAATCCTCTATAGAAAACTGTTGCACTGAGAAAGAGAGAGAGGGAGAGAGAGAGAGAGAGAGGGTTGGGGCATTGTACAGTGATAACTATAGGGAGAATGAAACAAATCCTCCATAGAAAACTATTGCACTGAGAAAGAGAGGGAGAGAAGGAGAGAGAGAGAGAGAGAGAGAGAATCACTTGACAGCATGACTGACTGAGAGTAATGTAGAGGAGGGTCGAATGGGTGAATGAACGAGGAAAAGGAAAGAAGGAAGGACGGAAGGGGGGAAGGAGGAAGGAAGGAAGGAAGGGCGAGGGGGCCCCGGACTGCCCTGTGGCGATAACGACAAGAACAGTGCCAAATTTACATAAACAAAACTGGATGACAAGAAAGGAAGCCTGAGAGTGAAAACGGGGAAGAGGAGGACCGGATGAGGTGTGTGTGGGGGGGGGGGCGTGTGTGTGTGTATGTGTGTGTGTGTGGGGGGGGGGTGTGTGTATGTGTGTGGGGGGGCGTGTGAGTGTGTGTGTGTGTGTGTGTGCGTATGTGTTTGTGGGTGTGTGTGTGTAGTGTGTGTTTGTGTGTGTATGTAGTGTGTGTTTGTGTGTGTGTGTGTAGTGTGTGTGGGGTGTGTGTGTGTGTGTGTGTGTGTGTGTGTGTGTGTGTGTGTGTGTGTGTGTGTGTGTGTGTGTGTGTGTGTGTGTGTGTGTGGAGGAGGGGTCAAGTTAGGGGGGACTAGGAAAGGAGAAGAGATTGTGGGAAAGATGGGGAGTAATGGGAAACGTGGGGGAATGTGGGAAAGGTGGGGGATTGTGATAAAAGTGGGAGGGATTGTGAGAAAGGTTGAGGGATTGTGGGAAAGGTAAGGGAACTGTGGAAAAGATGGGGGATTGTGGGAAAGGATGGGGAAATTGTGGGAAAGGTGGGGGATTAAGGTAAAGGTGGGGAAGATGGAAGGGACTGTGGGGAAGGTGGGGGATTGTGGGAATGGTGGGGGATTTTTGGGAAAGGTGGGAGGGATTGTGGGGAAGGTGGGGGATTGTGGGAATGGTGGGGGATTTTTGGGAAAGGTGGGAGGGATTGGGGATTTTGGGAAAGATGGGGGGGTTGTGGGAAGGGTGGGGGATTTTTGGGAAAGGTGGGAGGGATTGTGAGAAGGATGGGGGATTTTTGGGAAAAGTGGAGAGATTGTGGGAAATGTTGTGCGGATTGTGGGAAAAATGGGATAGAGTTGTATGGGACAACCCCCTTCCACACATGACAACTTCTTTATATCTTGTTCCACCTAAGGCCCTGTTCACACTAGCGGTTTGAACCGTGCGGAAACCGCGGCGATACCACATAGTCAAGGAAAACCTCTGCCGCTATGTGTGAACGCCTTATTTGAATTACATTGTAATTAAACCGCAGTGGTTCAAACCGCGGCGGTTGAAACCGTTAGTGTGAACAGGACCTAAGACCAGGTGACAGGATCTCGAGGAGCATCTGAAGGAGGAGGAGGAGGTAGAGGAGGTGGTGGTGGTGGTGGTGGTGGTGGTGGTGGTGGTGGTGGTGGTGGTGGTGGTGGTGGTGGTGCCCTCATCACCACTGCCTCCGGGCACCATCACACTAGGTTATTTTTCCTCCAACCTCCAATTAATTTACAGTACAGCCTACCTCCATCAATTTTTCCGTCGAAGAATCACAGTTCCAAACCATTCTGTTTTTTCATCAAAAATACATAGATATGCTGAAGGAAAATTATTTTCCTCCAGCATATCAGATTTCTTCCCGAAAGCCGCGGGCTGCAAATATGCTCCAACAGTCGGAGGAAAAATAGCCCAGTGTGATAAGCCCTCAGGAGCTCACAAAAATGCCTCCTGCCCTTGGCAAGAGCAAAATCTTTGAATGACGCCACTTTGCTCAAGGACACGAAGAATCTAGTTGTACCTAGTTTGGACCTAATGGGACTTGATCAAGAAGACGGGGAGAGAAAGGGTGAAGGAAGGGTTTAGGAGGTAGGCGAAGAGGAGGAGGAGGAGGAAGAGGAGGAGGAGGAGGAGGAGGAGGAAGAGGAGGAGGGATCAAGACAAAATGCCTCTTACAGGGGGAGGAGGAAGGCAGTGTACAGTGAAGAATGCGCAGCACAGGTAGTATAGGAAGAGGAGGAGGAGGAGGAGGAGGAGGAGCCTATCAGGTAAAGGCGATGTACGGAAAAGAAAATTGCAGAAAGCGGTTGAAGGGGCGGTGGCGGCGGCGGTTGCGGTTGCGGCAGCGGCGACGGCAAAAGGGGGTATAAAGAGTAAGCGTCGTCATTACCTTGGTACATAAAGAGTGAGTCGGATGAGGCAAATTTGGCAGACTGCCATCACCGAAGGAAAGAGGTGGGAAGTGCCCAGAATAGCGGTTTAAGGAAGAAGGTAAAGTGGAAGAGTTTGCAAAAAAAAAAAAGAGAGAGAGAGAGAGAAAGAGAAAGAGAGAAACAGACAAATAGATACAGTGGAAGAGTTTTGCTCCCCCCCCCCCAAAAAAAAAAAAGACAAACAGATGCAGTGAAGAGTTGGCCAAAGAAAAAAAAAAGAGAAACAGACAAATAGATAGAGTGGAAGAGTTGGCCAAAGAAAAACAGGAGAGAAACGGACAAACAGATACAGTGGAAGAGTTGGCCAAAAAAAACAAAAAAAAGATAAACAGATACAGTGGAAGAGTTGGCCAAAGGAAAAAAAAAGAGGAACAGACAAACAGATACAGTGAAAGAGTTTGCCAAAGAAAAAAGATAAACAGACAAATAAATACAGTGGAAGAGTTGGCCAAAAAAAAAAAAGAGGAAGAGATAAAGACAGAGGGAAGGAGAGAAAGAGAAATGAACAGCCTATGTAAAGATCTGTATGGAAGAAAAGACTGAAGAACTCGGTTAAAAAGACAAAATAACAGAAAATTATGACAGAATGAGAAAATGAAAAAAGGAGGGATGTGCCGAGAAGAGGGGTTCTTCATTTAAACGAGGAAGAGGTTGAATGAGGCGGAAATAATTGAGCACTTAATATGAACCAAGTATACATTAGGTCCTCACGTGACGAAAGATGTGTTATCAGTGTTATGAAAGGAGGGGGGAAATGCACTTGATGTTCAGAAAGAGTGTCGGGGTCCTCGAAAAGAATGAAAGGGAATAAAGAAGTCAAACGTGAAAAGAACGGAGAGCAGAATTGGGACGAAAGGGTGTGAGGGATTTTAGTGTATCATAAAGACAGGTGGTGCAAGACTAAAGTAAACACGCCAAAGATAAAGGCCTTATATCCACACACACACATACACGCACGAGGGGGGAGAGGGGGCACGCACACACACACACACACACACACACACACACACACACACACACACACACACACACACACACACACTTACAGATGCACTTAAATAATCACTTAGATACACAATTGCGTACACATTGTACACACATAAACATACATAAACACACACACACACACACAAGCGCGCACACACACACGCGCACACACACGCACACACACACACACATTCACACTTACCTAAATAATCACTTGATACACAATTACATAAACACACACACACACACACACACACACACACACACACACACACACACACACACACACACACACATTCACACTTACACACTTAAATAATCACTTGATACACAATTACATACACACTTACTGTACACACACGCACGCAGGCACGCACGCACTCACGTACACACACACATTCACACTTATATACACACCTAAATAATCACTTAGATACACAGTTACACACACACTTACTGCACACACACTGTTATCTTCTTAATGGAGTTAGATCCTTTTGAATGGGTTTAGATCCCACTAATATGATCCGAATCCTCTAAAAAGAACCCAACCACCTTAAAAGGGGTTCGTTAAAAAGGATCCAAACCCCTTAATGGTAATAGTAATGTAACACACAAGGAGAAACAGATCAAGGACATTATTTTATTTATCATTATTTACTTTATTATAGTTTTTATTTTTTTTCTTCTAAATTTATTCATTTATATATTTATTTATTTATTCATTTATCATTATTATATATTTTTTGCATCCGACCTTGATATGGACCAAAAGGTCTCCTGTCAGCATGTTCCACCTTTGTGATCCTTTGTAACAACCAAATCAGCGAGCTGCTTTGTTTGCTGATGTATGTTTCTCTTTTCTTTTATTTTCTTTTTTTGTTGTTGTTTTATTTTTGTTGTTTTTGTTTTTGTTTTTTGTTTCCGATCTTGACATAAACCGTAAAGTCACCCCTCCACCCTCCCCACCATGTCGTTGTCGTCGTCTTCTTCTTCTTCTTCTTCTTCTTATTTGACCATCTTAATACCTTTCGATTTGTGTGTGATACATCACTTCCACTGTGATACGTCAGAGTATCATTTCGGAATTATAGAGGTCCCTAAGGCCTTGACCTCATCTCACTTACATTATACTCATTAGGTTAATACATTACTTAATTGCGATTTTATCGCACTATAATCTTTATGCATAATTGATGGTCCTCGCTGGCTGGCTGGCTGGCTGGCTGGCTGACTGGGAGAGATTTGACGTCACAACTATATTTTGTCTTGATCCAAAAACCAACTGAAGCAACAAATTAAAATATTTTTGCTTTTTAAGACAGTCATCCTCCCTCCTCCGTAGTAAGCATGAAATTAACAACAGAGAAAATTTATATGAATGATGATACTGACCGTTGATTAGCTGCCCGCTGACGTCATGTCGTCGACAGACGTGCCATTTTGCCAGATGTATGATGATGATGACTCTTTGTTTTCACAGAAACTTATAATTCTTAATATTACTGTAAAAGGAAAAACCGATGCTGAGATGGAACTTTGGTGAGCTAGGAGGCGGGGAGAATGGTCCCGTCCTCCATTTCCAGCAAAAGCACCTGACCACTTTTGATTGTGAAGCGAAGAATACCGCCATGAGTGAAAAATGCCAATACGTACACACACACACACACACGCACACACACACACACACACACACACACACACACACACACACACACACACACACACACACACACACACACACACACACACACACACACACACATATATATATATATATATATATATATATACATATATATATGTATATATATATATATGCTAATAAGAACACGGGTACGTGTGTTCACTTATGCAAAGTAGACCACTTGGTAAAAGAAACTAACGAAGCAGAGCGCTTTCGTATATTACATCTCGTACTTGTTGCACTGAAGATGTAATATACGAAAGCGCTCTGCTTCGTTAGTTTCTTTTTCCAAGTGGTCTACTTTGCATATATATATATATATATATTGGGAAGGTGGAAAGGGAAAGCCACGGGTCATGATCTGATCATTGAGTTTAATTACTGACCGGTTTCGCTCTTAGCTTCTTCAGAGGAATGTGTTTCTCTCATAGTTTCTTGAAAGAAATGTCTTTCCTGACCGGTCTCCTTTTTAAGAAGCCAAAAGCGAAACCGGTCAGGAATAAAATTCCTCTTAAGAAACTAAGAGCGAAACCGGTCTGGAATAAAATTCCTTTTAAGAAACTAAGAGCGAAACCGGTCTGACATTCCTCTAATGAAGCTAAGAGCGAAACCGGTCAGGAATTTTCCCTTTCCACCTTTCTGAATCTGGCACAATGTCTCAACAAACACACACACACACACACACACACACACACACACACACACACACACACACACACACACACACACACACACACACACACACACACACACTTCTCCTTTACGCATGGGGGGACTTAGAGGTGGGGTCGCCGATTTAATGAAGCGGCCTTGCTGTGGATGTGCTGTGTCTTGCGACACTGCTTCTGACCCAGGCCAGTGACAAGGTGCAGGGATGACCCGTCATCCAGGAGGTGCTAAGATAAGAGGGAGGGTGGAGGGGTGTGGAGTGTATTCAGGGATGGAATGGGTGGGAATGATTTTATGCCTTTTCCTTTTTGGCTACCTCCCTTGTAAGGGGAAAAAAGCCTTGGTATATGTATGTATGTATGTATGTATGTATATATGTATATATATATATTATATATGATATATATATATATATATATATATATATATATATATATATATATATATATGTATAATATAATGTGAGGTACTATTCCTTTTCACTGCTCTATACTGGACTTCCTTGTTTTGCTAGAGACTAAATCTTGAAACAAGATGCACACCCGTGCCTCTGCTGAAGGCAACCTTTGTGAAATATCTCTTCGGCTTTGGACGAGAAGGAACGGGAGGAGAAGGAAGAGAAGGAGGAAAAGGGAGAGAAGGAACAGGAGGAGGAGGTGGAGGAAAAGGAACAAGAGGAAGAGGAGGAGGAGGTGGAGGAAAAGGAACGAGAGGAAGAGGAGGAGGAGGTGGAGGAAAAGGAACAAGAGGAAGAGGAAGAGAAGGAAAAGGAGGAGGATGTGGAGGAGGAAAAGGAGAAGAAGGAAGAGGAGGAGGAGGAGGAGGAGGAGGTGGAGTAGGAAAAAAGAAGGAAGAGGAGGAAAAAGAAGGGGGGAGAAGGAGGAGGAAAAAAGAAGAAGTAGGAGGAAGAGGAGAAGGAGGAAAAGGAAGAGAGGGAAGAGGAGGAGGAGGTGGAGGAAAAGGAGCAGGAGAGAGAGGAGGTTGTGAAGGAGGAAAAAGAGAAGAAGGAGGAGGAGGAAAAGGAGAAGAAGGAGGAGGAGGAAGAGAAATAGGAAGGGAAGAAGGAGGAGGAGGAGGAATAGGAAGTGGCGTAGGAGGAGGAGGAATAGCAAGTGGAGGAGGAGGAGGAGGTATAGGAGGAGGAGGAAAAGTAAAGGAGTAGGAGGAAAAGAGGAGTAGGAGTACGAGAGGAAATAGGAGGGGAAAGAGAAGGAGCGTGAGGAGGAGGGAGAGGAGGTATAGGAGGTCCCCCATGTTTTTTTTTTTTTTTTTTTTTTTTTTTTTTTTCTTCTTCACACCACCTGTTCCCATCCTACTAAGCCTCATTACATTGGCCTAGGACGTCTGATATCTGCCTGACGAGGCCTTGTTATGTTGGACTTTGTGCATTATTCAATAACATCGTTATACGGTGACCCTTGGCGATACCTGAAGACGACGAGACATCGACCGGAACGTAGCGACGTGACGTCATTAGTCTACGAATCCAGCTCTCCGGTCTCGTTAGAGTCTGCCACGTCACATGTCGACGTCTTGCGAGGCCTCATTAAGGCTTTATCACACTGGGCTTATTTTCCTCCGACTGTTGGAGCAGATTTGCAGCCCGTGGCTTTCTGGAAGGAATCATATATGCTGGAGAAAAATATATTTCCACCAGCATATCAAATGACGTGGGTATGTGCATAGGATATTTTTTTTGTCATCATTTTAAATTTTCCTTTTCATACATATATATATATATGTATATATATATATATATATATATATATATATGTATATATATATATATATACACACATATATATATATATATATATGTTTATATATATATTTTTTTTCATCCCCTTTGTTTCCCCATTAACTCTGCGATCTTCAAATATCAATTGGCCTAAGTGGCGATATAACCTAACCTAACCTTCTCCTCTTTCAGCTGATTGCCCTCCTCTTGAAGTTGGTCAGTTTCAGTTCTGTAAATCATTAATTGAAGCCGCTGTTCCTAAGAGGCATCCTCAATCTTTCATGCCGGATTCCTGTTCAGAACATTAAGAGCTCTCAGCAATTCTCTCACTTCAAGACATACTTAGATCATGCTCTCCTGGGATCAGTTCTTTAGAGAGTGAGGAGTGTGTGTGTGTGTGTGTGTGTGTGTGTGTGTGTGTGTGTGTGTGTGTGTGTGTGTGTGTACGTGTTTAGTGACTGTGAACAAGGTAAACGTATAGGGAGGTTGGTCTGTGTATGATGTATCATATGTATTAGTATGAACATCTTTTGCTAAATATAGAGAAAAATACACTCACTCACACACACACACACACACACACACACACACACACACACACACACACACACACACATATATATATATATATATAGTATATTTATATATATATATATATATACATATATATATATATATATATATATATATATATGTGTATATATGGACTTGAGTGTGAAATGGACATCATTTGAATCCCCATCGCCCCATTTTGATGATAAGACCCTTTCACCTCGAAATTACGTGAGAGCCGACCTTATTTCACGCCTCTCCTGCTGCTCCTTCACCTCTTTCTGCCTACCTCCCCCTCCCGCCTCCTCCTCCCCCTCCCGCCTCCTCCTCCTCCCGACTCCTCCTCCTCTTCCTCCTTCGCCTCCTCCTTCTCCCGCCTCCTCGTCCTCCCTCCTCCTCCCCACCTCCTCGCCTCCTCCTCCTCTTCCCGCCTCCTCCTCCTCCCGACTCCTCCTTCACTTCCTCCTTCGCCTCCTCCTTCTCCCGCCTCCTCGTCCTCCCTCCTCCTCCCCACCTCCTCGCCTCCTCCTCCTCCCGACTCCTCCTTCTCTTCCTCCTTCGCGTCCTCCTTCTCCCGCCTCCTACTTCTCCCGCCTCCTCGTCCTCCCTCCTCCTCGCCTCCTACCGCCTCCTCCTGCCCACCTCCTTGCGTCCTCCTCCTCCTCCTATTCCTCCTCATCCTCCTGTCCTCACCCGTGTTGCCTGACCTTTGCTTTTATTTACACATTCTCCTCTGTTATTGCCTTTTGCTTGCTTATCATTATATGTTCTTGCGTCTTCCCAACAGCATACCTTGTGAAGCCGCCAACGCCTCCGCCATTCGCAAATTCTTTTGTTTTTGAGGAGGAGGGTAGACTCTGCGTCCTTTCTTTGCATTGAAGAGAGTCCGTTTCCTTTACTCTTTTTTTTATGCCGCCACCCGTTCAAGATTTTTATTTATTTATTCATTTATTTATTTTTTATGACTACCGTCCAGCGACCTTTGTCCAACCGAAGAAAGCCTCTGGATCCTCACAAGGACCGAAGTGCACCTCGACGACGCTCCCCTGCGAAGAGTGAAGTCATACTATACGTCCGCGTTTTCAAAAAGGGAGGTTCTTGAGCCGCAACCAACCAACCTACCGACGGCAAAGGGAGGCTGATGCAGAGGAGGGTCATATATATACCCGGAGGTCCACTCCCCCCAAAGTCCCCCATTCCCCCAGTCCCCCCCTCCCTATTCCTCCATCCCCCCCCCCCTCCCTATTCCTCCACTGTCCGTGAGGGGGATCCTCAGGGACTGTCCAGGTGCTTTGATCTTGGCGCCGTCCCTGTGGTGTCCAAAGAGTAGTCTGTCATTTCGCTCTTAACACTTCGGATGCTGAGTCTTGGGGGAGGGAGGGATCCAAGGGGGAGGGGGCGGAAGAGGGTGCTTGCCATGGCTTGTTAGACCTTAAGAACATAAGCATGAAGGAGGCTGCAAGAGACCGTAAGGCCTACACTAGGCAGTTCCATGTCCCATTCCACCTATTATCCCTATCCATAAAGTTATCTAATCTTCTCTTAAGGCAACCAATAATTTCAGCGCCCACTACATTGTTACGAAGTTTATTCCATTCATTAACTACTTTATTGGTAAACCAGTTTTTGCCTATTTACCAATAGACATTTAGGCAACAGCAAGAATGGACGTACAAGGCGATCCCATTCCAGAACGGGTGAAAGACGGTATTTCTTCTTCCATACCGTGTTGCACTCCACAGCGGGTCAAGGGTGATGCAGACAAGGTCATCATATCAAGACACCAAGGTATAAGGGATATAAATTGGATAAACTTAGGTTTAAAAATTAAATGGTCAAGAACTGGTTTACCAATAGAGTAATTAGCGAATGAACTAGACTTAGGTACCATTTAGTGAGCGCTGAAATTTCTGGTTCTTTTAAGAGAAGATTAGATAAATTTATGGATAGTGATGATGAGTGGTAAGGAACCTGGAACTGCCTTGTGTAGGCCTTATGGTCTTTTGTAGTCTCCTTTATTCTTATGTTCTTATATCTTTTTTTTTTTCCGCATGATCCTATTGCTCTCTGCGTTGTGGTGCTGTGGAACATTTGCACTTCCATGGGCCTTTTTCAGACCCTGTGACCCTCACTTGCTGGTCTCTTCACAAAAACGCGCGTTCCTCTCTCTCTATCTCTCTTTTTGTGAAAATAAGGAAAAAGAGCATTTATGCTCCTTACCTCTAGTTTCTAAAGTCGCCATGTCATTATTAGCGCTCACATTCTTCTTCTTCTTCTTCTTTTTCTTCTTCTTTTTCTTCTTCTTTTTCTCCTTCTACTACTATTACTACTACTACTACTACTACTACTACTACTACTACTACTACTACTACTACTACTACTACTACTACTACTACTACAACAACAACAGCGATCTCGTTTCTTTCTTTCTTTTCGAAGTCGAGCCGTTTGGCCAGGCTGAGCAGGGAAGGAAAATCTTAGCTGTGTCGACTTCGTAGAGTTCTTCGTTCGGGCGTTCGAATCACGGCTCCTCACAAGTCCGCGCCAGAGGTCGGCCCTCCCCGGCCAATTGTTATGCTCGTTTTCGCACAAAGAGCGACAAAGGGCCTCTAAAGGGCACAAAGAGGAAGTTCCTGTCAAAATATCGCTCCTGGGAGGACTGGGAAGAGGCGGACGTACGACGCATTCAGAGTGGAGTGCCAGAGGAGGGAAAGAAGGTCTGCATAGCTTCACCTCTGATGGAGAGAAAAATAGAGGGAGAGAGGAAGAGAGAGAGAGAGGGGGGAGGAAGAGAGTGAAGGAGAGAGAGAGGGAAGAAGAGAGAAAAGGAGAGAGAGAGAGAGGAAGAAAGAAATGGGGGGGAAGGAGGGAGGAAAGGAGGGAGAATTTCTGTTGGGAGAAAAGGAAGAAGCCAAGGAAGGAAGGATGCGCGTTGGGCACTGTGTGGAGGGAGTGGGAGAGGAGTGGGGGTGGGAGTGTGATGCAGGGGGGGGTGATGGGGGGGGTTGCAGATGTTGCCAATGAAGGTGCTTTCTCCTCTCGGCGACCCATGACAACGCAAGTAACCTTTTCGTTATTCTGGTAATTACGAAGTCATTCCAGAAGCCTTCACGAAGTAATTCCAGAGCCCTTCTTCGGACCCTTTCAGGCGATGTGCAATTAGATTACATTTCTCGGGTAATTATGGCTTGCGGCGGCGGCGGCGGCGGCGGCGTGACAGGATCTGATTTACGGCGATGATGACCCGATATCATCTTGCGAAGTGGAAGGGTCGCTGGTCTCCGGAAAGATAAACTTGCCGTGAACAATGTCCTCGGCGATGAACGCGGGAATGAAAGCGAACTATGATGAGGCCGGATGCGGACAAACAGCAACAGACCTATTGGTCCTTATACGTTTTTTTATTTCTATTGTATAGGAATGCATAATTCGAGTCGGGGATTTGCAGCTAAGTGTTGAGATTTTTTTTTTTATTATTATTTTTTTTTTATCTCGACAATGGAACAATCGATGACGTTAGATGGTAGACGAAGAGGAAAAGGAAAAGGAGGAGTAAGAGGAAAAGAAGGAGGAGGAGGAAGAGGGGAAGGGGGTGGTGGTGGTGAGGAGGTGGTGGTGGAGGAGGAAGAGGGACTTTATTTACAGGTGGAGCCCGAAGGAGTTTCCTCAACAGAAACGACGGGTCAGTTGAAGACTTCTTCTTCGTCTTCTTCTTCTTCGCGTTCTTCTTCTTCTTCGCGTTCTTCTTCTTCTTCACGTTCTTCTTCTTCTTCTTCGCGTTTTTCTTCTTCGCGTTTTTCTTCGCGTTCTTCTTTTTATTCTTCCTCCTCTTCTTTGCGCTCTTCTTCGCGTTTGTCTTCGCGTTCTTCTTATTTTTCCTCATCTTCTTTGCGTTCTTCTTTGCGTTCTTCTTCTTCGCGTTCTTTTTCTTCTTCTTCGTGTTCTTCTTATTGTTGTTCTTTGCATTTTTCTTCTTCCTCTTCTTCCTCTTCTTCTAAACGTTCTTCTTCTTCTTCTTCACGTTCTTCTTCTTCGCGTTTTTCTTTTTCTTCTTCGCGTTCTTCTTCTTCGCGTTTTTCTTCTTCGCTTTCTTCTTCTTTGCGTTCCTCTCCTTAGCGTTCTGCTTCTTCGCGTTACTTCTTCTTCGCGTTCTTCTTCTTCTCCTTCTTCTCCTTCTTCTCCTTCTTCTCCTTCTCCTCCTTCTCCTCCCTCTCCTCCTCCTCCTTCTTCTCCTTCTCCCCCTTTTTCTCCTTCTCCTTCTCCTCCTCCTCCTCCCCCTTATCTTCCGGAGTCCCCGCTGTCGCGCCTCCGTCTCGGCCTCCTCCCTGGAGGCCAGAGGCCCATTCAGCGAGTGGGGATCGTGTTTAAAAATACGAAATTGGGAAATAAACGCTGGACGGTCCCTTTGTCACTCAGATGCGCCCAACCTTTTCACCAACGCCTTCCTCCAAGGATGGATGGAGGATCCGTACATGCGCCTCTACGACTGGGACCAGAATGATTTATGTTTGGGTCCTTTATGTACACATATGCTGTGTGTGTGTGTGTGTGTGTGTGTGTGTGTGTGTGTGTGTGTGTGTGTGTGTGTACATGCGTATATGTAAATGTATACGTATATGTGCACGTGTGTGCGTTTATATATGGATATGAATGTGTACCTTCATGTGTGTCTGCACATGTATGTGTAAATGTATATGTATATGTGTAATTATATGTATACATTTATATGTATACGTACATGAACATGTATATGTATGCTATCCATACATCAGTGAAACAAGTAGGCTACCAATCTAGCAATTCCTAACTATAAATAAACAAATATACTCGGATATGATATATATATATATATATATATATATGTATTTATATATGTATATATATATATATGCATATATATATATATATATACATATATATATATATATATATATATATATATATATATAGAGAGAGAGAGAGAGAGAGAGAGAGAGAGAGAGAGAGAGCCATATCCGTGCCGTGTCGTGTCGTGCCATGTCGTATCGTGTCGTGTCGTGCCGCCTTGTACCACATTCTCCAACTTGAAGTTGCCCAGTCGGCCGAGCCAGGTCGAGCCTTGAACCCCGAGACTCTGGCAGGAGGTAGGAAGAAGAAGAAGGAGGAGGAGGAGGAGGAGGAGGAGGAGCAGGAGGAGGAGGAGGCAGTGGCGGTGTTGGCCACACAACGTAACAACTGGCTATCCAATCTCTTCGAAGAGCTGGGCTACAAATCCCTGGAGGATTCGAAATGTGTCGCCTGACCGCGGACCATGTCGAACCGCAGCCGCCGCCGCCGCCGCCGCCGCAGCCGCTCACCGCGAGAAAGAGAGAGAGAAGAGAGAGGTCAGGTGACCTTAGACTTGATTCCTTGTCAGCGGCCGCGGATCTTTGAATCTCTTCCACCCTTTCCTGACCTCGATTCGGGGTGTATCCCGGCCCGCCTCTCCCCGTCTGTTTTAAGGCGTTATCACACAGAGTTATTTTTCCTCCGACTGTTGGAGCAGATTTGCAGCCGCTTTCGGGAAGGAACCTGACATGCTGGAGGAAAATAGTTTTCCTCCAGCATGTCAAACGACGTTCCGTGTAAATTGTTAAGAAAACAAAAATAGTTTGCCATAGCAAACTTACAGCGGAAAAAGTTTTCTGAAGGTGGGGGGTACCGCCGATTAATCGGAGGTTGGAGGAAAATTAGCCCAGTGTGATAACCCCTTTGGGATCTCCGCCAGTGAGCAGGTCCGGATCCTCGGAATGAAATCACAGAAATGTGACGTCATGCCGTCTCTCTGCTTGAATCCGCCCCCCGGACTCATAATTCAACCCAAGGGGTGAAACCACCCGGACACTTCCACAGGACTTAAACCCCGGGGGAGGGGGGAGGGGGGGTGGGGGGTAGTTGGTACTTCGAATTGTAGTTCAGAAATCGTCTTTACCCGGCCACCGGTTCCTGTAAGCTAATTATTTATAATTCCTCTATCGTTCGCCAAAACAGAAACTTGAAACATCCCAGTTGGACTACTTTGCCCGAAATGAAGAAATGGTCATCGTCAATCATTTACCAGTGTCAGCAAGATAAACTGATAGTGTAGGATAGGGCGCGTGTGTGTGTCCTTGCGTGTGTTCGTGCGTGCGTCCCTTCGTCCGTGTGTGCGTGTGTTCGTGCGTGCGTCCGTTCCCATGAATTCGAGACGCCCTCACAGACCAGACTAAGAAATCTTATCCCAGATTTAGTCACTTCCCTCATTAACCTGAACACTGTGATCATATGACCTCTTTCTATTCTTTCTTTGAATGTGTGTGTGTGTGTGTGTTTGCCTGTATTCGTGTATGTCTGTGTACTATAATAACATAAGAATGAAGGAGACTGCAAGAGACCATGAGGCCTACACTAGGCAGTTCCATATCCATTACCACCTGTTATCTCCATCCTTAAAGTTGTCTAACCGTTTCTTAAAATATGTATTTGTATGTGTATGTGTGTATGTGTGTGTGTGTGTAAGTGTGAGTGTGTGTGTGTGTGTGTGTAAGTGTGAGTGTAAGCATACACGTGTGTGTTATGTGTTTGTATTTTTGTGTTTCTCCAAAAATGCAAGATCATATACAGTACATGAGTGAGTGTCTCTTGTGTTGACAGGAGGTCGAGGAGGATAGAAGGAAGCTGGGTCATGACCTCGGGTTCGGGTCGGGTCGGGTCGGGTCGGGTCGGGTCAGGGGGGGGACCAACTTCCAGCCGCTCGAGGAAAGGGCTTCCAGAATTGGCGCGGACAGAATTTTTTTTTTTTTTTTTTTTTTTTTTGTAAGGAGTACAGAACGGAGTAGAGGAGGCAATAAAAAAAGATGTCAGCCAAAGCGACATTGAACAATTGCAAAGGTTATATGCAGTGCAAGTGCGCGTGGGTAAATGTGTATTTGGAGAGCTCCGTGCATGTGTATGTACTTTGTGTGCGTGTGCATTTATGTGTCTTCTTATTCGTGAGTCCCATTTCTTTGTATACTCACGTGCATGTGTGTAATTCACCATGGTCTTGGATCACGTGTTGGACTCGTGATCGACAGCCATTTCCCTCCCGGAAGAGAGCTCAGAGCTCATATATGACGAATCTATGGGTAATGCTGTGACCTTACACGCACACTCACCCAACTTCCCGCCCACGAGAGTTGAAGTAACGACCCGCAGCGCAGCGATGCTGAAATTATTTCAGCCCTGGGCGGGATTGGAACTCGGACCGCCGTAGTGGCAGCCGAAAACTCTAACCACAGCGCCATCGAGCTCTGTGTGTGTGTGTGTGTGTGTGTGTGTGTGTGTGTGTGTGTGTGTGTGTGTGTGTGTGTGTGTGTGTGTGTGTGTGTGTGTGTGCGTGTGTGTACGCACGCGCGGGCCTATGAGGATGTGGACCGGGAATTCTTCTGTGACTCGTTAAGCTGTTCATTCACCTAATGAGCTTCCATTTGGTAGAAGGGACACCTTAACCCAGCGGTCGGCAACCTGCAGATCTTTCGGGCTACTTATGTGGCCCCAGAAGCTTTTTACAAAATAATAAATCCATCAAAACTAAATATAGTATAAAGTTGTAAAACATTCCAGGCAAGATTATTATATGAATATATATATTCCTGTATATATATATATATATATATATATATATATATATATATAAACATATATATATATATATAATGTATATATATATATATCTATATATATATATATGTATATATGTTTATATATTTAACTCCAAAAAGATATGTAGCCCTAAATTATTATGATTTCTAGAAATGTCTTTCCCAATCTGAACTTATTCTTTTTTTATTCATATGTTTATTTTATTTTATTTCATTTTATTTTGTATTTATTTGTTTGTTTATTTTTAATTTGTTCAACATTTTTTTTCTATTAAACATAATAAAAATAGCTCTTCTAGCTATAAGGGTTTTTGACCATTGTCCTAGGCCCTGTTCACACTACTGGTTTGAACCGCGTGGAAACCGTGGTTGTATTGTATATTCAAGGAAAAACTGCGCGGCTGTGTGTGAACGTTTTCATTGACTTACATCATAACTGAACCGCCTCGGTTTGAAGCCGCTAATTTGAATAGGACCTTTAATTGTGTGCTATGAAGAAAAGACAGATGACCAGTTTGCCAGTAACGAAAGCAAAATCCGCTGAGCAGTAGACCACTGACCTTGAAACTTGTCCAGAGGAATCAACATAGTTTCTGTTTCTTCTAGATAAAGTTACTCACGGAGGCAATGACTAGGATCAACTTCAAATCCCGCCAAGTCTTCTCTGTGCTTTGCTGCTGCTAAGTTTACTTAAACCTGAAGTAGTTTTGTCTCAGCTTTGTTGGTGTTTTTTGAGCCAGTCACCTTCAAAAACACATTTCATAGATTTTTCATCTATTCTCATTTGGTTACACATCATTCATCCATAAATATTTGTAAACCAACGTTTACTCTTACACATTATGACAAAAAAAAATAATAATATAGATTTGATATATCTCGACTTTGCGAAGGCTTTTGATAGTGTCCCTCACGGAGGACTACCTGCTAAATTAGCTACACACGGAATAACGGGTAGCCCATTAAGCAGGACTAGTAACTGGTTAAAAGATCGTAAACAGAGAGTTGTTTTAAATGGCAAGTATTCTAGACGGAAAAACGTTACCAGTGGAGTTCCTCAGGGTTCTATTCTTGGGCCACTTCTATTTATAATATATGTACTATAGACCACGGATTGAAATCTATTGCCTCCAAATTTGCTGATGATACAAAACTGTGCGGAATGGCAAATTGTCACTTAAATCAATTAGATATTCAAGGAAAGTGGTCTGAAAAGTGGCTAATGAAATTTAAAACAAGCAAATGTAACCATAAGTACGATTACAAGTCATTTTGGATATTCATTAATAAAATTGGATAGTGAAAAGAATATCGGCGTAATTGTCAGTTATGATCTCAAAACATCTAATCAGTGTATTTCCCCCTCAAAGAAGGCAAATAAGATTCTAGGACTGATTCCGCGACCTTTTGATTTTAAAAGTCCATCTTTCCTTAACATATTATATAAATCGTTAGTTCGTTCACATTTGGAATATGCTGTTTCCGTATGGTCACCGAATCTCATTAAAGATATTGACAGATTGGAAGAAGTGCAACGGTGAGCCAAATATCAGAAATAGATATACGAAAATCGACAAAAACATATGAATATAATTTCCCTAAAAAAGCGCAGATTCAGGGGTGATTTGACACAGGTCTTTAAGATTATAACGGTAATTGACATCAAAAGTTACGAAATTTTTACACTGAATGCAAATCAAAGAAGAAATAATGGTCTCAAGCTCTCAGGAAGTAGATTTGATTTGGAAATGGGTAGAAACAACTTCGCCAGCCGTGTAGTTAATGAATGGAATAAACTTCCTGCAGAGGCAGGGCAATGTAGCACAGCTCGAAGTTTTAAGATTTATTTAGATAAGCACCTAAGCAATATGTTCCAATGCCTGCCATTTATTTTATTTTGTTTCTTTTGTTTATTTATTATTATTTATTTTTATTATTATTTATCTGTTTATTTTCATTATTTACCTTTTTTATCATTTATTATAAAGTACTGTTGTTATTCTGTTCGTTTATTATTTGTCATTGTCTATCTATTTCATTCATTTATTTAGTTTTTTTTTACCGTATCCGACCTAGTTATGGACCAAAATGTTCCCTGTCGGCATGCTCTTCCTTTGTAATCCTTTATAATCCTTATATTAACGAAAGTGAAGTTTTCATTCATAACTTGCGTATAATAGAGTTTGAAAAGTAAACTTTTTTTGTGTTCCTTTAAAGGAGCATGATACGCTCGTGGGTTAATGACGTTGTCATCTTTGGAATCCTCGTCGACGATGAGTGAAGAGAGTGTAGTGCTAATTGTGGTCCTCGTGAAGGAACGGTCGAGAGTGTAAGAAGTGATGCGCCCCACTTGGTCAGTGTGCGTAGGGTGAGAGCCTCTTCCTCTCTCTCTCTCTCTCTCTCTCTCTCTCTCTCTCTTTCTCTCTCTCTTTCTTTCTTTCTCTCTCTCTCTCTCTCTCTGTCTGTCTTTCTCTCTCCCTCTCCCTCTTTGTTTCAGCCTCTGTGTGTGTGTGTGTGTGTGTGTGTGTGTGTGTGTGTGTGTGTGTGTATGTGTGTTTGTCAGTCTGTGTATCTCCGTCTGTATCTCTGTATGTCTGCATGTCAGTCTGTTTGTCTGTGTGGCCGCTCAGGAGACCGACCTTTCTAAGACGTACGACCACCGCGCGGCCCCAGCGGGTCCCCCCTCCCTCTGATGCGGATCAACACTTCCGCCGAAGAGGACGCGTTGTCGAACACAGAGACCAAAGCGAACGCGTGCTCCGGTGTCTCCCGTGAGGACAGCTAAGGCGCGAAACCAGAACCAGGAGGGAGAGCGACACGAAAACGCTGTGAAAGACGTGATCGTAAAAGTATAAATATATATTTTTTTTCTGTTCCCATGACTGCTTTGGACCCGGACCTTGTCAAACATGAGGCAGACACGCCCACAGGGGGTAGTCGTGACATATCCTAACAATCATTTTTTTTTTCTTATTTTATTTATTTGTTTATTTATTTATTTTTTATTATATGTTTTTTTTTGTGGTGAAGGGAAAAGATGTCAGAAATGAATGCGAATCAAATATGAACCACCCCTTTATTGTATTGTAGTCCTTGAAATAGAATTGTATTGAACTGAACTATTCAAAGAACACAACAGTGTCTATCTGCAAGCCAGCGACAGCAATGGATGCTGCCTTTGAGGTATTTTTGTTAAAGGAGGATATTTTACAGAATTCGATGTGACATTGTTGCCGGCGAACTCCACTGTCTGAATCCTCCGCATTTTTGTTCACCTGTATAGACTCTCCGACACTCACAAAGTCTGCCATTTGCCTTAATAATTGTTTGTGCAACGTGGACAATGGTAATGAAACACTGGCAGAATCTTTTTTTTTTTTTTGTGAGCGGTATATTATTTGTTTATTTGTTTTTTTTTATCATTTGTCTGTTTTGTTTATTATCATTTGCTTGATTCTCATTTATTATTAGTTATATGTCAGTTTATTATTAACTATTTACCTGTTTGTTTATTATTTAACTATACCTATGCATTTATTTATGTATTTTATCCATTCACATTATTATAGTTTTTATTTATTCATTTATTTATTTATCATTATCATGATTTTTCGCATCCGACCTAGATATGGACCAAAAGGTCTCCTGTCGGCATGCTCCGCCTTTGTAATCCTTCGTAATCTTTGAAATCCTTTGTAATGTTCAACAGCATACACTCTCCGACATTTACATAGTCTACCATTTGCCTTAATAATGGTTTGTACAACGTGGGCAATGGTAATGAAACACTGGCAGGATTTTTTTTTTTTTTTTTTTTTTTTTTTTTTGGTAGGCGATACCACCGATTACTCGGAGGTTGGAGGAAAAATAACCCAGTGTGATAACGCCTTCAGAGGTTCTCGTGTGTGGCCCACTCTCTAAGCACAAGCCTCACGGACGGTGGTGCTTGTTGTTGTGGATGTTGTTAGTCAATCTTTGGCTCCGTCGGCAAGATTCATGCCCGCCGTTAGCTTGCAACCTCCGATAGACCGTTTGTTTCGTTTGCAAGTGTATGTGCATGCGTGTGCACATGTGCGTGTGTGTGTTTGTATGTGTGTGTGTGTGTTTGTGTGTATGTGTGCATGTGTTTGTACATGTGTGTGTGTGCATATGTGCACGTGTGTATGTTTGTTTGTGTGTATGTGTGTGCATGTGAGTGCATGTGTGTCCATATGTGTGCATGTGTGTATGTGTACTGTACATGTGTGTATATGTGTGTGTGTATGTGTGTGTGTGTGTGTGTGTGTGTGTGTGTGTGTGTGTGTGTATACGTGTCCTCAAGTGCAAGCGTTTCAGCCATTGCGAGGTCAGCGACGAAGCTGTTCCTGTAGAGAGTGAGCAAGTAGATCACCAGTCGTGCAGCACCAGCAATAGTTATGTTTTGTGTATTGCCAGGGGTCTTCCCTCCACCCCTCACCTCACCTAAGAATCTTCAGGACTTCCTCTTGGGTGGCCGCCTTACGAGGTAAACCCTGGGAAGGAAGGAAGGAAGGACGGAAGGAACGAAGGAAGGAGAAAGAAAGACGAAACGAACGAACGAAGGAAAAAAGGGAGGAAGGAAGGAAGGGGGGGAAAGAAAGGACGAAAGGAACGAAGGAAGGAGGAAAGAAAGAAGGACGAAATGAACGAAGGAAGAAAAAATGAAGGAAGGAAGAACGGAAGGAAGGAGGTAAAGAAGGACGGAAGGAAGTAGAGACCGAACGAAGGAAGGAAGGAAGAAGGGACGGAAGGAATGGCGTAAGGACGGAAGGAAGGGAAGAAGGACGGAAGGAAGGAAAGAAGGACGAAAGGAAGGAAATAAGGACGGAAGGAATGAAGGACGGGAGGAAGGAATCAACGAAGGAAGGACGGAAGGAAGGAGAGAAGGACCGAAGGAAGGAAGGAAGGAGAGAGTGGATCCGCGTCGCTTCTGTCAGTGATGATCGACATTGGACCTGCCGCTCAAAAGGCTTCTTAGCCGAACAGGCCGCCGGATTCTTAATCCTGGGCAGGACAGGAACACTCTCAGGTTGATTTATCTTTCATACTTGGCTGTTTCTTGTTGCAAGGCATGTCGGTGTTCACAGAGATACAACGTGGTGGTGCAATGATAAAGATATATATGGTTCCTATAGTGTCCGTCCGTCCCCCCCCCCCGGGGGGGGTTTTTTTTTTTTTTTTTTTTTTTTTTTTTTTTTTTTTTTTTTTTTTTTTTTTTTTTTTTTTTTTTTACCGTTGTTAGAAAAGATGTGTTTGGTCCTGGTTACCCATGGGTGGAAGGGTCCGGGAGAAGACGGGGAGAACAAATCTTTGAAAACCCAACAAAGATTCTCTCTTGCGTTTTATGTTGCTGAAGAGATTCATTGGGGCCGTTTGCTCCTCCTCCCGGAGAAGGATGAGGGGGGATGGGCCGAGGGGGGTTGGGGGGGATACGATGGGCCGAGGGGGGTTTGGGGGGGATACGATGGGCCGAGGGGGGGTTGGGGGGGATACGATGGGCCGAGCTGGGCCCTTCGGCGCCCCCCACCGAAAGCGACCATCCACAGGGAGACGATTCGAACCCAAGTGTGTGGCTTCAGGAAAGGGGTTATCACAAAGGGCTTTCTTATCGTACCGAAGTGCCATGTCTTCAGCGACCCTGGAACTTTTTTTTTTTTTTTTTTTTTTTTTTCGCTACTATAACTTCGGTCTTATCTATATATATATTTTTAGCACGTTTCCGTCACATGGCTTCTGAAGCCTCACCAGTGGTGACAATTGAGAATTTGTTTGAGTAAAAACGACTTCGAATACAATACTTTATTTTTTCAAATCTCCAAATATCAAATAATCTTTCCGTCATACCTAACAAATCTGAACGATGAACCAAGAAATTGTAAGCCTACACGATTGTTGAAATGTTCTTAGAGAAGTCAAGATTTCTGCAAGTGAACACGATATTAAAGTCATTCAAATAGAGGTTGGAAGTAGGATGTTGGAGGAAAAATAGCCCAGTGTGATGACTCCTCGAAAGGGACCTTGGTGCTGTGAGCTTTCACCGGGGAAGGTGGGGATGATACGAAAAAGAACTGCCCACGTAAAAATCTGCTGCACAATCTCAAAATAGTAGAAATGTTCGTTCTCGAACCGAGTGTCTTCAGTTCAGCCTTAATGGTCCACTGCAGGACCGGTCCATCCGCTCAGGGACGACGCGGCATCCGTGGGGTCTCATCACGGCTTCGTAAGGTTGATTTTCATTTGTTGTTATTTATCTGTCAATTTATTATTATTTACGATTTACCTGTTTGTTTATTATTTAACTATGCCTATGCATTTATTTATTTTATTTATTATTATTTGTATTACTATCGTTTTATTTATTTATCTATTTATCTTTTTTTTTTATTATTACAATTTTTTCTGGCATCCGACCTAGTTATGGACCAAAAGGTCTCCTGTCGGTATGCTCCGCCTTTGTAATCCTATGTAGAAGTACACGTGAATTGGACATTCGGAATGGCCTACGGTGCTTTTTGTACTTTCTTTTTTCCCATTTGCTGTGATGGTGGTACAGGATTTGTTGGTGATCCCAAATACTATAGGGGGGGGG
>NC_134805.1:25988623-25993623 GCF_046742065.1 Oratosquilla oratoria
TCTCTTTTCCTCTCTCTCCTCTCTTCTCTTTTCCTCTCTCTCCTCTCTTCTCTTTTCCTCTCTCTCCTCTCTTCTCTTTTCCTCTATCTCTTCTCTTTTCCTTTCTCTCCTCTCTTCTCTTTTCCTCTCTCTCCTCTCTTCTCTTTTCCTCTCTCTCCTCTCTTCTCTTTTCCTCTATCTCTTCTCTTTTCCTTTCTCTCCTCTCTTCTCTTTTCCTCTCTCTCCTCTCTTCTCTTTTCCTCTCTCCTTCGAGGAGGAGGAGTAGGAAATCACCCTTGAGGACGAGCCACGACTTGGAACCTTGACCTCGAACTCTTAAACTGATTCATTGTTGAAGGAGAAGAAAAGGAAGGAGGAGGAGGGTAAAGAAGAAGAAGGATAAAGAGAAGAGGACGAAAAAAAATGAGAGGAAAAATAGAAATAAAAAATCAAGAGGAGGAGGAGGAGGAAGAAAGAAGAGGATAAGGAGAAGAAGAGGAGGAAGAAAAAATGAGAAGGAAATGAAAATAAATGGTTAAGAGGAGGAGGAGGAGGAGGAGGGGAAAGAAGAAAGACAAGGAGAAGAAGAGGACGAATAAAGACAAGGAGAAGAAGAGAACGAGATAAAAGGAGAAAGAATAATAGAAATAAAGAATTAAGAAAAGGAGAAGGAAAAGAATAAAAGATGAATTAGAAAACAAAGCGAAAAAGAGGACGGAGCGGGAGAAGGAGAGGGAGAAGAATGAAATATTAAATCTAAGAAAGAGAAAGAGGAGACTGAAGAGAAAGTGAATAATGAAAAATTAGATGAGAGTGGAAGATTAAGAAGAATAGAAAAAAAAGGGAAGAAAAGAATTTCTTCTTGAGAATCTGGAGCTGAAAAGAAGGAGCCTTCTCCCCTCTTCATGGATAGGTTCCAAAACCCCACCCCACCCCCAACCCCCAACCCCCAACCATTTGGTGGCAACTGGGTCAAAGGGAAAGGAGAGAAAGAGAGTGGAGAGAGAGAGAGAGAAAGAGAGAGGAGGGAGGAGAGAGATAGAGAGGGAAGAGAGAAAAGATGGATAAAGAGGGGGAGAGGGAGGGGAAACAGAGAGAGAGATAAAAGGAGGGAGGAGAGAGAGATAGAAAGGGGAGAGAGAAAGGAAGGAGAAAGAGAGGAGAGAGAGGGGGGAGTGGGATGGGAAAGAGAGAGATAGGGAGAGAAAATAAAACAAATATAGAAAATAGAGAGGGGGGAAAAGAGAACAAAGAGAGAGAGAGACCGTTAGTGAATGAGAGAAAGAGAGGGGAAGAGAGAGAGAGAGAAAGAGGGAAGTAGAAGGGTAGAAAGAGAAAAATTGAAAAAGAGGGAGAGACGGGGGGGAGAAGTAGAACAAAAAGAGAATGATAGGCAAATACAGAGAGAGAAAGAGAGAGAGAGAAGTAGGAGAATGGAAAGAGAAATATAGAAAAGAAGGGAGAGGGGAGAAAGAGAATAAAAACTAGGAAAAGAGAGGGGGAAGAGAACAAAGAGAGAGAGAGAGAGAGAGAGCTGGGCCTCCAGCGATCGTGGGAAGGGAAAGAGAACGAGCGCACGAGTCCGACAGGAATGATGGAGGAGGAGGAAGAGGAAGAGGAGGAGGAGGAAGAGGAGGAGGAGGAGGAAAAAGAAGAAGAAGAAGAAGAAGAAGCTGCCGAAGAAGACCACCGGAGGCACCGGAAAGAGGGAAGACCCGGAAGGAAATTGGGAGGAAGAGTCCGGAACTGTGGACACCTTCCGGGGGGGGGGAAGCACCTTTGCCCGTTTTACTCTTCTTCTGCATCCCAACCTATCACCAGTCATCTCGACCCCGTCTTTCTACAAGATCAAAATAGGTAGAGCCGAGAGAGTGAAGCTGACGACCCTGCTCTACTTTCCTTCGTTTTATGAAGAACCATCATTGTATCGTACATCTCCGTGACAATGAGACTCGGAAGCGAGGCGATGGGAAGAGTCCATTATCATGACCCAACTCGGGGCCTCTTGTCCCCTTGGATACCTGTCGCCTGTGGGGGGATGTTATTCATTCCCGTGGGTGACAACCCCACCAGACACTCCCTCCCCAACTCCTCTTCCCACGGGAGGAGTGAAGGAGGCAGTTGAGAAAGGCGCCGTGCACGCTCTAGGGTGGTCACTCCGAACCCGACGAGATAGCTGGAGGCGCCGGAGGGCAAATGAAACCTGGAAAGAGTTCAAAGCCCGAGAGGAAGAGGAGGAGGAGGAGAAAGAGAGCCGAGCGGCGTGTGTTGTTGATATGAAGAGAAAACGGGTTGGGGTGGGACGCGGGTGGCGTCGAATCGAGAGGGAGGGGGGGAAGGGGGGAAGGGAGGGTCTTAACAGGCCGGAAAGTGGAGGGAGGGGGGAGATGTGGGAAACCAGGTATGTACAGTTGGGAAAGTAAGTTCTTTGACGCCCTCTCTTTCACAGGGAGCCGGTATCGTGCCACAAAGAAAACTGCATATTTTGTCATGAAAGAAAGGAATAGGGGGACTTGTTTGCATGTGTAACCATGGCCCTCGCTCACTTATTGTCATTCCCCTCCCCCACCCCCAACCCTTGTCTTCTGCAAGTTGAAACCGTAGTTGAACGCCAGGGCCGCCCCAGGAACCTGTTCCCCCTACACGACTTCTGTACCCGGACCTCTCCGTGACCTGCGAGGGGAGATGGCTGGACACGGCAGCGTAGCGGCGGCGACTGCTGCAGTAGACGAAGCCCGGGGCTGAGATCAGAGCGCCGGAGGAGGAGGAGGAAGAGAAGGAAAAGGAGGAGGAGGAGGAGGAAGAGGAGGAGGAGCGGCACAATCTGGAGATGGAAGGAAGGAGCGAATCAGACCAGAAAGGCGGCGGCGGTGGCGGCGAAGTCAAGCTCCGGAGACGGCAGCTCTCATGGAGGTGGGGAGGAGGAGAAGGAGGGGCGTGGTGGTGTGGGGTGTGGGGGTGAGAGGGGTGGGCAAAGATGAACCGCATCGAGGTCCTCGAGGACCCTAAGTGGATTGCGCTCCCCCACCCCCGGGGGGGGGACGAAGGGAGGGGGGAGGTCACTGTGATTACAACGAGAGAGAGAGAGAGAGAGAGAATGAGTGAGAGGTGCGAAGGATATGAAGAAGTAAAGATGAGTAAAAGAGTGTGTGTGTGTGTGTGTGTGTGTGTGTGTGTGTGTGTGTGTGTGTGTGTGTGTGTGTGTGTGTGTGTGTGTGTGTGTGTGTGTGTGTGTGTGTGTATGTAGTGCAAGGGGTTGAGTGTATATGCTCAGTGTGGTCCCGTCTCTACATTTCCACTTATCAAACTTTACTTTGTGTTCATTCCTGTTGTCGGGCTGTGCTCTTCCTTCCCGTAATTTGTTCCACAAAGTTACACTTCTAAGCGGAAAGCTGTGTTTGTTTGACATACAGACAGAGAGACTGGTAGACAGGCAGGAGGCGAAATAGACAGACAGACCGACAAGCAATGAATGGGAAAGAGAGAGAGAGAAGGAGAGGGAGATCAAAGCAGTGTGAGAGAAAGAAGTGCGTGGAGGAGAGGAGAGGAGATGAGGTGTATGAAGGAGAAGCTGCACGTTCCAAGCGGAGAACAGGTGTGGAGTGAGGTAAAAAGAGAGAGAGAGGAGGAGGAGGAGGAGGAGGAGGAGGAGGAGGAAGAGGAGGAGGAGGAAGATGAGGAGGAGGAAAAGAAGAAGCTACAAAGGCTTAATCCCTTCACGAAGGTGACGTACTTCGTAGTTTCTTTCCCTACGAAGTACGCTTGATTTGACGCCGCTGAGGAGGGAGGCGGCCCTGACTTGAGGAGAGCCTCGTGGAATAGAGACCTCTGAGAATCTAGACCTCGAGGTATCGAGACCTCGAGGGATACTAGACCTCGGAGAATCTAGGCCTCGAGGGACCTAGCACTCGTGGAATCTATATCTCGAGGAATCGAGACCTCATGGAATCTAGACCTCAGGGAATCGAGACCTCGGGGAATCGAGACTTTGGGGAATTGAGACCTCAAGGAATCGAGACCTCGAGGAATTGAGACCTCAAGGAATCGATACCTCGAGGAATCTAGACCTTGAGGAATCGAGACTTCGAGGAATCTAGACCTTGAGGAATCGAGACTTCGAGGAATCGAGATCTTGAGGAATAAATTCCTCGAGGGACCTAGACCTTGAGGAATCGAGACCTCGAGGAATCGAGATCTTGAGGAATCGAGACCTCGAGGAACCTAGACCTCGAGGAATCGAGACCCCGGCCAGGATCGGAGTCCAGACTCCCGGGCGCAGATCACCTGCCCCTCACCGAGAGTAAGAACTTGGCTGTGTTGAAACCGTTAACCAGAAGCTATGGCAAGAGACCCCGGAGAGGTTCCCATTGTTGATGCGGGGCCGAGTGGAGTTCGGGGTGTGGAGGAGGGAGGAGAAGGAGGGGGGTGGAGGGAGGAGAAGGAGGGGGAGTGTAAGGAGGAAGATAAGAAGAAGTGACGAGGGAGCGAGAACGGGAATGGCGGTAGGAATGTGGAAGGGAGGCTGCGAAGATGGCCGCTCTTCAGGCGAAGGCGACGGGCGAGGGGAGATCGAGTACCTGTGTAAGAAGACAGAAAGTGAGGAGGGCGGATCCGTGGGCCGGGGTGAAAGGGAGGAAAAGGAAGCACCGTGTGACCGCACTGTGGAGGCGAGAGGACGAGGGGGGGGGCGGCGAAGAGAGGAAAGAAAGAGAAACGAGAGGAGGAGAGAAGGGGGCGATGAGAAGAAAGAGAAAGTATGAGAAGGGGAGAACAATGGAAATGGATAACAAGGTAATTAGCGATTAGAACTAATGAAAGAAGGAGGAGGAGGAGGAAGTGGAAGAGTGGAGGTGGAAAGGGTGGAGAAACTACGGGATCTAGAATAGGAGGGGAGGAAAGATAAAAACGTGGACTGCCTGAATGTCCAGACCGAGAGAGAGGAGGAGGAGGAGGAGGAGGAAGAGGAGGAGGAGGAGGACAAAGGAAAGAACCGGAGGAAAGGCTTAAATCACAGGCGCTAT
>NC_134805.1:26003623-26008623 GCF_046742065.1 Oratosquilla oratoria
CCATCCCTCCATTTTCCTCCCCTCCCCTCCACTGTCCTCCTCTACCCTCCCCTCCCCTCCCCTCCGCTGCCCTCCCCTTCCCTCCATTTTCCTCCCCTCCCCTCCACTGTCCTCCTCTACCCTCCCCTTTCTTTTCCTCCTTTCTCCTTCCCCTCTTCCCTTCCTTATCTCCCTTCCTTTCCCGGATCTCCCTTCACTTTTCCTTCCATCCATTCCTTTCCCTTTCCCTCCTCCTCCTCCTCCCTCCCCCTCCTCCTCCCTCCCCTTTCCCTTCCTCCCCTTTTTCCATTCCTTCCTGTTTTCCTTTCCTCACGTTACCCATTCCTCTCTCCTGCCCCGTCCTCTGTTTCCCTCCCTTCCAGTCCTTCCAGCCCTTCCAGTCCTCATTCCATCATGCTCTTCTCTCCACACACATCCCTCTTATCCACTCGACTCCCTCCCGTCCCTCCTCCATATCTTGTCCCTCCTCAAGTCCCGTTTAGTTCCTCCAGGTTTTAACCCGTCGCTGGTGCCGGCCGGCAAAGGATTATTTTATTCGGCCGCCGAAAGCACAAACCCTCCCCCCCCCCCGGGCTCCCTTTGCAGCTAAAGGCTTAAGACGGTTTTATGTAACAGTTTTCTGTCTTGGTTTTTATATATCCCCTTTCGTCCACCCACGCTTCTTTTCCCTCTGATTTCTTGTACCACTCTTTCATGTAAATGTACACACACGCGCACGCACACACACACACACACACACACACACACACACACACACACACACACATATATATATATATATATATACACACACGTATATCTATATATTTACATATATATATATATTTACATATATATATATAGATATATGTATATATATACATATATATACATATATATATAACATATATATATATAGATATATATATATATATAAGTATATATATACCTATAAATATATTATACACACGCACACACACATACATACATATATGTATATATATATAATATGTATGTGTGTGTATACATACATAATATATATGTATGTATATATATATATACATATATATATATATATATATATATTATATATTTATACACACACACGAGTCAATGAAAAGTGCACTGTCATGTCTTTCTTCGTACTTAGATTTAGTACCTCTTCCACTTTTCCCTGGCTCTTTCCCCCTGTTCCCCCACAGCCTCTGAGTACCTCCTTTAACTACATTGTCTTGGCGAAGCAGCTTCCATTTTAGTCCCGACTCTTCTTTCTGTTCCGGCCAACCGAGATGATCCTTCAACTAGCCCAGGGCCTAGCCCGTACCACCAAGCCGTGGGGTCTGCTCGCTTCGCTTTGCTTTGACTCTCTCTAGCCGCACTCGGTCCTTTTCTATTTACACATTTATTATTGTGCATCGCCATCAACTTCCAGTGTGCTTTTTTATTTTCATTTTTTTTTTTTTTTTTTTTTTTTTTTTTTTTTTTTTTTTTTTTTTTTTTTTTCCCTGGCCCACCCTCGAGTTTGTTTCTTTCTGTTCCTTCTTTTTGGGGGCTTCCCTACTCTTTCCTCTTTTGTCTCGTTTTACTTTTCCGTGACTGACGGCTCTGTCAACCCTCATTTCCAGCCGGCCAGCCAGCCAGCCGGCCGGCCGGCCCCGGGGCTCCACCAACCTCGCCTCACCTCACGGCGCGTCGACGCTCTTACTCGCTTTCTACTTTTGTCCCGGGTTTTTTGGTCCTTCGCCTCCTCCCCAAACGTTTTCTTGTTTTTTTTTCTTGTTTTTTCGTTTTCCTTTTTACACGAAATCTTTGCCTTGTATCTCAGAACTCTTTTCTCGTCCCAATTCATTTCGTTGTGGTTCTGATTTTAGTCCACAGGTCCTCCATAGTCCTCTGTTACTTCTCTCTCTATCTCTCTCTTTCTCTCTTTCTCTCTCTCTCTCTCTCTCTCTCTCTCTCTCTCTCTCTCTCTCTCTCTCCCTTTATCTCCTCTCTCTCTCTCTCTCTCTCTCTCTCTCTCTCTCTCTCTCTCTCTCTCTCTCTCTCTCTCTCTCTCTCTCTCTCTCTCTCTCTCTCTCTCCTCTCTCTCTCCTTTACATCATGTTCTAGTCCATCTTTTCATCGATGGGTAGGGTGTCTGCTTGTGTTGGTCCCGTGGGGCGGACGTTGGCGAGGACCATCTCCCCATGGCTCCTCTTCAAGTCCCATTAATATCCACATCTTTGTCTTGAGGTGGAGGGGCTGGCATCCGCTCCCCGGGCCGGGTCCCAAGACCTCCGTCAAATCGATCTCTGACTCCGAACTCCATCTTTTCACATAAAGACGCTGATAATCACCCATTGCTTCCCTCCTCAGCCTCAGCCTCATCCTCATCCTCGTCTTCCTCCTCATCGTCTTCCTCCTCATCGTCTTCCTCCTCATTGTCTTCCTCCTCCTCGTCGTCCTCTTCCTCCTCGTCGTCCTCTTCCCCCTCGCCCTCCTCCACTTCCTCCTTCTTCTCCTTCTCCTCCTCTTCTTCCTCCTCCTCGTCCACCTTCTACTCCTCGTTCTCCTCCTTTTCGTCCTCCTCCTCGTCCTCCTCCTTCTCCTCCTCCTCTTCCTCCTCCTCCTCCTCCTCCTCCTCCTCCTCCTCATCCTACTTCTACTCGTCCTCCTCCTTTTCGTCCTCCTTCTCCTCGTCCTTCTCCTCCTCGTCCTGCTTCTCCTCCTCGTTCTCCTCCTTTTCGTCCTCCTCTTCGTCCTTCTCCTCTTCGTCTTCCTCCTCCTCCTCCTCATCATCATCATCCTCATCCTCCTTGTCTTCCTCCTTCTCGTCCTTCTCCTATTGCTAGCCGGTGACATGGAAAACACACATACACACACACACCCACACACACACACACACACACACACACACACACACACACACACACACACACACACACACACACACACACACACACACACACACACACACACAGCGTTTCTTGTCAGAAAAAAAAACTTATGGGAGATCCCAAGGACCGTTGCCAGCTGTCGTGGGGTTGTGGGTTTCCAGTCGGTAAGGCAACACCGATCAATATTCTTTCCATAAATTCCTCTTTTTCTTCCGCTTACTGAAACTTTTTACACTCTCTTTTTATAAAATTCAATCCTCTTTCCACTTCTCTTCCACCTCGCTCCACGTCGTTGATATCCTAGTACTTTTTCTCCTTATCCTCCTCTTCCTCTTCCTCTTCCTCCTCTTCGTCCTCTTCTACTCCTTCTCCTCGTCTTTCCACTCCTCCTCGTCCTTCTACTCCTCCTTGTCCTCCTCCTCGCTCCTCCTCCTGGTCCTCCTCCTTCTCCTTTTCCTCCTCCTTTTCCAACTCCTCTTCCTATTTCTCCTTCTCCTCCACCTTCTCCTCCTCGTCCTCTTCTCCTTACTCACCCTCTCCGCCTTTTATTCCTCCTAACAACCCGTTCTGGTTATTTCTTCCGTTTGACATTCTGCCCGCTCCTCCTTGATCGCGGTCTCGCGGTCTCTAGCTCTCTCGCCTTTGGTTCTCTCTCCGTCGTTCAAGCCCACAGGGTCGGAGACAAAGACAAGGGGGCAGGTGTGGGGCGCCTCCCCGACCCCGTCGACGCCGCCACTACCGTCGTAAGAGGAGGAGGAGGAGAAGAAGAAGGAGGAGAAGAGGAAGGAGGAGGAGGAGGAGGAGGAGGAGGAGGAGGGGGGGGAAATAAGCCTCGTTTTGTCGAGAGACGAAGAAAAGTCTGCCTGGAAGGAGGTGGAATCCCCACATCGACATGTATAACTATTGTGCTTCCCTCGGCTCCCGTGCCACGGCGAGAAACAGACCTCCAAATTTTCTCTGAGCAGTTGTCCTTCTTTAGCCAGCCCCATCCACCCCGCCATACCCTCCCGACACAAGCCCAACCCCAGCCAGAAGCCTCTTCTTGCGTCGGGACGCGTAAGTCTTTCTTTTGTGACCGAGAAGTCGTTTCAGCAAGACTAGAGACCCTATCCTCCTGCACAGGAGATATTCTTAAAGGTGGGGGCACACTAGGCTTTTTCTCGATAGCATGCTACTCGCTTTTGCTACGTCGTTTGAGTAGAAACGACTTCGGCTACGATCTTTTGGTTTTCAGATTTCTAAATGTCGAGTTACTCTTGTGTTAGAAACCTAGAATACGAATGTTAGACACATTGTTGAGATGTTCTTACGAAAGTCTAGAATATCATAACCGAAGTCGTTTCTACTCAAACGAAGTAGCAAAAGAGAGTAGCATGCTAACTTAGTGTGCTACCACATTAACTGTGTAGACAGACCACAACTGTGTCAGTCTTTCAGAAACTCTCTTTCTCTCTCTCTCTCCCCCTCTCTCTCTCTCTCTCTCTCTCTCTCTCTCTCTCTCTCTCTCTCTCTCTCTCTCTCTCTCTCTCTCTCTCTCTCTCTCTCTCTCTCTCTCTCTCTCTCTCTCTCTCTCTCTCTCTCTCTCTCTCTCTCTCTCCCTCTCTCTCCCTCTCTCTCCTTCTTCCTCTCTCTCTCTCTTTATCTCTCTCTCTCTTTATCTCTCTCTCTCTTCCTCTCTTTCCCTCGCTCTCTCCGTAAAAGGCATGAGTGGAAATTTCTCTTACAGGTCTTTTCTTATTGGTCTTGAACCTGGAAAAAAAAGTGTATTTAGCGCTAATCCGTCATTATCCTCCAATCTTCGTAAGTCTTATCGCTCTTTACATTAAAGCCCTTCTTCGACTCTCGATGTACCTCTTCTTTGGATTTTTTAATCTATTTATGTATCTATTATTATTATTACCTATTTATTTCTTTATTTATTTTCACTTTATTTGATTTATTTGTTTATTTGTTTATTCATTTATTTGTTTTATTTTGTTTTATTTCATCTTAATTTATTTTTATTTTATTTATTTATTATTTTTTTTTTTTCATCTATTTATTTATTTATTTATTTTTTGTGGTGAGGAATGCGTGGGGAGCACATTCGAACAGCCAAGTTTGGTTCTGCAGAGCCCAACCAAGTGTTTTGCTTTTTGGTCAGAA
>NC_134805.1:26021123-26039612 GCF_046742065.1 Oratosquilla oratoria
CCTCCCTCCTTCCCTCTCTCCCTCCCTCTCCTCTCTCTCTCTCTCTCTCTCTCTCTCTCTCTCTCTCTCTCTCTCTCTCTCTCTCTCTCTCTCTCTCTCTCTCTCTTACTCACTGGGTCAATACTGCAGTACGCTGCCAGCAGATGAGAGTTTTATGAAGTCAAAGAGGAAAAAGAAAGGTAGGAAGCTCCCCTAAGCTGTTATGTTTCATGACATTTTTGGGTCCTCTTGTCAATGGATTTTTGTTCCCCAACGTTGTGCTCCTGAGGGGGATGAGGATGAGTTCACCCCTCACTCCCACCCACCCTAAGTGGTGACGATGAAAAACGGCGCGCCGGAAAGAGGCTCTTCAGTTCGAGAGAGAGAGAGAGAGAGAGAGAGAGAGAGAGAGAGGCTCAATTGAAATTGAAAAAGATAAACAAAAAATTAAGACTTATCGCCTATTTCTCCGTCTTTTCCTGAGAGAGAGAGAGAGTGAGAGAGAGAGAGAGAGAGAAATAGAGAGAGAGAGGCTCAATTGTCAATTAAAAAAAAATGAAGACTGTAATATCGCCTATTTCTCCGTCACTTCCTGAGAGAGGGAGGGAGAAAGAGAGAGGGATAGAAAGAGAGAGAGAGAGAAAGAAAGAGAGAGAGAGAGGCTCAATTGGCAGTGAAAAAAAGAAACAAAAAATGAAGACTGTCATATCGCCGATTTCTCCGTCACTTCCTGTATATTCCGAAGGCACGAGTGAGGTCAGTTTTGGTTGACCTAGCATAGACCTACTTAGGTTATTTTAGGCCAGGGTAGGCCAAGTATTGTCTCATGTTGATATTGCCATCCTGAATGATCTCAACACAAG
This sequence comes from Oratosquilla oratoria, assembly GCF_046742065.1. NCBI lineage: Eukaryota > Metazoa > Arthropoda > Malacostraca > Stomatopoda > Squillidae > Oratosquilla > Oratosquilla oratoria. The sequence continues at coordinate 26,021,966 of NC_134805.1, forward strand.
TCCCCTTCGCTTCCGCTTGCCTGAGAGTTATCACAAAAATCATCCGTAGTATTATTCAACGTAAGAGAAAAAGAAAAAAATCTTTATGTGCATATGTCATACAGTAACGATAGGTCCCGATTGCTCGTGAAACCACAAGACGACTCGAACGGATACGCGTCCCCCCCCTCTCTCTCTCTCTCTCTCTCTCTCTCTCCCTCTCTCTCTCTCTCTCCCTCCCTCCCTCCCTCCCTCCCTCCCTCCCTCCCTCCCTCCCTCCAGTGATAGTAATGATAACAATAAAGATATTGGACGTTTGTGACTGTGGTGTTGGCGCTCGCTATGTTTGTGTGTGTGTGTGTTTGTTTACGTAAAAATACGTTTGTCTTTATGGAGAAAGAACGAAAGCAAGAACCAAAGTGAGAACAAGCAACCTCCTCGTAGACAACGACTAACCTAACTCCCCAGTCCCCCCCCCCCTTGGTGATTCGCCAGAGGTCATCCTGTCCAGAGTTGTCGCCTTCGTGCGCCAGAGCGTGTGGCGGCGGCGGTGGCGGCGGGTGGGGGTAAGGACTTCTTCGTGCCTCCATAGGGAGGCTCTTCCCTAAGTCCCACATGTCTTCCTCTCATAAAACGGATGAGAGGATCATGAAGGTCATTATAGGAAGAAATGTGGGTCCGCACAGCGCCGACGAAGACCTCTTCTCCTTCACAGCAGCAGGAGAATCCTGAGCTGGCAATACATTACCGATGCGCAGGAACCTTCCCAGTCTCTCTCCTCTCCTCCTCGTGCCTCTGGGACAGCGTTATCACACTAGGCTATTTTTCCTCCGATTGTTGAAGCAGATTTGCAGCCCGCAGCTTTCGGGAAGGAATCTGATATGCTGGAGGAAATTGATCTTCCTCCAGCATATCAAAGGACGTTCTATGTAAATCGTTGAGAAAATAAGATAGTTTTATACAGTGATTATACAGCGGGAAAAGTTCTGGAGGTTGGCGGTAGCGTCGATGAATTGGAGGTCGGTGGGGTTGAGGGTAAATAGCCCAATGTGATAATGTCTTTACCCCCTAGTTCGTTCTCAGATTTCGTGGTCTCGCGTTGTACGCATTCGCAGAAGAACGTGAGGTCCTCGATGGATACTCCAGGGTTGGCGAGTTTCCTTCCTTCTCCAGTTGGGAATGCAACGCATGCAAATGGATTCGATGACTTCGTGGATGACAGCGTCCGGTCGAGGAACCCCAGGACCCAGTCACACCAAACTTACGACCTGTGTCCGACCACCGGCGATCAGGTGGTCGCCGGCCAGTTGTAGGTAGTCTTTGGAAGTCGCTGGTAGTCGGTAATAAGATAGATCAGCGTTTCTCGACCAGGGTTCCACGGAACCCTAAGGTTCCGCAAAAGGTCCCTAAGGGTTCCGCAAGAACAAGTGAAATAAGCTAATGCATTTTTTATTTTTTATTTAATTTCATATACGTAATATAATGAAACACGCACGACATATTCTTGGTTATTGTAATAATGTAATATAGACATCATTCTTTCTAACCTATTATTACGATGAAAATAAAATGAGAAAGGTATGGTATATGTGTATATGTATATATATATATATATATATATATATTTGAAAATATATATATATATATATATATATATAATATATATATATATATATATATATATATTTATATATATATATATATATATATATATTTTTTTTTTTTTTTTTTTTTTTTTTTTTTTTTTTGCGCAGCGGTTCCTTGGTACATGCAATTTATTTCAAAGGTTACGCAAGGGTAAAAAGGTTGAGAAACGCTGAGATAGATAAATAGATAGATCGATGGATATGTAGACAGATTACAACACACAGTGAATAGTCCCCAGTACATAGATTTTCATCTTATCAACCACATTAACTTTTTCCATTTCAATTCCTTGCATAGGTTTTGTGTCGCCGACCGATCGCTTGATTTTTGGTCGAAGGTGGTCGGAAACAGGTCGTAAGCTTGATGTGAATGGAACTTCACGTCAACTCGCTTCTCTTCGGCCTGTTTATTCTCGAGTCGAGATGAGAACATAAAAGAAGTAGAGGGAAAACACACAAATAGAACGAGTTTATTTCTCGACCAGCTTCGGACTGTGGTGATTCTTCAGAAAGAATGAATACAGTGCCAAACTAGTCGAAGAACATTCCCTTGTTATATTTGCGTGTTTTCTCTTTATAATTTCTAATCCTAATAATTTCTAATACCGGACATACATCGGAATATAACGGATCTGTCCGGTATTTGCATCGGTTATAACGGTTCCTCGGTTTTATCGGATCTTTGGATATAACGACAGACCCCTGTCCCCATATCGTCCGTTATATCGAGGATTTACTGTACTCTTACAACCTATCAGGTTGTCTTCACATAAGAACATAAGATTGAAGAAGACTATAAGAGACCATATGGCCTACACTAGGCAGTTCCGTGTCCCTTACCACTTTCCATTCCAATCCATAAAGTTATCTAATCTTCTCTTAACAACCATCTTATTCAGCGCTCACTACATAGTCACTAACAGTTTGAACCGCTACGGATCAGTTACAATGTAAGTCAACGGAGGCGTTCACACACAACCGCGCAGTTTTTCCTTGACCATACGGCACCGCCGCGGTTTCCGCGCGGTTCAAACCGCTATTGTGAACAGGGCCTTATTCCGCTCGTTAACCGCTCCGTCCTTTGTAACCGTGACCGGATCCGGGGAATCGGCCCGGACCGTTCAGCCCCGGACCCGTCGTTCGTTCTGTCCACGGTGAGTACCAATTCGGAGGTTTTGCCGTTTTTAGCTGAAAAAAGGATAAATATGAAGTCTGTGGTTCAGGATAGTGTGAGATGGTGTGTCCTCAGGGCCCTTCCTTGCTACGGAGTCCTTTCCTTTCCCTTCCCGCCTCTTCCCACCCCTTACTTTCCCTTTCCTTCCCACCTCTTCCCGCCCCTTACTTTCCCTTCCCTTCCCGCCTCTTCCCGCCCCTTAATTTTCCTTCCCGCCCCTTACTTTCCCTTTCCGCCTCTTCCCACCCCTTAATTTCCCTTCCCGCCCCTTACTTTCCCCTCCCGTCTCTTCCCTTCCCACCCTTCCCTTCCCACCCGTTCTTTTCCCTTCCCTTCCCTTCCCACCCGCCCCTTACTTTCCCTTCCGCCCTTTCCCTTCCCACCCTTTCCCTTCCCACCCTTTCCTTTCCCTTCCCGCCCCTTACTTTCCCTTCCCACCCTTTCCCTTCCTACCCTTTTCATTCCCTTCCCACCCCTTACTTTTCCTTCCCGTCTCTTCCCTTCCCGCCCTTTTCCTTCCCGCCCTTTCCTTTCCCTTCCCGCCCCTTCCTTTTCCTTCCCACCCCTTCCCTTCCCACCCTTTCCCTTCCCTTCCCGCCCCTTCCTTTTCCTTCCCACCCCTTCCCTTCCCACCCTTTCCCTTCCCGCCCCTTACTTTTCCTTTCCTTTCCTTCCCTTCCCACCCTTTCCTTTCCCTTTCAGCCCCTTACTTTTCCTTCCCACCCCTTCCCTTTCCACCCTTTCCTTTCCCTTCCCGCCCCTTACTTTCCCTTCCCTCTCCTTCCCTTCCCACCCTTTCCTTTCCCTTTCCTCCCCTTACTTTCCCTTCCGCCCCTTCCCTTTCCACCCTTTCCTTTCCCTTCCCACCCCTTACTTTCCCTTCCCTTCCCGCCCCTTACTTTTCCTTCCCACTCCTTCCCTTCCCACCCTTTCCTTTCCCTTCCCGCCCCTTACTTTCCCTTCCGCCCCTTCCCTTGCCACCCTTTCCCTTCCCTTCCCTTCCCTTTCCTTCCCTTCCCATCCCACCCTTCCGTTTTTCCCTTCCCTTCCATTGGTAGTAACATTTGATGTCGTTCTGGCCCCCTTCATACTCATCGCCGCCCTATCGTCCCTATCTATAACCAACAATCTACATGACTCACCCTCGTCTTCTGTTTGCTTGTTTGTTTGTTTGTTTGTTTGTTTTTACTGAAGCCCCTACTGATCTAGATGTCGTTCTAAAGACTCTTTGACATTGGGCTAGTTTAGTAGCCGCTAGTACTAGCGACTTGTAAACTAGTCCTCTACTTGCCCAGTGTAAACGGAAAGTTAGCAAACTTGCCTCCAATCTCTCCTAGTGTCACCATTTACTTCCCATGCTAGTTAACTTGCAACTAGCACTAGAGGCTTAATCGTCAACTCTTCTTTGTCTAAAACCGCCGCGCTAAAGGTAAGTTTTGCTCGGTACAATTATCGTTCAACGATGATCGTTCAACGATGATCGTTCAACGATGATCGTTCATGGCTCAGTGATGATCGTCAAACGATTGTCTAGAGCACTAATTCTTTGTTTTTGAATGGGTTCGTTTTGCTTCGATCTTCAAAGTACGAGGGTAATCATTTTAACCGAGCCAACAACCAACGCGCTTACCCGAATAGGATGCCAGTTAGTAGGATGCGCGTTACTCGTAAACGGTTGTGGTAGGATAATGATTAATCGTACTGAGTATAACATACCTTAATGTATTTTTTCTTTTATCGCCGCTCCAAGAATGCCCAGCGGTCACCATCTCTTCGGCCTTGTCACTCCCAAGCCTCTTGAGCGTCCAGCCGCTGCTCCATCATCGTGTATGACGCGCCATTTCGATAGCAAATCCCGTGGGTAATGTAATTAGTCGTCGTCGTTGTCGTCGTCGTCGTCGTCGTAGTGACAACGAGGCGATGACGGCGACAACGAGGGAGGAGGAGGAGGAGGAAGCTGGAGGTTTGGAAGAGATGGAGAGGAATACGAAATGGATACGAAATAGTGGTGGAAAGAAAATGTGGGCGGATTTGTGTGGAAGGGAAAAAAGTTTCGATATAGAAAATGGGGAAACGGAAGAGGATGACAATGAATTTGCAAATGGAACGTGGGATGATGAAACGACGGGGATTGGAGAGGGAAGAAGAGGGAGAGATGGTTCTGATTGAAGACGCATATGAATGCAGGGTAGTCAGGGTCAAGGAGGAGAAGGAGGAGGAGGAGGAGTTGAAGGAGGAGGAACTGAAGGAGGAGGAGGAGTTGGAAGAGGAGTTGAAGGAGGAGGAACTGAAGGAGGAGGAGGAGTTGGAAGAGGAGGAATTGAAGGAGGAGGAGGAGTTGAAGGAGAAGGAGGAGGAGAAGTTGGACGAGAAGTAGTTAGAGGAGATGTTGAAGGAGGAGGGAGAGGAATTGAAGAAGGAGGAGAAGTTGAAGGAGGAGTAGAAGTTGGAGGAGGAGAAGGAGTTGGAAGAAGAGATGTTGAAGGAGGAGGAGGAGGAATTGAAGAAGGAGGAGAAGTTGAAGGAGGAGGAGAAGGAGTTGGAAGAGGAGGAGTTGAAGGGAAAGGAGGAATTGAAGGAGAAGGATGGAGAATTGAAGGAAGAGGAGGAGTTGAAAGAGGAGGAGGAATTGAAGGAGGAGGAGAAGGAGTTGAAGGAGGAGGAGATGTTGAAGGAGGAGGAGGAGATGTTGAAGGAGGAGGAGGAGGAAGAGGGGGAGCCCGTGCATGTAGTCGGTCAAGTCGTCACCAGGACGTGACAGAGGGACATCTGTCGTCGCGGTCGCCAGAGAGAGCGAGGACAGTCAGTCGCTGTTCCCCAAAGAGAGTCGGTCACACACACACAGACAATACGGTAGGTGTCCATAATGGTACAGCCATACTGTGCGCGGTTTGCTAGGAAGGTAGAGGGTAGAGGGATGCCTAGCGGGTCAGAGGCAAGAACAAACCTGTATCATCCAATATGAGTGGCCATACCGGACGAGGGTAGCGGGTTCCCTCCAAGCTTATCCACTACCCGGGTCGGGTACAGCCATGCTGCGCGCGGTTTTCTTGGAAGCTAGAGGGATCATCCAATATGAGTGGCCATACCGGACGAGGGTAGTGGGTTCCCTCCAAGCTTATCCACTACCCGGGTCGGGTACAGCCATACTGCGCGCTTTTTTCTTAGAAGCTAGAGGGTAGAGGGATGCCTAGCGGGTCAGAGGTAAGAACAAACACGTATCATCCAATATGAGTGGCCATACCGGACGAGGGTAGTAGGTTCCCTCTAAGCTTATCCACTACCCGGGTCGGGTACAGCCATGCTGCGCGCGGTTTTCTTGGAAGCTAGAGGGTAGCGGGATGCCTAGCGGGTCAGAGGTAAGAACAAACACATATCATCCAATATGAGTGGCCATACCGGACGAGGGTAGTAGGTTCCCTCCAAGCTTATCCACTACCAGCGTCCGGTATGCCCACTCGTATTAGATACCAAAAGCTTGTTTTGGCCTCTAACCCGCTAGGCATACCGCTACCCTTTACCCTCCCAGCAAACCGCGTCCAGTGTGGCCGCACCCCAAGAGTATCAGAAGATGGAGATTCGTTTCCATTTCTTCTGAACTGGTAGATTAAATCCCAAACAAATGACGAGATTGACAGTGGTGATAATACTAGCAAATGATACTGTAATAATTCAGTAAGCATAATATTAGTAATAGTTGTAGTAGCAGCAGTAGAAATGATAAATATATCGAAAAATGTAGTGGTAATTGCACTAGTAATTCACGTAGTAGTTTTGACAGTAGTAGTCATTGTAGTACAATTAGTACATCTGATAGTAGTTTTGCTTCTGTAGAGGTACTGGTGGCGGCAGGCGATGCCGCTCAAACGATCAGGAAAGAAAACGACTTAGAACTTTCACCAAAATGGTAGAAGGAGACATGGGCATCTCAAACCCACTGAACCTTGAACGTACTAAACACCAGCTCTTTTATGCTCTCTCATTTCCTCTCCTCTTTTCTCCTCTCTTCTCCTCCCCTCTCCTCTCCTTCTCTGTCCTCTCCTCTCCTTCTCTCTCCTCTCCAATCAATCTTCTCTCATCTCTTCTCCTCTCCCTTCCTCTCTTCTTTCCTCTCTTCTCCTCTCCTGTCCTCCCCTCTCTTCTCTTCTCCTCTCTTTTCCTCACATCTCTTCTTCTCTCACCTCTTCTCCTCTCTTCTTTCTTCTCCTCTCATCTCTTTTCATGTCATCTCTTCTCCTCTCCTCTCGTTTTCCTCTCTTCCCTTCACTTCTCTCCACTTGACTTTTTTCGTATTATTTTTCAATCCCATTCAAAGCATCTTTTTAACCACTTTCAGGTTTCTCAGGCACTTGCGCATAATCAGATATATATATATATATATATATATATATATATATATATATATATATATATATATATATATATATATATATATATATACAAATACATACATACCCGTATATTTGCAATGTGAATACTATGAGCCGTAGATGAAGCGTTCGGTCATGAGTTGGATCAAATCCAATCTGTCTCCTTCCTCTCCACCACAACTTAAGCCACACACCTCTTCCTCTCCACACCCATTCCACCCCATTCCATCCACAGAGACGGGTTGGAATAGGATGGTAGTGGGACGGGAAGGGTCGGGGACGACAGTAATGACTCCCATTAAGACCAGAAAAGGGGTTAGACTACTCTTCCCCTCCCCTAATGGTAAGTCTATCGCGGTACCAAGGAACAACGTCCATGGTGTCGTTATTTTCTCTCGCACCTAATTGCCCTCTCCCCCCCTTCTCCTCCTCTTCCCCCCTCTCCCCAACCCCTCTCCCCCCTCTCCCCCCACGCCCACGCCACGCCCACGCCCACCCACAGTGACACGACCGAAGACTCTCCTGCTGAGGCTCCTTCTCCCTCTCGACTCTTTTGGTGATCATTTTATTCTTCGTCTCTTCGTCTTCACCAGCTTCTCCTGCAGATGGCGACGGAGCTGGATTTGTTTTGATTAGTCTGTCGCAGGTGGTTGTGCCCTCGCCACCTGACCCTGTGCGTCACATCTCCTAAGGAGTGAATCCTTCAACCATCGCCCCCCCCACCCCCCACCCCGGTCACAATGACTCGTTAGTTTTCTTACATTTCCCATCGCTTCCTCTTGTCATCTGCAATGCCCGTTCGTGACCAGCACCTACTTACCTTCCTACCTACCTACTTACCTACCTGCCTACTTACCTACTTACCTACCTGCCTACTTAAATATCTAAAATATCTACCTACCTACTTACGTACGTACGTACCTACCTACCGACTTATCTATCTACTTATCTATCTTCGTTCCGTCCTTTCTACTTTATCTACCTCCTTATTTTCTTTCCTTCCTTCCTTCCTTCTTTCCTTCCTTCCTTCCCTCCTTCCTTCTTTCATTCCTTCCTTTCTTCCTTCCTTCCTTTCTTTCTTCTCTTCTTCCTTTTCTCCATCTTTTTTCCTTTCCTTATCTACTTATCTACCTTTTTTTTTCTTCTTCTCTCCCCCTCCTTCGTACCTTATCTACCTATTTACTTTCTTCTGTTCCTTCCTTCTTCCCATCTTTTCTTACCATCTTCCATTCTTTCTTCTCATTTTCCTTCCTTCCTCTCTTCCCATCCTCCTTCCTCCCTTCCTTTCTTTCTTCCTTCCTTCCCATCTTCCTTCTTCCCTTCTTTTCTTACCATCTTCCATTCTTTCTTCTCATCTTCCTCCCTCCCTCCCTTTCTGTCTTCCCATCTTCCTCCCTCCCTCCCTTCCTCTCTTCCCATCTTCCTCCCTCCCTTCCTTCCTTTCTTCCTATCTTCCTTCCTCCTTACATTATCTACCTAACCACCCTCCCACCTACCTCGGGCGCACCCCCAGCACCCGGCCCTCATTAACAGCCAGGACTCCACGTCTGCAACCTCCCCCAGTGATGGATGGAGATGGATGTGGATGGATGGATGACAGAGAAGAACATCCAGGCTATCAGCCGCACGGAGAGCTCCCGCGCGGCCGGGAAATGGCGACCGAAAGAAAATTTGGGCGATAAATAGAGGAAGGGAGGAGAAAAAAGTCTAGAGGACGGGACCGGGAGTGGTTGGGGAGAGGGGGGGCCGCCGCAAGGCTTTAATTGATTTAGGAGAGAGAGAGAGAGAGAGAGAGAGAGAGAGAGAGAGAGAGAGAGAGAGAGAGAGAGAGAGAGAGAGAGAGAGAGAGAGAGAGAGAGAGAGAGAGAGAGAGAGAGAGAGAGAAAGAGGTACAGAGAGAGAGATAGATAGATAGAGAGGGAAAGGGAGAGAGAAAGAGAGGGAGAGAGAGAGAGGGAGGGACGGAGAGAGAAAACGAGAGAGAGAGAGAGAGAGGTAGGGATAGAGAGAGAGAGAGAGAAAAGGAAGGAGGGAGAGAGGCAAAGGGAGAGAGAGAGGGAGAGGGAACGGAATAGAGATAGAGAGATGGATCGGGAGAGAGACAGAGAGAGTGAAAGGGAAATGAAGATGGAAAGAGAGAGTGGGTGGAACGAGGCAAGGGGAGTAAGGAGTAAAGGAAGCAAAGGAAGAAGCTATCCTCACTAGAGAGAAAACGGAAAAAGAGATAAAGAATAACATTCAGAGAAAAAGGGAGAATGAAAAGATGTGAGAGAGAGATTTGGTGGGGGTGGGGGTGGGCTGAGAGACGCAGAGAGTACAAGATGCGTTTTTTCGGTCAATTTACGGGAGCTAAATCAGATTTAGGCGCAGATTCAAGCTATTTTGTGGTGACTGAGGATCTGAAGCGATGTCATCATCAAGGGTTTGGTATGGCCTCTGCTGATCCTCGTCTCTCTCGTGCAAGGGAAAATACATTCGTGTATGGAACTATTTTTCTACAAAGTGCGTTTGTCCGCGTATGTACACACACACACACACACACACACACACACAGACATACACATACACACACACACGCGCACACACACACACACACACACACATACACACACACACACACACACACACATACACACAAACACATACACACACATACACACACACACACATACACACACACACAAACACACGTACACACACACACGCACACACAAACACACACACACACACACACACACACACACACTCACACACACACACACACACACATATATATATATATATATATATATATATATATGTATATATATATATATATAATATACATATATACATATATATATATACATATGTACATGTATATATAATGTGTTTGTGTGTGTGTGTGTGTGTGTGTGTGTGTGTGTGTGTGTGTGTATATGTGTACAGTATGTAGTCCAATTGCCTGTGACTCGATTTCTCTTCTAATTCGGCACTGATCTGAAATTACTGTGTTGCCCACCCACCTTTCTCATTCCAAGTTTCCTCACGCAAAGCACCGCCACCGGAGGAGTATCCACTGGGCAAGCCTAATCGCAAGTTGAGACGCAGGTGACACAGGCGACACAGGCGACCTAGCACAGACCAAAGGCACACTTTCTGTTGCTGAATTGAAGTACAGTTTGAACTTCTCTCTCGCATTTCAAGTGAGAGAGAAGTTCAAAGTGTAATTCAATTCAGTAACAGGAAGTCTGCCTTTTTTCTGTGCTGCGTCGCCTGTGTTGTCTGTGTCGCCTGCGTCACAGTCTGCGCTTAGGCTAACCCAGCTTCTGCTTGCCCTCTTGGCCCCAGTGGGCTGTATCCACGCGTGGGCGTTCCGACCGCCCGTCGTCAGTACAGGCGTGAGTGGGTTTCTGCTTGTTTTCCTTCATTTGCTAACATGATTCACTCTCGTTCCAACCCCTGTTCTGGTTTCTGTGGATAAAAGAAGAACTTCCCGGACATCCGAGGGGCGAAAACATAATTGACTAAAGATGAGGTTGAAGTGAAAAGAGAGAATGGACAATGGTGAAGGAAAGCCACATTAATTCTTCTCTCTGTACCTGTGCAAGCCAGTGATGCTTAGACCCAAACATTGTAACAGTAAAGTCTTGCGTGACAAGGAGTCGCCCGATCCATAAACAGACTTGGACCGCGTCTTTGCTTGGTGAGGAAGGAAACCAGCATGGAAGAGAAGACAGACAGACAGACAGACAGACAGACAGGTAAGAAAAGAAGAATAGTGAAGAAGATGCGCTCATAACCAGCAACGTTCAGCCTCTTCCCGTAACTCGTCTGTACTCAAGGCTCTAAGAATCTTAGTGACATCCATACGGACCAGAGTCACGCAGCTCTCTTCTATGACTGAAGACATCTCGACTCAAGAATGCTATTCACTCGCGACGTGCCTCCGTCCTGCTAATACCCTCTTTCAGTCCCTCGCCTTTACATCTTCTGTGACTCCAACTCTTCGGTGCGATGATGCCGACAAGAGGATATTAGCTCTGGCCATTGCTGACAAGAGACAGACACATGGACGAAACGACTTAATCGCCTTGAGCTTACTAGGATCACACCCATGAAGAGCATCACCACGATGAAGGAAATAATCTAAAGGACTTTTTTCTATCTCTCCGTCTCTCCCCATCTCTCCTAACCTCCCTAACCTGTGTGTAAGTGTATCTCAGTGTATGTGTGCGTGTGTGTGTGTATGTGTGTGTTTATGTATGTGTGTGTGTGTGTGTTTATCTCAGTGTGTGCGTGTGTGTGTAATTGTATCTCAGTGCATGTGTGCGTGTATGTGTGTGTCTATGTATGTGTGTATGTAAGTGTATCTCAGTGTGTGTGTATGTGTGTGTCTATGCGTGTGTATATGTGTGTCTATGTGTGTGTGTGTGTATATGTGTGTGAGCGTGTGTGTGTGTGTGTGTGTTCGTATGTGTGTGTTTGTATGTGTGTGTGTGTGTTTGTATGTGTGTGTGTGTGTGTTTCCGTGTGAGTTCGTGTGTGTGTGTTTCTGTGTGTCTATGTCTATCTGCTGGTCTATCTGTCTGCTTGTCCCTGCCTTTCCCCTCCACCTTCCCTTTCCCTCCCCTCCCAGCCCTCCTCTCCTATCCCGTCCCTATCTTTGCCGCTAAAGCGATTACTTCCTCCCCTTGTCCTCGACTCCCCGCCGCTCCTCCTTGTTTTGGGGGGTCCTCCTCCTCCTCCTCTCACTCCCACCCACCCCCTCCAGTCTACGCCTACGCGTATTTTTTCCCGCGCCGAGTAATGGAGCGTAATGGCAGCGGGGGACAAATCCCCCTGTAATGAGGGACAAATAATACCCATAGGTTTCTCTTTTATTTCGGGCCAGAGCAGCACTAATTAATTAGGGGAGGAGAGGGGCCACCGGGCGGGGCCGTGGAAGAGGCCCACCTAAGGAAGCTGACGGAGAAATGAGGTTACTGTGGAAGAATGTACTGTTGCTGGACAATTTTTTTTTTTTTTTTTTATGAGAAAGCCGGTCTCTAGTTTGTTCTTATTGACCTTTTTGTAAGATAATAACAGAAACACAATATCATATGTAATGTATATACACATATATATATATATATATATGTAACTCGAGCATACAAATATAAGAAACTGTGCTCAACTTATATCTCTCTTGATAGCGCAATGGTGCAAGTCACTGTTCACTTGTTACGTCTCAGCTGAGCTCGAGTCCTTGGCTTGATTACGTATCAGTTTCCGTATATGTTTTCGTTGAGCTCCTTGTCAGTCTCGATCGTGATGACATAGAATTAAAGTGAAAAATTAATGTGGTTGAAAAAGATTATCTGTGTACTGAGGAGCATTCAATATGTGTGTATATGTATATACATACATTATATATGTATATATATATATATATATATATATACTGACTACAGTTTAAGCTAATTCTGTGTGCGTGTGTATGTATATGTATGTTTAAATACATACATATGTTCTCGTATGTAAATATGAATACATACTGGATGTGTGTATATACATATATGTGTATGTTAAGACAAATCAAGTGCGGAAACACGAAAAATGTAAATGATAAGATGTTGTTAAATGTGGTTAGATTTGTCCGTAGAGTTTTTTTTTTCCATAGGGAAAGATGTAAGCATGAGGTGTCTCAAAGAAGAATAACAAATGTAATCAATCTTCGGAATCGCATTAGATTCCTCTCAATATTACCTTCGATAGACTTTAATATGTTTTCGAGTAAGAAAATTATCTTTTTTTTTTCGAAAAAAGCACGTACATTATTGGTGGACATATAGAAAATTGTTACTGAAATCCGATTTAACTTTTTTCGTTTCTCCAGACTTTCATTTTAAAATTTGCCAATTTTTTTCGAATAGATGCATAATTTTATTATTTCTTTTTGTAAATCTTAGTATTTTCCAAATTGTTGATTTAGGTGAACCGCGTACTTATGTGTGTCTGGGTGTGCGCGCGCGCGCGCGTGTGTGTGTGTGTGTACGTGTGTGTGTGTGTACGAAGCATGTAATCCGTCTGTGCAAATTACAAAAGTACTTATTGTCTCTAAGTTTCCCTTCTTCTATTGTAATTTTGCATATATTGTTCCAAGGCAATGTGAAGGCCCTGCATATATATATATATATATATATATATATATATATGTATATATATATATATATATATATATAGATAAATATATATATAATTATATAATATGCATAATCAGAAAGAGATGTATGTATGTACTGTATATATGTACTTGTAATGAGGTCGTGTTATTCCGATTGCTCGCCCGTAGTATCTCCATATTTACTTCGTTTGTGGTCCCCACCCAATAGCAAGGGGCTGATGTCATCGAGCGCGGCGATGCCAAATTTATGGGCCTATTTAGGGGCCTTCTCCAGACTCTCTTTTTTTTTTTTTTTTTTTTTTTTTAAGTGTGTTTATGTGACCCTATCCTGTCTCTTGCTCTCCAATTTATCATATCTAGCTTCATATTTATCTGTGCGTGTGTATGTGTTTGTGTGTGTGTGTGTATGCATGCGTGTGTGTTTCTGTTCGTGTGTGTTTCTGTGTGTGTGTGTGTGTGTGTGTGTGTGTGTGTGTGCGTGTGTGTGTATGTGTGTGTAAAAGTGTGTGTGTGTGTGTATGTGTGTGTGTGTATGTGTGGGTATGTGTGTGTGTGTTTGTGTGTGTGTGTGTGTGTGTGTGTGTGTGTGTGTGTGTGTGTATGTGTGTGTATGTGTGTGTGTTTCTGTGTGGGTATGTATGTGTGTGTGTTTGTGTGTGTGTGTGTGTGTGTGTGTGTGTGTGTATATCTAGCTGGATTTGTGTAATTCCTCTGTAATTCCTGAATCTGTGCAATTCCTGTGCTGAAACCAACAGCCACAGTCAACCCACAGTTTTTCCCCTTCTCTTCTTCCTATGTACGCGTCACGGAGGTCTAACCCTACTCACCCTCCTCATCATCCTCATCATCCTCGTCCTCTTCCTACTCTTCCTACTCTTCCTCTTCCTCTTCCTGCACATTGTGTATGTCTGAATCCCAGACCTTGTAGTACTACCACGCCCCTCTCCCTCCTTCCCTCCCTCCCTAGCTCCATCCCTCCCTACCCCTCTCCCTCCCTCCCTCTCTCCCTCTCCCTCTCCTTCCTCACTCCTCTTCTCCCTTACTCCATCTCCCTCTCCCCCGCTCCATCTACTTCCCTTCCTCTCCCTCTCTCCTTTTGCCTCCCTCTCCCTCTCTCCTTTTCCCTCCTTCTCCCTCGCTTCCTCTCCCACTCCCTCTTCCTCGCTCCCTCTTCTTCCCTTTCTCTCGCTCTCTCTCTCTCTCTCTCTCTTTTTCTCATTTTCTCTCCTTCTCCATCGCTCCCTCTCCCGCTCCATCTCCTTCCCTTTCTCTCCTTCTCTCCTTTTCTCTCCCTCTCACTCACTCCATCTCCCGCTCCCTCCCCCTCGCTCTCTCTCCCTCTCACTCGCTTTATCTCCCGCTCCCACTCCCTCGCTCTTTCTCCTTCCCTTTCTCTCCTTCTCTCCTTTTCCCTCCCACATTTTCTCTCCCTCTTTCTCTCTCTCTGTTTCCCTCGTCTCGTTCCCTCTATCTTACTCCCTCTCCCTCTCATTTGCTCACTGTCCCTCTACTTTGCTCCCTTTCCCTCCCTCCTTCTCCCTTTCCTTTGCTCCTTATCCTACTCCCTCGCTCCCTCTCCTTCCCTCCCCCTCCCTCTCTCATTTTCCTTCCTTCTCCTACTCCTGCGCTCCTTCTCCTTCTCTTCCTCTACTTCTCTCCTTTTCCCTCCCTCCTTTTTCTTTCCTCTCCCTCGCCCCTTCTCTCTCGCTCCCTCTCCCTCGCTCCTTCTCCCGTTCTTTCTACCTCTCACTCCCTCTCACTCCCTATTCTTTCTTCCTCCCTATCCTTCTTCCCACTCCATCATCCTCTCCCACTCTCTCTCCGTCTCCCTCTCTCTTTTTCTCTCTATCTCCCTCTTCCTCCATTTCCTTCCCTCTCCATCCCTCCTCACTTTCCCTCTTCCTCGCTCCCTCTTCCACTCACTTTCTCTCCCTCTCCCTCTCGCTCTCCCCCTCCCTCTCCATCCCTCCATCCCTCCCCCTAATGCGAAGGGTCGTCCATGATCGTTATAGTCCAGTTGCAACCCCCCTCCCCCCCACCCGCCCGCTCTCCGTTTCGTTGTCTGCGGACTATTTTTGCCCCCGTTTCGCGGCAGCAAAGGCGATTTCCCACGTAAGCCCAAACACGTATAGACCTTCCCTCCCCGACTCTGTTGTTACCTCTACTCTGACAACAAAGCTCAATGCCTCTTTTTATTATTTTTCTTTTCGATTCTTTTTTCCCCCGATTCCCCCGCCAACCGCCCACGCCTCCTGTGCCTTCAGTGTTGCGACGTCGACTTCGGTGCTTGTAGGGGATGGATTCGCCGTTGACAAGGATACCGTCCCGATCGCGTCAGTGTCAATCGGCGGTAGCGGCTGCGGCTGAGGCGGGGGTGGGGGGCGGCGCCAGGCACTCGGGGCTTCAACGGGAATTAGGTTTACCATATCCGCCGCCGCCGCCACCGCCGCCGCCCCCTGCCGCAATAGTACAGAACCCAAACGTTCGCCCTCTGTCTCTCTGTAACCGCCCCTTCCCGCCCTTTATGCCCTGTTCACACTAGCGGTTTGAACTGCGCGCGAAACCGCGGCGGTACCGCGTAATCAAGGAACAACTGCGCGGTTGTGTGTGAACGCCTCCTTTGCCTTACACTATAACTGAACCGCCGCGGTTCAAACCGCAAGTGTGAACAGAGCCTGGGACTTTACACAGAGTACGTCCGATCGTAAGCGACAGCAATGATAGAGCGATCATAATCATAGGCATACGGTGTTACACTTTTCATGCACTTGTACATACAACGCTCCGTGGTGCCAAGATGACCCAAGTACCCGGCATTATCTCCCAAAGTCTCCTGAGATGAGACGCTATCCCCACGTGATAAGTACTTTCTCCTAAAGAGATTATTCCCAACCTTTAAAACCAGAAGGGCAGCCACCTGTAGACGATAAGGGATAATTCGGATATCTGCCTGGGATCTTGCACTGTACAAGAAACAGAATGGTGAGATAGATGTGGTTATATGTTGTTGTGATGTTCGCCTTCTGTGATTCAGTGATAGATGGATTGATGGATTGACAGACTGATTGATGGACAGCAAGTAAGTCTGCGCTCTCGTCCATCCGACTGACGGGGACCCTGTATGACTGACTGACTGACTGATTGACTGAGCCTTTGCGGGCAGACTCTCTCTTTCCAAAAGTGTCTCGCCGGAAAGACAAAGACCGAGGAAATTGGTACTTCGTGGGCGAACTCGTGGTACTTCGCGGGCGAACTCGCGGATCAATCAGTTGAACATATCTTTGTCGAAGTAGCGTTTCCGTTGCTGTCTGGGTCCATTATAGGTTGATATATGATTTGATCGGTGCGATTATTAGCCTTCTACCACAGCCGATGGCGGTTGATGCGCATCCTACTACCTGGCTTCATATTTGGGTAAGTGCGTTGTGAGGCTTGGTTAGAATGATCAGCCACGTACTTTGCAGCTCGAAGCAAAACAGCCCTATCGTTCAAAAACAAAGAATTAGTGCTCTAGACAATCGTTTGACGATCATCGTTGAGCCATGAACGATCATTGTTGAGCCATGGACGATCATTGTTGAGCCATGAACGATCATCGTTGAGCCATGAACGATCATCGTTGAGCGATAATCGCTCCAAGTAGACAGTGCCTTTATGACGATATGAAAGATCCTCCTAAAGTGGGAAGGAACAAAAGCGAGGTCACCTCCAAGCCGTTTCGCCATTCGGTCGCCTACACAGACCATCTTTACACCGGCGGTTTGAACCGCATAGTCAAGGAAAAACTGCTCAGTTGTGTGTGAACGCCTCCATGGACTTACGTTGTAATAGAACCGCAGCTGTTCAGGCCGCTAATGCTACGCGGAAGTCCCGTTTTTTTGTGTCTACTCTCGCCCATAACTAAACAGCGTGAGCCGGGTTACACGGTCACGCTTGTCCTCTTGGGCCCATCGCGCTTGTGGGGAGCGAGTCAGGGACCAGGCAATAAAACAAGGTGCTCCAGCCGTACTAGCTCTGTCTATTACGTCATCTTTTCATTAGGAAAAGTGAACGATTTTGTGTGTGATAGTAGGGCTGTATGTGTGTGTGTGTGTGTGTGTGTGTGTGTGTGTGTGTGTGCCTATGTACTTGTTTGTGTGCACACGTGTGTGTATGTACAAGTGTGCGTGTGTGTGTGTGTGCGCGCGCGCATTGTTTTCCCCGTTGCTGTGACTGCCGCATTCTGCATCGAGAGAGGGAGAGAGAGAGAGAGAGTGGGGGGAAGAGAGAGAGAGAGAGAGAGAGGAGAGAGAGAGAGAGAGAGAGAGAGAGAGGACAGAAGAGCCGCGTAATC
>NC_134805.1:26047612-26080112 GCF_046742065.1 Oratosquilla oratoria
AACGCTCCGTGGTGCCAAGATGACCCAAGTACCCGGCATTATCTCCCAAAGTCTCCTGAGATGAGACGCTATCCCCACGTGATAAGTACTTTCTCCTAAAGAGATTATTCCCAACCTTTAAAACCAGAAGGCAGCCACCTGTAGACGATAAGGGATAATTCGGATATCTGCCTGGGATCTTGCACTGTACAAGAAACAGAATGGTGAGATAGATGTGGTTATATGTTGTTGTGATGTTCGCCTTCTGTGATTCAGTGATAGATGGATTGATGGATTGACAGACTGATTGATGGACAGCAAGTAAGTCTGCGCTCTCGTCCCTCCGACTGACGGAGACCCTGTATGACTGACTGACTGACTGATTGACTGAGCCTTTGCGGGCAGACACTCTCTTTCCAAAAGTGTCTCGCCGGAAAGACAAAGACCGAGGAAAGTGGTACTTCGTGGGCGAACTCGTGGTACTTCGCGGGCGAACTCGCGGATCAATCAGTTGAACATATCTTTGTCGAAGTAGCGTTTCCGTTGCTGTCTGGGTCCATTATAAGTTTATATATGATTTGATCGGTGCGATTATTAGCCTTCTACCACAGCCGATGGCGGTTGATGCGCATCCTACTACCTGGCTTCATATTTGGGTAAGTGCGTTGTGAGGCTTGGTTAGAATGATCAGCCACGTACTTTGCAGCTCGAAGCAAAACAGCCCTATTTATTCAAAAACAAAGAATAAGTGCTCTAGACAATCGTTTGACGATCATCGTTGAGCCATGAACGATCATTGTTGAGCCATGGACGATCATTGTTGAGCCATGAACGATCATCGTTGAGCGATAATCGCTCCAAGTAGACAGTGCCTTTATGACGATATGAAAGATCCTCCTAAAGTGGGAAGGAACAAAAGCGAGGTCACCTCCAAGCCGTTTCGCCATTCGGTCGCCTACACAGACCATCTTTACACCGGCGGTTTGAACCGCATAGTCAAGGAAAAACTGCTCAGTTGTGTGTGAACGCCTCCATGGACTTACGTTGTAATAGAACCGCAGCTGTCCAGGCCGCTAATGCTACGCGGAAGTCCCGTTTTTTTGTGTCTACTCTCGCCCATAACTAAACAGCGTGAGCCGGGTTACACGGTCACGCTTGTCCTCTTGGGCCCATCGCGCTTGTGGGGAGCGAGTCAGGGACCAGGCAATAAAACAAGGTGCTCCAACCGTACTAGCTCTGTCTATTACGTCATCTTTTCATTAGGAAAAGTGAACGATTTTGTGTGTGATAGTAGGACTGTATGTGTGTGTGTGTGTGTGTGTGTGTGTGTGTGTGTGTGTGTGTGTGCCTATGTACTTGTTTGTGTGCACACGTGTGTGTATGTTCATGTGTGTGTGTGTGTGTGTGCGCGCGCGCATGTTTTCCCGTTGCTGTGACTGCCGCATTCTGCATCGAGAGAGGGAGAGAGAGAGAGAGAGTGGGGGGAAGAGAGAGAGAGAGAGAGAGAGAGAGAGAGAGAGAGAGAGAGAGAGAGAGGACAGAAGAGCCGCGTAATCCCTAATTACGGGGGAAGGCTTTTGTTTCCTTTTTTTTTTTTCCTTTTTTTTCAGCGCCCACAGCAGAGTGACGTCAGGCATTAACGTGATCTTGTCTCGTCGCTGCTGCAGTCTTTGAACCGTCCCGACGACTCCAGCTGCAAACCCATTACGGGAAATTATCGTCCTCTGAAAAATTGAGTAATGAACTGAACGTATATATCAGCACGGTAGAGAAAAATGACCTCGGCAGGAAAGAGAGAGAGAGAGAGAGGGGGAGAGAGAGAGAGACAGAGAGGGTGAGAGAGAGAAAGAGAGAGAGAGAGAGGAGAGGGAGAGAGAGAGATACAGGGAGATAGAGAGAGAGAGGGAAAGAGAGAGAGAGAGATAGAGGGCGAGAGGGAGGGAGAGAGATAGATGACGAGAGGGAGAGAGAGAGAAAGATAGATAGAGAGAGAGATGGGGGAGAGAAAGAGAGGGGGAGAGAGAGAACGAGTAAGCATAATTAAGACACTGAGTATATGGGCGGGTAAACAAGTTAGGGAGAAAATAGCGGACGAAAGAGAAAAAGAAAACGAAGAGAAACTCTGAAAGCTAGGAAGGGTTGGACAAACGAGAAGAAATGATGGACGTTAAACAAGTAAGCATATTATGTAAAATGATGCGGATGAATACACAGATTGACCTAACGCAGTCTGGGCTGGGTAGCCAAAACGATCACATACTTAGACGTTTTTGTTACGAGATGGCTGGTTCCGAAATAATACTAATTAATCTAACTTAAAAAAGGGGGGGGAGGACATATGTGAATACCACATTATTATTATAGTCATAGCAGCAGATTAGAAAAATAAAATGGGAGGGAGGACATATGTGGATACCACATTACTATTATACTCATAATAGAAGATTATAAACAAAATTATCTTGTTGGTCTCAGTTCCCCTATACGAACTACACTCCCTCCATTCTGTGTTTGCCCGAAAGGAAAAAATAAAGTCAAACGAGCAGAAGCAGAGAAAGAGAGAATGAAATGCGTGGATCGATCATTCAAATGTACCCTTCGCCGACAGACTTAGACCAAACCCAAACAAGCCAATTCAACAATGGACCGTTGTCCATTCCCGTCGTTTTTTACGGTCAAAGCAGATCAAGCGCCTCGTCCCAGGAATGCCAAACAACCCGCGGATTATTTCTTACAATACATCAAGTGAGCAATTCCCGAGCAGCTTTTATCTTCTGCTCTCCTTATATCAACCATTGTCAGACTTTCCGTGTCATAGCACAGCGTTATATGTGTTCACTTTCGATGAAGCATTAGTTTAAAAAAAACACGAATATATATAGGGAAGATAATTCTATACCGAGAAATACCCACACACCTGCACGCACGCACACGTACACACACGCACATGCACGCAGGGCAGGGAATGTAGAATGACAGCTGATGGAGTAAAGGAAAATGGGAAGTGCACGTTGAGAATGACTGTGTCCACAGAAAACGGAGCGAGCAGTTCTCTTTTTACGCTTATTCATAAGTATACGTTCGTAAGGCGAAATGACTTACTCGTATTGCTGAACGGTGATGGTGATGGCGGTGACGACAACGATGACGACGATGTTGATGGTGATGCTGATGATGATGGTGGTGGTGATGGTGGTGGAGGTGATGATGATAATGATGATGGTGGTGGTGCTGCTGTTGCTCATCATCATAATGGTGGTGATGCTGATGAAGGTGGAGGTGCTGCTGCTAATGACGGTGATGAAGGTGGCGGTGCGATTGCTGATGATGATGGTGATGAAGGTTTTGGTGCTCCTACTGATGATGATGGTGATAAAGGTGATAGTGGTGATGATGAGAATGATAAAGTGAATGGCGACGGTGATGATGATGATAGTGATGAAAGTGGTGATGGTGGGCCTGATGATGATGGTGATGATGATGATGATGATGATGATAGTGATGCAGGTGGTGATGGTGGTCCTGATGATGATGATGATGATGATGATACAATGAAAGGATTAGTTGGAGTGTAGGTTGGAGTCAAGACTCCCTCGAGGGACCCAGTACTCGAGAGACGACTTGGAGTCCGGAGTGGCAGAAGGAGTTACATCCGTTAAGTGCGAGTGGGAGTGTACAAAGGTAAAGGCTAGCTGAGAAATGATGCCTTCAGGGGATCCTAAGGCCCTGTTCACACAAGCGGCTTGAACCGCGCGGAAACCGCGGTGGTACCACATAGTCAAGGAATAATGCGCGGTTGTGTGTGAATGCCTCCATTGATTTACATTGTAAACCGAGGTTCAAACCGCTAATATGAACAGTGCCTAAAAGAGGAGGATAATGGTAATGAAAGTGTAGGTTTGATGAAATGAGTCCTTACAAAATCAGTGGATGGTAAAATTTATGTAAAGGAAAGAATATTTTATTGTTATTTTCCCCAATGAAATAAATTTAATGGGTATTAACTATATACAGAAATAGGTAGCAGCATTCATGTATGCAACAATTTTGGGCAAAAAGCCTTTGGTAATAGATAACATTGCATATGTGATTACTATGCATTAATTGCAGGAACAGAATATACATGACAATTGCTGAAAAGGGATATTATCTAAATAACAGATTTATAAAGATATATATGTTGCAACAAGCGAAGGGGTGAATTTAACAAAAGGGGCTAAAGACGTTATCACACTGGGCTATTTTTCCTCCGACTGTTAGAGCAGATTTCCAGCCAGCAGCGTTCGGAAATGATTCTGATATGCTGGAGGAAAATAATTTTTCTCCAGCATATGAAATGACGTGGTGTGTTTTTGTTGAGAACATGAAATAGTTTGCCATAGTGATTCTACTGCGATTTTTTTTCTGAAGGTGTGTATTACAGCCAATTAATCGGAGGTTGGAGGAAAAATATCCCAGTGTGATAACCCCTCAAGGCCAGTGGATGGGGCTATCAGTTTTGTCTTAACGTAAGTCAAAGGCGGGGCGGTCGAGCACAGGAAAGTTTCAGTAAAGAAAGAGAAAGGAAAAAAAAAGTGAGACAGAGAGAGAGAGAGAGAAAGAGAGATGATTTTGATGAAAGGTAGGATAAGGAGGGATGAGATTAGGTCCTAGAGCAAACGATAACCTGAGGCGAAGAGAGCGGAACCCCAGGAAGGTCTAAGTGCCACAGCCGGAGAGCTCTCGCGAAAAAGGAGAATTCTTCGTGTGCCCCCGGTGTAAAGGGGTTCTCCCACTCCTGGTCCATTTCCACCCCACCCCCCTCCAGCTTCCGATTAATGGGGAAAGAAAAGTGGTGGTTGCACCAAAGAAGAAGAACGTGAGCCAGATTTGGAGGGGATTATCCCCAAAGCCTCTTATTAAGCAATGATGAGGAGTCAGAGGCCGAACCGGCAGCCGTGTGACCAGGAGGGGTGGCGAGCGGAGGTCTCTCCCGCCCCACCTGCGATCGGGACGAGACATAAGAAAGAAAACGTGAGCCCAAAGACGGGGAGGGGGGGTGAGGGGGTGACATGGAGCCAGCAAGGGATATGATGGCGGCAATATAGGTTAGGGAGAATCACGGAAGAGAGAGGGACCAGATAATGAGGGTGATGATGACGAGGATGAAGATGATGATGATGGTGATGACTAAAATGATAAAGATAATGATAATGATGATAAAGATAATGAAGACGATGAAGAAGATATTGATAATAATGATAATGATGATGATAAAGATAATGAAGACAATAATGAAGATGATGATGGTGATGGTGATGATAAAGATAAATATAATGAGGACGATGATTAAGATGAAGATAATGATGATGATGATGATAATAATGAGTGATTGCCTCACTGAAAGAGTAAATAGATGGCGAATTAATGAATGAACGAGTGAATGAATAATCTCATCAATACATCACGAGATAACTCCACAAATAAAACAAATATGTATTTATATTCATGAAAACAAATAGATGAATATATTAGCTAAAATAGAATTAATCGAATAAGATAAACACTAATTACCACACAATTCAATGAATAAAAATCAACGTTAGATATTGGAAAATAGAAAGGTTTCCACCAAGCTATTTTCTCCATCTCGGTGGCATAAATCGACCCTCAGTAGCAAAGAAGTCTACAGCATATCAACGTCTGTGACTCCCTCTCTCCCTCCCTCTCCCTCTCTCTCTCTCTCTCTCTCTCTCTCTCTCTCTCTCTCTCTCTCTCTCTCTCTCTCTCTCTCTCTGTCAGTTTCTGACTCTCTTTCTCTTTCTCCCTCTCTCTATCGATCTATCTATCTCTCTCCCTCAGTAGCAAAGAGGTTTACAGCCTATCAACGTCTGTGACCCCCTCTCTCTCTCTCTCTCTCTCTCTCTCTCTCTCTCTCTCTCTCTCTCTCTCTCTCTCTCTCTCTCTCTCTCTCTCTCTCTCTCTCTCTCTCTCTCTCTCTCTCTCTCTCTCTCTCTCTCTCTCTTTGTCTGTCTGTCTGTCTCTACCTCTATCTATTTCGCGCTCTCTCTCTCTCTCTCTCTCTGTCTCTGTCCCTGTCCCTGTTTGTCTATGTCTCTCTGCCTCTCTGCCTCTCTCTATTTTTCTCTGCCTCTTTCTCTGTCTCTCTCTTTCTCTCTCTCTCTACCCTCTCTCTCTCCCTCTCTCTTTTTCCTTCCGGGTGGCACTTCCTTTTTTATTCTGGCTGCCACAAGACTGTTTTATTCATCATCTGGGTCAAGACCCCCCTTCGCCTTCACTTGGAGGCAAAGGGATTGGAGAAAAAAAAAAAATATATATATATATATATATATATATATATATATATATATATGTATATATATATTTATGTATATATATATATATGTGTGTGTATATATATATATATATATATATATATGTATATATATATATATATATATGTAAATTGAAGGCCGGCTCAAGCGGCTATCACACTGGGCTATCTTTCCTCCTACATTCCACCTCCCACCTCCACTTGAATAACTAGAATATGACTTCGCTTACAGAAATCTAGACTTCTCTGAGAACATTCAACGGTATGTCTAACATGCGTATAGGTTTACAATCTCTTAGTCCATCATTGAGCTCTGCTCTACATGACGGAGAAATAACTTGATATTTGGAGACTTAATAAATAAAATATCGTAACCGAAGTCTTTTTTACTCAAACGAACTCTCAACTGTCGGCACTGACGAAGTTCGTGGAAGCCCAGTGTGTTAACCCCCCTTCATGATGGTAGTTGTCCTCCGCAGTTCACCTGGAAATGGAGAGCGACCCGTAAGCGTGGGTGCAAGCGAGGTAGAAGCACAATCAAAACAATGTCGCTGGATATGTTGTCCCCGTGATATGTCAAACAATACAACTAATTAATGTACACAGAGCCTGCATGCCTGCCTGCCATGCCACATTTCATTTGCGGGGACATGAACTACCACGATGATGGAGATGAAGGCAGTGGCGACGCCACATGCACACACACACACACACACACACACACACACACACACACACACACACACACACACACACACACACACACACACACACACACACACACACACACACACACACACACACACACACACACACACACACACACACACACACACACACACACACACACACACACACACACGACAAGAGAAACACAAGAGGACATGGAAAAGAAACTCAAAAAAGATAGTTATAAAAGAGATCTGAAGAACAGTTTTCCACACAGAATGATGGACACTGGGAACAAACTGGACGAAACAGTAGTGTGTGCAAAAACCATTCACGAATTTAAGAGCAAACTAGACACTGCCAGATACAAAGGCGGGGCACCACGAGCGTAGCTCCCCTTCCCGTAAAATACAGCTAGGTAAATACGCAAACACACACACACACACACACACACACACACACACACACACACACACACACACACACACACACACACACACACACACACATACAAATACGACTCGACGGCGTAGTAGTAGCGTTCGCAACTGTTACTATGGCGGTCCGAGTTCAAATCCCGCCCAGGCCTGAAATAATTTCAGTATCGCTGCGCTGCGAGTCGTTACTCTAACTCCCGTGGGCAGGAAATTGTGTGTGTGTGTGTGCATTACCCATAGATCGGCCAAATATGACCTCTGAGCTCTCTTCTGGGAGGGTAATAAGAGTCGATCACGAGTCCAACACGTGGTCCAAGACCATGGTGGCGAACCACACACGGACACACACGCACACACACACACATATACACGTACATATAGAGGTTTAAGGGTAGAGGAACATGTATTGACGTCGACCGGGCGGCCTCCTCCCACGCACGGTAGGAGGCCGACGTGTCTGAAATGCTTTGTGCCTGCCTGCATGGCTGTTTCTTTGTCACTCGATCTTCCTCCTCCTCCTCCACTTCTTCCTCCTCGTCCACCTCCTCCTCGCCCTCCTTCTGTCCACCTCCTCCTCCTCCTCTTCCTCTTCGTCCTCCTCTTCCTCCTCCTTCTCGACCTCTTCCTCGTCCTCCTCCTCCTTCTCGCCCTCCTCCTGTCCACATCTTCCTCCCCTTCCTCTTTGTCCTCCTCTTCCTCTTCCTTCTCAACCTTCTCCTCCCCGTCCTCCTCCTCCTCCTCCTTTTCCTTCTCCTCCTCCTCCTCCTCCTCCTCTGCCTATGGAAGTGAACCCCGACTTCCACCCGCAACAGGTCATCCACGGCCAGGAGGTGGTCTACCTCAACGATGGTGAAGAGAGAGAGAGAGAGAGAGAGAGAGAGAGAGAGAGAGAGAGAGAGAGAGAGAGAGAGAGAGAGACGAAGGGGGCGGCGGTAGAGGTGCCCAGGCATAGCATCCGAGGCTCCCGGATAATTGTCCGTGAAAGTAGAACGGGATAATTGACGTAGAGTTGCCGGACGGCGGAGTTGACAGAGTCATTTTCCTCTCTTTCTCTCTCTCTCTCTCTCTCTATCTCTCTCTCTCTCTCTCTCTCTCTCTCTCTCTCTCTCTCTCTCTCTCTCTCTCTCTCTCTCTCTTTATCTCTGTTCCTCTCCCTTTCCGTCTTACCCCTCTCTCTCTCTATTTCTTTCTCTCTCTCCCTTTCTCTGTCTCTCTTCCCCTCTCTCTCTCTCACTCTCCTCTCTCTCTCTCTCTCTCTCTCACACACACACACACACACACACACACACACACACACACACACACACACACACACACACACACACACACACACACACACACACAAACACACATATACACACATACACACACTGTCGGTTTTGGCAGCTGCTCTATTGTCATCAGATAAAGGTTCATACCTAAACGGGAGGAGTGAAAGATGGTAGGGAGGTAGAAAGGGAGGGTATGGAGGGAGGGAGGGGGAAGGAGGGAGTGAAGAAAAGACCTAAGAGGGAAGAGGGGGAGATGGAGGTTAAGGATGCGGAGAAAAGAGGAGAGGAAGAGAGGTAGGAAGAGGAAGAAAAGAAGAAGGGAGGGAGAGAGAGGAGATAGGGAGAGGGGCAAGAGGAGAAGGAGGACGGGACATCTCCGTCCCCCCCAAAAAATAAATTAATTAATTAATTAATAATAACAAAATAAATAAAAGTAATAATGCAAAGGTGAAACCCAGCAGATATAAAGGTAATATTTTTCCACTTGTCGATGTTGTCGTTGTTGTTTTGTTGTTGTTGTTTTTTTGTGGTACAGAATGATCAGAGAAATCTCCTCCCGGGAATTACCGATTCGAACAATGACACTGAATATTGTTGGATTTGTGGAACAGAGCGGACGCTCTTGCGCCCATCTGGGGTTTCCGGGGAAGACGCGGAACGCAGGATTTGTTCGACGGCGGTCGAACGAACGAACGAACGAACGAACGAACGGTCCTTTCGGGAATTTCCCGGCCAATCCCGTCCGTGAACGGGATCGGTGAGAGTCGGTGCCCAAATTTCCCGAAACTCGAAAATTTGTCAGACTTTGTAGAGGGTGATAGAGACACCCCCCCCCGCGCACGCGCACACACACACACACACACACACACACACACACACACACACACACACTCACACACCTCGTGGCGTTGTGGTTAGAATTCTCGCCCCGGAGGGGGGGAAGGGGGAGGAAGTCGGCGCGCACCATACCTACGCTCTTGATCCCAAAATGCCCCCTTTCCCCTCTACCCCCTCACCCTCTCACCCCCCCCCCTATCCCCGTCTACCCTTTCCCCCCCGCTTTCGTAATGTCAACAGACTAGAATAAAAGTATGCCGGATCTACATTCGGGTCTGGATCTGACCCAAAATCTCACCATTTTGTTTTTAATGCCTGCGTTAACCCCGTCCACAAAATTCCGTGGACGTTCAATTGTAACTTTCTGAGATAGTGTATGGACAGCCAGACAGACAGACATACAGGTACGGACGATCATATAACCTCCGCCGACGAAGTTGGTAATAATCGAGCGAGGTATATTGGGTCGATAGAGGGTCGGATGGAAATTGTCGAATAGAAGAAGAGACCTCCCCGCGCCCCACCTCTGACATTGTATGCCAGGGTCAGCCACCGGGGATTGAGCCGAGAGCGGCCACGCGCGCGCGCGCGGCCGCTAGCCGGGGTCACTGACGTTCGAAATAATGAAGAGCGTGGAAAGGGAAAGCCGACCATCCGGGCCAGGGCCACAGGGCCACAGGGAAAAGAACCGTATGAATACGCACACGTGGGTACTCTGGCCTGGTCATTCTCTAAATTCACAAATAGACACAACCGTATTCTTCACACGGTCGAGCGTGTGTGCGAGTGTGTGTGCGTATGCGTGTCCTTGTGTGTGTGTGTGTGTGTGTGTGTGTGTGTGTGTGTGTGTGTGTGTGTGTGTGTGCGCGCGCACGCGTGCATCATCACGATGGGTTGGCGCCCGTCTAGAAATGGATCGGCGTTAAAATGACGCGGAGGCGGCGGCGGCGGCGGTGGCGGCGGCGGCGGCGGTGGCGGCGGCGGCGGCGGTGGCGGCGGCGGCGGCGGCAGGGGCAGGAGAGTAAACAAGGACAAAATTGTTGGAGTGAAGGATTTACACAAAAGCGTTGAAAAGTGGTGTCTGAGGATTGTATGTTTGTTCTGTAATGTATATTTGTTCTGCAAATTTGTTCTGCCGGGCGAGTATGCCCGGCCATCGTGACGGCAAACACATATGTAGCCGGTACGAGTCCATTTAAAGAATATTACTATTTGACAATTTTCTTGTGCGCTTGTTTGATAGTGGACTTAAAAAGGCCGTGTAGCCCTTTGTAGTTAACGAATTATTTTGTAGTTGTGTACCTGTCGTGTCATGTCCACTCGACACTTGGATTATGGACCTGTTTATCACTCTTGGCGTCATGGCTGGCGGATTTGGCGCATATGCCCTGTGCAGGTAAAGGAGCTATCACACTGGGCTATTTTTCCTCCAACCTCCGATTAATCGGTGGTACCACCTACCTCCAGCACTTTTTCCGCACGTAAAATCACTTTGGGAAACTATTCTGTTTTCTCAACAATTTACGTAGAATGTTATTTGTCTTCGAATTTTCCTCCAGCATAT
Source organism: Oratosquilla oratoria (assembly GCF_046742065.1). Lineage (NCBI taxonomy): Eukaryota > Metazoa > Arthropoda > Malacostraca > Stomatopoda > Squillidae > Oratosquilla > Oratosquilla oratoria. The sequence continues at coordinate 26,058,683 of NC_134805.1, forward strand.
CAGATTTCTTCACGAAATCTGCTGGCTGCAAATCTGCTCCAGCTGTTGGAGTAAAAATAGCCCAGTGTGATAACGCCTTTAGTTGAGCAATAGACGTTAGTTGAGTACCGTTCCATCTAACAGCGAATGCGAACATAAGACATAAGAACATAAGAATGGAAGAGACTCCAAGAGACCATAAGGCCTACACTAGGTAGTTCCATTTCCATTAACACCTTTTATTTATACCCATAAAGTACAAGAAGAAAGTCAATGTCTGTTCACATTTGCTAAAACATCATCGGGATTGACGTGACGCCACGTGGCCCTTGGGCCAAATGACGTCACTCTCGGAGCACGACCAGACTTTGCCGAAGGTGGTGGCACACTAGGCATTTCTCGCTAGCATGCTACTTGCTTTTGCTCCTTCGTTTGAGAAAAAAACGACTTCGGTTACGGTCTTTTGTTGAGAAGCTGAAGGACGAACTAACACAAGTTAAACCTAGAATACGAATGTTAGACACATTGTTGAGACGTTCTTACAGAAGTCTAGAATATTGTAACCGAGGCCGTTTCTACTCAAACGAAGTAGCAAAAGCGAGTAGCATGTTAGCCTAGTGTGCCGCCAACTTTTACCGACCAGACTTGTGCAAAAAGCTTTAGCGTTAACGCGGGTGAGTGTGAAAAAGGGTGAAAATCGGCCATCAGCCCAGAGCAATATACTTAATCGGTTCAAACGCCGGCTAAAAGTCGGGGAGGCCGGGGTCGGAAACTTGAACCCTGACCGGCAGCGGAATGCTAATAATACCGTCAACTTAAAATGATCCAAACAAACACTGCCACGAGCCCAACAGCGCGGCGCGGCGTGGCGCGACGCGATGAATAGGCATGATATCAGGCAGGAGGAAAAGACAGGTAGATACTGCCGACGGCTCGCGCGTGCACGCACACACACACACACACACACACACACACACACACACACACACACACACACACACACACACACACACACACACACACACACACACACACGCACACATACACTCACTGTTAAATGAGAGGGAATGTCAACAATGAAGCATGTACAGTCTTTGAGTTTCAGGTAAAAACACAAACATACACACGTGCATAAATGAATTAGAGGCAGGACTGTAGGAGCTTTGCTCTTTTTCTGTTTACTACAATTAGGGAAATAAAGGCGCGCGTACACACACATACACACACACACACACACACACACACACACACACACTAACACACGCGCAATGATTAAAGTTCCTGGCTGCCACTACGGTGGTCCGGGTTCGAATCCCGCCCAGGGCTGAAATAATTTCAGTATCGTTGCGTTGCGAGTCGTTACTCCAACTATCGTGGACGGGAAGTTGAAGGTGCATTACCTATAGATCGGTCATATATGAGCTGTGAGCTCTTTTTCGGGAGGGAAATAGCTGTCGATCACTAGTCCAACACGTGTTCCAAGACCATGGTGAATCACACACACACACACACACACACACACACACACACACACACACACACACACACACACACACGCACACATCCACACACAATTGCGAGAACGCGTTCGTCTGTGGTCTTACTGGATGAAACAGTTAAGTCTGTCCATGCATGTGCCATGGACACCGAGATTTTGGAAAGCTTTGCTAGTGTTGTGCATAACAGTGATGGTGGTGGTTATGTCAGAAATCTCTTGAAGGATTGTCGCATGGAATCATTTTCTCGTTCATCCATGCTACACGAAGTCACCAAGACGCTATGCAGGAAGACTAAGATCCTAATCTTCAAGTCCCTTGTGCCCCTTGTCCTTCTGTACGGCTTTGAGACCTGGACCCTGAATGTTGTTATAAATAGACCTTCATGGCGTCTTTGGCACAAACCGCCGCCAGGGAATTATGGGGGAATTGCTGGAAGGACTACAAAACCGACGCCTGTTCCATGGGACTCGGTCAAAGCCCTGTTACAAACATAATTCATGAGCGTCAATGCGGACTATAACACGCTGCACGGTTCCCTCCACAAGAGACAATTGTCAAAGGGGAAAGCCTGCAGAACTCAGGACTGCTGAGAGCTCTTTGGAATGGAAAGGGTGCTTGCATGGGAGGATTCCTCTGCGGGGAAAGAGCCTCTGCGTGTGACTGAAGCCACGTGCTCCTCCTATTCTTCCTTTTCCTCCTCCACCTCTTCCTCCTCTTCCTCCTCCTCGTCCTCGTCTTCCTATTCTTCCTCATTCTATTCCTCCTTATCCTCCTCCTCATCATCATCATCCTTATCTTCTCATCCTCGTCCTCCTCCTGTTCCTCCTCCTCCTCGTCTTCCTCCTCATCATCATCATCCTGTTCCTCCTCCTCCTCCTCCTCCTCCTCCACTTCTTTTTCTCCCCTCCTCCTACTCTTGCTTCTCCTCCTCCTAATCCTACTCCTCTTCATCCTCCTCCTCTTTTTCCTCCTCCTCTTCCTCCTGATCCTCCCCATCCTCTTCCTCCTCCTCTTCATTCTTCTGCTCTTCCGTCTCTTTTTCTCCTCCTTTTCCTTCTCCTCTTACTCCTCTTCTTCCTCCGCCTCTTCCTCCACCTGCTCCTTTTTCTACTCCTACTTCTCCTACTCCTCCTCCACTTCCTTTTCCTCCTCCTCTTCCTTTTCCTCCTCCTCTTTCTCTTCCTCCTACTCCTTCTCTGTCTTTCCCCTACTCCATTTTCTCCTCCCCCTGCTCCTTCTTCTACTCCTCCTCCTTTCGCTTCCTCCTACTCTTAAATTCTCTTCTAATCCTCCGCTTCCTCCTAATCCTCCTCTTCCTCCTAATCCTCCATTTCCGCCTACTTCTGTCCCTGGTTCTCCTCTTACTCCTAGTACCGCTTCTCTAGTTCCTCCTGCAATTCCTCTTCCTCCTACTCCTGTTCTTCTTCCTACTCCTACTCCTCCTTCTCTTCCTCCTCCCCCCGCTCCTCCTTATATTCACCCTCCTCCTCCTCCTCCTCCTCCTCCTCCTCCTCCTCTTCCTGTTCCTCTTCCTACTCCTGCTCCTACTCCTAATCTTCCTTCCTCGTCCCCATATTCCCCCTCCTCCTGTTCTTTCCCCTGTTCTCTCTCCTCCTGCTCTTCCTTCTACTCTTCCTTCCTGCTCCTCCCTGCTCCTCCTCTTACTAATCCTCCTGCTCCTCCTACTCCCCCAGCTCCTCCTCCTGTTCTTCCTCCTATTCTTTCTCCTCCTGGTGCTCCTCCTTCTACTCTTTCTCCTCCTCCTCTTCCTCCTCCTCCTCCTCCTCCTCCCCGCACTGGTCGGCGCAGGATCCTCTGCTCTTGTTGCGTCCAACAACAACGGGGGTGTTGGGGGTGGGGGGTGGGGTGGGTTGGTGCTCAGCAAGCAGCCACTTTACGTAATGGATTCTGTTATATCGCCGCTTACAACCCGGGGTTTCATTAGGTTAATCCCGTCCAGCTTGTTTTAGAATTCATGACTTAACTTGGGATTACTGAAACTTAACAAATCTTGGCCAGATTGTTATGCTGATGATTCGAACTTGTTTCAGCTGAGGGGAAAGCGAGGGGAAGTGAGGGGAAGAGGAAGGAGGAGGCGAAAGAGAGAGAGAGAGAGAGATAGAGAGAGAGAGAGAGGGGGGTAAGGTGAGGTGATAGAGGAGAAAGGTTGTATGTAGCCCTCTATCCCTCTTCTCGCCTATTCCCCTCTTTCTCTCTCTCTCTATCTCTCTCTCTCTATCTCTCTCTCTCTCTCTCTCTCTCTCTCTCTCTCTCTCTTCCCGTCTTTCCTTCTCCGTTTTCTTCTCTCACCTTTTCCTTCCAAGGAGGGGATGGAGGATTTACTTCTCTCTCTCTCTCTCTCTCTGTCTCTCTCTCTCTCTCTCTCTCTCTCTCTCTCTCTCTCTCTCTCTCTCTCTCTCTCTCTCTCTCTCTCTCTCTCTCTCTCTCTCTGTCTCTCTCTCTCTCTCCCTCTCTCTGTCCCTCTGTCACCCTCTTTCCCTCTCTCCCTCTCTCTCCTCCCCTACTCTACCAGAGGAGCCAAATAGGTGCTCTCCTCTTCTTTCTCCTCTTCCTCTTTCTCCTCTTCCTCTTTCTCCTCTCCTTTCTCCTCCCCTCCATCTCAATCCTGTTGATTCGCTCAACTCAATCTTCTTCCTCTTCTGTTCTTCCCTTCCCCTGTCCCTCTTTTCCCCTCTCTCCCTCTCTCCTTCCCTCACTCACTCTCTCACTCATCCTCCCATCCCCCCCTTCCTCCCTCCCTCCTTCCCTCCCTCCCTCTCTCTCTCCATTCACCCACTCCTCTTTTCCGTTCTTGGTCTCTCTTTCCTCTTCCTTCTACTTCCGCCTTCAGCTCTCAGAGCATTTTTTGTTTTCCTTCTGGTCTGACTCGCGGACTCTCGCAGATTCTTCATCTTCAACTTCGCCCGTTCACTTCTTGCCTCTCCCCTTCGATCGCGCTCTCGTTCTCTTTATGCCTCTCTCCATCTGTATCTCTGTCTTCCTATATCTTTTGCTCTCTCTATATATATATTTTCTGTATGTTTTTACTACATATACATTTTCATCGTCATATCTTTCTGTCTCTACACATATACATTATATATATATATATATATATATATATATATATATATATATATATATATATATATATATATATATATATATCCCTTTATCTCTTTTGAATAGACTTTAATATCTCAAAGTGCAGTGTGTTAAGCGTAGGATTACACAACCCAGCTAACAGGTATAGCATAGATAACGCCATATTAAAGAAAACACAATGTGAAAAGGACTCAGGAGTGTTAGTGAGTCCGGGCCTTAAATCCAGGAATGATTGCGTTCGTACCAGGTACAGAACTAACAGAGTATTATGATTTAATGCTAGTACGTTTAAAACAAAAGTGCAGAGGTATTCATTAAACTCTATCTGTCGATAGTTAGACCCATCCTTGGCTATGCGATACAGATTAGGTCCACGTCCATAGAATGGATATTAATTCATTAGAATCTTTATAGAGGAGATTGGTCAAAATTATACAAGGGCTTGGAAATATACCATACGAGGATAGGCTTAGGCACCTTAATTTACCCTCCGGAAAAACGAAGAGTGCGGAATGATATAATATTCACATAGTTCAAAGTCTTTAACAAGGGTGATACAGGCAAGGTCATCATATTAAGACAGTACGGCAGGACTTGTAGTAATGAATTTGAATTAGACAAATTTAGGTTTAAGTAGGAAATAGGCAAGAAATGGTTTACGCACAGAGTGGTCAACGAATGGAATAGACTTAGTAATCATGTAGCGAATGCTGAAGTAATTGGTTGTTTTAAAAGAAAATTAGATAACTTTATGGATAGGAGTGACAGGTGGCAAGGAGTATGCGCGTGCACACACACACACACACACACACACACACACACACACACACACACACACATACACTCATAAATATGTACATACATACTACATACATATACCAAGGCTTTTTTCCCCCTTTCAAGGGAGGTAGCCAAAAAGGGAAAGGCATAAAAACACTCCCATCCATTTCATCCCTAAATACACTACACATCCCTCCCACCCTCCCTCTCATCTGAGCACCTCCTGAATGACGGGTCATCCCTGCACCTTGCCCACCGCCCTGGGTCAGAAGCAGTGTCGCAAGACACAGCACATCCACAGCAAGGCCGCTTCATTTAATCGGCGACCCCCCCCCCTCTCCGTCCCCCATTGCATATAAGGAGAGGACGGGGAGAAATCCCTTCGGGCTGCGTCAAAATTTGCTCACACATACTACCTCACCCCCCACCCCACCCCACCCGCCCATTCCTCCTCATGCAATCACATCATCATCCATATACAACCATTCTCCACTCACCTCTGTCTTCCGTCCTCTCCCGTCCTTCCTCAACAGACATTCCCCTCTTCCCCAAAGCCCCCTTCACCCCATCCATCCACCTCATCCTAGGACGTCCCCTCATGTTCACTCTCTCCACATCTGCCTTCCATACCTCTTTTACTAGTCTTTCTTCACTCATTCTTTCCATGTGTCCAAACCATCCTAATATTCTTTCATCAACCCTATCTCCCAGCTCCTTTTTCACCCCTGTTCTCCTCCTCACCTCCTCATTTCTCACTCTATCCAGCCTAGTAACCCCCACCATACTTCTCAGACACCTCATCTCAAACACATTCAAACTCCTTCTCTCTTCTTCTCTTATGTTCCACGTTTCTGCCCCATACAGTGCTGTTGGCACAATCACTCCTTCATACAGTCTCCTCTTAGCATCCATTCCTAAATGTCTATTCCTCATTACACTCTTTAATCCACCAAGGCATTTACTCGCTTCTCTCAATCTACATTCTACCTCCACCTTCACTCCACCTTTTCCTGCTACACTTGCACCCAAGTATCTAAAACTATCCACTTCCTCCAGTCGCTCTCCCTTAATGTTCACTTCCAGTCTACTGCCACTTTCACCCCTTGTACATCTCATCACCTTACTTTTACCCACATTAATCTTTAGCTTTCTTCTATCACATACTCTCCAAACTCTGCCACCAGCTTCCTCAATCCCGCCGCCGCCGCCGCCGCCGTTATCCTGATGAACCGCGCTTCCCTGACCGCGGCATTGGTGTCAAACCTTTCGACAGCTCGCACACCGATACAGGCAGTCGCATGAAACCAGTTGCTTGCGACGCTGCGACCAGTTGCTTACGACGCTGCAACCAGTTGCATACGACGCTGCAACCAGTTGCATTGTTTCTATCCGTGAAGACAATTTCACGTCGAATGTGACAGCTAAGCAGAGGACCCATATACTCGAAAGTGAGTGATGATAATGATAATAGTAATAAGATGAAATAGAATGCGTGCGATCGGTTTCATGCAACTAGTTGCGTGGGTGGGCGACCTGCCTTCTAATCGGTTTCTGATCTGGTGTTGACAATGATTCTGATTTCGCCCCAGATTTAATTCGTGGAAAATGGTAAGCGCCGTATATGTTCTACTCCTCAGGGAATCGAGGAGTGGGAGATGGATGGGAGTGGGGGGAGGAGGAGTGGGAGGGAGAAGGAGGAGAGGGAGGAGGGGGAGGATCGAGTAGAGGATCCAGTGCCCCATGGGTCATCTCGGTTTTGGACGAAAATTCTTTGTTGTCGGTCGGTCGGTAAATTTGTCCGTTCGAGTGCGATTTTGTCAGCTTCGTTGTAGTCGTTGTCATCGTTTGACGTCACCAGGACCCTCTGCCGAGACATAACAAGCTCTCTATTCGTTCATCTTTCCTCCTCCTTGTTCTCTTCTTCGTCCTCCTCCTCTTCGTCCTCCTCGTCGTCCTCATCTTTGTCTTCCTCTTCGTCCTCCTCGGCGTACATCTCTTCGTCCTCCTCGTCGCCTTCCTCGTCGTCCTCCTCTTCGTCCTCCTCCTCGTCCTCCTCCTCGTCCTTCTCCTAGCCCTCCTCTTCGTCCTCCTCTTCGTCCTCCTCTTCGTCCTCCTCTTCGTCCTTCTCCTCGACCTCCTTCTCGTTCTCCTCTTCGTCCTCCTCTTCGTCTTCCTCTTTGTTTTCAAGCCCCTTTTCTCCACCTACTTGTCCTTCTTGTGCCCCTCCTCTTCCTGCTCCTCCCCTCCTCCTCCTCCTCTTCCTCCTCCTCCTCCTCCTCCTCTTCCTCTGGCGTCGAAAATATTTCTCGAGAGGAAGGTTTATCGACATCGTCCCTTTTTGTAGGAACCGACCACAGCCGCCACCTCCACCAATTCCAAATAACGGGAGGAGCTTCGAGCGAGCAGCCCTGACGCGCCGAGTTCTTCAGCCATTATATATATTAACAAGAATTAACAGAATAAAAGAAAAGTTATAGCCTCGCCAATATTCCTCCGAAATTTAGTTTACATTTTCTCCTCACGGCGAACGTAAAACCTTTCGCTCCAAATCCACGCCACCGGTATCGCTGTCGACGCCGTCCTGACCCCCCCACCCCCCACCCCCGCCCTCCCGGCCCCCCTAATCCTCCGGACGCTATCCATGGCACGAGCCGCAGCCACCGACACCCTTACCCGTCCCCCCCCCCTGTGCCCCCTGGCCCCCCGTCCCCCTACACCTTCCCCCCACCTGTGCACACACACACACACACACACACACACACACACACACACACACACACACACACACACACACACACACACGTGAACACACCTAGCCTACCCATACCTGCTTCTCGTATGTTTCTATCACTCCTCCACCTACAAGGACGGAGACGGACAGACAGACAGACAGACAGACACACAGACAGAGAGGGGCTACAGGTAAGAGTATAGCGGGATACGACAGCTGGTTGAGAGAGAGAGAGAGAGAGAGAGAGAGAGAGAGAGAGAGAGAGAGAGAGAGAGAGAGAAATCGGGTTTACAGAAAGAGTGAAGAAAAGCGCACAAAGTGATAAAGCCGAGGGAAGAGAGGAAGAGAAGGAAGAGAGGGAGAGAAGGAAGAGGGGAAGGGATTGGTTGCTAGAACAACCTAGAGAAGTGATCTATGGATTAAACTCCTTTTCTCCTCCTCCTCCTCCTCCTCCTCCTCCTTCCCTTCCCCTATTTCTTCTTCTTTCTCTTCTTCCTCTTTCTATTCCTCCTCCTCCTCCTCCTTCTCCTCCTCCCCTTCCTCCTCCTCCTCCCCTTCCTCCTCCTCCTCCCCTTCCTCCTCCTACGCTTCCTCCTCCTCCTAAGTTACTTTTTTCTCCTTCTTCCCCTATTTCTTCCTCTTTCTCTTCTTCCTCCTTCTCCTCTTCCTCCCTCTCTTCTTTCTCTTTCTCCTCCTCCTTCTCTTCCTCCTCCCCTTCCTCTTCCTATGCTTCTTCCTCCTCCTAAATTTTTATTTTCTCCTTCTCTTTCCCCTATTTCTTCCTCTTTCTCTTCTTCCTCCTTCAACTCTTCCTCCTTTTCCTCCTCCACCTTCTCCTCCTTCTCTTTCTCCTCCCCTTCCTCTTCCTACACTTCTTCCTCCTCCTAAGTTTCTTTTTCTCCTTCGCCTTCCCTTACTCCTTCTTCTCCTACTCCTCCTCTTCCTCCTTCCTCCTTCTTACTTGTCCTTTCTCCTCCTTCTCCTTACACCTCCTCACCCCTCCTCCTCCTCCTTCCTCCTCCTCCTTCCTCTTCCTCCTCCTCCTTCCTCTTCCTCCTTCCTCTTCCTCCTCCTCCTTCCTCCTTCCTCCTCCTCCCTCCTTCTTCTCCTTCCTCTTTCTTCTCATTCCTTCTTCTCCTCCTCTTCTTCCTCCTCGTCCCCTCCTTCTTCTCCTTCTGTTTCTATTTCTCCTTCTCCTCCATCCCCTCCTCCTCCTCCTCCTCCTCCTACTTCTTCTCCTCTTCCTCCTACTTGTTCTCCTTCTCCATCACCTTCTCCTCCTCCTTCCTCCTCCTCCTCCTTCCTCCTACTTCTCCTTCCTCTTTCTTCTCATTCCTTCTTCTCCTCCTCTTCTTCCTCCTCGTCCCCTCCTTCTTCTCCTTCTATTTCTATTTCTCCTTCTCCTCCATCCCCTCCTCCTCCTCCTCCTCCTACTCCTCCTACTTCTTCTCCTCTTCCTCCTACTTGTTCTCCTCCTCCATCCCCTCCTCCTCCACCACATCCTCTACCACATCCTCCTCCTCCATCCCTTCTCCTCCACCACATTCTCCACCACATACTCCACCACATCCTCGTCCTCCTCTCCCTCCTACTCCTCCTTCTCCTCGGCCTCCTCCTCCTCTTCTTCCTCTTCCCCCTCCCCTCTCTCCTCCTACTCCTCTTCCTTTTCCTGCTCCTCCCCTTTCATCTATTCCTCCTCTTCTTCCTCCTTTTCCTACCCCTCCTCCTCCTCCTCCTCCTCTTCCTTTTCCTACTCCTCCTCCTCCTCCTCTTCCTCCTCTTCTTCCATCTATTCCTACTTTTCTTCCTCTTCCTTTTCCTCCTCCTCCTCTACTTCCTCCTCCTCGTCCTCGTCCTCTTCCCACTCATATTCCTCCTCCTCGTCCTCCTCTTCATCATCATCCTCCTCTTCCTCCTCCTCCCCTCCTCCTCGCCCTCCTCCTCTTCTTCGTCATCCTCCTCCTCCTCTTCTTCGTCATCCTCCTCCTCCTCCTCGTCCTCTTCGCCCTCCATTTCCTCCTCCTCCTCATCTTCCTACTCTTCTTCTTCTTCCACCTATTCCTACTTCTCTTCCTCTTCCTTTTCCTCCTTCTCCTCCTCCACTTCCTCCTTCTCGTCCTCGTCCTCTTCCTCCTCATATTCCTCCTCTTCGTCCTCCTCTTTATCCTCCTCCTCTCTCTCGACTTCCTCTTCCTCGCCCTCCTCCTCCCCTCCTCCTTTTCTTCGTCCTCCTCCTCGCCTTCCATTTCCTCATCCTCGTCCTCCTCCTTGCCCTCCATTTCCTCATCCTCGTCCTTCACCTCCTCCTCTTCCTCTCTCTCCTCGTCCACCTTTTCCTCCCTCCTCCTCTTCGTCTTGAGCTCTTCAGGAGCTCCGTTGAGCTTTTCCTGCTGAAGAGGATCGCCTGGTGCGCCCGGGGGAGCCCACCAGGGCCGAAGAGGGTCTCAAAAGCGAAGAAAAGGTTCGTGATGGAGATTCAGAATGTCTGAAAGAATACACAAGAAATTTTCTAAAGAAAATCAAACTGATAAGAAAAGAAAAAAATGTAGGACAGGGTCATTTGTTTGCTTATTTCGTTTATATTTGTTTGTTTATTGTTTATTAATTTTGAAGAAATACAAAAAATTAGAAATAAACTGCAAAGATAAGATCATGAGAGAAGGAAGAGGAAAAGGAGGAGGAGGAGGAGGAGGAGGAAGAAAGCAGAAGACACTGAACATCTCCTTCCACACCTTGAAACGTTCTTTACGTTTCGAAGTCTGTCCTACACAGGTAAGGGGTGAGGGGGTTTGTAGAGTCCAACTACTTTAATCTGAAGGGTACTCTGTCGGTAAAACCCACCCTCATTCCCACCCTACATCCCCTCATCCCCTCATCCCCACACTCCCGCCCTCACACTCCCGCCCTCACACTCCCGCCCTCACACTCCCGACCCCACACACCCCACACTCCCGCCCCCACACTCCCGCCCTCACACCCCCAACACTCCCGCCCTCACACCCCCAACACTCCCGCCCTCACACCACCACACTCCCGCCCCCACACTCCCACATTCCCACCCCCACACCCCCCCACACTCCCGCCCTCACACCCCCAACACTCCCGCCCTCACACCCCAGACTCCCCCCCACACTCCCACACTCCCGCCCCCCTTGGGAAGAATGGAAGGCCCTCTGTCTTCGAGCCAATGTGCGATACGAGACGTAGTTAAGGGGACCCAGCGTGGCTTGGTGGTATCACGCGCGTCTAGTAACCGCGTGGTGGTTTCGGCGTCTGTTCGAACCCTGGCCGCAGAACAGGGGTCAGGAAGGGTATCCACTTTGAGTAATGGCCCCTGACCGCTGCATACCTCAGACCTGAGGTGACTTGAACATTCCCTTGCTCAAGGGAGAAAGTAACGGACTGCAGTTACGTAGTGGAAACGTTGATGCCCTGAGCAAGACGCAAACCCTGCCAGTAGATCTAGGATTCGGCATTCACGCTGTGAGAGAGACTCGAACTCTGTCCCCAAGTTGCACACGATTCCACCTCCGCAAGCTCGCATGAGGAAGCCCGTACAGAGATATACAAGGGTCCGGACTTGCAACGTTGAGGTCCGGGTGGGCATGAGCCCCGCTAAAAAAAAAAAAAAAAAACAGAGGCGTGGCGAAGGGCATTTCCGTGTTGAAGACGTAGAGGGAGAGAGAGAGAGAAAGAGAGAGAGAGAGGATACGACCGCAGCTAGAAAGAAAACGGCGTCCGAAGAAGGATGATGATGAGGTGTAGAAGGATGAGGGAGTATGAGGGAGATAAGGAGGGGTGAAGAGGAGGAGGAAGTTGAGAAAGGGATAGGAGGAAGATAAGGAGGGGGGAAGAGGAGGGGGGTGCTGAGGAGGGGGTAGGGAGAGAAGGAGAAAGAGGAGGAGAAAGAATAGTGGTAGGAGGAGATTGAGGAGGGGTAGGAGGAAGATATGAAGTGGGAGGAAGAGGAGAAGGTTGAGGAGTGGCAGAAGCGGATAGAAGGAAGATAAGGAGGAGGAGGAAGAGGAGGAGGTTGAGGAGTGGGTAAGGAGAGGAGGAGAAAGAGGAGGAGGAGGAAAAGTGATAGGAAGAGGTTGAGGAGGGGGTAGGAGAGAAGGAGGCAGGGGAGAAGAAAGAGGAGAAGGCTGAGGATGGGGTAAGAAGAAGAGGAGGAATGGGTAGAGGGTTAAGGAGGAAGAGGAAGAGGAAGTTGATGAGAGAGTAGGAAGAGGAAGAGGGGATTGTAGGATGAGAAGGAAGAGAAGGAGGGAGAGAGGGGGTAGAAAGAGGAGGAGGAGGAGGGATAGGAGGATGAGGACGAGGAAGAAGAGGAGAGGGAGGAGGAAGAGTAGTAGGAGGAGGAGGGGGAAGAGGGATAGGAGGATGAGGACGAGGAAGAAGAGGAGAGGGAGGAGGAAGAGTAGTAGTAGGAGGAGGGGGAGGAGGGCATGGGAGAGGAGGAGGGAGAGGAGGGGTGGAAAGGGGAGGAGGAGGGATAGGAGGAGGAGGAGGAAGAAGAGAAGTAGTAGTAGTAGAAGGAGGAGGAGTAGGAGGAGGAGGGCAGTGTTGTTAGCAATTAGCAGCTCCGGCTACCAAGCATCAGGTTTCGACATCGTCTTAGGCCATCAGAGGAATGTCCAGGTAGAGTACATCAGAGCACGGCACAATACACCGCTCACCTGCAGAGGTATTCGGCCCCAGTACAAAGGATTACAAAGGAGGAGCTCGCCAAGTTTGATTGATGTAGACAGAGGCGGTATCCAATGTGCGTAGTGGCTCTTTTAATACCTGGATATTATAATTAGATAGGTGCATAAACACACATGCACGCATGCGCGTGCACACACAAACACGGACAATCCCGCACACGCACAAACACGCCAACACACACACACACACACACACACACACACACACACACACACACACACACACACACACACACACACACACGGACTCGGTGGCGCGGTTGGTAGAGTATCCGACTGTCATTACGGCGGTACGGGTTCGAATCCCGCCCAGGGCTGAAATGATTTTAGTATCGCTGCGCTGCAAGTCGCTACGCCAACTCTCGTGGGCGGGGTGTTGGGGTGTGTGTGCGTGCAAGGTCACAGCATTGCCCATAGATCGGTCATACGAGCTCTGAACTCTCTTCCGGGAGGGAAATAGCTGTCGATCACAAGTCCAACACGTGATCCAAGACCATGGTGAATCACAGACACACACACACACACACACACACACACACACACACACACACACACACACACACACACACACACACACACACACACACACACACACACACACACTAACAAGCAGCGCATACATCACTCATAATAATCACTAGACTCACAGACACCCGTATGCACTCACGCAATGTACCAACTTGGATTTCAACCCCCGAGAATTGGCGTAAAGCCTGTATCCAGCGTTTCTTGGGTGGTACCCATGGCGACGGCCAGCAAGGGTCGAATAAGCGGCAAACAACATCTGTAGATGGAATCGCTCAGATAGCATGACCTTATCACTCTGTCCGGTGGTTGGGGAATGGCAAGAGGAGGGTGGGCAGTGTCAGATCTTTATTTTTGAGTGAAATCTCACTCCCACGGACTTTGTCTGAGCCCGTGCGGTGGTGTTTATGGAAGACACATCTTGTGGAGAGGAGGTGGGATAGTGTAGCACTGTAGCTAGTCAGAGGAGCATAGGGGCAGTGGAAATGAGAGGCTGCAGCTGTTAGAGCGGCGGCGGACGCTCTAGTAGCTGACGGAGCTCATAAGGCAGCGTTTCTCAACCTTTTTACCCTTGCGTAATCTTTAGAATAAATTGCATGTCTCAAGGAACCCCTGCGCAAAAAAAAACACACATATACCATATCTTTCTCATTTTATTTTCATCGTAATAATAGGTTAGATAGGATGATGCCTATGTTACATTATTACAATAACCAAGAATATATCGTGCGTGTTTAGTTATATTACGTATATGAAACATAAAAAATCGAAAGTGCATTAGCTTATCTCACTTGTTTTCGCGGAACCCTTAGGGACCTTTTGCGGAACCTTAGGGTTCCGGGGAACCCTGGCTGAGGAACGCTATCATAGGGACTTCGCTGTTGCCGTGATGGGAACACAAATCCAGACTCCAGACTCCGTATATATAAACGATTCCAAAGAGGTATCATGTGTCTTTGTATAACAAATGCAGATTGAGATACAGGGGTCCCGGACGGAATTTCGCGCTTATTAATTCGAATTAGTATAGATAGAAGAAGGGGGCACGCCCACAGGGTGGGCGTGACTCAGAGGGACCAATCAAGTACCTGGATCATCTTCTTTTAATTCTGGTATGAACCTTAACTGTGGGTCGACAGTCCTAGCGATTAGTATGGCGTACAAATCGTCATTTTTACAATTCAAAATAGCTCTTTGTTTTATGTATACGATTTCCAAGATTTGTAGTTTATTTCCATTTTCCTGCTGAATAATACATCTGGTATGAAGCTAAACTGCTGGTCTGTTGTCCCGTACATAGATTTACAGGGGTTCAGACCGACGGACAGACAGAATTTTGCTTTTATAGTATATACGCACATACACACTATATATATATATATATATATATATATATATATATATTGTAACGTAATATTAGATATTACGTCATATGTGTAATTATGTTATAGAATTGTGTTCCTTTGTATTACATAACTATGTTCATATTTCTTGTCTATGTATGTATTGTAACAATGTTAAGCAGTAACGCCCGTCCATTATATGTAATCTCGCCTACGTGCGGAGAGAGGTGCGCACTCTTGTAGAACAAACAGACAAGCGAAATCCTGAATAGTTTGGAGCGCACAGATTTGACAGTTACTAAATAAATAGATTGTTCAAGCAAGTCGAGGGTCCTAAAACTACCCATGTTGACGTGTTAACTTACCCTCCTCCTCACCCGCACCCTTAACCGGAAGTATCCGGCTTCCGGTCCAATGGTATATAAGCGGTGGAACTCGCTGACTCCTTGTCATTTTTCGCTCTATTGATCTCTTGATAAGAATACAAGTTTGGACTCATGAGACGATTGGTGTGAAGTGATCACCCTTTTTTGCCTACATTACGTGTCTGATATACATTGCATTACTTTACTTATATTTGTACTTATTACTTATTCTGATGCATGTTCCTGATCTCTTTGTACTTAGATAGTACCATATTGCATACTTATCTTGTGTTTCTTATTTGAACCATATTTCCATAATCATGTAACGGTCCCATTGACCCTACTGCCCATTCTCTTTTGTGTTGATTGCCTGTAAATATTTTCCATTAATAATTTCGTTTACTAGTTTTATCGCTAGTTTAATATTCCTTTCCTGGAATCTTCTT
Organism: Oratosquilla oratoria; assembly: GCF_046742065.1. Taxonomy (NCBI): domain Eukaryota; kingdom Metazoa; phylum Arthropoda; class Malacostraca; order Stomatopoda; family Squillidae; genus Oratosquilla; species Oratosquilla oratoria. Next base: position 26,074,165 of record NC_134805.1, read on the forward strand.
TGTTACCTTTACTTCTAGTCTTACGAATTATCTAGGCCCTGACCAGATAGTTCAGTCCTACAGTGGCTTCTAGAAGTGCGCTGGTTCTTAAGCACTTAGACGTTATACGTAACGTCTCTTCACATACCAGCAGCCCGTAACAAAGTGGCGACCCTTGCCAAGGATATTGGATCAGGTATTTAACACATTCTTATAGAGATGGATGATATAGTTCAAGAATTCGTTCAAAATCCCAAGGTAAGTTTCTTAAAGAAACAAACTAAAGACACTTTGATAGAAATAGGCAAGCACTTTGGAGTAGACATTGATACAAGTTTGCGAAAGAAAAAAATACTTCAGGAACTCGTTGAAAATCTGATCGAAGATGAGATCTTATCTCCAGAAGAGATTACAGCTATACAAATTCCTTCAAATAGGTTAGAAATAGAGGCACGACTAACCGAACTTAAGATTAAGGAGATTGAATTAAAGGTCAGGAGAGTAGAAATTGAGGAGGAAACTAAACTGAAACAAATGCAAATTGAGGCAGAATTTAAAGCTAAAGAGGAGGAAACTAAACTGAAACAAATGCAAATTGAGGCAGAATTTAAAGATAAAGAGGAGGAAACTAAACTGAAACAAATTCAAATTGAGGCAGAAAATAGAGATAGAGAAGAGGAAGATAAAGCGAAACAAGTAGCTAAAGAGGAGGAAACTAAACTTCAAAAAATTCAAATTGAGGCAGAATTTAGAGCTAGAGAAGAGGAAGCTAAAGTGAAACAAATAGAAAGAGAGAACGAAACTAAAGTCAAATTGGCAGAGTTAGAATTAAAGAAGGCAGAAGTAGAAGCTAGGATTGTTGATAGACAACCCGTAGTTCAGGAAGGTCATATAGATATTTCAAAATATGTAAAACTTTTACCCAAATTTTCAGAGGGAGAGCCAGAAATTTTCTTTCTTCAGTGGGAAAAATTGGCGCAACAGTTACAAATCCCTAAAGAAAATTGGCCATTAATCATTCAAACACAATTTAAGGGTAAGGCTCAGCAAATTTATACTTCTCTTTCAGAAGCAGAAAGCGAGTATGATAATATGAAAGCTTGTATTTTAAAAGCTTATGAACTAATACCAGAGGCCTATAGACAGAAATTCCGTAATTATAGGAAGACACCTCAGTTAACATACGTAGAATATGCGGCTCAACAAGAGAGGTTATTCAATAGGTGGTGTTTGGCTAGTGAAACAGACACCTTAGATACTTAAACAGTTGATTTTGTTGGAGCAGTTTAAGAATACCTTAGAGACAGATCTTAGGATTTTTATAGATGATCATGTTCCCGAAACTTTAACTAAAGCTGCTGTATTGGCTGATGAGTTCACACTAAATCATAAACCTAAGTCAAGACAAATGGAATCCCAAAAGTCAAAGTCATATATTCCAGATTCAACAAAATACTCTGATCCTTGGTCCCCAAAGAAACGCTTTGAAAATCGGTCTAGCCCATCACATTTCAGTTACAGGTCTGATTTCAATCAATATCCTCCAAACCAACCTTGGCAAAGAATGGAAAGGTTTAAGACTAATCCCCCTGTAACTTGTTCATATTGTAAACAGGTTGGCCATCACATTTCTAATTGCAGAAAGAGACTGACACCCTCATTCTCCAATAAGACACCAACTCTTGTAAGTAATATAAAATCAGATGACTCAAAATCCTCTATTCAGGATAAACTACCAAAGAAGCCGGTATTGTCAAGTAATGTAGAACCCCCCTCATCAAATCATGATCCTTGTTTCAAACCATTTGTATCTTCAGGAACTATATCTCATAGTAGTAGTTCACAACAATATCCTATTTCCATACTCCGAGACACAGGAGCAAAGCAAAGTCTGATTTTAAATTCTGTCTTGCAGAATCTGGGTGAGTCATATACAGGTTATGATATATTGATAGAAGGAGTTGGAGGAATTGTAAAATGTCCATTACATAATGTTTTCTTGCGGTCTGATTTAACAACCGGAATGGTTAAAGTAGCAGTAGTAGACTCTCTTCCCATAGTAGGAATATCCTTATTGTTGGCCAATGACATCGCTGGAAGCAAAGTCATTTCTCCCTTAATAACAAATAACCCTAAGACCTCAGTAGAACCTTCAGATAACTTACAGTTGTTTCCCGCTTGTGCTGTAACCAGATCTCAGTACAAGAAATCTGAAGAGGAGACCTATAATTTAGAATCCCTATTCTCCCAAACTGACCCATCTTCTTCACCAGTTTCTCTATCTAGAGCAGAATTCTTCAAAGAACAGAAGTCAGATCCTTCTCTTAAAAATTTGTACGAGATTGTTTCTTCTCCAGAAGTTGAAAATATGTCACGAGGTTTCTATATAGAAAACGGAGTCCTAATGCGAAAATGGAGAGCATCCACCGCAACCGCTGACCAGCCATGGCAAGTAAGGAATCAAATAGTCCTCCCTCTTGGTTTCAGGAATAATGTTCTAAGATTGGCTCATGATACTCCCTTAGCAGGTCACTTAGGGGTAAGAAAGACCTTGTTCAACATAACCCAACATTTCCATTGGCCCACGGTTGTCAAAGATGTTGCCCAATATTGTAAAACATGTCATACATGTCAACTTGTAGGTAAGCCCAACCAGAAAATTGTAGAAGCTCCACTCCATCCCATTCCTGTAATGGAAGAGCCATTTAAAAAAGTTCTTATTGATTGTGTAGGACCTTTACCTCCTTCAAGTAAAGGAAATCAGTACATTCTCACAATCATGTGTATGAGCACTCGTTTTCCAGAAGCAATTCCTTTGAAAAATATTAAAGCTCAAAACATAATCAGAGAAATGTTGAAATATTTCACTATGGTAGGATTTCCTAAGAACATTCAAAGTGATCAAGGAAGTAATTTTCTTTCCAACAAGTTTAGAGAAACTCTTGTAACACTAGGTATAAATCATGTAACTTCCTCCGCCTATCATCCTCAATCACAAGGTGCTCTAGAGCGCTTTCACCAAACGCTCAAGACAATGTTAAGAATCTTCTGTGCTGAGAACACTCGAAATTGGGAAGACGGACTCCCCTTTTTGTTCGCCACCCGAACAACAATTCAAGAAAGCCTTGGATTCAGCCCGTCAGAATTAGTCTTCGGTCATGAAGTCCGTGGCCCCCTAAAGATACTTCATGAACAATGGATGAAAGAAGAACCACCAGTTCCTTCTTTGAAATACGTGTCCCAGGTCACCGAGAAGTTGTTAGAAGCTTGGAAGTTGGCAAGAGAGAACTTGACGAATGCTCAACGAGTAATGAAAGGTCGGTATGATAAAAATTCTAAACTTAGAACTTTCTCTCCAGGAGATCAAGTGTTACTTTATCTTCCCATACCAGGAGATCCATTGCAGGCTAAATACAAAGGACCCTATGAAGTCTTGTCCAGAGCCAGTGATCTCAACTACATAATCAAAACTCCAGACAGAAGAAAGAGTTCCCGTCTCTGTCACATAAATACCTTAAAACCTTATCATTCCAGAGATCCAATTCCAATTTGCAGCTCTACCACAATAAAATCGGAAGAGCCTCCTGATAACCTGCCTAATCCTCCTGAGATCCCCTTGGAAAACTCCCAGATACTACAAAATCTTCACTTATCTGAGAAACAAGATGTAGCAGAACCATTGACTGACCTGTTGAGAAAAGACCACGACTTCGTGTGGACGCCTACCTGTGAGACGGCCTTCAAAAACCTGAAGTCCCTTCTCACTAACGCACCAGTTCTAAGGGCACCCGACTTCCAACGACCCTTTCTTCTGCAAGTCGACGCCAACGACACCTGTATCGGTGCCGCCCTCTTGCAAGAAACACAATGAAGTTCTTCACGCTATCACCTACTACAGCAAGAAGCTGTCCCCTGCGCAGAAGAACTACTCCATACTTTCTAGAACATAGCTTTTCAACAGAAAGTGAAAAGCTTTCCCAAACGGTGGAGGTGTAACGTAATATTAGATATTACGTCATATGTGTAATTATGTTATAGAATTGTGTTCCTTTGTATTACATAACTATGTTCATATTTCTTGTCTATGTATGTATTGTAACAATGTTAAGCAGTAACGCCCGTCCATTATATGTAATCTCGCCTACGTGCGGAGAGAGGTGCGCACTCTTGTAGAACAAACAGACAAGCGAAATCCTGAATAGTTCGGAGCGCACAGATTTGACAGTTACTAAATAAATAGATTGTTCAAGCAAGTCGAGGGTCCTAAAACTACCCATGTTGACGTGTTAACTTACCCTCCTCCTCACCCGCACCCTTAACCGGAAGTATCCGGCTTCCGGTCCAATGGTATATAAGCGGTGGTAACCGCTGACTCCTTGTCATTTTTCGCTCTATTGATCTCTTGATAAGAATACAAGTTTGGACTCATGAGACGATTGGTGTGAAGTGATCACCCTTTTTTGCCTACATTACGTGTCTGATATACATTGCATTACTTTACTTATATTTGTACTTATTACTTATTCTGATGCATGTTCCTGATCTCTTTGTACTTAGATAGTACCATATTGCATACTTATCTTGTGTTTCTTATTTGAACGATAATTTCCATAATCATGTAACGGTCCCATTGACCCTACTGCCCATTCTCTTTTGTGTTGATTGCCTGTAAATATTTTCCATTAATAATTTCGTTTACTAGTTTTATCGCTAGTTTAATATTCCTTTCCTGGAATCTTCTTTGTTACCTTTACTTCTAGTCTTACGAATTATCTAGGCCCTGACCAGATAGTTCAGTCCTACAGTGGCTTCTAGAAGTGCGCTGGTTCTTAAGCACTTAGACGTTATACGTAACGTCTCTTCACATACCAGCAGCCCGTAACAATATATATATATATATATATTTGTGTGTTTGTCATATTTTTTACAAAAAAAAAATATGAATGAAATTTTTGTTCTGCACCTAATTCTTAATGGATTTTTTCTTGTTTCCAGGCCCGAGTTCCAGAGAGGATTGAAAAGTAAGTGGACACCCTCCTTCACAGGTTCACCCCCACCCCCGCCCCCGCCCCCACCCCTTCCCACCACACCCTGCCTATCATACTTGACCCCACCCGTACAAAGTTTTTTTTTTTTTTTTTTTTTTTTTTTTTTTTTTTTTTTTGCCTGGGTGTCACCCTAGGGCCTATTTCTCTTACCTCCTAGGCGACTCACCACCCTCCGTTTTCTGTATGTAATATTGTGACCCTGCATATACCATACACATATTCCCTTGCTCAAGGGTGAAAGTAACGGACTGCAGTTGCGTAGTGGAAACATTGATGCCCTGAGCAAGACACAAACCCTGGGATCCGGTTATCACGAAGTGAGAGGGACTCGAACTCTGTCCCCAAGTTGCACACGATTCCACCCCCAGCAAGCTCGCAAGGGGGGCGCCCGCGCTCAAATAGTCAGCCATATTCCTGCCTTTCTTTTGTGTTACTGGAACTTAATTGCATTCGTCCATTTGCCCTAACGATGTGAACATGCTAAAGAAGAAAGACCAAAAAAATGGCTGCCACTCGCCAAATTTTGAGGCGATGCAAATTTGTTGCTCCTTTTTTTTTTTCTCTCTCATTGGGGCAAATGAAAGAATGGTGTTACGTTTCACAAAAAAAAAAAAAAAAAAAAATTATAGTAATCTATCTTCCTTTCAATCATTGCGGGTAGACAGACATAGGACGATTCAGGTGTGAGTAGAAACCCCTACTCTTCCCCTACTCCTTCCCCTAATCCTTACCCTACGCCTTCTCCTACTCCTTCCCCTATCCCTGCTTCTCCTCTTCCTCCATCTTCTCATCTTCCATCATCTCCTTTTCCTTCTCCTCCTCCTTCTCCTCCTCCTTCTCCTCCTTTTACTCCCCCCTCCGCCTCCTTCTTCTCCTCCTCCTCCTTCTCCTCTTTCTTTCCCTTTTCTTCCTCCTCCTCCT
>NC_134805.1:26085112-26090112 GCF_046742065.1 Oratosquilla oratoria
TATTATACATATATATATATATATATTATACATATATATATACATATATATATATATGTACATATATATTATATATATATATATATATATATATACATGCACACACACACACACATTATATATATATATATATATATATATATATATATATATTATATATGTATATATATATATTATATATATATATATATGAAGATAGGAGGGTGGTAAAGAAACACACAAGTCAGAGATGAGTTTATTTCTCTAACGTTTCGGCTATTTACACCTTCAGAGAGACTAAGTAGTACAAGGGGGTTACAAGATTATATATCGTCCGGAGGACGTCTCCTAGTTAATGGCCTGGTGGACGACCGGGCCGCTGACGATTGATCCGTGGATGGTTGGTCCGCTGACGATTGATCCGCGGACGATTGATCCGCGGACGATTGATCCGCTCTATGTTCCGCCTCCTCATTTTCCTTTGGCCAGTCGTGTACTGCTAATTCCGCCCCTATTTTAGACCAACTGATAAACCCTTTTCTATTATTTATACATTCTTCCTTATTAATATATGCTGCTTCCATTGCTTTCCTGATTTTCTTACTCATTCCTGTGTGAATTGTTTTTATGTTATTCCAGTCCGGTAGATGTCCATACTCCTCTGCGTGTACTACTATAACATTTGATGTTCTGTGATGTCTTAAGTCTGATTTGTGTTGTGTCATTCTTACCTTAGTCCCCTTACTCGTTTCTCCATAGTAGGCTCGTTGGCAATCACCACATGGAATTTTGTACACTGTGCTTTCTTTGTTGACCTGATCAGTCCTGATCTCATCTTTATGACCGACCAAGTCTCTAATCTTCTGTCCTGGAGTGACGGCAATGTTCATTCCTGCTTTTTGTAAGTATTTGGTAATGTTGTTGGCTGTTTTTGAATTAGGAAGTACTAGAAATTTTCTTGTGTCTCTGTCCGTATTTTCGCTCCTGTCATTTTTTCGTCTCATTATTCCTTTTGCTTTGTGTTTTAGTTTTAATATTAATCCCCTTGGGTAACCCAGTTTCATGAATGAATCCGCTACGTTGACGATGTGATTTCCATCTATCCAAGAGGGACGAATTTAGAAAACAAACTACGAAGACTGAATAACGTGCATGAAAATATACAATTCACGATAGAAAAAGAAGAAGAAAAAAAATACCATTTCTAGACACGATAATATGGAGGAATGATGAAGGTCCAAAGTTTACTGTATACAGAAAACCTACGAACAAAGATGATTACATACACTATCTCTCTGCACACAATGACAGGACAAAATCAGGCGTAATAATAGGATTCTTCTTGAGGGCATTAAGAATTTGCAGCCAGGAACATTTAGAAGAAGAGAATAAATACATTATGGATTCATTCATGAAACTGGGTTACCCAAGGGGATTAATATTAAAACTAAAACACAAAGCAAAAGGAATAATGAGACGAAAAAATGACAGGAGCGAAAATACGGACAGAGACACAAGAAAATTTCTAGTACTTCCTAATTCAAAAACAGCCAACAACATTACCAAATACTTACAAAAAGCAGGAATGAACATTGCCGTCACTCCAGGACAGAAGATTAGAGACTTGGTCGGTCATAAAGGTGAGATCAGGACTGATCAGGTCAACAAAGAAAGCACAGTGTACAAAATTCCATGTGGTGATTGCCAACGAGCCTACTATGGAGAAACGAGTAAGGGGACTAAGGTAAGAATGACACAACACAAATCAGACTTAAGACATCACAGAACATCAAATGTTATAGTAGTACACGCAGAGGAGTATGGACATCTACCGGACTGGAATAACATAAAAACAATTCACACAGGAATGAGTAAGAAAATCAGGAAAGCAAAGGAAGCAGCATATATTAATAAGGAAGAATGTATAAATAATAGAAAAGGGTTTATCAGTTGGTCTAAAATAGGGGCGGAATTAGCAGTACACGACTGGCCAAAGGAAAATGAGGAGGCGGAACATAGAGCGGATCAATCGTCCGCGGATCAATCGTCCGGGGATCAATCGTCAGCGGACCAACCATCCACGGATCAATCGTCAGCGGCCCGGTCGTCCACCAGGCCATTAACTAGGAGACGTCCTCCGGACGATATATAATCTTGTAACCCCCTTGTACTACTTAGTCTCTCTGAAGAAGGTGTAAATAGCCGAAACGTTAGAGAAATAAACTCATCTCTGACTTGTGTGTTTCTTTACCACCCTCATATCTTCATCTGTCCAGATGGATAATACATATATATGTATATATTATGTATATGTATGCTATATATATATATATATATATATATATATGAAGGTGGAAAAAGAAGTCACGGGTCTAGTACTGAGTTTCGGTTTCGCTCTATGCTTCTTCCTCTGAAGAAGCATAGAGCGAAACCGGTCATGAATAAACTCAGTAACTCGGAACTAGACCCGTGACTTCTTTTTCCACCTTCATCAACTTGTCATAATGTACCAACATATATATATATATTATGTATATGTATACTTATATTTATATAATACTGATGACCCACTTTCGGAGAAGAATAAGCGAAGATATAGAGATCTGTATATTTCGATCACTTACTGTGATCCTCTTCAGCAGATATGAGTTACAAAGTAGAGAACAATGTGTATTTATAATGAAACAGTGAGGTAGCAAGAAGGGACGGAGGCTCAGGTCACATGCCCGGCACGTATGCTCGGATCTTATTGGCTCAGGTCACATGTCCGGCGTGGCATGGACCTTGGTGATTTTTGTCCACCGCTAATGTAGATGGTAACATTTTATTTATTGCAAAAGAAGAAATACAATCTGGTGACCATTGACCATGGGAAATGTTGTAATTTGGAAAAAAAATTATTAAGGAGGATTCTACTATTTTTCTTCTGAAACTACATTTGGATTTGTAAATTATTTCAGCATCGTCCCAATTTATCCGGTGGTTTTTATTGGCGACGCGCTGAAATACCGCGGAATTTTCCTGTCCGTATTTAACAGAGTTCTTGTGCTCCTTCACCCTGGTAGTGAGATCTCGACCCGTCTGTCCCCAATATACATCATTGCAATCTAAACAAGGTAATTTGTAAACTCCAGGAGTTATATTACTCTTGGATCTATGATGTATATTGACAACTTTACTGAACAAATTGTAACTCATATCTGCTGAAGAGGATCACAGTAAGTGATCGAAATATACAGATCTCTATATCTTCGCTTATTCTTCTCCGAAAGTGGGTCATCAGTATTATTTTACAAATGTGCTACGACATATCTTTGTTGTTATATATATATATATATATATATATATATATATATATATATGTATGTATGTATGTGTATATATATATATATATAATATATATATATATATGTATATATATATATACATATTATATATATATATATATATATATATATATATATGTATATATATATATATATGTATATGTATATATATATATATGCTTATATCATGTGGATATAGAAAGAATTTCATACGAGGACCAGGAAGGACCCCTAACACTCTCCTGTCCGCCGTGTGCAACAGGTTCTTCCGTACAGCGACCGGAGGACGCCCAATGGGCGCTCTCAAAATAATTCAGATTTATGCGCCAACTTCACAGAGTTTAGAAGAGGAAATTAGGGTAATTTGTGATGACATCGGTCAGATCATGGACCAAGAGGAGAAAAAAGAAAATATATATTGCTTTTTGGAAACTTTAGAAGGAGCACCATGATGGGAGTGTTCTTGGTCTAGGGGAGTTGTATGGGGTGAAGTGGAGTTATTTAAAAAATTCTTCATGGGCGTATGAATGCCAAATGTCATCCAAGTGGATTATTAATGAAAAGAAATAGAAGAAAATAAATCAAGCAACGGAAAAGAATTTTGTAGAACCCTGGTGGGACATCTGTCATCTTCAAAAGTCGGGTTTAAGAAATTAGAAACGAAAGAAGAGAGAAGCTTCGACGCTGACGAGCGAGAGGAACCTGGAGAAGATCAAAGGCTCGAGTTCAACTCGACAGAGGATCTTTCGGGTGCGCCCAAGGTGACAGCGAGGACCTCGACAAAGGACAACTTGGAGTCGGTCAGGAGAGAAAAGGACGTTATCACACTGGGCTATTTTTCCTTCAACAACTGTTGGAGCAGATTTGCGGCCTACAGCATTCGGGAGGGAGTCTGATATGCTGGAGGGAAATCATTTTTCTCCAGTATATCAAATGACATTCTATGATATATATATATATATATATATATATATATATATATATATATATATATATATATATATATATATTTTTTTTTTTTTTTTTTTTTTTTTTTTTTATGCCATAGTGATTTTACTGCGGAAAGAGTTATGGAAGAGGGAGTTACCGCCGATTAATCGGAGGTTGGAGGAAAAATAACATAGTGTGATAATCCCTGAAGACGATCACCAACAAAGTGCCCTTCATGGAAACCTCATTGATGGACAGATATAATCAGCGCCTTAATGAATATGTAGGCTTTTCCTATTCAGAACGAACTCGGCAGATATGAATAAAAAAAAAAGTACGGAATAGTAGACTATTCACTCACTTTTAGATGATCACAATAGGTCTAGTTCCAGCAAAGAAGAGCAAGTCGAGAACCCATGACAAAACAGCTTTTCATGATAAGGAGGAGTCAGCACGGAAGCACAGTTTTAGAAAACTTTGGAAGAGACGAAGGGGATTCTTTAGAATTAAGCAGCAGCCCATCTTGGCCATGAGGAGTGGAATAGGAGCGTATTTCCAGCGAAAGGGGTGACTGCAAATTAAGTGTCACAGATAAAGAGCCGTCTATGTAGACGGGAAGCCAGCTCTAAAATGGTTCCTTAGACTGTATGTCCCCTCCTTCTCATGTATTTTGACAATTTTCATCGGCGCGAGTCTGAAAGGCTCTCTGAGAACTTTGTCCCCGCCGTTCGTGAACATCTTAATCGTCTTGAAGCCATTTGAAGT
>NC_134805.1:26092612-26105112 GCF_046742065.1 Oratosquilla oratoria
TCTCTCTCTATGTGCGTGTGTGTGTGTGTGTTTGTTTGTTTGTTTCTTTTGAGGGTTCCTTACTTCTTGTCCTCTTTGTGCCCCTCTCCCGAAAGAATTGGACTGACGCCCTGACTGGTGACCCCCTAACTTGACACACACACATACACACACACACACACACACACACACACACACACACACACACACACACACACACACACACACACACACACACACACACACACACACACACACACACACACACACACGAAGACAAGGTCGAGAGTTCGGGTGTCGTTCCAACTAATGTGATTGCAAACAAATGTATATGTCAGCACTAGAGGCACTAGTTTACATTCACACACACACACACTATACACACTCTCTCTCACACACACACACACACACACACACACACACACACACACACACACACACACACACACACACACACACTGACTAGGGCGGTCCGTCGATTGTCGACGACAACAGTGCTACGGTGAGGTGAGATGGCATGAGTGAAGTTGGGTGGTGATGCTGAGGTCTTTATCTTTGATGCCAACGGAAGTGACTGTTGAGCCCAATTTTTTATCCACATGTCCTACCACACTCCGGGCAAGTCAGATCTGGATTAGGAGGATAAAATCTATTGTTGAGCTGATGTCTCCTTTCCCGCTGGTCGTCCCGTGCTTGGTTACGAGAAGACTCAAGATGTTTGACCCCTTGTGAGCACTTTGTGCACCATAAGGTGTTATAAAGACAAAGGTTTCAAGATCTTCTACTGCGATGCTACACCTCTTAAGTGTTGTTTTTAGCTGATCTTTCTAGCGCTTATTTTTTTTTACCCCCTGCATTGCGACGTACATCAGGTAGTTGCCTGTAAAGAATTTGTCGGGGAAGACTGTTCTCGGACATGCGAATGACGTGACCTGCCCATTGCACCTGAAGTTTTGATAGCAATACTTCAGTCCTTGAAATTTATGCACGTTGTAAGATCTCAGTGTATGGTCCTTTATCTTGCCATGTTACGCCCAGTGTTCTTTGTAGACAACCGTATGTGGAAGGCCTACAGAGCTTTTATGTGTCGTCTGTAGCTGGTCCAGGCTTCTGAGCTGTAGAGTAGGGGGGAGATGCAGACGGCTCTGTAGACAGATGTTTTGGTTTCTGTTTGAAGGTTTCCAATTATGAAATGCCCGAGAACGTAGACGGCCAAAATATATGGATGCGAGGTGGATTCTTGACTGAATTTTTTCGTCTACATTGTGTTTTGCCGTTACTCATATTATGCCGGCGAAGTAGGTGAACTGTTTGACTCGCTCGAGCTATATTATCATTGGTTTGAAAAACAGGGGACTGGACTGGGGCTGCTCTGTATTGTGCAAGTATTTCAGTTTTCTTTGTGTTGACATGCAAACCCATGGACTGGTAAACTACGAAGACTTCAGAGATAGTGTGTTGTAGGGTTTTTGGGAGGTAAGCCAGCAGGGCACAGTCGTCAGCGTATTGCAGTTCCATGAGATGAACGGTATTAAGTTTGGTGCGGGCCTGTAGGCGACGGAGGTTAAAGAGGTTCCCATATAAACGGTATTGTATCCGCACTCCGTCGTCATCATTGAGCTTACTGTGGCTAAGGGTTGTGACAGCAGTGAGAAACAGGTTGAATATCACAGGTGCCAGGACACAGCCTTGCTTAACTCTCATTTCAACAGTGAAAGGCTTTGTTTTTTTTGCCCTCCCGCAAGTACACAGGCGTTCATTCCTACGTGGAAGCTTCTGAGAATATTGAGAAAATCTGGAGGAGTACCAAACTTATGGAGGACATTCCAGAGGAGTTCACTGTTTATTGTGCCAAATGCTTTTGTTAGATCAATAAAGGCTAGGTATAGATCACGGTTCTGTTCGTGGGATTTCTCTTAAACTTGGCAAATAGAGAATATCATGTCTGTGGTACCTCTGTCTTTTCTGAAGCCATATTGCGTCTCGTGTAGGACATTTTCTGCACATTTTCACACACACACAAACACACACACACACACACACACACACACACACACACACACACACACACACACACACACACACAGAAGCCGGTATACACAGATATTAGAGATAAATTATTCCACCGTGGTAATGCTAAGAATATGAGTTTGTAATCATTTCGTAGTGTTCATGATTCTGAGGAACTGAAATCGTTTCGTAATCTTTTTTCGTTCTTGGTCTGGCTGGCTGGCTACGAGGACCTGAACCTGCGTGACGTCTGTGGGAAAGGTGGGGTGGGGGGAATGATTGACCCGCACTAGAGGAAGAGGAGGATGGGGGGATGAGAATTTGCCCATTGAGCGAGAATGCGCGCCGGAGTTTTGGGGAAGAATTCGCAAATGAAAGCGATGATGGATGCAATGCACAGACGGGCGGATTTGAAGAAGCGTACGGGAGCCGCTCCTCCAGCACCAGCCGCTCCAGCTCCTCCAGCCCAGCTGCTCCAGCAGCTCCAGCCCAGCTCCTCCAGCTCCTCCTCCACGCCCCCTGGAGAGTGGGGGTGGGTGGGCATGTGGCTGTTGTTTTCGCGGTTCCAAGTTCTTTTCCAAAGCGGTCGCTCCATCCATTCTTCGGAATGGATCCCCCAAGGTAAAGCAGCGAGACCTAGGCTATATCTAGCACCCCAAAGAGAATCATTCCAAGGGTATTTCGATGGAGTGCTGCAATTAGACTCCTTGAAACATGTCCATAGAATATTTCAGGAGGACATGAATAAAGTCACTAGATGAAGAACAAGAAGAAAAGTCGTGACACAGTAGTTGAAGCTTCCAAAGCTCTCCGTGTTGACTGCGGCGAAGAGACCCAGCGACTCTATCCTCGCTGTGAGGGAGTCCCGCCATACTCCTGTACATTTGGGCCCCACCAGCCTCTAACCCATCTTCACCTTCTTCTCATTTTCTCTATATTTCTCTCTCTCTCCGTTTTTTTCTTTCCCTCTATCTCTCCCTCTCTCTCCTCTCTCTCTCTCTCTCTCTCTCTCTCTCTCTCTCTCTCTCTCTCTCTCTCTCTCTCTCTCTCTCTCTCTCTCTCTCTCTTTCCCTCTCTCTCTCTCTTTCTCCTCTCTTTCTCTCTACCTATCTACATATCTTCTTCCCCCTCTCTCCCCCTCTCCCTCCCTCACTCTCTCTCCTCCTCTCTCTCCCTCATCCTCTCTCTCCCTCATATAGGGTATTAACTGTGTAATTATTATGCAATCATTTCTTTAGGTAGTGACACCCGTATGGATCAGAGTCACGCAGCAATGTTTTATGGTTAAAGACTGGTCTCTCAAAGAATGCTGACCATTTTCGACTTCAACTTTTCCTCCTCCTCGCTCTCAATTTCTCCCTCGCAGACTCCATGACTACGCCTCTTATACGCGATATGGTCCCCAAAGACAGAAGCGCTGGTTATTGCATGTGGATAATGTGTCGAACTTGCGTGCTGGTGGTCGTGAGTTCCATTCCCGGGACCCGCTGCGTGCTGCTTCCGTTGGTTCCCGACAGCTCTGGCTAGGCGGGGAGGCGACCCGAACATCGGCCTGAAAAAAAAGAAAAAAAAAACGCGGCTTGCCGCAAGTGACAGGGCTTGCCCTACCAGAGGTTTCTCACTTCCCATTTCATGGGAGTGGGATGGTGAGTTTTGAGTATCTGTCTGCTCGACTGTTTCTCTACTCTCAATCCAACCCATTATTCTCCCGTCACTTGAGTGCAACACCCTTCTCCCCTTGCCCCCCCACCACCTCCCCCTCCCCCCTGCTCCTCTACGTCCTTTCCCCCACAACCTTGGCGAGAGCCGAGTCGAGGACAGAACTGAACAGAGATGTCTTCAACAGCCCAAGAAGGGGAAGGAGAAGGAGAAGGATAAGAAGAAAGAAGACATAAGGGGAAGAATTGAAGACAGGAGGAGGAGGAGGAGAGAAGACAACAGAAGGAGAGAAAACAGAAGGAGAAAGAGAAGGAGGAGGAGGAGGAGGGAATGGAAGAAGAATCAGGGGGAAGAAGAGAAAGAAGAAGAATCAGGAGGAAAAAGAAGAAGAAAGAAGACGAAGACGAAGAAGAAGAAGAACTGTCACGGCCTGGCTGGAGCCATTAATATGCATCGAAAATTAAATTGAGTTCGTAAGATGGACCGAGAGGAGTACGAAGTGCGCACGGGGGAGTTCGGCGAATTGGGTTTATAGGGGGAGGGCGCTGTCGGAGGAGGAGGAGGAGGAGGAGGAGAGGGGAGGGGGACGCGGATCCTTAGAGCGAAAACTGTGGAATTAAAGGTTAAGAAGGTTAATTAAGGCGACAGTAGCTCCCTTCCCCCTCGCGCCCGCGTGTGTGTGTGTGCGACTGCGTGTGCGGGCGCGCACGAGAGAGAGATAGAGAGAGAGAGAGAGAGAGAGAGAGAGAGAGAGAGAGAGAGAGAGAGAGAGAGAGAGAGAGAGAGAGAGGCATGTCCAGGCGTAATTACATACGTGCGTGCGTGCGTGCGTACCTCAGTGTTTATGAGTATGAGTGTATATGTGTGTGAGGGTGTATCTCTGTATGTGTATGTATGCGCGCGCGCGCGCGTGTGTGTGTGTGTGTGTGTGCGTGTGTGTGTGCGTGCGTGCGTGTGCGTGCGTGTGTGTGTGCGTGCGTGCGTGTGCATATCTATAACCGTAGCCATAATATTCCCCATGTATCTCTTCTTCCTTTCCCAGCACTCCTTTCCAATTCCCAGCAATGGCTATTATTACCTGCCCCAACAGAACCCAAAGCACATAGGGCAAGGGCGACGGCTTCGGCCGCAGTTACCCAGCACCTCCTGGCGTAAGCCCCAATCCTTCTTCTTCGGCAAACTCCTCGGACGCATCGCGCTCTTGTCCGCAGCGGCCTCGACGTTAGCGTCATTGGCTGGAGTGTCTTCAGCAAAGCAAAACGGAGCCTCTGCAGAGTGTGCGGAGGCGTCGCCTTGGAACATGAAGAGGGTTGTGCCATATTGATTTAATAATTCGAGCGGCAGCGGTTAGTGTCAAGACAGACCACTCCACTTCCCGCCTCTCACACATTGATGACTCTCCTTGCTCATCTATGCATTAGTGGTAGACGCCTTCGAGCGTGTGCTTGTGTGTGTGTGTGTGTGTGTGTGTATGTGCGCGTGTGCGTACGTGCGTGTAAGTACGTGCATATATTTGTGCGAGTGACTGTGTGCGTTCGTGCGTGTGTGTGCACGTGAACGTTCCAGATGGAATCCACATGAAAGGTTGGAAGTGTTTAGAGCCGAATGAAAAATGACATCCCACCTTTGTCACGCGAAGAGGAGGTGGATGCACATCACAGTTTATGGACCGAACAAATGTATGAAACAAATTTTAAGTGAGAGAAGTTAAACAGACATAGACAGTCAGACAGACAGACAGACGGATAGTAGACAGATACAGAGACAGACAGAGTTGTAACCGATGGTCCGAAAGACTTGTCCTTAAAGGAAGATAACTTGTTGTCCGCGGGATCTCTCCTTCTGGCGTTGCGTCATGCAGGTGATGGGAGATTTCAATGTTGCAGGCGACGTGGGAGGACGCCCAATACCATGTCTGGGTCGACACGAGTTGGAATGGGAATGGGAATACCCCGCGCACTTTCTGGACGAGAATCTATGAAGGAGAATGTTGTGAAGACACTGGATGTTGTGGCCACATGCTCGTGAGGATAAGCTTAGGAAATGATGCGAGTTTGTGCTGCCAGTCTTGAACTCGACTAATCTTGTCACATGATCGCAGACAGGTTAAGATTAGAGGTCTCGAGTCACCTTATCACATGTTGTGATGATGACGATGACCATGATTATGATCATGGTGAAGATGATGACGATTATGACGATGATGATAGTGACTAGGAGGAGGAGGAAGACGACGACGACGACGATGATGATGATTATGATGATTATGGTGATGATGATAATGATTATGATGATGATAAAGGCGATGAGGAGGAGGAGCATAAAGACGACGACGACGATGACGATGACGATGATGACGAAGACGACGACGATGATGATGATGACGATGAGGATAAAAACAACGACGACGATGATGATGATGATAATGATGATGATGAAGAATACGATGATCATCATCATAATAATGATGATGATATACGTCGGGGTTTGATGTTTCAGTTCGATAAATACCAAAGTGATACGCTGAGGGGCCTCGTAATTAATTATTCAATTAGTTCATTCATTCATTTATTCATTTCTTCGTCTATTCAATTAGTTGTTTATCTATCCACCTGTTAACATATTTGCTTGTTTACCATTCTAAATCCGGCTTCCTTACAGACAGCAAAGTTTATTGTTGGTGTAATTAACCATTGTGAAGTTACTACCTCCACCATCATCATCATCATTATCATCATCATTATCATCACCACAATCCATCTACTCTTCCTGACTGATTCTTTTCCTCGGCCTCACCACCGTCCTTCATCACCACTACTACTACCACCATCACCACCACCATCACCACCATCATCACCACCATCACCACTATCACCATCACCACCATCACCACCACTGTCCACCACCACCACCATCACCACCACCATCACCACCACCATCCTCCACCACTACTACCACAACTACCACCACCATCACCATCGCCACCATTATCACCACCATCACCACAACCACCACCACTACCACCACCACAAACACCACCACCACTACCACCATTCTCCACCATCACCACTACCACCACCACAACTACCACCACCATAACCATCACCACCACCATCACCATTATTAGCCAGGTCGTTTCATGTGTTTGAAGGAAGAAGCTGACGAACTTCGCGAACGACTCGACTCTGTACGCGGTGCGGAAACTCTTACTCGAACTCCCCCCCTCCCCCCTCCCCCCACCCCACCCCGCACGCTCAGGGCGGGGCGGGTCAAACGTTTAACGGGGAGAGAGGAAAAAGTTCCAAAAACTTTTGTGCTCCAAGTCATTGTCAACTAATGATTTCTCTATGACTTCAGCTTTCCTGACTTCTTTCTCCTTCCTGTCGAGCGCGCGCGCACGCTTGCAAGGAAGAGGAAGAGGGAGAAAGGAGGAAAGAGATGACCGCGTGCTCAGGCGGATAGAGAGGGAGGTGGGGAGGGCAAAAGATTTTTTGTTCACAGTGTCGCGTTTATGTTCGTGTCAGATCTACAGATGAAAACCTGAATGTAGTATTATTTCGTACACACACGCGCACGCACACACACACACACACACACACACACACACACGCACACACACACACTTTTTTTTTTTTATCCTTTCTAACTGTTTCACGGGGCGTGGCCTCCACTATCGCCTCTCGTGAGCGAGGGAAGAGACTTCGGCTCCACTGTATCGTAGTGAAGGGGTCGATTCAACTCCCGGACGCTAAGGTGCCAGCCGGTGGTTACGCTGTGGCTCGGTGGGTTTGTGTCTCGCCTCATCTTCAAGAAACCAACTCTCCGTGACTCCTGAGGGTCGCCAGTTACCTTGTCAGACGACCAAAGGTAGACGCCTTCAGCAGTTGGCAGAAGACCTTTCGATCCCTTAAAGAATGAATGGTTGAATGAATGAATGGTTGATAAACAGTGATTTGCCTCAATCCTGTTAGCGTCGTTGTGCCCGTTTGCCCTTTCCGCTTGTTTGTCCGCAGAATCTTGTTGACAACACGGGGCAAGATCAGCCTCGTACATACATGATCAGAAGCTGTCGGCAAAATCCCCCTTGGCCTGCCTGCCTGCCTGCCTGCCTGCCTGCTTGGGTCATCCGTATTGAAAGCGAAGGTTTTAGGGCTTCGTGTTCAAAGGGGTGAGGTGCCATTGGTTGAATACTACATCCGTGAGACACACACACACACACACACACACATACACACACACACACACACACACACACACACACACACACACACACACACACACACACAAACGTGGCGCTGTGGTTAGAGTTCTCGCCTGCCACTTCGGCGGTCCGGGTTCAACTCCCGCCCAGGGCTGAAATAATTTCAGTATCGCTGCGCTGCGGGTTGTTACTCCAACTCACATGGGCGGGGATTTGGGGTGTGTGTGTGTGTGTGTGTGTAAGGTCACAGCATTACCCATAGATCGGTCATACGAGCTCTGAGCTCTCATCCGGGAGGTTAATAGCTGTCGATCACGAGTCTGACACGTGATCCAAAGACCATGGTGAATACACACACACACACACACACACACACACACACACGCTCATGCACGCACGCACAGAGTGAGAGACAGACAGACAGACAGGTAGACAAATAGAGATTGAGAAACAAACAAACAGACAGATAGACAGAGAGTGAGCGAGCGACGAATACCCTTGATGTCCGTCTCGTTTATCCATCCCGTCGGACGCTTCGAACGTTTTCCTTCATCTTCACCGCCCCCCCCACTCCCCCAACCCCCCGTCCCCCCGCTCCCCCACGTTGTGTGCCCCCCTCTCCCCCCCCAACCCTTTGATGTGCGGAACACACAGCGGCGTCTTCTCCCACTCCGACGTAAATCGCCAACGTTGTCGGTCCCTGTCTGTCAGATACGCAAGTTCCTCGTTGCGGCACACTAAGCATTTCTCGCTAGCATGCTACTTGCTTTTGCTACTTTGTTTGGATAGAAAGGATTTCGGTGACGATCTTTTGTTTTTTTCAAGTTTCCAAATGTCAAATTACTCTTGTTTCGTATAGTAAGAAGCTGAATGACGAACTAAAGGAAGTTAAATCTAGAATACGAATGTTAGACACATTGTTTAGATGTTCTTACGGAAGTCTAGAATACTGTAACCGAAGCCGTTTCTACTCAAACGGAGTAGCAAAAGCAAGTAGCATGCTAGCGAGAAATGCTTAGTGTGCCACAACGAGGGACTTGCGTGCCGCCACATCTACAGACGAAACAGTAAGCGTGTACCAAGATCTCTTCCCAAGGAACGCACATTTTTTATTAAGATCTCTATTTCACAATGATCGCTTTATTGTCTCTTTTGGTGAAATGAAAATTGCAATAGAATTCAACAGCGCAAAAAGGAAAGCATGCATCATAATGCCACAGTATTACCCATAGATCGGTCCAACGAGCTCTGAGCTCTCTTCCGGGAAGGAAATAGCTGTCGATCACTAGTCCAGCAGGTGATCCAAAGACCAAGGTAAATACACATAAACACTGACACACACACACACACACACACATACACACACACACACACACATACACACACACACACACACACACACACACACACACACACACACACACACACACACAGTTTTCCAAATGCACAAATACTTGAAATATCTTAGGAGATTATAGCCTATGTTGAAACAAGACATTAATTCAATTTTAGATATGATAACTGGAAAACTTTGTAAGAATATGGACGAAGTCGGAACCGTACACGATTTTGAAGCTGGAGGGTAGGAAACGGTACCTCACGAGCGTTGCTGCTTTCTTGTATAATACAGTTATGTAAATTAGGTGCAATTAAGTAAATACACACACAGGCAGTTTTAGTGGACGAGAGGGCTGTAAGAGGGAAGTGGGATAGAGTTTCAAAGAGCTGTTGAATGTGGATGGTGATAGAGAGTTTGTGATTGTAGCTGTGGGGAATGTCTGCAAGGAGAACAACCGATTGGTGAGGTCACTGATGGGCAATTATCAGAGGAGGAGGAGATACGGGTAGCATCAAAAGATATGAAATCTGTCGAGGCGTTAGAATGAGGTGAATGCCATGAGGACTGGATTGCTTGACGAGGGAACGCGCGGTAATTGTGTAGCGCTTGTTGTAGTCGTTCACTAGGCTGTCCGGCCGAGGAGTCCTTGGTGGACTGGTTGGTGAGGTTGTCGAATGTGTGTTTCAGGAGAGGGAAAGTCTCGGTGATGTAAAAGAGCGAGTGAAGCGCCGACACAGGGATGAGGACGACGAGTAATACCAGTAGTTTCAGAGGGATTGGTGTTTTGATTGTGGCTGGTAACAAGTTTGGGTGGGCTTCGATTGAGAGGATTAGGCGGGGAGAGAGGGGGAGGTGACTAGGGAAAAACATCGTGGATTTAGAGGAGGAATAGGCTGCCTGGAGCAGGTAGTGCTGTAAGACAGGCGTGTCAAAAATATTTTACGAAAAAATATTTATTTTTTGGTCTTTCGTGGATTTCGAGAAAGCGTATGGTAGGGGTCACAGAAGCGCTGTGGAACGTGCCGTTAATACACAGAACACATGGGAACGCCTGTCCAAAGCTTTCACCAAACCTGTATGTACTACAGATGCAGTCTTGTCTGCTTCTTTCCATCCTTCCTTATTTCCTTTCTTCCTCCCTCAATTACTCCTTCTCCTCACTTACTCCCTCCCTCATCTCCCTTACTCCCTAACTTTCACCTTCTCCTTGTACACTTTTTCCTCCCTCATCTCCCTCTTCACCGAATCCCAACTCCCACTTCCAATGTACCTAAGGTGACCTTGTTTTTTTTATTCGAAACGCGAAGAAATGGAGGAAACAAAAATATAGTCGAAGTTGATGGAGAGAGAGAGAGAGAGAGAGAGAGAGAGAGAGAGAGACGTCTGCGCTCTAAGGAGTCTTTTTAGAGTGTGCCATATGTCATGATTTACTACTAACCATTCTGCCAAATCAACCTTAGTTTCCAAATGTCAAATTGTATGTATGCGCTATTTGATTTTTTCTTATAGTCTGTATATAGTAAAGGACGCTGTATATTGCAATGCGTATCACTTTTTAGGATTATAACCGCGATTTAGATCAAGTATATGACACGAGGCATCGCTTGTTCCCCATGTTACCACGCCGAGGAGAAGTCACAGGCGAGACTAGTGGGATGGGGTATAGGTAATCGTTATTACGATCCTAAAAAGTGATACTCATTGTATACAGCTTCCTTTACGACATACATACATACATACATATACATACATACATACATACATACATACATACATATACCAAAGGCTTTTTCCCCCTTACAAGGGAGGTAACCAAAAAACAAAGGCATAAAAACCACTCCCACCCATTCCATCCCTATCACACTCCACTCCCCTCCACCCTCTTCCCTCCCTCTTATCTTGGCACCTCCTGGATGACGGGTCATCCCATCCCTGTATATAGTATCTTGAGCGATACTATATACAGAATATGCAAAAAAAATCAAATAGCACATAGATGAGAAATAGGAGAGATAGGGTCATGTACTAAGGTTGATTTGACACCTTGTATGTCACATTGGAGCACACAGAGTATAGCACAAACCCTTCTCGTGTTGATGACCAACTTGTAGCCTTTGGCACAATGGCTCCCCATCAATGCTGCTACTATTTCTTCTTCCTCTTTTTATTATTTTTATTCTTCCTCTTCTTCATCGTCTTCTTCCATCTTCTTCCTTTTCTTCTTCTTTCTCCTCTTTCTCTTCTTCTTCATCTTCTTCTTCCTCTTTTTATTCTTCCTCTTCTTCATCATCTTCTTCATCTTCTTCCTTTTCTTCTTTCTCCTTTTCCTCTTCTTCTTCCTCTTCATCTTCATCTTCTGCTTCCTCTTTTCCTTCTTCTTCTTTTTCTTCTTCTTCTTCTTCTTCTTCTTCTTCCTTTTCTTCTTTTTTCTCCTCTTCCTCTTCTTCTTCCTCTTATTCATCTTCTTCATCTTCTTCCTCTTATTCTTCTTCTTCATCTTCTTCTTCCTCCTCCCCTTCTTCACGTGTTCGTTTCGCCAACATCACTACTACAACACCTTGATGTCATTTTCTGCCTCGATTCATCTTGCGGAGATTTAAAAGTAAATAGATCATATGTCTTTGCAACATCTCTCTCCACACGATTCCTCGAGTGTGCTACGTGCCGAGGAAGGGGGGGAGGGGGGACCGTTGTGCACCTTCAAGGGGGAGGGGAGGCAAGGTCGTCTGTGACCCATCAGTGCCTTCCAATGTTATCAAGGCGAAATGCACTGTCAGGAGTAGAGAGGAAGAGAGATGTGAAGAGTTAGAGAGAGAGAGAGAGAGAGAGAGAGAGAGATGAGAGATAAAGAGAGAGACAGAGATAGAGACAGAGAGAAAGGGAGAGAGAAAATGACAGACAGACAGAGAGAAAAGGAGGGACGGAGAGAGAGAGAGAGAGAGAGAGAATGACAGACAGAGAGAGAGGGAGGGACGGAGAGAGAGAGAAGGAGGGAGGGACGAAGAAAGAGAGAGAGAGAGAAAGTCGCAGAGCCGCGAAGATCTCATTACGGAAGGAACCGCGCGTGCTCTTGAGGTCGAAAAGCGCACGGCACCCGGTCGCCGCCGCCACCGGCCGCTGAGCATGACTCGTCTTACAACATTACACCCGGGAGAAGCTCCTAGTCGACCCCCCTCCACGGACGCCTGCCTTCAGGAAATGCCCTTTCCTCTGAAATGACGCCTCAGAGGACCCCAATTCCGATTCCGATGTAGTCTTCTCGGCCAACTGACTCCCTCGACGGAGGTGTAAGCAGTCAGGCTTCAAACTATA
>NC_134805.1:26115112-26120112 GCF_046742065.1 Oratosquilla oratoria
CTGCCCTTCCCCCTTTGGCTTTTTGCGGATCCCTCCCTCCCTCCCTCCCTCCTATGCGCTTTCGAAATCAATCACCCACCCACCCACCCGCCCACCCATCTTTTGTTCCCTTCGCTGCAGGGGGATGGATTCATTCTTCCTATCGTACTTCACCCTATCCTATCCTTCCCCTTCCCTTCCCCCCCCTCACCTCACCTCATCTCCCCTCATCTCCCCTCCCCTTCCCTCATCTCCCTTCCCCTTCCCTCATCTCCCTTCCCCTTCCCTCATCTCACCTCCCTTTCCCACGTCATTCATCACCTTCCCTATCCTCCCATTACCTTCCCTTCCCTCCCCTCACCTCCCCTCATCTCCCCTCATCTCCCCTACCCTTCCCTCATCTCACCTCCCTTTCCCACGTCATTCATCACCTTCCCTATCCTCTCCTTACCTTCCCTTCCCTCCCTTCACCTTCCCTCATCTCCCCTCACCTCCCCTCCCCTCCCCTCACCTGCCTCTTGCAGACCTTTCGTCATCTCCCCTTCTCCCCCTTCCATTTCCCCCTCCTCCTCCTCCTCCTCCCTTTCTTCCTCTTATTCTCCTCTCTTCCTTTTAATTCGTCCTCTTCTTTTTCCTCTTCTTCCTCTTCTTCTCTCTTCCTTTCCCTTCCCTTTCTTCTTCCTCCTCCTCTTCCCCTCCTTTCTTTCTCCTCTCCTTCCCCCTTCCTTCTCTTCCTCCTCTTCCTCTTCCTCCTCTTCCGCCTCATCCCTTTCCTCCTCCTCCTCTCCTGCCCTTTTCCCCTTCTTCCTCTTCTCCCTCCCCTTTCTTCCTTATCTTCCTACCCTTCCTCCCTTTCCTCCCCTTTCTTCCTACTTTTCTTCCCCCTTCCTCCTTATCTTCTTTCCCTTCCTCTCCTTCCTCTTCCTCCTCCTCTCCTATCCCTTCCCCTTTCCTCTTCATCTTCCTCCCCTTCCTCCTCTCCCTCCCAATCCTCGCCTTCCTCCTATTCCCCTCCCTACCCCTTCCTCTTCTTCCCCTTTCTTTCCATCCCTTTCTCCTCCTCTTCCTTCCCTTCCTCCCCCTACCCTTCCTCCCCCTTCCCCCTCCTCCTCCTCTCCCTCCCAATCCTTGCCTTCCTCCTCTTCCCCTCCCTACTCCCTCCTCTTCTTCCCCTGTCTTTCCTTCCCTTCCTCCTCCTCTTCCTTCCCTTCCTCCCCTCCCCCTCCCTCCTCCCCTTCCTCCCCTTCCTTCCCTTCCTCCCCTCCCCCTCCCTCCTCCCCTTCCTCCTCCCCTTCATCCCCTCCCTCCTCCCCTTCCTCCCCTTCCTCCTCCTTCCTCCCCCCTCCTCCTTCCTCACCCCTCCTCCTCCTTCCTCCCCCTTCCTCCTCCTTCCTCCTCCTTCCTCCTCCTCCTCTTCTTTCCCTTCCCCCCTCCCCTTCTTCCCCCTCCTCACATTCTTTCTTTTCTTCCTCCCCCTCCTCTACCCACCTTTCCTCCTATTCTTCTTCCCCTTCCCTTCCTCTCCCTTCCTCCTATTCTTCCTCCCCTCCCTCTCCTCTTCTTCGTGTTTTCTCCCTCCTTATCCCACACTATTCCACTTCCCTTCCGCTACTTTCTCCATTCCCTCCTGCCCTGTTTATCCCCTCCTCTCTTCTCCTTCTCCTCCTCTCCTCTCCTTCTCCTCCTCTCTTTCCCCTCCTCTCCTTCTCCTTCCTTTCCTTCCCCTCTTCTTACCCTCCTCTTCTTACCCTCCTCTCTTTCCCCTCCTCTCTTTCCCCTCCTCTCTTCCCCCTCTTCTTCTTACCCTCCTCTCCTTCCCCTCCCCTCTTTCCCCTTCTCTCTTTCCCCTCCTCTCTTTCCCCTCCTCTCTTTCCCCTCCTCTCCTTTCCCTCTTCTTACCTCCCTCTCCTTCCCCTCCTCTTCTTCTCCTCCTCTCCTTCTCCTCCTCTTCCCCCTCATTCTTCCTTAATTTTCCTTCCTTTCCCTCTTTTTCCCTTTTCCAGCCCCCTCCCCTCCTCTTCCTCCCCTTTTCCCCAGTCATTTGCCTTTCCTTTCCTATTTCCCCACTGCCCTCATAATTTCCATAACATCGTCCCATCCCTTTATCTCCCATTCCCCCTCCCCCTCCTCTACCCCTCCCACTCCCCCTCCCCCGCCTTCTCCCACTCCCACTCACTCTCCCCTTCTTACTCCCACTCCCCCTCTCCCTCCCTTAACCCTCCCACTCCCCCGAATTCTCCTCCCCCTCCTCTACCCCTCCCACTCCCCCTCCCCGCCCTCTCCCACTCCCCCTCTCCCTCCCTTACCATTCCCACTCCCACTCTCCCGCCTTCTCGCCTCCCACTCCTCTGCCCCTCCCCCGCATTCTCCCTTCCCCCTCCCCCTCCCCCGCATTCTCCCTTCCCCCTCCCCCTCCCCCTCCTCCTCCTACTCCCACTCTACACCTATCCACGTCTATGGGCTCCCTTTTCTATGTTGCAAATTCCCATTCCCTGTCCTTCCCTCTTGCCTTCATTTCTTTTCCTTTCCTTTCCCTTCTTTCCTTTAATCATGTCCTACCTTCCCTTCATTTCGTTCCCCTTCTCTTACCCTTCTCCTCCTCTCCCCGTTCTTCCCCATATGATTACACGCTCTCTCTCTCTCTCTCTCTCTCTCTCTCTCTCTCTCTCTCTCTCTCTCTCTCTCTCTCTCTCTCTCTCTCTCTCTCTCTCTCTCTCTCTCTCTCTCTCTCTCTCTCTCTCTCTCTCTCTCTCTCCTTCTCTCTTCTTCTCTCTTCTCCCCTCTCCTCCCCTCCTCTCTTCTTTCCCAAAATTTCACTTCCTTTCTCATCCCGATCATCTTCCCTCCTTCCTCTCCCTCCTTCTTCTCCCTCCTTCTTCTCCCTCCTTCCTCTCCCTCCTTCCTCTCCCTCCTTCCTCTCCCTCCTTCCTCTTCACATTTCCTCCCCTCCTCTTATATGTTCGCTTCCTCTTTCTTCATCTCGTCTTGCCTGTCCTCCTCCTCTTCCTCTTTCTCATTTTATATCTGTTTTAAGTCCTCCTCTTCCTCTTTCTCATTCTTTTCCTTCCTTCTGTCCTTCTCCTCTTCCTCCTCTTCCTCCTCCTCCTCTACCCTCCTCCTCTTCCTCTTTCTCATTCTTTTCCTATCTTCTCTCCTCCTCCTCTTCCTCCTTTTCTTCCTCCTTCTCTTCCTCCTCCTCCTCTTCCTCCTCCTCTTCATCTATCTCATTATTTTCCTTCCTTCTATCATCCTCATCTTCCTCCTTCTCTTCCTCCTCCTCCTCTTACTCCTCCTTCTCCTCCTCCTCCTCCTCTTCCTCCTCCTTCTCCACTCTGAGCACATTTTTTCCTTTACACCTATAACATTATCCTTTGGTGCAATGCCTCGTACAACAATTCTTCGTCATTTTTTTCTAAAACCTCTTGATCACCCCCTCTTCTGCCTCCTTCTTCCTTCCCATTCTTATTCTTCCCTCTTTCCTTCCTTCCTTCCTTCCTTCCTCCCTCCCCTTCCTACTCTTCTTCTATCCTTCCTTCCTTCCTCCCCTTCCTACTCTTCTTCTATCCTTCCTTCCTTCCTCCTTCCTTCCTTCTCTTTCTTACTCTTTTTCTTCTTTCCTTCCTTCCTTCCTTCCCCTTCCTACTCTTCCTCCTCCTCCATTTTCCCCTCTCTTCCTCCTCATCATCCTTCTCCTCTTCCTTTCTTCCTTTCTTCTTTCCCCTTCCTAATCTTCTTCCTCCTCCTTTTCCCCCTCTCTCCCTCTTCCTCATCCTTCTCTTCCTCCTTTTCTTCCTCCCCTTCCCCTTTCTACTCTTCTTCCTCCTCCTTTTCCCCCTCTCTTCCTCTTCCTCCTTTTCTTCCTCCCCTTCCCCTTTCTACTCTTCTTCCTCCTCCTTTCCCCCCTCTCTTCCTCCTCATCCTTCTACTCTTCGTCCTCTTCTTCATCCCCTTCCCTCTCCCTTTTCTTCTTGCTCCCCTTCCTCGCCTTCTTTTTCCTCCTTCATTCCTTCCTCTCTTCCTCCTCATCATCCTTCTCCTCGTCCTCCTCTTTTTCCTCCCCTCCCCCCTTTCCTTTTTGTCTTGCTTCCCTTCCTCCTCCTCTTCTTCCCTTCCTCATTCCTCTTCGTCTTCCTCTCTTTCCTACTCTTCCTCTTCCTCCCCTTCCCCCTTCCTTTTCGTTTCCCTACCCTTCCTTCTCCTCCTCCTTCTCTTTCTCCCCTTCCTCCTCCTCCTCCTCCTCCTCCTCCTCCTCCTCTTTCTCCTCTTCCATTTCCTCCTCCTCTTTCTCCTCTTCCATTTCCTCCTCTTCCCCTTCCTCTTCCTTCCTCCTCTTCCCCTTCCTCTTCCTTCCTCCTCCTCTCCCTCCCCTTTCCTCCCCTCACTCGCCTCAATGACGCCCCCACCCCATACCATCCCCCCACTCTCCCTCCTTTCCTCCCTCCTTCCCTTTCTCTCCCTCCCTCCCTCCCTCACTCTTTCCTTCTCTCCTTCCTTCCCTCCTTCCCTCCCACCCTCCCTCCTTCCTTCTCTCCTTCCCATCTTCCTCCCTTCTTCCCTCCCTCCTTCTCTCCTTCCTTCCTTCCTTCCTTCCCTCCTTCCCTCGTGGTGCCCTCCCCCTCCTCCCCCTTCTTCCCTTTACTGCACCCAGCTGGAACCCATTGTCACTTCTCCGATGCCTCCCTACTCCCTACTCCCTCCCCCTTCCCCCTCCCCCTTCCCCCTCCCCCTTCCCTCTCCATTTTCTCCCCTTTCTCGCCAGTGCTGCTCCCCTCTGTTCCCCTCGTTATCTCGGCTCTTTTCCCCTCTCGTGTTCATCATCACCACCATCCAGTCCTCCATTCAGCCTCTGATTTGGTTCGCTGTCCTCCCTCCCTCCCTCTCTCTCTCTCTCTCTCCACCTCCCCTTCCATTCTCTCTCTCTCTCTTTCTCTCTCTCTATCTATATCTCTGTCTCCCTTTGTCTCTCTCTCTCTGTCTCTCTATCTCTCTCTCTGTCTCTCTTTCTCTGTCACTCTGTCTCT
>NC_134805.1:26125112-26135112 GCF_046742065.1 Oratosquilla oratoria
TATATATATATATTATATATATACATATATATATATTTGTATGAATATGTATGTATGCATATGTATGCATGTATATGAATATATATATATATATATATATATATATATATATATATATATATGTATGCATATATGCATGTATGCATATATATATGCTAATAAGAAACGCTGGGAACTTGTATTAGTGATGCAAGGAAAGAATACTAAACGAAGCTGAACACTTTCGTGTATTACATCTTCAGTGCACAGTACATATAAAAAGGATTACAGTAATATATATATACGTCTATAGAGGAACATACTCGGTTATGTATGTATGTATATATATATATATATATATATATATATATATATATATATATATATATATATATATATGTATGTATGTATGTATATGTTATTATTTCCCCAGCCCTCTCCCCCCGCCGACAGAGATGGCATTCAAACGTGCCCTTACACACGGATAAGCATTACTCAGGCAAAATTTGTATGCAATGAAATATTTTCCATTAGACTCACAACACTTGCAAATTTGCTGGCAATGGTTGGATCCCCCCCAATCGAAGTCTATCGGGCCAAAAATTTTCAAAAATTTTCTTATAACAAAAGAGGAAATAGTAGATGAAGACTGTCCCCCCTTCTCCCGGCCCCTTTTTGGCATGTCTAACATGGATTGGACACTCGAGTAAGCTAGAGCGGCTCTAATGAGCGAAGCCAGGCGGGGTATCAGCAGATTGTTGTGCACGAGAGGAAGCCAGGTCAAGTCAGGTCAACAGGACACCAAGCCTCCTCCTTCCCCAAGGAAAGGTAAAATGGGAAACAAACCACGAAACACATGTTGCAAGAAGATATAATGGAAAAATAAAGAGATAGACAAAGAGAGAGGGAGGGGAGGAAAGAGAGAGAGGTAGAGACAGAAAGAGAGAGAGGGGAAAAGAGAAAGGAGAGAGAGAGAGAGAGAGGGACGGGGAGAGAGAGAGTGGGGGACAAAGAGAGAGGGAGAGTGAGAGAGGGTGGTAAGGAGAGGGGGGATGGGGTGAAGAAAAGAAACACGACGATAAGGTTAAGTTCATGGCGTGCGGGTGGGCGTGCGGGCGTGCAGGTGGGGGAGAAAAGTCACGCGAAAGGCGCTCGCTGGTGCGCTGAATAGAAAGCAATCGTCTAAGTGGATGCCAACTTGTCGCCCGACGAAGACCCCCAAGACTTCTTCTTGTGGTCCTCAAAATGTCAAGTTCGCCGCAGCTTGAGGGAGCAGGTGCGAGCCAACTAGCAAGCCAAGTGGCTCGTGTGTGTGTGTTTGTGTGTGTGTGTGTGTGTGTGTGTGTGTGTGTGTGTGTGTGTGTGTGTGTGTGTGTGTGTGTGTTTTCTCTCTGTCTCCCTCCCTTCCTCCCTTCTTCTCTCCCTCTCTCCCTCCCTCTCTCTCTCCCTCCCTCTCTCTTTTCCTCTCTCTCTCTCTCTCCTCCCTATTTTCTCTACTCTCTTCCCCCTTTCCCTCTTTTATTCCTCTCTCTCTCTCTCTCTCTCTCTCTCTCTCTCTCTCTCTCTCTCTCTCTCTCTCTCTCTCTCTCTCTCTCTCTCTCTCTCTCTCTCTCTCTCTCTCTCTCTCTCTCTCTCTCTCTCCCCCTCCCCCCAATCTCCTTCTCTAAGGAGATTTGGCAAGATACAACTTTAAACGCGCAGTGTGAATAAAAAACTTAATTCGGCCGCTTTTGTAAATCGCCTTTAAAAACTTCAACACACTCGTCAATACAAACTTCCACGGCGTTGCTCACACCGCTAGAGTCGCGAGAATTGGTCGGGGAGTTCTACTACAATACTCCTTGAGCAGGGGGGGGGAGGGAAGGAGGCGAGAGTTTTCGATTTCAAGATGACAGAAAATAGATTAGGCCCTGTTCACACTAGCAGTCCGAACCGTGCGGAAACAGCGACGGTACCGCGTAGTCAATGAAAACAAATGCGCGGTTGTGTGTGAACACATCCGTTGACTTACGTTGTAATTGAACCGTCGTGGCTCACATCACTCGGAAAGCACAACGGCACCGTATAGTCAAGGAAAAACTGCGCGGTTGTGTGTGAACGCCTCCATTGACTTACACTGTAACTGAACCGTCGTGATTCAAACCGCTAGTGTGAACAGGTCTTAATGAAGGATGTGCGGCCAGAGTGCATCTGCGTCTGCCACACCGTGACCGTTATCACACTGGGCTAATTTTCCTCCGACTGTTGGAGCAGATTTGCAGCCCGGAGCTTACGGGGAAGAATCTGATTATTTTCCTCCAGCATATCAAATAATTTTTTTATGTTGAGAAAACAATATAGCTTATCATAGTGATTTTACGGCGGAAATAGTGGTGGAGGTGGGCGATACCGCCAATTAATCGGAGGTTGGAGGAAGAAAAGCCCAGTGTGATAGCCCCCTCAGCTGGAGGGCACCTGTCGAGAATATTTCAATTATTTTCCCAGGTATCATTGACCCTATTAGACTGATAACAAAGGTCATAGGAAGAGCATTAGGACATTGAATTCGTTTTGAAGAAAAAAATAATAATGTCGGAAAATAGTGAAGGTTTGACAATATCGAGAGCCCATAGGAAGAGCATTAGGACATTTGATCCATTTTGATGAAAAAAAAAAGAAAAATAATTTCGGGAAATAATAGAGGTTCGACAATATCTTCGCTGCAATCGAATGATTGTGATCGTCATTATACGGATCCTATCTTGCGTACCGATAAGAAGCGTCCCTGTGCGATTCTTGCTTAAGGAGAATTAAGGGGTAGTTATTGGTCTAAGAGGGAGTTCGATCTAACGGTTCGTCGAACGCGGTTCGACAGACACGTGTTTAAAGTGATGTGTGAACGGGGTATTTGGGGTTTAACCAACGTGTTCGACAACAAAATACCCCGTTCACACGTTCACACATCTATCGAACCATGTAAACTCCTTCTTAGGCAGCGTTTCTCAACCTTTTCCGACCATAGCACCAGAGCCCTTACGGCAAAATGCCGCCCCCACGGCAAAATGCCGCCCCCACGGCAAAATGCCGTCCCCACGGCAAAGTGCCGTCCCCCCCACGGCAAAATGCCGCCCCGGGGAAAAGTTTTCAGTGACGCCCTCCCCCCCTCCCCCATCATCACAGTGATGTGTGAACTCGTGAACGGGGTATTTGGTTGTCGAACACGTTGGTTAAACCCCAAATACCCCGTTCACACGTTCACACATCACTTTAAATACGTGTCTGGTTTTTTTAAATAATTAAAAACGGATTTCAAAAAAAGTTATTCAATGTCCCTATTGCTGAAAATATAAGGGAAAATAATTAATATTCTGTCGATTCTAACGCAAGATTCGTACATTACGGTAATAAAATATTCAGGGCTCCTTTGACCCTTTTATTATTATAATTATTTTGTCAACCATATGAACGGCATGTCCAGACTAGAATTGCCGCCCCCCTAAATGTACCCCCAGGGCATATGCCCCCCTGCCCCCCCCCCAGCACCCCTATCTTGTTATTAGAAGGATAAAAGAAAGTGAAGTGTATAATGCTTGATGATTTATTTTTTTGATTTCTTCGAATTGAAACAAATTGATAATATTGTTTGTAGAAGAAATAAGAACACCCTAGAAAAATAGAATAGCATGGAAAAAGTAAAATATGCTCAACTAGGTAATCAATAATACATATATCAATGTGATTTTTGTGTGCATCAATTCCCAGCACCCCATATAATTGATTTCAGCACCCCAGGTTGGGAAACGCTGGTCTAACGTAAGGTAAAGGAGAATATATATATATATATAAATATATATATATATATATATATATATATATATATATATTTCTTCTATTAGAACAGATGTAATTGATCGTAGTTATATACAGAAATCGGGTAGAGAAACCGTAAGCAACATTTATCTATACGATGATTTAGGCCAAAACTTTTGGTAATAGATAATATTACATATGTGATTACTGTGGATGATTTACAAGAACAAATTATGCATGATACATGACAACTGCTGGAAAGGAATATTGTTTATATAAGAAATTGATGAAGGTGTATATATATATATACATCAAGAAGAAGCTTGAACAATACACAGCTCCTAACCAGGTTCCAGACTCCCCAGACAACAAGATCATCATATATCATCGAAATAATTATCACGACCATTATAAAGAAGAGTGTGATGCCATTAAAGGCATCATAAAAAGAGGAGTCACTCCCACCGATTCTACCACTACCATTGCCTTTAGAATTTATTGTAAACCAAACCTTACTAGAGCTTTGGTTATGAAAAACAACACTGCTCCTAAGACCCCTTTCGAGGCCTCTACCAACGTAATCTATGAATTCACGTGTCAGGAGAGTCGCTGTGACGGCTCCAACACCTACATTGGTAGAACCTCTACTACCTTAAGAAGACGCCTCCAATACCACCGTAACCAAGGTTCCATCTTTCAGCATTACATTGATCATCACGACAAAAAACCACCACTTCAGAAACTAATTGAATCCACGACTATTCTTCACAGAGAGTCCAACCACAGGCGTATGCAAATTGCAGAAGCCGTAGCCATCACTTCCCGTCACCCTACCATTAATATACAACTTGCTTCTGATTTTATTCTCCCTTCAGCTCGCCCTCTGAAACCGCTCCCTCTTCAACCTACACAAGACCTTCCATCAAGCCGCCAAGATCTCCAGCCAAAAACCAGAGCCTCCTCTAGATCACGAGAGAATCCCCGCAGCCAATCGGAAGCCAGCATTCTGCCCGGGGTAAGCACAAGATCACGGGAGAACCCCCGCAGCCAATCGCAAGCTAGCATTCTGCCCGGGCCTAGCCGCTTGAGCTGCGTAGCAGACAGAGGTCACTCTCGCCGCCCGAGATCAGGTGAAGTGTCCTATGAGCCAATCAGAGCCCAGCATTCCACCCGCACCGAGTCGATTGAACCGATCGACCGAGTATAAAAAAGCCTCCCGCTTAGCCACCTTCTTAACTTGCCTCTAGACCTTCAAGACTAGAACATCGTCTCTACACCAATGAAGTCCTTCTCACCCTGAGGAAGCCTCTTATCGAGGTGAAAAAACTCCGAAGTTTTAGGTGTCGTTGTCAACAGTTTTTTTACATGCTGTTACACATCAAATAGAAACCATCGGCATTCACCAGCGCCTTTCTTTTCACATTCACCATGGATGATTTCGTTCATAAGCTGAATGAAGTTGATAGGAAGTCCTTCCTTAAACTTAAGAAGATACAACTGAAAATAGTTAAATCTATTAGCGCAGTTGATTTTAATCAAAATATATATATATATATATATATATATATATATATGTTGCTACAAGTAAAGGGGGGACTTTATCAAATCCTGTCACGCAAGACCGTCGCTACAACATACATCCTGCCTACTGGCCGACCAGTTGGGAGTTCCATGGAGTTATATAGACAAACGAACAGCAACAGACCTATTGGTCCTTCCATGGTGTTCCTTGTGAGGACGGGGGGGGGAGGAGTGGAGAAGAGAGGGGAGAAAGAAGGTATGAAAGAAAGACGAAAACAAGGGAAAGAGGGAAGAAAGAAGGGAATTGGAAAAAGAAATTCAAAGAGGTGTTTGCAGAAATGAGATATGTAATGAGTAGAAGAAGAAGAAGAAAAAAAGAGAGTAGAAAAAGGAGTATAGTATAGAAAAGATCGAGAGGCCAAAGGTACAGAAAACGAAACGTAAAGAGGAAAAAATGAAAAGAAAAAGGTAAATAAGAAAATGAAGCAGAAGAAGCAAGAGAAGAACAAAATAGAGAAAAATGGAAATATGATGAGGAAGATGGAGGAGGAAGAGATGGGAAAGGAAAAGATGGAAAAGGAAGAGATGGAAAAGGAAGAGATGGGAAAGAAGAGATAGAAAAGCAAGAGATGGGAATAGAAGAAACGGAAAAGAAAGAGATGGAAAAGGAAGAGATGGGAATAGAAGAAACGGGAAAGAGATGGAAAAGGAAGAGATGGGAATAGAATAGATGGAAAAGGAAGAGACGGAAAAGAAAAAGATGGAAAAAGAAGAGATGGGAAAGGAAGGGATGAGAAGAGAAGAGATGTGAGAGGAAGAAATGGAAAAGGAAGAGATGGAAAAGGAAAAGTTGGAAAAGGAAGAGATGGGAATAGAAGAAAAGGGAAAGAAAGAGATGGAAAAGGAAGAGGTGGGAATAAAAGTGATGGGAAAGGAAGAGATGGAAAAGGAAAAGATGGGAAAGGAAGAGATGGAAAGAGAGATGTCAAAGCAAGAGATGGCAAAGGAAAAGATGGAAAAGGGAGATATATGAAAGGAAGGGATGAGAAGAGAAGAGATGGGAAGAGAGATGGCAAAGGAAAAGATGGAAAAGGGAGATATATGAAAGGAAGGGATGAGAAGAGAAGAGATGGGAGAGAAAGAAATGGAAAAGGAAGAGATGGGAAAGGAAAATTCAGAAAAGGAAAAGATGGGAAAGGAAGAGATGGAAAAGAAAGAAATGGGAAATGAAGGAATAGAAAAAGAAGAGATGGCAAAGGAAGGGATGGAAAAGGAAGAGATGGGAAGGATAAAATTGGGAAGAGGAAGAAGAAGAGAAGGAAGATGAAAAGTGAAAGCAGAAGAAAGGGCTCTAAGATGAATAATTGACAGCTGCGAAGTGAAAGCCTTAACTGTTTGTATGGGAAAGGGTTTGGTTTTAAACCTGAAAGAGCGTGGATGGAATGGACTTGGCTATGGAATGGGGTTGAATTGGGTTGGGTTGGGTTAGAGTTGGGTTAGGATTGAGCTGAGGTGGGTTGGGCTGGACTGGATTAGGATTGGGTTGGGTTGGGGTTATGGTTGGGTTGGGGTTGGATTAGAGTTGGGTCAGGATTGAGCTGAGATGGGTTGGGCTGGGTTAGGATTGGGTTGGGTTGTCTTGGGTTATGGTTATGGTTGGGTTGGGTTAAGGTTGGGTCAGATTAGGGTTGAATTGGGTTAAAATGGGGTTGGGTTACGGTTGTGGTTAGCCTGGGTTGGATTGGGTTGGGTTAGGGTTGGAAAGGACAGTAACAGAGGCAGCAGTTTGTCGCACTTCTAAAAAAAAATGCCAACCGATCTTTTGGCCCTGTTCACACTAGCGGTTTCAACCGCGCTGAAACCGTGGCGGTACAGTATAGTTGAAAAATGCGCAGTTGTGTGTGAACGCTTCCATTGACTTACACTGTAATTGAACCGCCGTGGTTGAAACCGCTAGTGTGAACAGGGCCTTATTCTGGCTAGACGGTTCCAAAAGAGCCTCGTGTCAACCGAAGAAGACCTGGCTGTGTCTGTCTGTACAAGTGTTTGGTCTGTCTGTATGTATGTATATATCTGTCTCTGTATAAGAAAGCTGTGTCTGTCTGTACCAGTGTCTGTACCACTGTCTGTCTGTCTGTCTGTCTGTATCTTTCTCTGTATAAGAAACCTCGGCATGCAAAAATTAGACTAGAGCAGCTCATCCTACGTGCACACACACACAATACACAGGGACGATCCATTGTAGTAAATGGGCGATAAGTACTTCCACAAATAAGCCTGGCAGGATGATGACAAAGAGACGCGAGTTGTGTGGAAGGATTATGAGGTTAAAAGTGGAGATTGAAGAGGGCGTGGAGGACGATAAACGGCTCATGGAGTGCATCTGTCGACAGAGGAAGATGGAGCATTATATGGCATATAGGTAAGTTTTGCTCGGTTTAATTATTATATATTTGTCTACCACGGCTAATGGCAGGTGACGCGCTTACTACTACCTGTCATCCTATTTAGGTAAGCGTGATGGTTGTAGGCTCGGTTAGAATTATCAGCATCGTACTTTGCATCTCGAAGCAAAAACAGCCCCATTAAAAAAAAAAAAAAAAAAAAAAAAAAAAAAAAAAAATAGTGCTCAAGACAGTCGTTTGACGATCATCGTTGACCATGAACGATCATGGTTGAACGATAATCGCACCGAGTAAGACGTTCCTCAGGAACTCTCGCTTGCAGTTCCGAGACGAGCATGTACTTTCCTTGCAGCAACGAGAAAGAAAGAAAGGAGGACAGTTGGTAAAGAATCACAACTTTAGAATATCTAATGAAAGCAGATGCAAGATTGAGGGAAAAAAGATAAG
This sequence comes from Oratosquilla oratoria, assembly GCF_046742065.1. Lineage (NCBI taxonomy): Eukaryota > Metazoa > Arthropoda > Malacostraca > Stomatopoda > Squillidae > Oratosquilla > Oratosquilla oratoria. Next base: position 26,133,254 of record NC_134805.1, read on the forward strand.
ATGAAGGCGAAAGAATCACAAAATATATGAGAAGATTATTAGCATAGTCTGAAAAATAATCACAGGGAAGAAATCCGCAACATAATCTGGAAGAAGCGGAGGAGGAGGAAGAGGAGAAGGAGGAGGAGGAAGAGGAGGAGGAGGAGGCAGAGCATCTCGTCTTAGCACAGATATCCCACCGATACCCAGCGCACTTCTTGGTGAAAAGAAAGGAGAAAAAAAATAAATAAATAAAAAAGGAAAAAATGGACCATTCCTATTAATTCAGAAAAGAATTAAACAGATGGAAAACATTGTTCATTACAACCACCATTCCATTTTTCTGTGCCCCTGTGTAGAACTATATTATACATATATACATACATGAATACATACATACATGCATATATATATGTATATATAAATACATACACGCATACTTATATGCATATATATATATATATATATATATATATATATAATGTATATATATGTATATATATATGTATATATATGTATATATATGTATATATATATATATATATATATATATATATATATATATATATATATATATGTATCCTACCATTACTAACCATTACGATATATCACACGCCATGACACATAATCCACATACGTACAAGAAGGTACCCGACAAGCACTAGCCTTTGGCAATACCTCCAATCTTGCAACTTTCACATTTCCTAATGATAAACAACTGACTCAGACTATGCAACGCTACATCACGCCATCGTCCAACGGACCGACAAAAATACCTAATGTCACCAGACAGTTCATTAACATTTCCTTATACCTACCAAGCTACATTATCGTAACTCCAATACATACACCATATCTAGCCACATCCACAAATAATATTACTAAACCCATTACAAAACAACTAAGACACATGTAATATTATTATCACAAACACCTTTCCTACGTAACAACCGACACCAAACGTACTTAGATAGGCATCTTTCTTTTATATACGGCGACTGTGTCGCCAGAGATAGAGAGGAGACCAGGAGAGACAGTCTCCCTTAGATTCGGTAAGAGATTATATCCCCGAGCCGTAATACCATTAAATACCTGATAATAAACCAAGAAATGCCAAAAAGGGTTTATCTGACCCCACTAAGCCCCATTGTTTAACCCCAACCTTTAACGGCTACATTTATATAAATACATACATACAAACATACATATTTATATACATGAATATATACATACAAATATACGTACACGCATACTTATGTGCATGCATATATACATACATACGAGAACATACACACTAGAAACCTCGGTGTATCCAAATACGTATTCAAAGTACCCACATTTGTCCTCCCTACTTGGTAAAAAAAAAAAGAATAAGAATTATATAAGTGTGTGGGGTGAGGGTGAGGGGTGAGAAAGAGAGAAAGAGAGGAAATGAGCGAGTATGTGTGTGCGTGTGTGTGTGTGTGTATGTGTGTGTGTGTGATAAAGAGAGAGAATTAGTGTGTATATATGTTTTTACCTCTATCTTCATTCACAACCTGACCTGATGGGCGCACAGTGATGTCCCCTGTGGTAGTGGGAGAATAGGTCGTTACCCCGTGGGCGAGGAGTTGACGAGGTGCTAAAGTGCGCCCCCCCACCCTCGGGGCAGCTCTCATCTTACCGCCGCCCACAGCACCCTCCCCTGATGGCCGCCCCCCTCCCCCCACCCCTCCCCCGACCCCTGGGAGACCGGTCCCTGCAAACGGCTCTCCTCTTCATCCGGTCACTCTTTCCTTCTGTGACACCGCTTCGTCCTCCTCCTCCTCCTCCTCCTCCTCCTACTCCTCCTCCTCCTCGTTCTCCTCCTCCTCCTCCTAGTCCTCCTAGCCCCCCTCCTC
>NC_134805.1:26142612-26170112 GCF_046742065.1 Oratosquilla oratoria
ACTCATAAGAAAATCGCTTTCAATTTCTACTCTTGTTCCGTTCGTCTCTGCTATCCTCCTGTTGCATCTCTATGACTTCACCTTCTCGGTGCGATATTGTCCCTAAGGATGGAATCCCTGATTAATAAAAAGAATAATAAATAAAATAAAGTAAATAAATAAAAATCTTCCGCTGCCTTCATAAGAACATACGAATGAAGGAGACTGCAAGAGGCCATAAAGCCTACACTAGTCAGTTCCATGACCATTATCACCTGTCATCCAAGGCTCAGAGACTACTGTCATCACCATCCCACGGTCGTTACTCCCGACTACTTTGAGAATCCGAAGTACAGTCTTCGTCCAACGCAAGAGCCTCCTCGCACTGCGAGAAGCTGACATGTGCAGCTGGTTTTCTTGTAGAACTGCCATTTCCCCCTTTGATGGCCGCCGCCGCCGCCGCCTCTCGAAGCCTGTTCGACAGCCCTCGAGTCACATCCAGTGCCAGAAGCTTCTTTCTTCTGGAGACTTCTGTCGCAGCTCCGCAAGCCTCTGATCTAGAGTCTGCTTTCCATCAAAATGAAGAAGGAGGATAAGGAGAAGAAGAAGGAAGAGGAGGAAGAAGAAGAAGGAAGGAAGGAGAAGAAAAAGGAGAAGGAAGAGGAAGAGTAGAAGAAAAAGAAGAAGGCAAAGGAGGAGGAAAAGGAATGGGGTAGAAAGAGGAGGAAGAGAATAGAAATTAGAAGCCAAAGGAGGAGGAAGATAGGAGGAGAAGAAGGAAAGGGAGGAGGAAGATGAGAAGAAAAAAGAGAAGGCAAAGAAGGAGGAAGAGAAAAGGAGGAGTAGGAAAATGAAAAGAAAAAGGAGAAAGCAAAGGAGGAGGAAGAGGAAAGGAGGAGAAATACGTGAAGGCGACGAGGACGAAAGAGAAGAAGAGGAGGAAGGAACAGGGAAAGTTCCTATATAATCGCATTTGAGGAGATCAAGATGTAATTACGCAAGAAAACGTCAAGAGTTTCAGGACCTCCCGATGAAGGTAAAGATAAAAAAAAAAGGGTCGTTGTTAGAATGGAAGAAGTGAGCATTTTCGAGTATATAATGGTATGCGGCCCTCACTACACGAGAGGTGCACATTCATCAGGTTCAAAGAATAGCGACCTGTGCAACTAGAGGCCGGAAAGAGATGCAGCAAGGCTCGGCGGTTGAAGACGTTGTAGACCAGATGTCACCAAACTTTTTTCGCAGTGGACCAGATAACTGAGAGGTTGACGAGTGGGGGCTGCATAACCATCTTGTTCAATGCAATAGAGAGTACACTTTTTTGTTTTATTTTATTTATTTTTTATTTTATTGTTTTTTATTTGTTTGTTTATCTATTTATTTTTTTATTCATTTATTTATTTGTTTATTTTCTTTTATTTATTTATCTATTTATTTATTTTTATTTTATTTATTTATTTTTATTTCATTTATCTTTTTTTTCATTTATTTATTTATTTATTCATTTATTTCTTCTTCTTTTTTTTCTATTTTTTTTAGAAAAACAATGATTTCACAAGTACAGTGCGGCGGCGGGCCTGAATTTGGTGACCACTGTTGTAGACTAATACCGACAAGAACTCTTCCCTCCCCTCTTCCCCACTGTAATCACAGGAAAACGACTGTAGATCTAAGGATCCCCCCTTCACGCCACATCCCCGTTCATTGATACCTTTATCCTCATCCTTAATGACTAATACTTTGCTTAGCTCGGAACGCCAGACGACGAGACGGGCTCCGGCCCTCCACGCGAGTGGGAACAGAAACTACCGTTCTCGCAGCTGAAGGAGTAGCAGAAACTACATCCACAAGAAGAAGAAAAAGAGGAAGGAGCTGGAAAACGTACGCGAAAAGATATCAAGACGAAATTAAGATATAGACGTTTCTTGGTAGATTCTTTCGTTCCCCGCCCCCTTGCATCACACACACACACACACACACACACACACACACACACACACACACACACACACACACCTCGTGGCGCAGTGGTTAGAGTTCCCGCCTGCCACTACGGCGGTCCGGGTTCGATTCCCGCCCAGGGCTGAAATAATTTCAGTATCATTGCGCTACGGGGTGTTACTCCAACTCTCGTGGGCGGGGAGTTGTGTGTGCGTGTAAGGTCACAGTATTACCCATAGATAGGTCATATACGAGATCTGAGCTTTCATCCGGGAGGTTGATAACTATCGATCACGAGTCCAACACGTGATCCAAAGACCACTGTGAATCACACACACCGTCACTCCTTCCTACCTCTCGCTCTTTGTCCCCCCCACACACACGTCCCTCCCTCCCCCTCCCTCCCTCCCCCACCCTCCATCCGTCCCTCCCTCCCCCTCCCCCCTCCCCACTCCCCTTTTGTTTGTTTGCCCTCGTTCCTTCCCCATTCCTCTTTGACACAAAAGTGTGGCTATATTCCCATAGATGCAATATACACACATAAGCGGGGTTGTCTGGTCTCAGGGGTTCGTAGAAAAATGTACAGAGAGAAATGGTCGTTCTGGCGGTGGAGGAGGAGGAGGAGGAGGAAGGAGGAAAGGAGGAGGAGGAAGGGGGGAAGGAAGAGGTGGACGAGGGAGAGGAGGAGGACGGAGAGGAGGCCAATTTATGGCCGTTCGGGAGTTTCAGCTTGAAGCAAAACACCTCGAGTGTTTCCACCTGAAGGCGGCACCTGAGCCCTTCTTCTTCCTCCTCTTCCTCCTCCTCCTCCTCCTCCTTCTCGTCCTCCTCCTCCTCCTTATCTTCCTCTTCCTCTTCCTCCTCACCATCATCATCATCTTCCCCCTCCTCCTCCTCCTCCTCCTCCTCCTCCTCTTCCTTCTCCTCTTCCTCCTCCTCTTCTTTCTCCTCTTCTTTCTCCTCCTCCTTTTCTTTCTCTTCCTCCTCTTTTTTCTCCTTTTTCTTTCTCCTCCTCCTGCTCTTACTCCTCCTACTCCTACTCTTCCTCCTCCTTCTCCTACTCCTATTTCTCTTTCTCCTACTCCTTCATCTCCTTCTTTCTCCTCCTCCTCCTCTTTTTCCTCCTAATCCTCCTCCTCCTCCTCCTACTACTACTACAACTACTATTTCTACTACTACTACTACTACTCTTCCTCCTCCTCCTCTCCCTCCTCCTTTTTGGAGAAGATTGGGGCCGGAGACTATCGGGGATCGAGCTTCTCTCTCCTGGCTCTCTCCGATCTCTTGCTGTCTCCCTTCCTCCTCCTCCCCAACCCAAGTAGTTGTAGTAGTAGTAGTAGTAGAAGTAGTAGTAAAAGTAGTAGTAGTAGTAGTAAAAGTAGTAGTAGTAGTAGTAGTAGTAGTAATAGCAGTAGTAGTAGTAGTAGTAAAAGTAGTAGTAGTAGTAGTAGTTGTACCAGTAGTAGTAGTAGTAAAAGTAGTAGTAGTAGCAGTAGTAACAGTAGTAGTAGTAGTAGTAGTAGCAGAAGTAGTAGTAGTAGTAGTAGTAGAAGAAGTAGGAGGAGTAGAAAGAAGAGGAGGAAGAGTAGAAGGAGGAGGAGTAGGAGGAGGAGGAGGAGGAGGATCAGGAGGAGGAGGGAGAAGGATCAGGAGGAGGAGGAGGTTCCGTCTATCTCAACTGTGCGGATACTTCCTTCGGCGATGCTGCCGAAGAGTCTTGTAGTTGTCCGATTTCGGAGTGTGACTCTTTTCCATCATTTCCCAAATGTCACTCAGTCAGTCCAGTGCGCGCCCAAGACTTCTGCCCAGACGGTCAATAGTCCTCTTTTTCTTATCCATTGAATCCCCGCTAAGTTGAAATGGACAGATTGTATTAGGATTCCGTCTTGGGCGCTATCTTCCATTCTCCTACACTCATCTTGACACACAAACACACACATACTCACACACACACACACACACACACACACACACACACACACACACACACACACACACACACACACACACACACACACACACAAACAAACAAATAAACAAACAGGCACAAACACACATAAGCACACACACACACACACACACACACACACACACACACACACACACACACACACACACAAACAAACAAACGCGCGTGCGCAAATTTTCCACTACCTTCGCATGCTCTCTTCTATTTCTTCTTCCTCTTGTATTTCTTCTCATACTTCTTCCTCTCCTCGTGCTTTCCCTTGTGACTCCGCCTTGTTGTTTGCTGCCTCTCTCCTGCACAGACTATCACGTTCCTCGAGGGCACTACTCCCCCCCCCCCCGCTGTTCCCTCCTCATTTCCTTTCTTCCTTCCCTCCCGCCTCCTCACCTCCTCCCAGCTCCCCTCCCCCGGGCTCATGTCTCTCCTCCTTGCCTTTTCCCTTCCCTCACTTCCTTCCTTCCTTCTCTCCTCTCCCTCCCTCCCTCCCCCTTCATCTCCTTCCAGCTCCCCTCCCCTTTATGTCGAAGGCAAAAGACCTTTTATTTTCGCTGTTAACTAAATCCGTTTCCTCCCCGGCAGCGCCCTGATCGTTCTTTCGTCTCTTATTCCGATTCAGACCCGGATTGCCCGTCGCCATTACGGGAGACTTTGCAAAGGGCGGACACACCTGAGTCGGCCAAACACCCCCCCCCCCAGCGCCTCTCTCGGTTACTCACACAGGACTACTTACCAACATATTTGACGGAGTTTATACATAGCGCGTCTGTTCTTCTTCATGGCGAAAGACTTATCTTTCGCTTCGCCTGCTTCTTGGTATGATTTTCTGTCTGTTTGTGCCAATTTGTTGTTCAGTCTCCTCTACATTTTTTTTTTCTTTTTTTTTTGGGTGGAAGGGAATTCTTATCGATGTTTCTGCCTTATGCATTTTCCCTATGGATCTCATTTAAACCATCTCATAAGGGGTGTGGAACAAGGCTTTTTTGTGCAAGTCATACTGCAGTCAGTAGAAGGGTAACAGTTGTTGATGAGGCTCCGTTGGGTGACGTGTCGGTCTGCGTCTCGGTGTCGGTGCTACGTCTGCGTCGGTCGGGGTCTCGGTGCTACGTCTGCGTCGGTCGGGGTCTCGGTGCTACGTCTGCGTTGGTAGGGGCCTCGGTGCTACGTCTGAGTCGGTCGAGGTCTCGGTGCAACGTCTGCGTCGGTCGGGGTCTCGGTGCTACGTCTGCGTCGGTCGGGGTCTCGGTGCTACGTCTGCGTTGGTAGGGGCCTCGGTGCTACGTCTGAGTCGGTCGAGGTCTCGGTGCAACGTCTGCGTCGGTCGGGGTCTCGGTGCTACGTCTGCGTCGGTCGGGGCCTCGGTGCTACGTCTGCGTTGGTAGGGGCCTCGGTGTTACGTCTGAGTCGGTTGAGGTCTCGGTGCAACGTCTGCGTCGGTCGGGGTCTTGGTGCTACGTCTGCGTCGGTCGGGGTCTCGGTGCTACGTCTGCGTCGGTCGGGGTCTTGGTGCTACGTCTGCGTCGGTCGGGGTCTCGGTGCTACGTCTGCGTCGGTCGGGGTCTTGGTGCTACGTCTGCGTCGGTCGGGGTCTCGGTGCTACGTCTGCGTCGGTTTGGGCCTCGGTGCTACGTACGCACCGGTCGGAGGTCGTCCGTTGTTCGTGGCGCACTCAAATTCCTTAGGCCGCAAGGGAGCGTCCCCTCCGTGCGTTCATGAGTAGTGAGCGTGTGCGGGGCGGGGGGGGGGGGGATGTACCGCGAGATGTAGAATTCATCGAAAATATATAACATCTAGTCATCATTTTACAGTGACAGTCACGAGAAACTATATAACAACAGAAAGACTCTTCTGTATCGAAAGCCCTCAAGCTTCTTGATTTTATTTTATTTTTTCCTGGTGTTCAGGTCGCAGCTGAACTGTTTTGTTATTTGGAGACTGAAAGAGAGCTCCTCCTCTTTTTTGTACAACGAAATAACATCAACCTTAACTGATCCTCCTTCCTCCCTGACAAAAGTCCCAACTTTCCAACTTGAGGAACCTTTACCAGCTCGTCCCGGCGTCTTTGTGACACTGATCCTTCTTCTCCTCCTCCAACTCCTCCTCCCCTCCTCTTCTTCTTCTTCTTGATCCTTAGGCACAGCAGAGCAACGCCCCACCCCCACACCCAACCCACCACTCGGAGATCGTTGTCCAAGGTTCACGGACCACTCAATTCACCTCTCTCCACCTCACCCTCACCCTCCACCTCCTACTCGCCAGCAATTATACCTCCTTCTCATAGTCGAATGGTATTTCTTTCTACAGCGTATCTTATCTAGAATTTGCGAGCCCTACCTTAACTTTTCTAAACTTCTTCCTTAGATACTTGGTACTGCACAAGGGAACCTTCACTCTCATTCCTCGTAACTCGTCACTCCCGAGTGGTAGGCAGTCCTCCTCGGCGGCCCGCGGCGGTAAGTGATTTCCCCTCCCTAACCGCCGCCGCAGCCGCTGCCGCAACCGCCGCCGCCGGCACTCCTCATCCCTCGGCGTTCTTTACTCGGGAGGGATTTTCCATCCTAACGGGACCGTTCTGACAATTCATGATTGCGGCCTGCCTGTCAGCCTGCCTGATTGCTTGTCCTTGCGTCCCCAACCTCCCGTCCTTAGCATGGACCCTTTCTCCTCTTCCTCCTCTTCTTCCTCCTCCTCCTCCTCCTCCTCTTCCTCTTCTTCCTTCTCTTCTTCCTCCTCCTATTTTCCCTTTATATTGTCCTCGTTCTGTTGAAAAACCATTTCCTTAGTATCATCCTGCCTAGTGCGACTACAGTTTCCTCTTTTCTCTCTCCTCCTAACTTCCCTTCACACTTCTCTATAATCCTGCAACATCGTTTATTCTAAGAAGTTCATTCTTTGGTGTTTCTTCTTCCTCCCTTAGTGGGGCGGGGGATCGCTGTCATTTTCATTCTCTTAATTGATTTTTCATATTTTGTCGCTGCCGCCCATCTACCTTGTCCAACTCGTCCGCTATAAGAGGATATCACACTGGGCAGCTTCCACGAACTTCGCCAGCACCGACAGTTGGGAGTCCGTTTAAGGTAGAAACGACTTCGGTTACGGTATTTTATTTTTCAAATCTCCAGATATCAAATTATCTTTCCATCATATAGATGAATTAAGAGATTGTAAATCTATACAAATGTTAGACATATTATTGAAAAAAAATTTAAGCCTGGATTTCTGTAAGCGAAGTCATATTCTACTTATTCAAATGTAGGTTGGAGGTAGGACGTGGGAGGAAAAATAGCCCAGTGTGATAGCCCCGAAAGCTCCCCCTCCTTTGACTTCGAACAGAACGTCTTTGTGAGAAGACCTCCAACTCTTGCACCCTCGTCTGCAGCGGCGCTTCCGCGCTCTGAAGAAACAGCGTCCTCTTCGGAAGGCGACGAAGAACTGAGAAACCTGGAGGAACACTTCGATTGCTGAGGATGAGGAGGACCTGGGAGGTGGTACTCGGGGATGAGTAAAATTGGGAATGAGCTGCTGGTGCCTATCTCCTCCGTAGAGTCTGGGAAATTAGATCGATGGAAGGACAAGACGGAATGGCTGCCTGACTGACAGACCGTTTAACTGGCTGGTTGGCTAACTGACCGACTTACTGACTGTGATATTTTTCATACCATTACCATCAATGCGTTCTCGTTATTTCGTGGCCAATGTTTGTTTTAACCCAAGTCCGGTTGTTTGATCTCTCACCCCACCCCCACCCCGAACCCACCCCCCATCCGCCGTCCACCCACCGACCCTAAGTGCCAGCCCATCAGAGGAATCGCCTTTATGTGTTACTGTTTGACCCCTCAGTCAAGGCTGCTAGGGAGACGGACGGTTGAGGTTGGGTGGGGGGAAGGGGGGGGAGATATGTGCCGTTGCCAAGGCTGGTGTGCCGAGCAAGCTCGCCATTTGTTTATTCTCCCCAGTGGCTGTTATGCCTCGGTAATGGGCACACGAACTCGCGTCGATCATATCCAGGAGTGAATCCGGGAAGGAGACTCGCTTTGCCTTGCTTCGCCTCGCTTCGCCTCGCTTCGCCTTTGCCTCGCCATGAGCGACTCCACGTTTGGGGGACACACCCTTCACCCCGGTGCCGCCTTTAGTTGAGGGATGCCTCACTCCCTGATCTCCTTCGGGAATCACCGCCACTCCTAACCGTGGCATCATGTGGGTACCACCACCTGTTTCATTTGTGAACCGTTCCGGACCGCCGCATTGTTGAGGTCCGGGCGGGTGATAGCCCGCAACCCCCCTTCCCCCGGAAAAGAGAGAGAGAGAGAGAGAGAATGAAATAGCACCAGCAAGCACTTGTCGAAACATTCGGTTTATTATCACATGAAGATAGCTTGGGTAGGGATGGGAGCAGGGAGAGATAGTCAAGGAAAAACTGCGCGGTTGAGTGTGAACGCCTCCATTGAATTGTATTGTAATTGAGCTGCTGCGGTTTAAACCGCTAGTGTGAACAGGACCTAAGGGAGCATCAGGACACTTCCACGCCGCAAGCACTTGACTGAAGAGTATCCTTTGGCTCTTCCTCATATCTCTTCCTCTTCCCACCCCCCACCCCTCTCTCTCTCTCTCTCTCTCTCTCTCTCTCTCTCTCTCTCTCTCTCTCTCTCTCTCTCTCTCTCTCTCTCTCTCTCTCTCTCTCTCTCTCTCTCTCTCTCTCTCTCTCTCTCTCTCACACACACACACACACACAAACACACACACACACACACACACACACACACACACACACACACACACACACACACACACACACACACACACACACACACACACACACACTTTACGAAGCGGCCCTCAGCGGGTCACTTTTTTATTCATTTTTAACCTTTGCGCAGCACTTTATAGACAGAGAATGAACATCAGGTTCTTTTTTTTAACATTCTTAGCACTTCCGAAGATGCAGGTTTTCACTCAATTTCATGCCGTCTTCATAAAATACTGTGTACATCATATTAACCTGCCGTAAGGTCTTGCCAGGAGGCTTTTGCTACTGCGACCTGGGAGCTTCTCGCAAAAAAAATAATAATAATAAATAAATAAATAGATAGATAATTAAAAGAAAAAAATCCGCACTTGTAATAATAACTGACGAACTCCACCCCACCCCCCCACCCCATCTCCTCGCCACCGCCACCTCGAGTGAAATCCCACGAACTTCTTGTAGTGTGCACTTGGCACTCCCCAGCGCTCCTTCAAGCGTTCCTCCATTGGGTTACTGAGAAGCTGAGGTCCGGAGACTGGCGGGCACTGTCGTGGTGAACTATCTTAACAGTGCCCGAGTAAGTGCTAGACGGGGCAGACACCCAGCACACCTCTATGCTGTGGAGAACCTCGGTGGCGCCTTCTGCAGATCGGCGAGGAAAAGACAAAAGACAGCTTCGAGGCTTACTTGTTAAACTGTACTCGAGGACGCTGGGTCAAGTCTTGGACAGCCCCGCCCCCGGCAGGTTCGAGAGGGGGCTGGGCTGGGCAGGGGAACAAACCTCTCAAAAAATGACCGCAGAATTTTTTCTCACTTAACCCATCAAGGTCCTGTGTCCTCCATTTAAGCTCTGTCACACAGTCAAGATTCTCGAATGTTGTGATTCTGAGAAGCTGGAATGCGACTTCGCTTAAAATATTCTAGACTTCACTAAGGACAACTCGGCAATGTTGTCTAGTATCCATACAGGTTTAACTTCTCTTAGTTCGTCCTTCAGCTTCTCAATGTAGGATGCAAAGGTGATTCGACATTTGGAGATTCGAAAAATGAAAGATTGTAACCGAAGTCGTTTCTACTCAAACGAACTCAACTGAGTCGCTGATGTGTGTGATACAGACCCGACCCGACCTACATCATTCACTGCCGACCAAAATAAGAAAAGGAGGAGGAGGAGGAGGAAGACGCAGTGAAATGATAGTAATTAGTGGAAAGACGCAAAGAATATAATTTCATGGAGGATGGCGGATTTGGGAGGAAGAACAGAGGATGAAAAAGGGGGGTTGAGGTCAGAAGAAGGTTTTCCATAAGTTTATGTCTGTCTCTCTATCTCCCATTCTCTTGCTCTCTCTCTTTCTTTCTCTCTCTCTCTCTCTCTCTATATATATATATATATATATATATATATTATATATATATATATGTATCTTTCTCTTGCTCTCTCTCTTGCTCTCTTTCTCTCTCTCTCAGCTTCTATATCCATCTCTCCCTCTCTCCTTCCTCCCTCTCCCACTCTCTCACTCTTCCTCTCTCCCTCCCCCTCTCCCACGCTCCCTTTCTTCCTCTTTCCCTCGCTCCTCTCCCGTACACCCCCTTCTTTCTCCTTTTTCCTCTTTCCTTCCTACCTTTCCTTCTCTCCTCTCTTCTCCCCTCTCCTCTTCCAACCCCCTCCCCTCTCCATCCCCCTACCACCCCACCCTCTCTATCTATCTATATTTCTCTGTTTCTCTCTCTCTCTCTCTCTCTCTCTCTCTCTCTCTCTCTCTCTCTCTCTCTCTCTCTCTGTATGTGTGTGTGTGTGTGTGTACGTACTGTGTGTGTGTGGTGTGCACGTGTGTGAGTGTGCGTGTGTGTGTGTGTACGTACTGTGTGTGTGTGGTGTGCACGTGTGTGTGTGCGTGTGTGTGTGTGTGTGTGTGTGTGTGTGTGTGTGTGTGTGTGTGTGTGTGTGTGACCCTCTTTTTCTACCTCACTCCCTCTTGTCGCTGTGCAGAAATAATTGATTAAGTACTTTTCACGGTCCACCGCCGTCATTAATAATTCAGACTGCCACGGCAGCGGAAACCCCCCTCATGACGTCACCAGCCCGTTTAGGGTCGATAGTGACATACAAAGAAAGAAACGAAAGAGAGAGGGGGGAAGGGAGAGAGAGGGAGAGAGAGAGTGAGGGAAGAGAGAGAGACAGATATAAAGAGAAAGAGAGAGGGGTAGAGAGAGAGAGACAGAGAGAAATAAAGAGAGAGAGAGGGGAAGGGAGAGAGACAGAGATGGAGAGAGTTAGGGAAGAGAAAGAGACAGAGAGAAATAAAGAGAAAAAGGGAGAGAGAGGGGGGAAGGGAGAGAGGGGGACAGAGACAGAAATAAAGAAACGAGGGAGAAGGGGGAAGGGAGAAAGAGACAGAGGGAAATAAAAAGAAAGAGGAAGGGAGGAGGGGGAAGGGAGAGAGAGACAGAGAGTTAGGGAAGAGAGAGATACAGAGAGAAATAAAGAGAAAGAGGGAGAGTGAGAGAGGGGGAAGGGGAGGAGGGGGGAGGCTCTCGTACACCTTCATCGTCATTCGTGCGAGTCCCGTAATGATTCTTTGAAAAAGGAAAGGCACACCAGCTATTATTAGCTATCAAGAGTTGAGCTGCGAGGGTGGAGGAGGAAGAGGAGGAGGAGAAGGTCTTGAAGTCACATTTGATCCCAAAATTCAGCAAAGCCCGACTTGGTTCCTCCTTTCTTCTTCTTCTTCTTCTTCTTCTTCTTCTTCTTCTTCTTCTTCTTCTTCTTCTTCTTCGCCTTCGTCTTCTTCTTCTTCTTCTTCTTCTTCTTCTTCTTCTTCTTCTTCTTCTTCTTCTTCTTCTTCTTCTTCTTCTTCTTCTTCTTCTTCTTCTTCTTCTTCTTCTTCTTCTTCTTCTTCTTCTTCTTCTTCTTCTTCTTCTTCTTCTTCTTCTTTTTCTTCTTCTTCTTCGTCTTCTTTTTCTTCTTCTTCTTTTTCTTCTTCTTTTTCTTCTTCTCCTCCTCCTCCTCCTCCTCTTCAGGTCGGCCTGATTATTTGACGTCCCTGCAATTGCAAATTAAGCAGAGAACGTTTGCCTTGTTTCTCACACACACACTCACACACACGCACACTCATACACACTCGCACACACACACACTCACACGCAAGCACACACAACTCGTGGTGCAGTTGGTAGAGTTTCCGGCTGCCACCACGGCGGCCCGAGTTTGAATCCCGCCCAGGGCTGAAATAATTTCAGTATCACTGTGCTGCGGGTCGTCACTCCAACTCTCGTGGGCAGGGAGTTGAGGGTGTGTGTGCGTGTAAGGTCACAGCATTACCCATAGATCAGACATATGAACTCTGAGCTCTCTTCCGGGAGAGAAATAGCTGTCGATCACGAGTCCAACTCGCAATCCAAGACCATGGTGAATCACACACACACACACACACACACACACACACACACACACACACACACACACACACGCACACGCACAAAAGGCAAGGATGTGGATGTGGGCGCGGAGACAAATCTGGGCACAATATGAGAGACTTAGCGGGCTATTTGATCCTCTCCTTGTCGTCGTTATTTGGGTTCGAATTGAGGTTGTCCTCTTCGCTGGGACCCGGAGTGCCCCAGGGTGACGTTACCGCGCTCGCTCCGTTCTTCGAGCCTTTCCGGGACACGTAACGTCCTCCTTCATTGTAAGCAAGCCGGAGAGCTCTTTGTTGGCGCTCCTCCTCCTCCTTCTCCCTGTCCGACGGCCCTTTTGCGGGTAATGACGGACGGCGGCGCCGCCGCTGGACTCCGAACCGGAAGGCGAAAGGAGATCTCCTCCCTCTCCCTCCTCCAGTGATGATGATGATGAGCCTTTCTTCAGTTCTTCCTCGAAGCCTTCATTACTCCCTCCACCCACTCCATCCCATAAACACATACATAGATGGCGTAGCGGTTGCCTACAGGCCCGATAGCTCACAAAAGGGAACCATTCATTAGCAGAAATGATACAATTCGTATCCTACACCATAGTCCCTAACCAACAGAGCTCTCTGGGGCAGCACCTGAAAATCTCATCAATACCAGATAACAACAACAGTTGATGATGATGATGGTGGAAGCGGAGCTGGTGTTGGAGTGGTATGTGGATGCAGGTGCGGTGCTCCTGGTGCTGGTGCTGGTGCTGGTGTTGTTGGTGCTGCCAGTGCTGGTGGTGGTGTTCCTACTCCTCCTCTTCCTCCACCTTCTCCTCAGTCTCCCACGAAGTCTTGCTCAAGCAAAAGAGATGAGTCTCGGTCGCTCCTCCTCCCCCACCGTCACCCGACCGGCACTCATCTCTTTTGCTCCCGATGAGGTTAGAGGTCCATCTCGTGGAATCCCCCCCCCTCACACCCTTCTGCATCTGATGGAACTTTTCCTTTGATTCCTGATGTCGCCAGGCGATTTTATTCATCTTCGCGGGACATATCCTCTTGGTAGGAAAGCCCTCCCTCCCCTACCGAGTGCCTAAGAGCAAACTGAGACACACGACGCAGGCGACGCAGGCGACGCAGCACAGAGCAGAGGCAGTCTACCTGTTGTTGAATTGAAATACATTTTGAGCATCTCTCTCATTTGGAATATTGAGGTAGTGCACCTAGAAGCATTTCAGGTGAGACAGAAGTTCGTCCTGTACTTCAATTCAGCAACAGGAAGTCTGCCTTTACCCTGTGCTGCATCGCCTGTGTAGCCTGCGTCTAGTCTTGCGCTTAGGCTCACTCCGAGGCGAAGTGATGTAGTGATTCCGAGACCCAAGGTTATCTTTCTTGCTATCTCGCGCGTTTTTCTTCAGTTCGGTGAGAGCAACAACTTCGACATGCAGCCTCAGGAGCCCAAGACCAACCAACTTTGACCCCCCTCCATCTTCTCTCTCTCTCTCTCTCTCTCTCTCTCTCTCTCTCTCTCTCTCTCTCTCTCTCTCTCTCTCTCTCTCTCTCTCTCTCTCTCTCTCTCTCTCTTTCTCCCCTCTCTATCTCTTTCTCTCCTCTATCTCCCTCTCTCTCTCTCTCTCTCTCTCTCTCTCTCTATATATATATATATATATATATATATATATATATATATATATATATATGTATTACTATCTATCTCTTGCTATATAATTCTGAAGCAGCAACATCAATAGCCTACTTCTCCTCTTCGGTTGTGTGACTACGTTCTCGGGCTGACACCAACCTCCCGCCCGTCTTCCCCTCCCCACTTCGCAGCCGCCCCCCCCGCCTCTATCCCCCCAAGGGGGGGGACTCCTCTCCCCTTCACCCGTGGGGCCTCCCCGTCCTCCCATCCAGTCAAACTTGACCCTTTTCTGTGACACTTTTCCTCCAGACTCATCAGTTACACCCAATCCACTCCCCGTCCCTACAGGAACAACACACGCACAGCACACACACACATACACATACATACACACACACACACGTACACACATACATACACACATACATACACACACACACACACACACACACACACATATAATATATATATATATATATATATATATATATATATATATATATATATATATATATATATATATATATATACATATATATATATATATATATACATACATACATGAACACAGACACACAGACACACACACACACAAACACATATACACACATACACACACACAAACACACATACACACACACACACACGCACGCACACACATACGAACACACGAACGCGAATACAATCACAAACACACAAATTTTCATTCCTTGTACTTGAGCCTCCTCGCCTTCTTGCTTCTACCCCGCCTTCTCTGCTACACTCCTCCATAATCTTCTCATCCTCCTGCTCCACCTTTTCTTCCCACTCCTCTTCCTCCTCCTCCCCCTCTTCTCCTTTTCTTCCTCTTTCTTCTCGTTTTCTTCCTCCTCCTCCTCCTCCACCTCCTTTCGTTTTCAATGAAGGGATCTTCATCTACGAAGGGATTTTTTTTCTTTCTTTTCAATGACATCTTTCCTGGTTCCTCCACCAGCCTTACGCCGTTCATTCCTCTCTTTTCTTCCTCCTCCTCCTCCTCTTCCTCCTCCTCCTCTTTCTTAGTCCTTGGAGCTTTCGGCCGACACGAACGACGATCCAGCCGCCCACTTTCAAGAGCAAAGGCAACCCGTGCAGTCAGGCAATCAACCGACCTTCAGGCGTGGTGGGCAACAGCCAACTAGAGACCCCAGCCAGCCAAGTAGCCAGCCAAGCAACCAGCCAGCCAGCCAGGCAGCCAGCCACGTAGCTAGGCAGCCAGACACTCAGCCAAAAACCCGTCAGCCAAGCCAAGTCGTCAGTCAGGCCAGTAAACCAACCCAGCCGCCAGCTAGGGTGACTATTGTTGACGGGTCGTTACTTGACCTACAAAGTTAGCTTGTTTCGAACTCCTCTACTACTTGGGGGCAGAAACTTGGTTGGTTGGTGGGTGCGTTGCGTGTTGGTCGCCGCCACCCCCACTCCCCCATCCCCCTACCCCCTCCCTCCCCTCCCCCCTCCCCCCCTCCCTCCTCGCCCGCTCTCTTCGGCGTCCTCTTTCTGTGGAGGAGCGAAGCACTTGGGGTTGGTTCTTGAGGCGCCTTTGATCACTCGGGAAGTCGGCGGCAAACTACCCCACACTGTTTGTTGGGTTAACTTCCAGGGGTCGTCCAAAGGCGCAAGTGAGCAAGTCACGAGCTAAAGGGAATGAAAGAGACCGGGGCGTGGGGGTGGGGGTGGGGGGGAGGGAAGCGGGACGGAGGGAGAGGGTGGGAGGGAGGGAGGTAGGGAAGGGGGAGGGGAGTTGGTGAAGGAAAGAGAGGGAGAGCGAAGGTAGGGGAGAGAGAAAAAGAGAGAGAGAGAGAGAGCGGAGGGAAAGGGAAAGAGTAGGAGGGAAATATGGAGAGATATAGGGAAGGAGAGTGGAGGGAGAGAGAGAGAGAGACAGAAAAACATAGAGGAAGGCAGAGGATAGATTTGGAGGAGGCGTATGGAGAAGAAAGTAGAGGAGGGTTACGAAGAAGGAGGAGAGATGGAGAATGGAAAAGGAGGAAGGTGAGGAGAGGAGGAGGAGTGGGAAAAGGGTGGAGAAGGAGAAGGCTGAGGGTGAAGGGAAATGGAACTGGAGGAGGAGGGATGCGAAAGGAACAAGAATGAAGATTAAAGGAAAATGAAGTGGAGGAGGAGTGGATGGAGAAGGAAATAGAGATTCAGGAGGAGAAAGAGAGCAGAGAAGGTGGAGGTAGAGATTGAGAAGATAGAGGGGGAGATACAGAAGGAGGAGGAGGTAAAGGTAGAGAAGAAGGAGGCATAGGTAGAGAAGGAGGATGAGGTAGAGGTAGAAAAGGAGGAAGTGGACGTGGTGGAGGCGTAGAAGGTGGAGGTGGAAATGAAGATGATGGAGGTGGAGAAGATGGAATTGGAGAAGGTGGAGATGGAGGAGGGGATGGAAGTGGAGAACGTGGAGGTAGAGGTGGAAGAGGTGGTGGAGAATCTGGAGACGGAGAGGGTGGAGGTGTTAGAAGAGAAGGTGAAGAAGGAGGATTGGAGGAGGAGGTTGACGAGGAGGAGGAGGATGATGTGAAGGAAGAGGTGGAGAATATGAAGGAAGAGGTGGAGAAGGTGGAGTGGGAGGGGAGCTGGAGAAAATGGAGGTGGAAAAGGTAGAGGTGGAGAAAGAAGGGAGTAGGAGGAAGATGAGGAGGTGGACCACGTGGAAGAGGAGAAGAGGGAGGAAAAGAAAAAGAAAGAAGAGGAAGAGGAAGAATGGAAAGAGAAGATTTGAGGAAAGGAGGAAGGGCAAGGGAAGAAGGAGAAGGAGAGGTGAGGAGAAAAACTAGAGGGAGAGGAAGTGGAGGTGGAGGTGGTGGAGAAAGAAGTGAAGGAGGAGTACAAGGTGGAGGAGGGGGGGCATGAGGACGAAGAGAAAAAGGAAGGTAAGAAGGGAGGAGGGAGTAGAAGGGAAGAAAAATGAGCGATATAAGAATAAAGGGGAGGGGGAAGGAGGAGGAGGGGAAGGAGAAGGGGAGGGGAAGGAGGAGGAGGAGGGGAAGAAGGAGGATGAATAGGAGTGAAAGGGGGAGGGTAACGTAGAAAGAGGAAGGGGAGGAGAGGGAAGATAAGGAGAATTTTTATTAGGAGAAGGAAGCGAAGAGGTGGAAGAGGAGGAGGAAGGAAAGGGGGAGGAGGAAAAGGAGGAGGAGGAGGGGGAGAATGAAAAGGAGGAGGAGGAAGAGGAGATTTAGGTGAAAGAGGAGATGGAGGAGAAGGAGGAGTGTCGATGGAGGAGGAGGTGTAGGTGGAAGGGAGAGAAGAAGAAGAAGGAGGAGGAGGAGGTGATGGGGGAGGAAGAGAAAGGGGAAGATTCCCCTATCCAGGAGTACCATTTGGGAGAAAGTTTGGAATGTAAGACCCGCCAGCTCCCCTCCCCTCTCCTCCCCTCCCCTCCCCTCCTCTCCTCCCCTCCCCTCTCCTCTCCTCCCTTCCCCTCATCCTCCCCTCCTCCCCTCCTCTCCTCCCCTCCCCTCTCCTCTCCTCCCCTCCCCTCATCCTCCCCTCTCCTCCCCTTCCCTCTCCTCCCTACCTCCTCTCTTACCGTCGCTTGCTCTAGTTCTCCTCCTCTCCGTTTTTGTCCTCCTCCTCTTCTTCCTCCTATTGTCCTCCCCCTCCTCCTCACCCTCCTCCTCCTCACCCTCCTCCTCCTCCTCACCCTCCTCCTCCTCCTCACCCTCCTCCTCCTCCTCACCCTCTCACCCTCCCCATCTTATCCTCCCCTTCTTTTCCTCCCTCAACCATTTTCACCTTTCTCCCCTTTCCTTCCTTCCTTCCTTCCTTTCTTTCTCTTCTCGCTCCCTCCCTCCTACCTCTCTCTCTTTCTCTCTTCTATAATCTGCGCCACACTCATTCACGCACTTTCTTCCCCTTTTTTTTTTCTTCTATCTTTCTCCATTTTCTATTTTCCTATTCCCTCGTATATTGATTATAATCCAGTTGTACCCACTTACCCGTCCTTCATATACTTCTTTCTTTTCTCCTCCTCTTCCTCCTCCTCCTCTTCCTCTTCCTCCTCCTCCTCTTCCTCCTCCTCCTCCTCTTCCTCCTTCTCTTCCTCCTCCTCCTCCTCTTCCTCCTCCATCACTCGTGCTTCTTATCCTTTCTTTTCTCCTCTTTTTCCTCTCCCTCCTCTTCCTCCTCTACCTCCTCTTCCTCCTCCTCCATCATACTTAGCCATTCTTGAATATCTTCCCTCCACTTCCTTCTCCCATCCCTTCTTTACCTCCTCCTTCACCTTATTTTTCTGATTCTTCTCCTTCACCGTCTCCTTCCCCTCATCCATCTTCATCGTCTTTTTCTCCTCCTCCATCTTCTTCTTCGTCTTCTTCTCGTCCTCCGTCTTCTCCGTCTTCTTCACCTCCTCCATCTCTTCCATCTTCTCCTCCTCCATCTCCGTCTTCTTCGTCTTATCCGCCTTCTCCTCCTCCATATTCTCTATCTTCTTTTCCTCCTCCATCTCCGTCTTCTTCTCCTCCACCTTCTTCGTCTTCTCCTTCTCCTTCTTCTTCACCGTCTTCTTCTCCTTCATCTTCTCCGTCTTCTTCTCCTCTTCCATCTTCTCCTTCTTCTCCTCCTCTTACATCTTCTCCAATTTCTCCCCTCCTCCTCCTCCTCCTCCTCCTCCTCCTCCTCCTCCTCCTCCTCCTCCTCCTCCTCCTCGTCCTCTCCCTCCACCCCGTCTTTCCTGCCGATCCTCAGTCGAGACCGAAATTGCAATTCTCGACCATTTTTAGGAGGACAACTCGTATGATTCGGAATATCTTGGCCGAGTTGGAGAGGGCGGGGAGGAGGAGGGAGGGGGAGGCGGGGAAGACGGTGGGGGGGAGACGGGGGAGGGGGAGTGTCTGGGGTGCGAGGGGGGGTGGAGGGTCTGGGGGCATTGTCACCGAATTGGGAGGAAGTAAAATTCAATCGTGTCAGACCAGGAGAAGGAGCAAGTCGTCCTCGCACGCACGCCAGAAAAAAGAACTGGAGAGGAGGAGGAGAAGAAGATGAAGAAGAAGAAGAAGAAGAAGAAGAGGGAGAAGAAGAAGGAAAAGAAGAAGAAGGAAAAGAAGAAGAAAAAAGAAGAAAAAGAAAGAAGAAAAAAGAAGAAAAAGAAAGAAGAAAAAGAGGAAGAAGAAGCAGAAGAAGAAGAAGAAAGAAAAAGAGAAAAAAGAAAGAAAAAGAAAGAAGAAGAAAAAGAAGAGGAAGAAAAATAAAAAGGAGAAGAAGAAGACAAGGAAGAAGCAGAAGAGAAGGAAGAAGAAGAAGAAGAGGAGGAGGAGGAGGAGGAGGAGGGAAGGGGATAGGAAGGAAGGGAGAAGAAAGCCAAATAGAGGTAGGGGCCGGAACAATAAAGAGACCAAGATGGAGAACAAGGAAAGACGTGAAGGAGAGGAATAAATAAGAAGAGAGGGGCAGGAGGAAGGGGAGAAGGCAGGAAGGAAGGAGGGAAGGAGAAAGAGAGAGAAAATGGAAGGATACTAAGGAAGGAGAATGACAACAAGTAAGGGTGGAAGGGAAGGAGGGAGGGAAGCGAGAGAGGAAGGAGATAAGGAAGTGAAGGAAGGAAGGAAGGAAGACGGTAGGTAGGAGGAGGAAGAGGAGGAGGGGAGGAAGGAAGACGGTAGGTAGGAGGGGAGGAAGGAAGGAGGGGACGAGGAAAAGAAAGAAGAGTTAGGAAGGGAAAAGGGGAAGGGAGTTTAGAGGGGAAAGTGGGAGTTGAAACGGGAAAAGGGGAGTGGATGTTTAGAAGGGAAACAAGGCTGGTGGAGTCAAGAAGGGAGAAGGGGGAGTTACGGAAGAAAATGGAGGAGTTAGAAAGAGAAAATGGGGAAGTTGAGCTAAGAAAACGGGGAAGTTGAGTAAAGAAAATGGGGAGTTAACATAGAAAATGGGGAGAGAGTAATGAGGGAGGAGTCAAGAGGGAAGAAGGGTAGAAGTTCAAAAGGGAAAATGGAGGAGTTAGAAAGAGAAAACGGGGAAGTTGAGAAAAGAAAATGGGGAGTTAATATAGAAAATGGGGAGAGAGTTATGAGGGAGGAGTCAAGAAGGTAGAAGGGGAGTTAAGGAGGGAGAATGAGGGAGTTAAGAGAGAAGGAAGAAGGAGGGAGTTAAAAAGGGAGGACGGGGGAAGTTAAGAGGGGAGGGGTTAAGAAGGTAAGTGTGGGGAGTTAAGAGGGGAGGAATCAAGAAAAAATTGGGGAGTTGAGGTGGAAAGAGGGAGTTGAGAAAGCAAAATGGGAGAACTGAGAAAGGAACAATGGGAGGAATTAAGATGGAGAATGTGGGGGAGGTAAGAAGAAGGATTCAGTAAGAGAGAATGGGGGAGTTAATATAGAAAAATGGGGGAGTTAAGAGGGAAGGAGTCAAAAAGGGAGAAGAATGGGATTTGATGCCATGTGTGACCTGCTTGGCCTGCCTGGTCTGCTTGGCCTGCCTGGCCTGCCTGGCCTGCTTGGCCTGCCTGGCCTACTTGGCCTGCTTGGCCTGCTTTCCTGCTTGCCCGCCTGGTTCCCTTCCGGCTTACCCCTCTGCCCACCCACTCAAAAGCCGCCCACCCGCCCACCTATCCGCCAACCTGCCAAGACCAGGTGGTCACCGGTGCTGTGGTGGAGGTGGAAGTGGAGGTGGAGGTGCCCAGAGCAGCAGCCGTGGGCCGATCAAGGGAATAAAAAGGAATGGAAGAGAAGGAAAGAAGAGGGAAGGGGGAAAGCGAGATCTGTCCCCCGGGCTTGTGTGTGTGTGTGTGTGTGTGTGTGTGTGTGTGTGTGTGTGTTCGTGTGTATGTGTGTATACGTGTGTGTCTGTACGTGTGTATGTGTGTACATGTGTGTGTGTCTGTGTATACGTGTGTGTGTGTGTGTGTGTGTACGTGTGTATGTGTGTATACGTGTGTGTGTGTGTCTGTGTATACGTGTGTGTGTGTACGTGTGTATGTGGGTATACCTGTGTGTGTGTCTGTGTATACGTGTGTGTGTACGTGTGTGTGTGTGTGTGTGTGTGTGTGTGTGTGTGTGTGTGTGTTTGTGTATACGTGTGTGTGATTCACCATGGTCTTTGGATCACGTGTTGGACTCGTGATCGATAGCTATTACCCTCCCGAAAGAGTGTGTATGTGTATGTATGTGTGTGCGCTCATGCACACGCACACAGACACACACACACACACACACACACACACACACACACACACACACACACACACACACACACACGCAGACTCTAGCTGGGTAGTGTTTGGGACTTCTCTCGCCAAAGAGGCAACGGATACTGACTGTGGTTGCTCAAACGAACGAGAGAGAAAGAGAAAGAGAGAGAGAGAGAGAGAATGGGGGGATGGGCGTGTGAGGGGGGGATCGACGAGGGGGAAGAGACCTAACCCCGATGTAGAAATGGGTGTAAACAAAAGAGAGTGTAAGAAGAGGAGGAGGAGGAGGAGGAGGAAGAGAGTGTCGGGGGGGGGGGCGGAAGGGGAATGAGAAATTAGAGGAAACGAATGACGCGAGAGAAAGTAGGAGATAGAGCCATGGAAGACGAAACGAAGAGAAAAAGGAGAAAGAGGCGAAAGCGAGGGAATATGACGAAGACGAGACAATAAGGAACGGAAGTAGAAGAACGAGAGAAAGGAGAAAATGAGAAGAGAAGATGGAGGACACTAATAGAAAAGAGAAAGAGGTAGGTTGAAAAAAGAGGAGTAGGAGAGGTTGAAAGATGGAAATAGGAGAGGTACAGAGAAGTCAAGTGAGTATGTAAAAGACACAGATGCATTCAGGGGTCAGTGTGTGTGTGTGTGTGTGTGTGTGTGTGTGTGTGTGTGTGTAAGTCTCTGTATAAGCGTGTGCGTCTGTGCGCGCGCGCCCGTGTGTGTGTGTGTGTGTGTGTGTATGCGTTTGTGCGCGCGTGTTCAAGAACCATGGCCCCCCTGCGCCCCCCATCCCCCACCCCCACCTTTTCCCCCCTGACTACTTGGAGGAGGGAATTTGTCTGTCATTTCCTTGAACAGAAATCCGCAAGCCGCTTCTCCACGGAGCCGAAGACCTCGATTTGCCCCGATCCAGAAACCACCAAAGTTTGTATGTCTCTCTCTCTCTCTCTCTCTCTCTCTCTCTCTCTCTCTCTCTCTCTCTCTCTCTCTCTCTCTCTCTCTCTCTCTCTCTCTCTCTCTCTCTCTCTCTCTCTCTCTCTCTCTCTCTCTCTCTCTCTCTCTCTCTCTCTCTCTCTCTCTCTCTCTCTCTCTCTCTCTCTCTCTCTCTCTTTTTCTCTCTCTCTTTCTCTCGCTCTCTCTTGCTCTCTTTTGCTCTCTCCCTATCTCTATCTCTATCTATCTCTAACTGTCTCTATCTCTATCTCTTTCCCTATCTCTATCTCTCCCTATCTCTGTCTCTCATCCCATCTCTATCTCTCGCTATCTTTCTATTTCTCTGTTTCTCTATTTCTCTCTTTCTATCCCCCCCCTCTCTCTCTCTCTCTCTCTCTCTCTCTCTCTCTCTCTCTCTCTCTCTCTCTCTCTCTCTCTCTCTCTTTCTTTCTTTCGGAGCGAGTGGCTCGCGGGGGCGTTGCCTCCTCCTCACCTCCTGCGTCGCAAGAGGTGGATCGAGAAAGGAAAGAGCTCTCTACTCCGACTCTACAGGCTGACAATGTACTCCAACTATACACAATGATGTTGGTGTCTTCCATCTTTATTCCTCCGTCCAACTCTCGGTTGAGAGTAACTGATATGATTCACATGCATTGTGGTATACAGTGAAGGTACTGTGTTTCGCATACAGTATGTTAAACCATATATACAAACAGGGGAACATCTCTTTGCTGAGCCTGTCGCAAGTCGTTAACGTTATTCCCCCATCCGGTTTCTGTCTCTTATGCCGCTCATCCCAACGAAAGATGACCTCAACGTCACCCTTCAACCCGAAGTGCACCCGTGGGCAGGAGGAGGACCTCGAGATTAGTAGGTCACACATGGCCAGTGACCTCCGATCGCTGATGGTAAGGAGCCTACCCCACGAGGCGCTGAGTATCTGTGGTCGATGCCGTCACTTTTGCCCTATGCATTTGGACTATTGGGTGGCAGGTAACAAACAGTCACTGCTGGAAATCGGAGAGGAGTGCGGGTTCGAACCCACAACTAAGCAAGTACGAGACCAGCAAGCTTCCGATGACGCCACCAGCGTTACCCGGTTCCTGACGCCTTTTGGGCAATACGGTTAAACGGACGGGAAGGGGGAGATGCCTTATTTTTGGGTTTCCGTCATCAAATTTCATTTCTGTTAAAATTGCTCTTCCACGTCCCATTTATTCAAAACCTGGAATAGAAAACGGTGGGCGGAACTCAAAGGGTTCTGGAATGTAATAACAAGTTCTCTTTCGAGCCCAACAACAGCCAGGGCGACCTATCAGTTATACAACGTCAGGTAACCTCATCACAACTGCAAAACACCCGCGTCTTGGAGTAGCAGGTAAAGTTTCTTCCGTGATCATCCGTTTGTCACAAGACTGAAACGGAGGACTCCCAGGTCCGCCCATCACTCCCCAGAAGTCGTTCATTTTTAAACTGAAGAACGCTGAGTTTTTTGAGTATATGGAAGATGAATCAAGGCTAACGAAGGCGGAAACCAAAGCGTCAGATCATTTGGTTTCTAGATTAGTTTCTTGAAGTCATCAGTCACGAAAGCTCTCGAACCTAATCCAGTGGGCATAGTTGAACAAATCGAACCGAACACAACAGCAGCATATGAGCGGTCACTGAAGCCTCGTCTACACGGGGCAAGTTGAGAGAGGCAAGTCAAATGTGCAGGTTACTTGTTGCAAGTTACTTGCCGTGTGTGAACATCAGTTTTCTTTGTCAAACAGATGTTTACACACGGCAAGTAACTTGTAGCAAGTAACTTGCACACTTGACTTACCTTTCAATTTGCCCCATGTAAACGAGCCTTAAGATCCGTGTCGAGTGGTGGCTTCGCAAAGCATTTAGAACATAAAAATTGAGGAAACCGCAAGAGACCATAAGATCTGCACTAGGCAGTTCCATGTCCTTTACCACCTACCATCAATTTGAGCCAAGAAAACACTGTGGTCGACAAGTTAGTCACGCTTCCATGACCACAACAGACTGGAAGCTACCATCACTTGGATTTGTTATCACCGCAACGCGACTGTGATGCCGAATGTATGTGATTGGTTCTATGGGACCTGTGGCTAGTTTAGTTTACACGGAACCCCGGACACGGAAAAGCAAACATTTTGTATTACTAGATTTTCTTTTTCAACACAGAATGAATCCTCATAGTATTTAGTATTGTTGAAGTTCATTTACAAGGCGAAATGCTCCTAGAAACACGAGAACACACACACGTATACACACATACATACACAAATACGGAGAGCAAACGTATATACATTACACGCACAGTCATATTAACCTATATACATACACGTATATATATACACACAACATGACGGCGAAGTGGTAGATATCGCGGCCGCCATTACGGCGGCCCGGGTTCGAATCCTGCCCAGGCCTGAAATAATGTCATTATCGCTGCACAGCGAGTCGTTACTCCAACTTTCGTGGGTGGGGAGTTAGGTGTGTGTGTGCGTGTAAGGTCATAGCATTACCCATAGATCGGTCATATATGAGCTCTGAGCTCTCTTCCGAGAGGGAAATAGTTGTCGATCACAAGTCCAGCACCTGATCCAAGACCATGGTGAATCACACAGTTCGGCACAGCACCGATCGGACCGGGCGCAGTGTCTGACCAGTGCTGTGTCAGTCTGTGTGTATGTATGCATGTTTGTATGACTGTGTGTGTGTGTGTGTGTGTGTGTGTATGCGTGTAATGTGTATGTGGTTCGCTCTGTGTTTGTGTGTGTGTGTGATGTGGCGACATATTTTACGCCAACATTGGCAAGTTACATCCTAAGACTGTTTCTAGTCTATCAGTGTGTGTGACGGACGGACATCACAGAACTTTATATAATTATATATAGACTCCGCCGTAGCCGTGACATTAATATCCAAATTCAGGAGTAGGTGTATTCGTAGGCTTAGTGCTTTCATGGGCATATTTTCAACTTAAATGGTTTAAAAAAAGAATATATAAAAGAAAAAAAAATTGACCGCCAGAATCACAACCGTGAGGTGAGCGAAGCACTATTTCGTTAATTCTAACTGTCTGGTAACTTGGCTCATGTTTGAATAAGTATATTGTAGTGTCCTGCCGCTGGTGGTTATGATGATAATGATGATGTTAATGACGATAATGATAACTGTTGACGTAATCCATTTCATTGCTGTCTCCAGTAGAAACGTAAAGCGTCCTCGTCCTCCTCCTCTTCCTCTTCCTCCTCTTCCTCCTCCTCCTCTTCCTCCTCCTCTTCCTCCTCCTCCTCTTCCTCCTCCTTTTCCTCCTATTCTACTCTTGTGAGGGCTGGACCCCTCCGAAATGTCTCTCCAAGCCTTGGAGGTTTGGAGAGACATTTCGCTCCTATGGCCATTTTGGACTGCGGTAGGCAAGGACGGGGTGGGCATACCACTGACCAACACCTTCAGGATCACGCGCCGCCGCCGCCACAGCGGTGGCAACGTCCGCCGGGGGGGGGGGATGCAAAGCTGTGATTTGGAATTGGGGCGAGGTGGTAGCGTCGGACGGTCATTCCTCCAATTCTCTATTACAAACGGAATTTCGAGAATACAGGGAATCCGAGAGGCATTCCCATTTGTGAGCAGGAGCGGCGGGAGGGGGACCGGTGGGGGGGTGGGGGAGATATGGGGAGGGGGGGAGGGACGGAGGCAGTAAAATTCAGGGGAAGACGAGTAATGAATCTATATTTTTCATTGCCGGGATCAACTTTTTCCTTTTTACACTTAGTCTTCGGCATTCTGGGTCCGGAGGAGCCGGGGCGCTGCACAGACTCCCTGGTCCTTCTCCGTCCGCGCCTTCTTCCTCCTCCTCCTCCTCGGGCCGCACCGCTCTCGAAATGTCACATCAACAAAAGGACGTTCAGGGGAACTTGATGATACTGTTCCGCATACGTTCTCGTCACTCGTAATCTTTTCACTGTGATGGTTTTTCTTTGTGACTTGATTCAGCCCAGGACCAAGAACCCGGCTCAGTGAGTTGGGAGCGAATAAACGAAGGGGAGGGGAGAGAAATACGCGTACAACATGTGTACATAATCTATAAACCCACTATCGTAGAAATAGTATCGGAAGTACAGGAAAACTGTATACTTCGACCACTATCTGTAGTCCTCTTCTGCTGAAGAGGACTACAGATAGTAGTCGAAATATACAGTTTTCCTGTATTTCCGATATTATTTCTCCGGTAATGGGTTTATAGTGAACATTACAAATGTGTTATAACATACCAGTTTCCAATGTGCACATAAGCATACATGCATGGTGAATCGAGGGATCTACCTCCAGATCACCAAGATTCTGTGCCCAAGAAAGAGAGGGATCAAGACGGTCCCTAGGGAGTGGGGGTACTCTCTTGAGGTGGGGGAGTGGGAGTGGTGACTCCTTCGGGTAAATCCTCCCCTTACTTCCTTGACCCCCTATCCCTCTAGCCCCCTATACTTCCCATTCCGCGTGTCAGGGCGGAGGGTTAGGGGGTGGAAGTTAAGCATCAAGAATAAGGAGTAGTTTCTCCTCTTCGGAGAAGTTAGATATCAGACGAAGGTCATTCCAGAGAAAGAGTAGTTTAAAAAAATAATAAAAATAAATTCCAGACTACAAAAATTAAAGTACACAAAGACATGACTATATATACATATGTATTAATATTTGAATTTACCTAATTGCATTTGCATGATTATAGTTTATAGGAAACCACTACACTCGTAAGTTGCTGTCTGTCTCCATTTATCAAACGTGGTTTTCATTTAGTTTGCGTTCTTATTGTGTGTGTGTGTGTGTGTGTGTACATGTACGTGTGTATGCACTGTACATTAAGCCTAATAAGCCAGTAGTCCTTGACTATTTTAGTAACGGAAGACCACCCCCCTCCTCTCATTTCCCCTTACTTGCCTCAACCGCAATGAAGGTGGCTTCGTCCATCGCGTTACCGCTCGAGTTGGCGTAGCTTCAGAAGCCACAAGTCAAGTTCGAAAAAGCGGAGTCCCCTGACAACAGCAGTAGTGAAGTGCAGTCTTGGTCTCGTGAATATACGGATATATATATATATATATATATATATATATATATATATATATATATATATATATATATATATATATGTTTGATTCTGTATCCACTATCTTCTTAATGATGTCCTCCATATTCTGAATGGATAGTTTATAACCCAGGGGAGGTTAAACACAAGGCTTCCTAGATCCATGGTGTTATTTGAAAGAAGAACATTACACAAATATAAAATAAAGGCTTTCGGTAGACTCGTACAACCATCTTCAGGCAAGTAAAAATGAACATATCAGTATTTAGATATAAATATGTAATAATAATAGAAGAGGTAGGTTGAGGGTAGGCGTCAGTTCCTGGGGGTAGTGGGCTTCGCATTATCAGTGTGATAGCTGGACAATTGATCACAGAAGAAGCTGGACGGTCGCTTTTGCCACGTACTCTAGTTGTATAGCTGTAAAGTGCTAACTGTGTTAGTCTGTATATTAATGAATGGGGTGTGTTGTGATTGGAGTGGAGTATGTAGGGGATGGAATGGTTGGGAAGGGTTTCTGTGCCTTTGTTATTTGGCTACCTCCCGTGTAAGGGGGAAGAAAGCCTTTGGTATATGTATGTATTGTGAAATTTAGACTCCTTCTAAAATATGTCATTTCTTGTGATTGTTGCATTGTTTAAATATTTTTACGTTGTTAACTAAATCT
>NC_134805.1:26175112-26192612 GCF_046742065.1 Oratosquilla oratoria
ACGCCAAACCCTGCCGGCGGTGTGTGTGTGCGTACGTGCGTGCGTATGTGCTTGTGTGTGTGTGTGTAGGAGGAGTGCCACACGCCCGGTACAGGAGGTGGTTCGTCGAGAATTGACCCTGAAGTCACAATCCCGTCTCCACCGAAGGAGTACCACAGGGATGGATCACCTAACAGGCTGGCGGCGGCGGGAGCAATCAGAACAAAAGAACCAATGAGTACCGTGAGAGGAACAGGCACCAAAGAGGATCACAACGAGCCACCAAAGACAGCTTCGCAACAGCAGCATAGGAAGACAAGGCAGGGTAGGCGATGGGCGCCCCCCCCCGCCCGCCCTAAGAGCGAGAACGAGGGCGTGTGTGCGCGAGATCGTGCCTAAGGCCCCAAGACACGGCAGCTGGAGAGAAGCGAGGAGGACGACATTCGGGGTTCAAGGGATTGGCCAAGGGCGAGATGGGCCGGAATTAGAATGATGGACATTGTTGGAAAGTTAGACGGGAACTAGATGGTAGAGGCTATAGGGAACTAACGGGGAGGAAGGGAGAGGGCCAAGGAGGGGGGAGGGAGGGAGGGAGAGGAGAGAGAAGCAGAGGTGGAAAAGGAGGAAGAAGTGCAGGAGGAGAGATGGGGGAGTGTGAAAGAAAGAAGAGGAGGGGAGAGAGGGGAGAGGAATAGCAACAGGAGGAGTTAGGTAAGACAGAAGGAAAAACAGTAATAGGAGGAGGTGGACAAATGAGGTTCGGGGGGGAAAAAGAAAAAGGGGAATAGGAGAGGGGAGAAAGGGGGACAGGAATAGGAAAGGGAGAGACATAACATTATAAGAATAAATGACCTGCAAGAGGCCATAAGGCCTACACTAGACAGTTCCATACCCGTTTCCATCTATCATCCCCATCCATAACGTTATCTAACCACCTCTTAAAACAATCAATAGTTTCTGCGCTTACTACGTGATTATTAAGCGGGAGAAATTCAAAGGAGCTGGAACGGGGTTTGTAGAAAAGGAGTAATTTTGTATCACATGAGGGTTTTTATGGTTGTACTGATAATTTTTGATTATAGTTGTCGCTACCTCCCGTGCAAGGGGGAAAAAAGCCTTTGGTATATGTATGTATGTATGTTGCACTGATGATAGTGGAGATGGTGACCTTCCTGAACTACAAACGTCACCATTATCCATCTAAAAGTACGTTTTCCTTGGCACAAATTATCGCTCAACGATGATCGTCAAACAATTTTCTAGAACACTAATTCTTTCTTTCTGAATGATTGGGTTGTTTTGCTTCAAGCCACTGCCGCTAGAGTCGCTAAAAACAAGGAATTAGCGTTCTAGACAATCGTTTGACGATAATCGTTTAGGCATGAAAGATCATTGTTGAGGCATGAACGATCATCGTTGAGCGATAATCGTACTGAGCAAAACGTACCTTAAAACGGGAAGAGGGAGGAAGGGACCCGCGGGGAAGCTATTCTCAGACCCATTTCCCTTCATCTATCACTCCATAACCTACTCTCTTCTATCCCCATCTCAACTCTTCTACTACTGTTTCCCTTCTCCTCCCAAGACACACCGATTTCTCTTGTCCAAGACCCTGAAGGCCCAACGCCACCCATCTCACACCCCCACGCCTAGACTCTTCCTCTAGATCAGCGCTTCTCAACCTTTTTACCCTTGCATAACCTTTAAGATAAATTGCTTGTCTCAAGGAACCCCTGCGCAATAATATATATATATATATATATATATATATATATATATATATATATATATATATATATATATATATATATATATATATACATGATTTCAAGAAGTCTACAGCGACAATGGCGTTGTTGAGCTTATATTGAAGCTTTAATTTGTCTCGTGCAACAAGTTTCTGTGCTGGTTCCAAATAGCTGAGAAGGTGTCCAAAAGACATTTGATGGTATATATATACCTGTATATATACTATATCTTTCTCATTTTATTTTCATCGTAATAATAGGTTAGATAGGATGATGTCTACATTCCATTATTACAATAACCAAGAATATGTCGTGCGTGTTTAATTATGTTACGTATATGAAATTAGATAAAAAATCAAAAGTGCATTAGCTTATCTCACTTGTTCTCGCGGAACCCTTAGGGACCTTTTGCGGAACCCTTAGGGACCTTTTGCGAAACCTTAGGGTTCCGGGGAACCCTGGTTGAGTAACGCTGCTCTAGATACACAAGTTCGGTCTCCTGCTCTCTCCCCGTCTTTCTCTCGTTACCAGTAAGCACTCCAAGACACCACTGAGGCGTCCAACCAACCCCATCCTCACCCCGACCCTCATCCGACGCCCATAAACCCCCCCCCACCCCCGAGTTGGTGGTGGAACAGGTCTTTGCCAGCTGCTACTTCGATGGTTTTAACCACCATTTGCCCCCCCCCCACGTCCCAAATCTCCCCCATCCTACGCAAAAGTGGTTACACTAAACCCGACCAGTAGAGGGCTGGGTTGGCAAGACCTCTGGATCGCGCTTTTCTGCCTCGGAGAGCGTCGATGATCCCTACTCTTGACGGTGCACCATAACACGATTATGAATATCTGTCGAACTCTGTGTGTGTGTGTGTGTGTGCGTGTGTGTGCGTGTGCGTGTGTGTGCGTACGTTCGTGCGTGTTAATTTGTGTGACGTTCGCGTGCAAGTGTGCACGCAATGCATACATCCATCTAATGAACCGCAACCCTATCGCAAGCACTTATTTCTGATTCGTTTTGGAATTCCATGTAGCGATGGTGAATGAAAGCAGTCAAGTTGCAACAGGAGCAATGATTCAATCCGCTGTTATACATTGCACTGCACTGTGTCGTCGTCGTTCACTTGTGGCGCTGATGTTGGGCACCTCCGCCAGTGGATCAGAACGTCGCGTCGGCGTTGCGTCGACGTCGCGTCGCTTTGCCTTTTTCTTCTTCTTTTCTTCTTCTTCTTCGTCGTCTTCTTCTTCTTCTCCTTCTTCTCCTTCTGGGGGGGGGGGCTACCTGGTAACCAGGCTCTCATTCATTTCCGTGGCAACTCCTTCGCCTCGGCAAGGAATGTTTTCCTATTTCCTCCGAGGAAGAAGTTGAGGGCGCGCGAGCGCAAGTTCCATCCTGGATAACCAGCGCCTCTATCCTTAAGGTACCATAACGCGCCGGAGAGCTTGAGTCCTTGAGGTGCTGGAAGGTAGCAGACAGGAGAATAGCAAGTTTGAAAACGGCCAGCTTTCTTCTTTGAGTTAAAATGAGGCTTCAAGGGTAGAATAATACTGCGTGACTCTGGTCCGCAGGGGTACCACAATGGTTTCAAAATACGTGCAGGCATAGAAGCATCGCTAGGCAATGTCATGCAGGATCCAAGAAAAAAAAAACACCATCGCCTGGTTGGGAAAGGACATTACCGAGTATATATTCCTTCCTTCTCGATTCTCTTCCTCCTCCTCCTCCTCCTCCTCCTCGTCCTTCTCTTCCTCCTTCTCTTCATCCTCCTCCTTTTCCTCCTCTTCCTCCTCGTCCTCCTCTTCCTCCTCCTCTTACTCCTCCTCTTTCTCTTTCTCCTTTTCCTCCTTCCTCTTCTTCCTCCTCTTCCTCCTCCTTTTCCTCCTCCTTTTCCCCCTCTTCCTCCTCGTCTTCCTTCTCCTCCTCCTCTTCTTCCTCGTCCTCCTCTTCTTCCTCATCCTCCTCTTCCTCCTTCTCCTCTTCTTCCTCGTCCTCCTCTTCTTCCTCCTCCTCCTTCTCCTCCTCCTCGTCCTCCTCTTCCTCCTCCTCTTCCTTTTCCTCTTCCTCCTCTTCCTTCTCCTCTTCCTCCTCTTCTTCCTCCTCTTCCTCCTCGTCCTCCTCTTCCTTCTCCTCCTCCTCCTCCTCTTTCTCCTTCTGCCTACTTGACTTTAGGGAAACCAACTCCTCAATGCGCCCCATCAATGGTAGCAGCAAGAAAGAGAACGAGAAAGACGCCTCCCCGAGCCTCTCCCGAAAACAAACGTGAAATCGATAAGTTCAAACGGGCGTCAAAGTTCATTTTGACGAGAGTAACGGAACCCTTCATGGGGACTCCACCCACCTACCCACGCCCCACCCACCCCTCTCCCTGCACGCCCTCACGCCCACCCACCCACCCTTCCGCCCTCCTCGCGCTTTCCTTCCTCGTAGTGAGGGTCCCGCAATGTGGCCCCCGCTGATAATAACGAGTCAGTGACGGCCAACCGGCTGGCTGGTTGGCTCTGGCTGGCTGGGGTCAGTCAGCCAAGCGACCAACCCCCAATACGTCGCCACTCGCTATTCCCGGCGGGTCCTTTCGCCTCCTAATCGGGCGGCGGCGGCGGAGGCGGCGGTGGCGGTGGCGGCGGCGGCCGCTCTCCGCCGTGAAATAATGGCGTCAGTGATTGCACTGAACAAATTGTTTAGTTTTGCTCCACTTTCCGGCCGTTGCGTTTCCCATTAATTTTCGTGCCTTGTAAATGGGCGATGGGTTCGCTGAACGAAGTCAAACGGAACAGGGGGGAGAGGGGGGAGGACACACAAAGGAGGAGTGAGAGGAGAAGACCGAGGGGGGGGGAAGAAGCAGAGGGGGGAGAGGGAAGGAGGGGATGGAAAGAGAAGAGTAGGGGGAGGTTGGGTGTAAATAGGAAGGGCACGGAAAGGAGGTTGGCATGTGAAAAATATTAGGTAGTTTAGGTTAGGTTGTGAGTCGTTTAAACTTCGTGAAAAGTGAGTGTAGGTGATATTACCCCTTCCCTTTATAGGAAGAACAACAATAACCCCGCTCCGCCTCGCCCTCATCTCCTTCCTGAAAGACAACAGGCTTCCAAAGACTTAAGAGGTCTCGGACAAGAAGAGAGAGACAGAGGAGGGGTGGGGGTGGGCAAGACTGAATGGTGGTGATGGTGGTGGTGGTGGTGGTGGTGGTGGTGGTGGTGGTGGTGGTGGTGGTGGTGGTGGTGGTGGTGGTGGTGGTGGTGGTGGTGGTGGTGGTGGTGGTGGTGGTGGTGGTAAGTGTTGGTGGTGGTAGTGATGGTGGTGGTGGTGCAACAAAACCAATTAGAAGAACGAGTCAAGTTTTAAAGGATCGATCGTCGAACGACTTCTCTCCCTCCCTCACTCAAGCGACACAAAAAACCCGATGCGAGACAAGACAAGACAACACGAGACAAAACAAGACAACGCAAGACATCACAAGACAACACAAACCAGCACAAGAAAGCACAAGACAACACAAAGCAACAACAGACAGCAACAGACAACACAAGACAACAGACAGCATAAGACAACAGGCAGCACAAACCAGCACAAGAAAGCACAAGACAACACAAAGCAACAACAGACAGCAACAGACAACACAAGACAACAGACTGCATAAGACAACAGGCAGCACAAACCAGCACAGGAAAGCACAAGACAACACAAAGCAACAACAGACAGCAACAGACAACACAAGACAATACAAAGCAACAACAGGCAGCACAAGACAACAACAGACAGCACAAGATAACACAAAGCAACAACAGACAGCAACAGACAACAGACAGCACAAGACAACAGACAGCACAAGATAAAGCGAGACAACACTAGAACGCGAGACAGCACAAGACAGCAATAGAGAATTCCTCCTTCTCCATAGAATTAAAACTTGGGCCATACGCAGGTAACAGGGCGAAGAGAAAGAAGAGAAAAAAGAAAAAGAGAAAACGGGATGTGGAAGAGGAGTTATAAGGCGAGGAAAAACAGAGGAGAAAGAGAACTTGTAGGAAAGAGGAGGAGGAGCAGGAAGAGGAAATCTTCAGAAGAAGAAATAAGGAAAGAGAAAGGACGATGATCATCATATTCACTTTGATAAATATATAATTGTCATGATAACGGTGATCCCGATGGTTATCATGGCAATGGTGACCACATTTTATGATGTGGAGGAACAGTTTGTTGGCCCCAATTTAAAGTGGCCACAGTCAGCGTAGTCAGGTTTAAAGTGACCACAGTCAATACACCAATGAACATAGTCAAGACCCACCACGAAGACACGCGCTCGCGCACACACACACACACACACACACACACACACACACACACACACACACACACACACACACACACACACACACACACACACACACACACACACACACACACACACACACAAAGAGAAAGAAAGAGGCACGCGTATGCATATATATATGCGTATATGCATGTATATTAATGTGTTTGTGTATGAAAGTGTATGCGCATACATACGTGTATGCGTAAGCGTACATGTGTGTATGTTCATGTATGTTGTTGCGGCCCCTGCTCCCTAATTAGTCATACTGTTTAACTTTGGATCAGAGTTCATTAATCGTGTGCATGAGTACAAAGGAGGGAGGGAGGTAGCGGAGGAGGTGGCAAATACCGTGGCATCAGCGAGGTCGTCACCACATGCCCGTTTACCGCCAGGGTACTCTACTCCTCGGCGCATGCGCGGCGGCGGCTGCGGCGGCGGCGGCAGGGTCAACTACCCGACCGCCGCCCCCCCACCCCACCCCCACCCCCGGCCGCCGCCTGGCGGGGTTGGGCTTAATACGACCCCGATTTCGCGGCAGAGCTGACTGATGGACCGATGGTCCTTTGTCACGGGGCGACGGAGCGATCGCGCGCATCGTGTTGCATTTCGTCGCCGACGATAATTCTCTAAATCTCTCGGCGCTTCAGCTCCTGAGGGCGAGACCGAAGAT
This sequence comes from Oratosquilla oratoria, assembly GCF_046742065.1. Lineage (NCBI taxonomy): Eukaryota > Metazoa > Arthropoda > Malacostraca > Stomatopoda > Squillidae > Oratosquilla > Oratosquilla oratoria. The sequence goes on from NC_134805.1 coordinate 26,181,817, forward strand.
GGTCAGAGGATGAAACATTTTTATAGAAAATACAATGTTTCTCTCGTTGAAGCCTTTCCAAGTACATAGACGTAGGATACAACTTCTAAGCACCACGGTGCAAAGTGGTCGGGGAGGTGTGGAGAAGTGGGTGTGGGTGGGTGGATGGAGGTGTTCCAATACGGGGACATCATTATCATCACCAAAGGATTTTCCTCCTTACAAGGGATGTAGCCAAAAAAACAAAGGCATAGAAACCACTCCCACCCATTCCATCCCCTACATACTCCACTCCCCTCTACCCTCTTCCCTCTATCTTATCTTAGCACCTCCTGGATGACGGGTCATCCCTGCATCTTGTCCACTGCCTTGGATCAGAAGCAGTGCCCCAAGACATAACACATCCACAGCAAGGCCGCTTCATTAAGTCGGCGACCTCCCCCCTCCGCCTCTCCGTCCTCTCATTCAGAAAAGAAGACGGGAAGAAATCCCTTCGGGCTGCGTCAAACACTTTATAATAAAGTTTGCCCGGTGGTAGTTGTGTGAATGTGTGACGACGATAAATCTCGACTCATAAGTCCATCCTAAGGAGTCACTCCCTCCCACAGGGTGAATGAAATCGCCTGAGGTAGATTAAGGGGACGGACTGAGTGAGGTACGTACTCCTCAAAGGGCTAAGTCAGGGGTGGGCAACCTTTTATAAGTTTGGGTGCCAAAATAAGCCAAATCTTTGATACATTTTCTTACGTGCTAATGGAGTAAAATAATAATAGTAATGATAATAATAGTAATAATAATAATAATAATTAGTAACAATTATACGAGTAATAATGATAATAATAATAATAACAATAATAATAATTTTATTTGGCAATGAATCAAATACATGAAATACAGATAAGGAAAAGAACACATAGTTCGAAATTACAATTGCCGAGGATAACGCAAAAAAAACATACAAACTTATTTCCATTTTGGTCCTCCTCTTCCTTCTACTATCACTCCTCTCTCTTCCCTCTTCCACTCCTCATCGTCCTCCTCTCCCTTCCTTCTTCCCCTCCTCCTCGTCCTCCTCATCCTTCCTTCTCCTACTCCTATCCCTCCTTTCCCTTCCTTCTCCTATATGGGAGTATGGGCCTCCTCTCGTCACCTACAAGGGCCCCAGTCCGCCCTGCCCAGCGTAGCGTGTTGTTACCAATGATAACACAAAAGAAATTGAAGATGGATTAATTATCTATTTTAAGGTGAACCCTCGGTTTCGCGTGCCAGAAAAGTCAGCGTGCCAAATTTTGCACGCGTGCCAAGGGTTGCCCACCCCTGAGCTAAGCCATTCCAGCCCAACCAAGGAAAGTGTTCCTCTCTCTGGGAAGAACACCAGTTAACACACAGACTATGAGAGAGGGGGAGGGGGAGAAGTAGACTCTGGTCAACTTCAGCGGTCAACGAAGTTTTCTGCTTCATCCCGGGGTTGATCACTTAGCGAGGAAAGAGAAGTGGGAGGTGGGCATTACGAGCTTCATGGAGCAACGTCCCTGAGGAAGAGGGAGGCGGGGGGACGGGGCTGCAGCAACGGACGCGTCCGCGCGCGCCGTTGCGCCGGTCCGAGCCTCCGCGTCGTCCATCGAGCTCCAAACAACCCTGGCTGATCCAATTCGAGAAAATCGTCTCTCCCGGACGTCACTGCCAATACCAATTGTATAGCAAACTTTGACGGGATGGTAGAGGAGGAGGAGGAGGGGGGAAGAAGGAAGGGAGAGGAGAAGGGGGAGAAGGACGAGGAGGAGGGGAGAAGGACGAGGAGGAGGGGAGAAGGACGGGAGAGGAGGACGAGAAGGAGGGGAAGAAGGAAGGGAGAGGAGGAGGGGAAGAGGGAAGGGAGAGGAGGACGAGGAGGAGGGGAAGAAGGAAGGGAGAGGAGGACGAGGAGGAGGGAAAGAGGAAACGGAGAAAAGGACGAGGAGGGGAAGATGGAAGGGAGAGGAGGACAGGGAGGAGGAGGAGAAGGAAGGGAGAGGAGGACAGGGACGAGGAGGGGAAGAAGGAAGGGACAGGAGGACGAAGAGGAGGGAAGAAGGAAGGGAGAGGAGGACGAAGAGGAGGGAAGAAGGAAGGGAGAGGAGTGATAGGAATAGGAGAAGAAGGAAGGGAGAGGAGTGATAGGAGTAAGAGAGGAAGGAAGGGAGAGGAGGACGAAAAGGAGGGAAGAAAGAAGGGAGAGGAGGAGTGGAAGAAAGAAGGGAGAGGAGTGATAGGAGTAAAAGAAGGAAGGAAGAGGAGGGAAAAAGGAAGGGAGAGGAGGACGAGGAGGAGTGGAAGAAGGAAGGAAGGGAGAGGAGTGATAGGAATAGGAGAAAGAAGAGAGAGGAGGACGATGAGAGGAAGAAGTAAGGGATAGGAGTGATAGGGAGGAAGGGAGGAATGAACAGAGGTAGAATAATGAGGAAGAGAAAATGGTGAAATTGAGTGAAAGAAAACGGAAATGGGGTGAAGGAACAGGAGGAAATGACAGTGGATAGGGAGATGGTGGTGGATATAAGGAAGAACAGGGTAAGGAACAGAAGAAAGAAGGAAGAAGGGGAAAGCGAAAAGAGAGGCGTGAGAAAGTAAGGAAGCCAGTTCGGGAAGAAGAGGAGGAGGAGGAGGACGAAGAGGGAAGAGGGGAAGAAGAGGTTTAGGGGAAACAAAGAAAAAACTGGAAAGAAAAGAGAAATGGGAAGAAGGGGAGATGAAGAGAGAGGGATGAGAAAGTGAGAAAGTCAGGTCGAGAAGAAGAGGAGGAGGAGGACGAGGAGGAGGAAGAGGGGAGAAAGAGGCTTAGGGAAAAGAGGGAAGAAGAGAGAAATAGTGAAGTAAAGGAAGGAAGGAAGGAAGAATTTAGAAAATGTAAGGTCAGGCCAAGAGGACAGGTAAGAACGGACGTACGTATGTATGAAAGTATGCATATATGTATGCATGAGTGTATTCAGATATGTATATATGTATGCATGAGTGTATTCAGATATGTATATATGTATGCATGAGTGTATTCAGATATGCATACATGTACGCATGAGTGTATACGTGTATGTATTATGTACGTACGTATCTATGTATGTATCGACCTTCTATGCCTGTGTGTTTTTGGTGGGAGGAGATTCCGGAGAAAAGATGGAGAACAAGTGGAAGAAGGAGAGAGAGAGAAAACGAAACGGGAGAGAGAGGCAAAAGATGGAGACAATAGGAGGTAAGGTGTACTGGAATTGTGGAGAGGCAGAAGAACCTGCTGGAGGATGTTGCGGAGAAGAGAGGCAGGGAGGGAGAGTGAGTGAGTCGGTTAAATGAGGGAGAGGTAGAGAATTAATGAGGGAGAGGGTGAGGGAGGATGGATGGAGACTTGGATGATTAACAAATGAAAATTGGGGTTGGGGGCAGAAGTGTCCTGAACTGGGAGAAGGAAGAAGACTAAAGGTTAAAAGGAGTGAGGAGGAAAAAAAATAATAATAACAAAAAGGACGGAGCCCCTCGAGGTCACCGCTGAAGCACAAGAAAAACATTGCGGCCGCTCCCAGGGCCCTGTTGATCACCGGCAACGACTACTTTTGGAATGAGGTTCGTCCGGCAAGAGGAGGAGAGAAGGGGGTGGGTGGGGTGGGGGGGCTGAGGGACAACACAAAAAGAAGAGGAGGACTGACTGTGCGTCGGAAATGGCACAGGACAATGGAGGAAAACGGCAAAGAAAGAGGCGATGGAATGTCTTTCACTCCATCCTAGGAAGAAATTGTATGTATTCTTTCTTACTATTTTTTTCATCTTTATTCTATTTCCCCCCCCGCCAAGAAACACCAACCTCCAGATGTCTAAATGCGAACAAGTAAATCTGTCATTTGTTGTAGGAGGAAGGAATCGGTAATACAAAAGAGCAAAAAGAGAGAGAAAAAAAAGAGGAGACATTTGTTGATTATTCTCGTCATCTCGTCAGTCATAACACAACTTCAATATGTGACATAATGTCAACACTTACGACGCCATTAGACAGTCCTTTAAAGTTGCGCAACAGGTAGATATACGTGAGGTGGATGATGTACGAGAAGGAATTTGAGTGAAAGCAATAATCCCGAGTGATGGAAAAAAAGAGAGAGAAAAAAGAGAGCAGGTGGATGCCTCCGCGGAGGAGGAGAGCCAAGAGAAAGAGAACGAGGAGACAATTGCGGAAACGTGTGAAAAGAGAGGTTTTGTCACGAGAAGAGAAGAGGAAAAGAGAAGGAGAGGGCTCAGGCGGAAGGTCGAGGGGCGAGGAGGAAGGAAGGCGACAAAAAGTGCAACAAGGAGAAAGAAGAGGAGGAGGAGGAGGAGGCGAGGCGGGGTGGACGAGAACGGGAAAGGGACGTAGAAGCAGGAAAGGAATATAAGGGGATCGGAGATTGTGTGGAAAATAAAACCGAGGCGAGGACGTGTGTGTGTGTGTGTGTGTCTGTCTGTCTTTGTCTCTCTGTCTCTGTCTATCTGTCTCTCTCTATCTGTCTCTATCAATCTGTCTGTCTCTATCTATCTGTCTGTCTCTCTCTGTCTTTGTTTGTCTCTGTGTGTCTGTGTCTGTGCCTGCGCGTGCATGTATGTATGTGTGTATGTGTGTGTTATAGGTCCAGTCGACCATGAAAACAAAAGGAAAGAGCAAAGGAGAAGGGACCTGTTGCAGGTTACTCCCTCTCTCCCTCCCTCCCTCCCTCCCTCTCTCCCCTTCTCCCTCTCTCCCTCCCTCCCCTTCTCCCTCTCTCCCTCCCTCTCTCCCTCCCTCCCTACCCCTCCCTCCCTCCCTCCGTACGTCCCTGACACGGCAGAGGCGAAGTCCCACAATAGGATAAAATTTTAAGTTGCTTTCCACAGCTGAAACTGAATTACCAACGCCTGCAAAGTGGATACTGCCCAAAGGGCCTGGAGATTAACATGCACGATTGCATAATCAACAATTTGCAATCCGTTAATTGAAACTATGTACACACATGCTTCTCTCGCGCACAGAAACAATCGCACATTCATACATACATACATACATATATACATATGCAAAGTAGACCACTTGGAAAAAGAAACTAACGGAGCAGAGCGCTTTCGTATATTACATCTTCAGTACAAAAAGTAATTTTTGCACTGGATGTAATATACGAAAGCGCTCTGCTCCGTTAGTTTCTTTTTCCAAGTGGTCTACTTTGCATAAGTGAACACACGCACCCGTGTTCTTATTAGCACATATATACATAAATACATACATACATACGCACGCGCGTGCACAAACATACGTACATGCACACGCACACACACACACGTACACGTATGCACGCACACGTACATGTGTACACACACACATACACACACATATGCAAACGCGCGCTCACATACCTCCAATCCACAAACCTATGCGCATGTGCATAGACATAAAGACTTTTTTCGTTGCTGTTGTTGTTTTAAAATGTATTCATTTAATTTTCCCCCAGATTGTGTTTTGTTGAATGAACTTGGGACGACTTTGACCGGAGGAGGAAGAGGAGGAGGAGGAGGAGAAGGAGGAGGCGGAGGAGGAGGACTGTGACTGTGAAGGAGACTGTTTTTGCATAGGAAGGAGACAGAGTGTAGGTTCCTCTTTTTATTCTAATTAATTTCTACCGTTTCCCTCTGCCTTCGCGGTTTACCAGTTTCCTGAGGGAGGATATTACGTAAGCTGACAAATACATTTAAACGAGTGTGAACACACCCGTGGTCGGTAACAGACAGCGAGGCGGAAATATGGACCGACAGCATAGGCAGTATTACATATTATGGATGCAGGTTGGCGTGGTCTTAATTACTCGCGTATTTTAGCTCAGATCCTTTTGTCTGTTTTGCTTCCCACGATTCAGTTTCCCTGATTGTGTTTCCGCCGCGTCTCCGCTTCCGACGAGCGGGAGGTAGGGGGCGGGGATGGAGGGAAAGGGAGAGGGGTGGAGGGAGGGAGGGAAGGGGAGAGGGAGGAAGGGAGAGAAAGGGGAGAGGGAGGGAGGGAAGGGGAGTGGGGTGGAGGGAGGGAGGGAGGGAAGGGGAGAGGGCTGGAGGGAGGGAGGGAAGGGGAGAGGGGTGGAGGGAGGGAGAGAAGGGGAGAGGGGTGGAGGGAGGAAAGGGGAGAGGGGTGGATGGAGGGAGGGAAGGGGAGAGGGGTGGATGGAGGGAGGAAAGGGGAGAGGGAGGGAGGGAGGGAAGGGGAGAGGGGTGGAGGGAGGGAGGAAAGGGGAGAGGGGTGGATGGAGGGAGGGAAGGGGAGAGGGGTGGAGGGAGGGAGTGACGGGGAGAGGGGTGGCGGGGGAGGGAGGAGGGGAGAGGGGGAGAGGGGGAAGGAGAGGAGGAAGGGGAGGGAAGGGGAGAGGGAGGGAGGAAAGGGGAGGAGGGAGGGAGGAAAGAGGAGAGGGGTGGATGGAGGGAGGGAAGGGGAAAGGGAGGGAGGGAGGGAATGATGTGTGTGGGAGCTGTTTTGGAGTGGGAGGGGCCGGTAGTCGTGTTAGTTTATGGGCATTTGGCTTGTGTTGATGGGATTTTGAATTTTTCTTTCTTTTGTTTGCTGTTCTCTATTTATCTTTTAATCAATTTTGGGATTCAATCATCTACCCCATTGTTTTTGTTTTTTCTTTCGCCTTTTATCTACACGTCCGTATCATCATACAGCGTTTGAATAATGAGTGAAATTAAAAACAATCTTGTTCTGCTAATCAGTTTGTTGATCTTTTTTTCGAAAGTGCAGGCTAAATGGAGAGCAGTTCTAAAAGAAAAGATGAAAAAATAAGAAAAATAAAACGAAAAATAAGACAAGAATAAAAATAGAGATATAAACTAAAAAATAAAAAATAATAGTAATCTGACAACAAAATGCACAAATACAAATAAATCAGGTTCGCTGTGTGTCTGGAGCGCCATATATATGTATGTATATATATATATATATATATATATATATATATATATATATATTACAAGATGACGACCAAATATCATTAATAAAACTGATACATCGGTTTCATCTACACTGAAGGACCCACCCCCATTCCCACCATCCCGCTCCCACGATGTGGGAAGTGAAAAACCCCTGGTAGGGCAAACCCTGCCAGTTGCGGCAAGCCGCTGGGTTTTTGTAGGGTCGCCTCCCCGCCTGACCATGGCTGTCGGGAACCAACACAGAAACATGCAGTGAGCTCCGGGAATCGAACTCACGACCATTTGCTCAATAGTTCGACACGGTATCTACTGGGCTACCGCACGGCCCTACACTAAAGAAATAAGAATATTATTCAAAACCCTTTATGCTTCAGGTGTAAGAATGAAATAGGCAAGAACCGGTTTACCTAGAGTGGTTAACATGTAATGAGTGCTGAAACAGTCGCTTGCTTTAAGAGAAGATTAAATGACTTTATGGGTGGGAATGACAGGTGGTAAAGGACATGGAACTGCCTAGTGTAGGCCTTATCGAATGCTTTGAACAGTAGACACTTCGGTCAGTTCAGGCAAAGAAAATCTCTCACGAAGTCAGAGTGTGGAGTGTGGGCATAACTATAAGAATGATGAAACAATATGCGAAAAATAAATAAAAAATAAATAAAGTCCCCAAGAGATTAGTAGACGAGTAACAAAGAAAGTCATTAGCCTAACACAAGAAGTTAATCATCTAAAAGCCGAGAGAAGGGGTGGGTGGGGTGGGGGGTGGGGTTTTTATCATCAACCGAAGACATCAGATTAGATCAAGGTGACGACGATAAGACAAAGGAATATGAAATATGGTCTCAGCATGGAACTTCGGACGTGCAGCGGGGGAGCTACGGAGAGAAGGAGAGAGTTGTTTGTGAGTTATTGTCTTTCATCCGGAAAGGCCAGTACTGAATTATATTTACATGTGACCCGAAGCTGTACACATGTACCGCGTAGACAACCACCCGTGATGCATAGATATCTCTAATTGTATTGACCTGGGTCAACGTCGGGTCACGCTGTCACATTAAACAGGCAGGTGTGTGCTTCAGGTCGCAGCGCGTCCTTTCAAAGGATTACAAAGGTGGAGCATGCCGACAGGAGACCTTTTGGTCCATATCTAGGTCGGATGCAAAAAAGAATATAATGGTAAATACATAAATAAGTAAATGAATAAATAGAAGATATAATAATGTAAATAATAAATAAAATGCATAAATAAATGCATAGGTATAGTTAAATGATAAACAAACAGGTAAATAGTAAATAATAATAGATTTACATATAACTGATAATAAATGATAACAAAACAAATATATAATATGAAATAAATGACAGTCATTACAGCATCTTGCTTAGGTGCTTATCTAAATGATGCATGTCACGGGGTCAATCGTATCACGTGGTTTGTACAGGCGAGAGTCGTGTTGGAGGCGAACGGTGGCAGTAACAGCAGCAGCAGCCAGAAGTAAAACGAAAATCAGATCAAGAAGATGTGAACACTTGTTATTCACAGATGACAGAGATGAAGACATAAGGTCAAGGGAAGATAACCTAACAACGTGTAATGAGGTCTTGAAGGGAAATTGTAAATATGGAAATGGTCACCAAAGACAAAGAATAGAACAAGAAAGTTGCGAGCTCCAAAGAATGGGTCATACGATATGATAACGTAGTATTTACTGCAAAAGTTCAAAGTTGCGTTTGGAGTACTTTTGAATGTTCAAAACACAAAGTTCACACAATAGCAAATGTTTTAACGCGTTGCCACTATTTTATGTAATAGGGGTGAATAGATTAGTAATTGTACAGCACTACAAAAACAATATTTGCGCTCACGTTAGAGACATAACCAAGACTAACTGACGCCAAGCTTAGCGCGGGAAAACACATACAATTCGTCTTGGTTCTCCTACAAAAAGGCGCAAATAAATATACAATGTCAATGATAAAATCAATATATAATAATAAATATACAATACTACAAGTACGTATGTATAATATACAAGGAATATCCAATGTTACCATTACATTATCTAACAAGGAAACACAGAGTATCAGTGATATAAAGAGTCTGAAAAGCAACCAACGCGAGGGATAAAATGTTGTTGTGGACAGTAAGAGGATGATGACGATCACTGAGGAAAAAAGAGATTCGATCTGGTGGGTGGCGCCATGTTCTGCCGCAGCCCAGAAGAACTCGGGTGACCAGATGTAGCATAATATTTCTAAACTTAGCATATGTCTCCAAGAAATAATACTATATCGATGAAAACAAAATGTAACAGAAACCGAATGCATCAAGAAGAACAAAAGATTTAATATTGTTTTTGTCAAAATAGGATAATCTCAACAGCTGTCTAGCAAAAATACTGTAATGACTGCTATTTATTTTATATTATCTGTTTATTTGTTTGTTATTATTTATTTATTATTATTTGCTTGATTTTGATTTATTATTAGTTATCTGTCAATATATTATTAGTTACTATTTACCTGTTTACTTATCATTTAACTATACCTATGCATTTATTTATTATTTATATTATCATTTTTGTTTATTTTTATTTTATTTATTTATCATTACTATATTTTTTTCCGCATCCGACCTAGTTATGGACCAAAAGGTCTCCTGACGGCATGCTCCGCCTTTGTAATCCTTTGTAATTTTTGCTTGAGGAACCTGGTCACTTTGGAAAAGAAATGTGTGCCGGTCGATCCACGTGCAGACGTTATAAGCGTAAGCTGCGAAGAAGACACCTGTGCAAGGTCGCCAGCTGAATTCGGAATCGACCTCGAGGAACGGAGCATAGCACTGTCCAATTTTGCTCTGAATGGAGGAATAAAGACACTCAGAAGCTGGAGGTAATAAAATATACGAAGTTATCTCTGGATGTTCGCTGGCCGAAGGGATTTCTCCCCGTCTTCTCCTTTGTTGCATGAGGGGACGGAGAGGGAGGGGGTCGCCGAATTTATGAAGCGGCCTTGCTGTGGATGTGCTGTGTCTTGCGACACTGCTTCTGACCCAGGGCAGTGGACAAGATGCAGGGATGACCCGTCATCCAGGAGGTGCCAAGATAGGAGGGGGGAGGGGAGTGGAATATGTAGGAAATGGAATGGGTGGGAGTGGTTTCTATGCTTTTTTCTTTTTGGCTACCCCCATGTAGGGGGAAAAAGCCTTTGGTATATGTATGTATGTATCTCTGGATGCTCGCTGGCCGAAGGGTATAAAACGTCGCTACTCGAGACAGAGGTCGAAGTGATGGCGGTACAAACCCTGCCACAGGCGAGTTGAACCACCCACGAGTATGGTTTATTAAACCCCACATTACAAAGTTCTCTGTAAGGGGCACTGTCCTGGCCTCCGCATTATCTCAGACTCAGTCACGTGTGACTGGAAATGTTGAAGTTAAGCGTGGAGTCCAGCTTGGAAATGGAGTCTGTGGAGTTATGCGGGAAGAAAGTAGATCACTCGTCAGTATAGGATTGTCAGAGGTGTGATAACAAGGAGAGTTTTGAAAATGAAGAGCGTAGAAGACAGAACAGAACTCTTCGGAACATCAGATGCTCTAGACAGGGAGGAAGGGTAAAGATCATCTACGAGAGCAGATGTAGAACTGCTGGGAAGTATATCAGAAAAAGAGGTAGGTTGTGATGTAAGAAACGGTTTAACGTAGCAAACACCCCCATCCTATTAGGAGGCTAGGATGATGGCCTTTACAGGGGGACTTTGTAGCTTGGAATTTTATGAACCATGCCCTTGGTCCAACTCGCTAGCGACATGGTTTGGACTGCCGACACCTCGATCTCCGCCGCAAGTAATGACGCTTTAATCCGCTCGGCCAGCGAGAATT
>NC_134805.1:26195112-26197612 GCF_046742065.1 Oratosquilla oratoria
ACCTTATAGCCTTTCTTCCTTTCTTCTTTCCTCATTCCATTTCTTCCTTCCCTCTCGTTTCCACTTCTGCCTTCTGTCATTCCTTTCTTCCTTCCTTCCTTCTTTACTCCCCTGCCTTCTCTCCTTCCTTCCTTCCTTCCTTTCTTTCTATTTTCTCTCCTGCTTTCCTTCATTTTTATTTCCTCACCTTCCTTCCTTCTTTCCTTCCTTCTTTCCTTCTTTCTTTCCTTCCTTCATTTATTCATTCATTCCATTCATTCATTCCTTCATTCATTCATTCATTCATTCTTTTCTCTTCTTTCCCTCCTCCCTTCTTTCCTTTCTTCCGTCCTTCCTTCCTTCTTTTCTCTTCTTTTTTTATTCCCTCCTTCCTTCTTTCCTTCCCTTTTTCCTTCCTTTCTTCCTTCTTTCCTCTCCTGCCCTCCTTCCTTCCTTCCTTCCTCCTTACCCTTTTCTTTATTACCTTCCTTCCTATTTTTCTTCTTCTTTCCTCCCATCTTTCATTCCTTCCTTCTTTTCCCTCTTCCTTCCTTTCCTCTTTTCTCTCGTGCCAGCCTTCTCTTTTGCTCTCTCTCTCTTTTCCGCTCTCTCTCTTTGTCTTCTCTTTTCTACTTGTTGTGGGTGGCAAAATTAAGACACAACGAAAGTCAAGGCACAAGTATATTTAGTTACACAAAAGAACACTAAAACAAAAACAAAAATGCGTGCGGCAGTAGTCTAGGCTGCTTGAATACTGAACCCACGCTAACATTTTGGCGCCAATACCGCGGCGCACAACGCATCTGCGATATCTTACAATAACACTAGTGAATTAATACATTGCACTATACATGACAAATATATAACATCATAATATAAGTTAATCAATATATTTATATACACTGTGCCAACACATACTCAAAGTAGCGGCTTACAATGTCAGTCATTGATCTTTTCAGAACTTGGACGGGGGCTCGAACTCAGACCTCCTGCGTGAACCACTACACCAGCAAGTCGGTATTTGTGTTTATATGTGCATGTGTATGTGTGAGTGCTCGTGTGTGTGCGTGCATGTGTGTGTGTGTGTGTGTGTGTGTGTGTGTGTGTGTGTGTGTGTGTGTGTGTGTTTACCTAATTGTATTTACCTAATTGTAAGAAAAGACCAACGCTCGTTGGGTCCCGTCGGCTACTCTTCAACTATGAGTATATTTGCTGTACCACTTTTTTTTTTACCATTCTTTCTTAGCTCCTTGATGTATCATAGTTCCACTTCTCTCTCCCTAATTTCCATCGATATGTATAACATATTTCGAAGCGATGCGAGATTATCGGTTTCATGTTGGCCCACATGAAACCAAAAATCTTCAAAAAAAAAAAATAATAATAATAATAAAATAAAATAAAAATATATAAAGAAGAAGAGACAACACTGGAGGAGCGAAACGATCCCGACATAGGTTCCGACTGAAGATTCCCCTCACGAAGACAACGGCCGTTCTGTTTCCCGAACGCGTGCTGAAGGAAGAAGACAAACCAGATACAGATCCTCGGCTCTCGGGTATTCTTAAGCGATGGACACGATACTTAAGTTGTTATTGCTTGAGAATACACGTGAAACTGGGGAGAGTCCTCTAGAACAGCGCGCACGCACTCGGGGAGTCCCATCGAGACGACGAGGACGACGACGACGACGACGACGGTATGTCTGGTGGGCGTGTGGGCGTACGGGCGGGAAACACACACCAATACTTGAATGCGGACGAGTCACGGAAGCCCTCGGGAGCCCCTCGGGAGCGTAACACGTTCTCCTTCTCCACCCCCTCTCTCTCTCCCTCTCTCTCTCTCTCTCTCTCTCTCTCTCTCTCTCTCTCTCTCTCTCTCTCTCTCTCTCTCTCTCTCTCTCTCTCTCTCTCTCTCTCTCTCTGTGTGTGTGTGTGTGTGTGTGTGTGTGTGTGTGTGTGTGTGTCGATCTCTCTCGCTCTCTCTACCTCCCTCCCCCTCTCCCTCTCTCTCTCTCTCTCTCTCTCTATATATATATATATATATATATATATATATATATATATATATATATATATATATATATATATATATATATATATATATATATATGTATGTATGTATTTCTATCTATCTAACTCTCCCTTGCTTCCTCCCACCCCCATCCTACTTCTTTGCTTCCTGACCCCTCTTTCCATCTCTCTTTCTATATTGTTTTCCATGGCAGCTTATTTCATTTCTTCTGCTGGATATGAATAAACCTTCATTTCGAGACCCGCATCCCCCACAACCCCGTCTCCCCCAACGCGTGGCGAGTGAGGACGACGCAACAGGTGGAGATGTCGATGTCGACCGACCGTGATGACCATACGGCGCAAGAAGACATCCTGCCGCCCTTTAGCCTCGTTTACACGGGGCAAGTTGAGAGGCAAGTCAAGTGTGCAAGTTACTTGAACTGGAGACGAAAGCGAACAAGTACATGAACACAGAGGCCAAGTCAGAGACAAGTGGCCTTTGTGAA
>NC_134805.1:26202612-26205112 GCF_046742065.1 Oratosquilla oratoria
ATTAATCGGAGGTTGGAGGAAAAATAGTCCAGTGTGATAGTTCCACCGGCACCTGTGTGTGCAAGAGCTGAATACATTTTAATGAATTTTATGGCTTCTTAATTTTGTGACTTAATTTTATGACTTTTTTTAAGACTTCTTAAGGTTCACTTTTATGTGAGACAGTTTCTTTACTGGTGCTACTAATAATATTGCTCCCATACACAATAAGAAGCGGTGATGAGAACACACCAACAGATGTGAGTTTGGTCCTTCAGGAAACCAGAAGAGCGCAAACGTGGCCGGCTGTCTCCGCCTTTGAGAGCCACTTTACATTGAGCGCACAAAGCTTCTCCTGCTGCTCGCCCGGAAGGTCTGACGAGATCGTCCGGCCGACGTGATCTGTGGGCCTGAGGTGGCCCTGAGCCAGCCCTGAGGCGCCCCTGAGGCGGCCCTGAGGCAGCCCTGAGGCGGCCAAGTCCCAAGTCATCCCCGGCGACCTTCGGAGGAAAGTATACATGAGAACTCGAAGATCCCCTCAGACATGGCAGAAGTCTTGTCTACGTATATGCAAAGAGCACATTCTTCAGCTCTTTGCCGTCATTTTGCACACTTGCGAGGTACACGAACACGTGTTTTGCAGATCAGATTTATTTCTCCCTCGAAGTATTTCTGGGTGCGTCTTCGCTCGACGGAAGACGACCTTTAGCGAGGAAGTACTGCCCAACGATAAAACCACGAGCGTTCTTTGTTTCTCGGATTTTCATTGAGAGAGAGAGAAAGAGAAACAGACAGAAACTGACAGAGAGAGAGAAACTGGCACAGAGAGAGAGAGCCAGAACGAGAGCAGGAGCAAAAACCAGAGAAACAGAGAGCCAGAATTAGAGCGAGAATGAGAGCCGGAGAGAGAGAGAGAGAAAGAGAGCCAGAGTGAGAGCGAGAATGAGAGTGAGAACGAGAGCGAGAACGAGAGCAAGAGCAAGGGAGAGATTGTACTCGACTACAAATGTCGCCCACCCCGACCGGCGGCTCCACTTGATGACCGTCGGACCCCCATGATACCTCGGCGTCAGCTTGGAGTGGTTCGCAGAGGTAGCTGGGGATGGAGGTAAGTGTGTAAAGGGGTTATCACACTGGGCTTACACGGCCTTCACCAGCGCCGACAGTTGAGAGTTCGTTTGAGTGAAAACGACTTCGGTTACATTTTTTTTTTTTTTTTTTCAAATCTCCAAATATCAAATTATCTTTCCGTCTTATATAGCAAAGCCGAGTGATGAACCAAGAGATTGTAAACCTATATGAATGTTAGATTTATTGTTAAAAAGCTCTTGCAGAAGCCTAGATTTCTATAAGCAAAATCACATTCTAATTATTCAAATGGAGGTCGGAGGTAGGATATGGGAGGAAAAATAGCCCAGTGTGATAATCCCTCAAGAGAGAGAGAGAGAGAGAGAGATAAGCAATTGGAAGAGTAAGGGCAATTTGATAGATACGTAGACAGAGGCAGGGCCGGCTTTAAGCCTATTTGACTGATTTGATCAAATTGGACTCCGCACACCTCAGGGAGCTCCGCGCGGAAGTGTCTGAGTCCAGGACTTGACACTGTGACGGACTTTGTTTTAAACTGGTAAGAAAATTATAATACTATAGGCCTGAGGGACTCCTCAGTGAGTTTGTGTGAAGTTATTGCCCTTAATTGATCATGTAACACGAAAATAAAACCTCAATTTCGAATTTTTGTAGAGTAGAGGCCCAGCTATCATTTTTTTTAGTTGGGTCCCGCTATTCCTAGCAGCGGCCCTGGGCACAGGTATACTCGCTCAACGATGATCGTTCATGGTTTGATGATGATCGTCAAAACGATTGTCTAGATCAGCGTTTCTCAACCTTTTTACCGTTGCGTAACCTTTAAAATAAATTACATGTCCCAAGGAACCTCCGCGCAAAAAAAAAAAATAATAGTAATAATAAATAACATATCTTTCTCATTTTATTTTCATCGTATTAATAGGTTTGATAGAATGATGTTTATATTACATTATTACAATAACCAAGAATATGTCGTGCGTGTTTAATTATATTACGTATATGAAATTAAATAAAAAATCAAAAGTGCATTAGCTTCTCTCACTTGTTCTCGCGGAACCCTTTGGAACCTGTTGCGGAACCTTAGGGCTCCGGGGAACCCTGGTTGAGAAACGCTGGTCTAGAGCACTAAGTCTTTGTTTTTGAAAAGGACTGCTTTGCTTCGAGCTCCAAAGTACGAGGGTGATAACTTTAACCGAACCTACAACCAACGCGCTTACCCGAATATGATGCCGGGTAGTAGAATGCGCGTCACCCGCCATTGGCTGTGATGGTGGACTAATAATATAATCATCGCAGCTAGCAAAACGTACCCTGACCGGATTGAGTGTTTCAGTGTCCGATCTCCCGGGAGCTCCGCGAAGGATTAAAGTGGTCCTCCACTTCCTCCATCACCTCCGCACCTCTCTGACCCACATAGCGGGCCTGAAATCAT
>NC_134805.1:26217612-26232612 GCF_046742065.1 Oratosquilla oratoria
GAAGAAATGATGATGAATGTAAAATTCAACGAGACTGGAGAGCGACAAACAGGTGTTCAACACCTTTACCCAAAGAAACCTCCGCCATGCTTAAATATTCACACTGGCGGTTTGAACCGCGCGGAAACCGCGGCGGTACCACATAGTCAAGAAAAAAACTTCGCGGTTGTCTACGACCGCCCTCACCGACTCGTACTGTACTTGAACCGCCGCGGTTCAAACCGCCATTGTGAACAGGTCCTAAAGACTAATGCGCGTGCCCAGCACAAGAGTAGGGGAGTGGAAGAGCGGATAATGTGGGTGTCCGCTGTTGGACCTTTGACTTAGACGTTAATTGAGCTTTTTCTTATCAATGGAGACTACATGACATCCTTACTGGTTAATATGAGAACCTGTGATATCTTGAAATTTTTGTTTTTCAATTTTTTTGAAGCGAAAAAAACGTCAGGCATGAACTGACAACCAATACGTACAATAACTCCGAGAACTTATTTCGGTGTGAATTTATGATACGTAAAGATCAATTCCATATTTATTAAACAGATGACACAGAGCACAGACTTAAAATGTATATAGGTTAACTCAACTATCTTTATAATATGATCAGGAGCAAAATGTCATATTTGATATTTATACATTCGCCTAACTACACATGCCATGACTTAGGCCCTGTTCACACTAGCGGTTTCAACCGCCGCGGTTCAATTACCATGCAAGTCAATGGAGGCGTTCACAAATAACCGGGTAGTTTTTCCTTGACTATGTGGTACCGCCGCGGTTTCCGCGCGGTTCAAACCACTAGTGTGAATAGGGCCTTAAATGCCCAATCTGGTATGATGCTTCAGGTACGTTTTCCTCGGTGCGAATTATCACTCAACGATAATCGTCAAACGATTATCTTGAGCACCAATTCTTTGTTTTTGAATAATGGGACTCTTTTGCTTCGAGCGACAGCCGCTAGAGTCGCTAAAAACAAAGAATTGGTGCTCTAGACAATCGTTAGACGATCATCGTTGAGGCATGAACGATCATCGTTGAGGCATGAACGATCATCGTTGAGGCATGAACGATTATCGTTGAGCGATAATCGCACCGAGCAAGACGTAACTTTCGGACTCGAACTGAGCGAGAGAGTCTGGCCACGACCACCCGGGGAGAGTCGGATGACAACGAAGAAGAACCCAAAGTGCTCAACGAGGGACTCGGCTCTGTTCGGGTGAGTCAACCCTGATCGTGACTTTATTATCGGCGAAACGGAGAAAGGTTACATGGCTCTTCGCGGATACTCTCTCTCTCTCTCTCTCTCTCTCTCTCTCTCTCTCTCTCTCTCTCTCTCTCTCTCTCTCTCTCTCTCTCTCTCTCTCTCTCTCTCTCTCTCTCTCTCACTCTCACACACACACACACACACACACACACACACACACACACACACACACACAGGGCTGAAATAATTTCAGTATCGCTGCGCTGCGGGTTGTTACTCCAACTCTCGTGGGCGGGGAGTTGGGTATGTGTGTGCGTGTAAGGTCACAGTATTACCCATAGATCGGTCATATATGAGCTCTGAGCTCTCTTCCGAGAAAGAAATAGCCGTCGATCACGAATCCAACACGTGATCCAAGACCATGGTGAATCTCTCTCACACACACACACACACACACACACACACACACACACACACACACACACACACACACACACACACACACACACACACACACACACACACACACACACACACACACACACACACACACAACTGCACCATTCGCCAAGACGACGCACTCTACAGCACTTGAGCTATTCTGGAGCAGACGCCGCGCGAGCGACGCACGAGTGCAGACGTAAGTAGACGTAAAAGATGGAGAGGCCGTTTATTAGCCGTCGTGCCGACACGACGTCTCGACGCGTCGCCGGAGCTGATTACTTGAGTTGGCGGCACACTACGCTAGCATGCTACTTGCTTTTGGTACTTCCTTTGAGTAGAAACGAATTCAGTTACGATTTTTTTTTTTTTTTAAATTTCCGAACGTCAAGTTATTCTTGCGTCATATAATGAGAAGCTGAATGAGGAACTAAGAGAAGTTAAACCTAGAATACGAATGTTAGACACATTGCTTAGACGTTCATACGGAAGTCTAGAATATTGTAACCGAAGTCGTTTCTACTTAAACGAAGTAGCAAAAAACAAGTAGCATGCTAGCTTAGTGTGCTATCACCTTAACTGTGTAGACAGATCACGGCTGTGTCCGTCTTTCAGAAATTTTATTTCTAAAAGAGCATCGTTGTACCTTCTTCAAACAAAAGATCGTGACTGAAGTCGTTTCTACTCAAACGAAGTAGCAAAAGCAAGTAGCATGCTAGCGAGAAATGCCAAGTGTTCCGCCACCTATACCCACCCACCGGACCTTCTCCTATAGCCTTTTTGACACGGAGTTAGTTTAGTGGCCGCTAGTGCTAGCTGCAAGTTAACTAGCCCGGCAAGTAAGTGTTCACACAAGGATAGTTTGGAGGCAAGTTGACTAACTTTCCGTTGACATTAGGCAAGTAGAGGGCTAGTTTATAAGTCGCTAGCACTAGCGGCTACTAAACTAGCTCCGTGTCATCTAAGTTTAACGAGTTCATTCTTAACCTTTCGGTCATCCAGCACCGCCGTTTATCTTTCTCGTCATTTGCGAATAAAAGTCATACCAAAACGCATGCACTGTACTTCACTCGTCCCACAACAAAAGTTTGTGGCATGCAAATAGCTCATGTTTTACAGTCACTCAAAAATCGTCCAGTAACAACAAAGCTTTTAGAGTGTGACGCAGTCTCCTGCATTCTGATTGGCTATCTGATGATGGCGCTGTTTCTTTCCTTGCGTGAGGTAGGTCAACTCCTAATGGTGTTTTCAGGCATTATGGTCAAATGAGGGTCGCTATTGATTCTGTACATACTGTCTATACTAAAACCTACGGTGGTGTTGGTTCTACGAGAATAATGTTCTAAACAAGTCCCATACGTCTGCCCAAGCATAGGTTGTAGAGTCTCCTTCAAGAATTCTCTTGTCAAATTTCGCCATAAAATTTGTAGATTTGTATCTGCCCAGGAAGAACAAGTAGAAATATATTGTTAATACATATAGCTTCGTCACGGTTAGGAATAAACACGAATTAATCAAATATTTGTAGCTATTTCCAAGATATCTTTGGTCTACGCTTTACAGCTGAAGGAGGTGAAGAAGGTATCATGCCTTGGTTGAAAGCCCGGACGCTGTAAAAATCTGCAACCACAGGGTACCTGAGGGTTGTTTATCTTTAAAAGCTGACATTTGGGGTGACTGATCTTAACAAGCCGAACCTATCCTAACATAACCTATCCTAACCTAATCAAATAAAATAAAATCAAACCAAACCTAACTTAGCCTAGCCTAGCCTAACCTAACCTAACCTAACCCAACCCAACCCAACCCAACCCAACATAACATAACATAACATAACATAACATAACATAACATAACATAACATAACATAACATAACATAACATAACACAACACAACACAACACAACACAACATAACCAAACCAAAACTTAATCAAATGATCGTCATTATTGGGACGATTTATATCTACAAGTTCATTTCTAGGGTTTCTACTCTTTATAAGCTAATATATGGGGAAGCTCATCTCCGCATGGGTACTCCGGGGTTGCTGATCTTTACCCCAGGCGATCAATATTATTGCGCAATATTCCGTATTGTACAATATTATTGATAGTGTACGAATGAAATTGAAGAAGTACACGTGCTTGGCTTGTACATTTGACGTCTTCAATATATCATCTCATTCTTCAATACCATCCCTACACCGTCAGTGATATTGTACAATACGGAATATTGCGCAATAATATTGATCATGTAGGGCCTGCCTAAGTAACAAAATGGCGTTATCAGTACAAGTTTATATGAAATAGTTACCTGGGACATTGCTTTCATGAAAGGTGAGAGGTATTACATAGCGTGATGGTGGCTTCATAGCAACAGACACAAAGCCATTAACATAAGAAAACAAGAATAGAGGAGACCATAAGGCCTACACCAGGCAGTCCCATGTCCCTTACAACCTTTCATCCCTACCCATTAAGTTATCTAATCTTCTCTTGGAACAACCAATTATTTCAGCGCTCACTAAATGGTTACTAAGTCTATTCCATTCGTTAATCACTGTTGGTAAACCAATTCTTGTCTATTTCCTTCTTAAACCTAGATTTGTTAAATTCAAATCCATTATTACGAGACCTGCCCTGCTGTCTTATTATGATATAACCTTGCCTTCATCACCCTTGTTAAAGCCCTTAACCCATTTGAATACCTCTATTAGATCTTCGTCTTCGTTTTTCCGGAGAGCGTAAGTTAAGGTACCGAAGTGCCAACAGCTGAGAGTTCGTTTGAGTAAAAATGACTTCGGTTACAATATTTTGTTTTCTAAGTCTCCAAATATCAAATTATATTTTCGTCTTATATAGCAAAGCTGAATAATGAACTAAGAGATTATAAGCCTATATGAATGTTAGACATACCGTTGAAATGTTCTTAGAGAAGTCTAGATTAATGTAAGCGAAGTCATATTCTAGTTATTCAAATGGAGGTTGGAGGTAGTATTTTGGAGGGAAAATAGCCCAGTGTGATAACGAGTTTCCCTCAACAACAATACTTGCCACTTTGACGTATTTTGATATAAATGATAAGCAGTACTACAACTGGTGACGTGCAATACACATCGCATGAGCACAGAAAACACACGCAAGTAGTTGTAGTATTGTTTATCGTGAAAGTAACACATGACGTCAGCGAAAAACCCGTGAAAGGGGTTATCACATTGAGCTATTTTTCCTCCAACATTCTACCTTCAACTTTCTTTTCAATAACTAGAATATGACTTCGCTTACAGAGATCTAAACTTCTCTAAGAACATTCCAACGCTATGTCTAATATTCGTATAAGTTTACAACCTTTAGTTCATCATTCAGCTTTGCTATATAAGACGAAAATATAATTTGATATTTGGAGATTTGAAAAATAAAATATTGCAACCGAAGTCGTTTTCACTCGAACAAACTCTCAACTGTCGGAGCTGGCGAAACACGTGGAAGCCCAGTTTGATAACACCTAACCGTGAACTGTTTTGTGGCTGTTGCCATATGGACTTTACAAATGGGAAATAAAAGTAAAATAGATTATTTTCAGATGAGGAAACCAGTTTTTAAGGGCTAAAAGACCCTACTGATGAATTATACTACTGAACAACATTTTTATTTGTATCCCAAAAAACCTATTTTATTTACTCTACAGCAAGTGTGAGTAAATATGATTACGCTGAAAATATCAATACAACTGAAGCAGGGGTGGGGAACCTTTTTGTCCATAAAGGCCACCTTACAATTCATCGTCCCACATAGAGGCCGCACTAAACAAATTATTATTATTTTTTAATTATTTTATCCCTTTTATTATATTATAAGTTTCAGGTGTATAATGATTTCAGACTTAAAAAATATTCAAGGTCTTTTAAAAAAAATAATATGTATATCAAAGGCCGCAGAAGGCCGCACTTGATGGCCCGGAAGGCCACATGTGGCCTTAATGAAACACTACAAAATTTGAGAATATTCTCATATTACTAATATGTTAAACCAAGAAATCTGGAGAAATATATTACCTATTTTCATTTTAATTCTGCAATCCAATGATCAAAAAAGAAATATTCGTTGCAAAAGTCTCGACAAAACCTCACAAGTTTCCATGCTGACTTTTTTTCAACAGGCTTATGTTTCCAAAGCAGGATAACAGCGAAGTGAAAGTCACTCCAAATAACTCTCTATAGCAGCGTTTCTCAATCAGGGTTCCCCGGAACCCTAAGGTTCCGCAAAAGGTCCCTAAGGGTTCCGCGAGAACAAGTGAGATAAGCTAATGCCCTTTTGATTTTTTATTTAATTTCATATACGTAATATAATTAAACACGCACGACATATTCTTGGTTATTTTAATAATGTAATATAGACATCATCCTATCTAACCTATTATTACGATGAAAATAAAATGAGAAAGATATGGTACATGTGTTTTTTTGCGCAGGGGTTCCTTGAGACATGCAATTTATTTTAAAGGTTACGCAAGGGTATAAAGGTTCAGAAGCGCTGGTCTATAGGTTTGATCAACTAGTCCCCTGCCATGAATTCTGTGGTCGTCCCCTTCGTCTCCTCCATCAAAGGCTGTCTTTTGTGGAGACAACGCTGAATAGGATCAACATCAGAGAAACGTGCTGGTAACTAGCCTAAGCTGAGTCTCGCAGTACAGTCTCTGGTTTGATACGAAGCCATTCCAGCGATATTCCATGATTATCCCGTTCGTAGAATGACTCTAAAACTACTGTTTGGTTCCACCAGGAACCAGATGTCATCCGGGAACTGCTGAAGAAGGCTTCTGGGGAATCGAAATTCTGGAGTCTGGGGAACAAGGACACCTGGTGCCGCCTCCCCACTCCCCGGCGAGATGACGTCACTGTTCAGCCTAGAAGAGGGCAAGAAGAGAAATCTTTGAGTTTTGGGAAAGAGTTACCAAACTGTTATGATGATGATGATGATTAATAGTAATTCTAATAATGATAATGATAACAATGATAATGGTAATAATGATGATGACGATGATGATGGTAGTTATAATGATGGTCATGATAATTATAATGATAATGATAGTTATAATGATGATAATGATATTTACAATTATAATAATGATAGTTATAATGATAATGATAGTTATAATGATAATAATGATAATCATAATGATAATGATTATAGTTATAAAATAATGATAATGACAGTTATAATGATAACAATAATTATGGTATTGATAGTTATAATCATGATAATGATATCTATAATCATAATAATGACAGTTATGATTATAACAATAATAGTTATAATTACAATAATGATAGCTACAATATAATAATGATATCATTATTAGTACTATTATTATGGTGACGGTTACTGATTGTGAAGTGAAGGAAAAACTCAAAAGGTGTGTAGTGTAGACTTGTAAGGTAATTTAGCTGTGCTGGAGGTAAAGTATTGACAATACTCGACATGTCCAGCGAGTAGTTTTGTTCTGAGCATAGCTAGGTTGACCGATGCAACAATGGAAGAGGCGATGTAATGTACGCCTAAAAGCGTTATCACACTGAACTAATTTTCCTCCAATCTCCGATTAATCGGCGGCACCGCCCACCTCCAGAACTTCTTCCGCCGTAAAACCACTATGTCATACTATTTTATTTTTTTTCCACAATTTACATATAATGTCATTTGATATGCTGGAGGAAAGTGATTTTCCTCCAGCATGTCAGATTCTTTCCCGAAAGCTGCGGGTTGTAAATCTGCTCCAACAATCGGAGGGAAAATAGCCCAGTGTGATGACGCCTTAAGGCACCAAGCAAGGGCAGTGACGTCATGTCGCATCAGAGGAGAAACCCCCTCGAATTCAGAGGAGGAGGAGGAGGCGGTGAATCCATCGACCTTCAATGAAGGCACCGTATATCTATATTGTATATATCAGACTAAAAAATACCTTGAGC
The DNA here is from genome assembly GCF_046742065.1 of Oratosquilla oratoria. Classification (NCBI taxonomy): domain Eukaryota; kingdom Metazoa; phylum Arthropoda; class Malacostraca; order Stomatopoda; family Squillidae; genus Oratosquilla; species Oratosquilla oratoria. The sequence goes on from NC_134805.1 coordinate 26,225,226, forward strand.
CAGCCAACCAGCCAGCCATCCGGAGGTTCAGCCACCGCCACCGCCGCCACCGCCCCTCCCTCCGCGACCCCGGAACAAGAAAGCGACCGAGAGCAGATCGACATTATCATCATCTCAGATTCTTCTCCCGACTTCCTGCCCTCGGGTCGGGTCTTTGCCGTCGTGTCTCCGGCTACAGGAGAGCTCAATCCTCTCCCCCCCCCCGCCTCCCCTTCCACGCTCGCCGCAGTGATACCATCCTTCCTCGAAGCGGCACGGTGGATCAGGAGAGAAAGGAATCAAGACAAAAAGGAGGGAGCGGAAGGCTTCTGGTTTAACGAGTGGAGCGGCTGTCGGGTCTGACCGAGCGGGATGTAAGGGCGCCACAGCCATAGCAGCCGCCGCCAGTAGGGAGGGGGGAGGGATGGGCTGGGGGGGGGAGGGCTCAACTCATCCCGGAGACCCCAGCAAAGCCGGATGTCCGGCGGAGACGGAAGGCAGAAGTGATTTGGAAAAATGAGGCTGAGAACGGCGGGTCTTTTCAATTGTTGTTTGTCTAGTTTTTCTGGACTTTCGATGGTCGGATTTTCAACGAGAATCAAAAACTTATCAATGAAATTGTATTTGTGTGTTGCAAGGAGTTCACTATAAACAGGCCAATACAATAATATCAAAGCACTTTGCAAACAAATGAATCAGTTGATATAGATAAGCGAGTTGATAAATGAATAACAGACTCATGCGCGCGCGCACACGCACACACACGCGCGCGCACGCACACATACGCGCACACACACAGATACACACACACACACACACACACACACAGACACACACACGCGCGCGCGCGCACGCACACACTGACCATCTACAGAATCATGAAAGGCACAGAAATACTTCATGGAGAGGATTAACAAGAGGACATGGAAAGAAAATAAAAAAACATAGCTACAGAAGAGATCTGAAGAAAAACAGTTTTCCACATAGAGTGGTAGACACTTGGAACAAACTGGACAAGGAAATAGTGTGCGCAAAAACCATTCATGAGTTTAAAAGCAAACTAGACACTGCAAGATACAAAGGCGGGACAACACGAGCGTAGCTCCCCTTCCCGCAAAATACAACTAGGTAAATACAACTAGGTAAATACACACGCACACACACACACACACACACACACACACACACACACACACACACACACACACACACACACGAATCCATGGCGCAGTGGTAGCGATAGCGGCCGCCACTACGGCGCTTCGGGTTCGAATCTCGTACTGGGCTGAAATAGTTTCAGTATTGCTGTGCTGCGACTCGTTACTCCAACTCTCGTGGGCGGGGAGTTGTGTGTGTGTGTGCGTGTAAGGTCACAGCATTATCCATAGATCGGTCATATATATGAGCTCTGAGCTCTCTTACGGGAGGGAAATAGCTGACGATCACAAGTCCAACGCATGATCTAAAGGGGCATTTAAGCCCTAGCCAGACGAGCGGGTTGGCCGCCGCGGGTGCAAAGCGGGTCAGCCGCCGCGGAACCGCTTTATATTGATTCCTATGTATAAACCTCTCGTCTGACATAGCCAGGCGGGCTGGCCGCGGCGGTTTCAAGTGGGGAAATGCGTCTCACCCGCCGCGGTCAGGCGGGTAGACCGCCCGTGTGACATCAGCCTTAGACGGCCAAACGGTTTGACAAACTCGGTTTGTCAAACAAGTGTTTGAAGTGATGTTTGACCGTGTGAATAGGGTATTTGGTTGTCAAACACGTTCGACAAACGTGTTTGACGACCAAATACCCCATTCACACGGTCAAACATCACTTCAAACACTTGTCTGACAAACCGGGTTTGTCAAACTGTTTGACCGTGTAAATGGCCCTTATGACCATGGTGACTCTCACACACACACACACACATACACACACACACACACACACACACACACACACACACACACACACGGCATTTGGCAACCTGAGAGAGCGGACATACTACTCATTTTTTAAAGTTGAGGAGAACTACCAAGCTCCAAGAAGTAAACAAAGAACTGAGAGAAGAACAGTGCCTCGAGTTATAATAAGTAATAAATCAATATAAGATATTTATCATGGAGATAGTGGAGAACGATGCAAGAGAAAACTATCAATGGAAGGTAAGTGAAACCGTAAAGTGTAGTGTAATTTTAAACTAAAAACCTTGTCACATACATGCGACTCAAGTGAGTTCGTTTGAGTAGAAACGACTTCGGTTACAATCTTTTTATTTTTCGAATCTTCAAATGTCAAGTCGCCTTTGCGTCATATATTGAGAAGCTGAATGACGAGCTAAGAGAAGTTAAACCTATACGAATATCAGGCCCATTGTTGAATTGCCCCTAGTGAGGTCTAGGACATTGTAAGCGAAGTCGTCTTCCAACTTTTCAAATTCACAACATTTGACGAGAATCTTGAATGTGTGACGAGGGCTTGAGGCCAGTGAAAATCAGGGAAATAGTGAATATGTTTTTTATAACGATGAGGAACAAAGTATTGGTCACGGAAAATGCATAAACGAATTAAGTAATCTATATCAACCAAAGACAAGAATAACAATCATAAACGAGATATCAGAGTAGTGAAAGATATGGCAAACACTAAAAACGAAATTTAATTAAATGAAATGAAACGAAATGAAAAGACTAAAGAAACAAGTCATTCACCAAAAGCTAAATAGATATTTTAGACTGTTCGAAAAGTAAGTTTAAATAAATGACAACATCAAATGAATCATATCATAGAGAATTTGAGGATCTAGGTATGGATTATAACAAGTTAGAGGACGAAAATTGAATTGAGGTACAGCGTAAAGTATGACAATAAGAAAGTGAGGGAAAACGAACAAAATATATTAGGGAAATCAAACAATAAAAGAAATGGTGGTTCAAATCACAGTATTAGCAATGTTAGTTAAGGAACAATGCCGGTTAAGAAAAATTATGGAACAAAAAAAAAAGGTAAGATGTGCAGAAGATGATACAGGTACTTAGTAGAAGAACTTTGATGGGAGAATTAGTCGACAAATGAAAATGTATTATAATGGCAAGAAAATGGCGAGAGAAAAAAGAGAGACAGAAAGAGAAATTTTATGCGCAATAATGAGCAATGAAAAAACATAAGAAGTTTTTAGGTTAGGTAGAAGGCCCGGATGTACCAATAGGCCTAGGACCCACAAGTAACTGGGAGCCTATGGAAACTAATTTGTCACGCAAAAATGGCAAAAAACACTCAAAAATAAATTGAATTAGGTAGATACTTAAAGTGCAATAAGCAATTTTCTGTGAAAAAAAAAAAAAAAGTAACCACACTCTATTAAATTCAAATCTAAAAAGATTTCTACTTATTTTTTGCCACACTATTGGCAAAACTTATTAAATATTATAGTATAAAGCCTTTAGAATAATGAGTTATAGTAAATAGTTAGTATCTACGCTGAAACATGCCATATTTCTATAAGTTTGGGGATCCACTGATGAGTTTGGCCTAAGGCCCACAAGTAAGTGAAACCAACCCTGTTAGGTAGATTCACCTTGGTCTTTGGATCACGTGTTGGACTCATGATCGACAGCTATTTCCCTCCCAGAGGAGAGCTCAGAGCTCGTATGACCGATCTATGGGTAATGCTATGATCTTACACACACACACACACACACACACCCAACTCCCCGCCCACGAGAGTCGGAGTAACGACCCGAAGCGCAGCGATACCGAAATAATTTCGGCCCTGGGCAGGATTCGAACCAGGTACTGCTGCACCTCAGTACTAGCAATCCAGTACTCTATCAACCGCGCCACCGAGTCGTGCAAGGAGGTGGAGGACTGAAACAGAAGTTGAAGGAAGAGATCATGATTATGTGTCTTTAAGAAATATTCCTGCACAATCCACTCAATGGTCAGAGGGATAACCGCCTGGTAGATGTTGATGACAAAGAAACGAAAGGGTAATTGGGAAAGAGACTGTTAGATGATATCAGATGGCATTTGATTTTTCAATGTGTCCATTTATTATCATCTACTATTTACTCTTTTTATTATTTAATTATACCTATACATTTATTTATTTCATTTATCATTATATCATCATAATTTTTATTTATTTATTTATTTATCACTATTATATTTTTTTTCGCATCCGACCTAGTCATGGACCAAAAGGTCTCCTGTCGGCATGCTCCTCTTTTGTAATCCTTTGTAACAGGGGCGTACATAAGGGAGCTAGCAATGGGTCTGGGTAGATGATGCGACTAAAAGGCCGTTATTCTTAGTGTGGATAGTAAGCCTGTCATTCTTAAGGCGTTATCATACTAGGCTGTCTTCCCTCCTACTGTTGGAGCAGATTTGCATCACCCTTGTTATAGCCTTTGACCCACTTGAACACCTCTATTAGATCACTCTGAACTCTGCTTGTCTTCGTAGGGTAAATTTCTGAGCACTCGTATCATTTTGGTCATTCTCCTCTATACTGATTCTAGTGAACTGATATCCACTGTATAGGACGGAGGCCAAAACTGTACCACATAGTCAAGGATGAATCTAACATCAGAGTGTAATAACTAGCTTTGCATTTTTATTCGTAGCCGTCCAAGCAATGAAACTTAATGCTCTGTTAACTCTACACCAGGTGCTAATGCACTGTTTCCTGGATTTAAGGTCAGGACTCACTAGAATTCCCAAGTTTCTCTCACACAGAGTTTTCTGAAAAAAAAAAAGTGTTATCTAACCTATACCTGTTTTCTGGGCTGTGTAAACCTACGTTTAACACGCTGCGCTTTGATATATCAAAATACATTTGCCATTTCACCAACCATGTGAACAATTTGTGTAGATCCTCCTTCATATTCTTGGCGTCTTTTCCTAACCTAATTAGGTGTCCTATTTCAGTGTCATCTACAAACTCACTAATATCACTATTAACCCCATTGTCCGAGTCGTTTATGTACATAATGAACAATAAGGGACCCAAAACCAAGCCATGGGGAACTCCACTAGAAACACGCCCCCACCCTTATTTGGATTTTACACATTTATGATGACCCGCTGTTTTCTGTCATTGATCCAAGCTCTAATCCATTCAAACACTTTTCCCTCTATGCCATGGGCTTTTACTTTATTTAATAGTCTCTGATGGGGTATCTTGTCAAACACTTTGCTAAAGTCACCGTAACTATCATTGATATCTGACGCCTTGTAGCCATTAGTGTAAAAAGATAGAAGATTAGTTACACATGACTTACCCTTGGAGAAACCATGCTGTGAGTCACGAATCAAATTATGTTTCTCGATGTAATCTCTGATCCTATCAGATATTACTGATGCAAACATTTTACCTATGACTGATGTCATACTGATTGGACTGTAGTTGCATATAGATGATTTATCTCCCTTTTTGAAAACAGAAACATGTTTGCCTGCCACCGACATGCTGAAGGGAAATATATTTCCTCCAGCATATCAAATAGTATTCTGTAGAGATTGTTGAGAAAACAAAATTGTTTGCCATAGTGGTTTTACGGTGGAAATTTTTCTGGAGGTGGGTGGTCCCGCCGATTAATAGGAGATTGGAGGAAAAATGGCCCAGTGTGATACCGCCTTTATGCCATATGTATCGAGGACTAACGCTGGTGTCTACTGAGTCTTTCAAAGGTTAAGGGCCGAAAAGAATGCGAATTTTCAAGCGTAAACATTCTCAAACCAAACGAAGTGCAATTGAACCACAGTTGTTGCTGCTGTATCGTTATCACTATCATCATCATCATCATCATCATCATCATCATCATCATCATCATCATCATCATCATCATCATCATCATCATCATCATCATCATCATCATCATCATCATCAGTATTCCTAACTTAATCAGTCCTTGTGACTGTTATGTTATCGTCATCACCAGAGCAGAACTTGCATGTTTCTGGATGTTTCTCTGTCAGACGTAAAAAGTAACATCACCAAAGTCGTCGCCAGAGCCATTACTGTCGTTTTCGTCATTTGTCACCCTTTCCTTCTTGGCCGGCATTATCATCGCCATAGTCGTCGCTTTCGTTTTCCTCTTCGTCGTCGTCATCACCGTCTTTTCCAGCCTTACGCCCAGGTCACCAGCTTCCAGCCGCCACACGCCGATGATGTTAATTTCGTCGTGGTTGCCGCGTGCTTGCTGTGACCCACCTCCGCGTGGGAGGTTTCAAAAGGCACCTGCACCTGCACCTGTGTATTTTGTCGGCGTCAGTCAGTAGCCTTCGGATCCTGACTTTCAATCCTCTTAGCTGGCAATCAGCAAAAGGATTTCCGCAAAAGCTTTGCCCGAAGCCCTGCGGGCCAAGCCTGCTTCCTCCCCTTCCTCTTCCTCCCTGCCCTGTCCTGCCCTGCCCTGCCTTACCTTTCCTTGCCTTGCTTTGCCTTGCTCCATCAAGCAGCAACTTTTCATCCTAACTGGGTCGCCACATTCTAATTAATCATTGACAGACGTACCCACATATGTATGTATGTATGTATGTATGTATGTATGTATGTATGTATGTCTGTGTGTGTATGTATGTATTTATGTATGTATGTATGTATGTATGTATGTATGTATGTATGCATGCATGTATGCATGTATGCATGTATGTATGAATGTAAGTATATATGTATGTATGTATGCATGTATGTATGTATGTATGTATGTATGTATGTATGTATGTATGTATGTATGTATGTATGTGTGTATGTATGTATACAGGTACAGTATATATGTGTGTATGATGTATATATGTGCGTATGCACGCATGGATGTCTACATGTATTTATATATGTATATATTTATGTACATAGGCATGTATGTTTGGATGTATGTATATATATATATATGTATATATACATATATATATATATATATATATATATATATATATATATGTATATATATATTGGAAATAAACTCTCCTACTGGGATTCGAACCCTCGCCAGAGCGGCTTGCTTCGTAGGGTTCGAATCCCAGTAGGAGAGTTTATTTCCAAAATGTCAAAATGATACAAATATATATATATATATATATATATGTATATATATATGTATACATATATATATATATATATATATATATATATATATATATATATATATATACTGTGTATATATATATATATATAAGTATATATACATATATATATACATACACACACACACACACACACACACACACACACACACATATATATATATATATATATATATATATATATATATATATATATATATATTAGAAAGCACACACTGGACTCGTCGTTTGAAGTTTATTCCTGCGTTTCCAACCCTGTCCGAGATTCGTCTTCAGGTTAATACAGTGTCAGCAATAGGAAATCTACAAAAAGGAGGCATACCTGGTATAGTGGGT
>NC_134805.1:26237612-26240112 GCF_046742065.1 Oratosquilla oratoria
GTGTGTGTGTGTGTGTGTGTGTGTGTGTGTGTGTGTGTGTGTGTGTGTTTGTGTGTGTGTGTGGTGTGTGTGTGTGTGTGTGTGTGTGTGTGTGTGTGTGTGTGTGTGTGTGTGTGTGTGTATGTGTGTGTGTGTGTGCGTGTATGTGTGTGTAAATGTGTGTGTGTGTGTGTATACGTGCGTGTATGTATGACCTGTCCGGGCACCTTGTAGTGTCTCCCGGCGTTGGCCCTCGAGACGGCAGGAACTTCACACCAATCTACATTGTGCCCTTCCCACTTTGTTCACAGCGGAGGGCGGGTGGCGGCGTTCGAGCTCGCATCTGCTTATCGATGGACGTGGTCGCTGCACGCATCCTGATAGAAACAACAACAAAAACAGAAATATTGTGAGAACTACATGACGTTGCCCGAACCAGGGAAAGGGACCTTTCGGGAAACAATTTATTTCTATGTCACTAATCTTTGTTTTACGTTCATGTGGATAAAAACAGCAACAATAACAACAACCACAACAACCATAACAACAACAGCAATAACGACAATAACAATAGTAACAAAAGACAACAATGACGACGACAACAACAGCAACAGCAACAACAGCAACAACAACAACAACAAATAACCTTGTTGGATCTCTTTTACAATCAATGTTTACACAAAAAAGGAGTTTCTTAAGGATGTGAGTCGCAAAAGAGCAATGACAACGAAAATAACTTTGGGAAAGATTGAAGATTACCAATGAAAAAAATAAACTTATTAACCATTTAGTAAAAGCTGAAACAAATGTTTTAAAAGAAGATGAGTTAAATTTACGGATAGGGATGATAGATGGTAATGAACATGGAACTGCCGAGTGTAGGCCTTATGGTCTCTTGCAGTCTCCCCTGTTCTTATAATACGTAAGAGTCTGGTCTTTGCTCGTGAGTGGGACGAGTCAGTCATAATGAGAAATGCGCACATCATACAAGGGCATAAGAATCCTGTGTGTGGAGTTAGGCTTTGAAATGGGGTTGGGATGTTTTCAAGGCTGCAGGGAACGTTGGTGGTGGCGGTGGTGGCTGTGGTGGGTGTGGGAGCCACAAGTTAGGAGACAAAGGGGAGGGGAGGGGAGGGGAGGGGAGGGGCGTAAGTGAGGATGGTACATTGGTCCCGTGGTACCAGGGGGACCGGCTGTGTGTCCCCGTCGTCGACCCCGCCAGTCCCACTGTTTACCCTGCGAGGGCGGACGGGCGGGCAGGAGATCCCGCACACTGCGCCCCCTCCCCCCCACCTCCATCCGCCTCCGTAAGCCGCTTATGCGTGCAACCGTAGCCATTGGTCAGCCGATTCGGTGCTTAGTGCCCCCGGGGGCAAATATGAACATGGATGTTCCTTTGAAACCGCCATCGTCGTCAAACGAAAATGGGGATCCTGCTCGGCCAGATCCAGAGGTGGTGGCGGCGGTGGCGGCGGTGGCGGCGGTGGCGGCGGTGGCGGCAGTGGCGGTGGTGGTGGCGGCAACGGCGGCGGTGGTGATGGCGGGGGTGGTGGTGGTGGCGACGGCGGCGGCGGCGGCAACGGCGGTGACGGTGACGGAAGCGGCGATGGCGGCGGCAGCGGCAGTAGCAGCTCTCCATGGCATGAGGATAAAAGGGAAGAGGAGAAGAGGAGAGGAAAGAGGAGGGTCAGATAAGGAAGAGGTAAAGGAAGAGTAGGAGGGAAAAGGAGGATCAAATGTGGAGGAGGAAGACTGGGAAGAGCATTCATTGAGAGGGAGACGTTAAAGCAGAGAAGGAGAAGGAGAAGGAGGAGGAAAAGAAGAAGGAAATTTAGAGTAGAAGAATAAGAAGATGAAAAATTTGGAGGAGTTACAAGAGGAGGAGGAGGAGAAGGTTCGGGAGGAGGAGAGGGACAAATATGAGAGGGCAAAGCAGGTGATAGAGGGAAGATCGACGAAGAGAGACGAAAGACAAGAGTAAGAAGAACAAAGACAGGGAGAGATCGGGAACAGCAGAGAGGAGGCAGTTGTAGATGAGAGACTAGGTATTCAGGGGTTTACACTGCAGAAACTCTGAGAAGATGGAGAGAACTGAGGGAGGAGAGAGGGCACTGAGGAAGACGAAGAACCCAAGCGTCAAGTCTGACAGAAAGAGGGCACTGAAGAATCCTCCTCCTCCTCCTCCTCCTCCTCCTCCTCCTCCTCATCATCATCATCATCATCATCATCATCATCATCATCATCATCATCATCATCATCATCATCATCATCATCATCATCATCATCCTCATTCTCCTCCTCCCCCTCCTCCTCCTCCTCATCCTCATAAGGGGACACGAGGCCGAGTTCTCAGCTTCTCCTGAAGAAGAGAAAGCCGAATGAAACTGTTGTGATTTGTGTTCCCACCAAACCTTCTTCGCTTCGGTCTATCTGGGGATCAACGGGCGCGCGCGGCCACACTTCGCAGCCGTACAGTATTACGTGCATAGCGACGGGATGAAAGAGGTTATCACACTGGGCT
>NC_134805.1:26242456-26267456 GCF_046742065.1 Oratosquilla oratoria
GAAGAAGGGGATGGGATGGGGGTATAGAAGATAGGGAAGGTTGTGGAAGGGTGGGGATGAGGGTTGGGGTGTATGCGGGAGATGGTGGAGTAGAGGGATGTAATAAAGAGTTGTTGTGATGGTGGGGGAGTGTGGGGAATGTTGGAGGTGTAGATACGAATGTCAGGAAGTGAAGGAGTGAGAGGATTGTGATAGTGATGTTATTGGGTTGAAGTGGGATAGGATATTTGGGGGTTTTATATTTGAATGGATGGGAGTTGAGGAGAGGTAAGTTGATAGTGTGACAAGAAGAAGTAATGGGAAGATGGGAAGAATTTTTTGTATAGGGGTGAAGGAAGGGGAATGATAGTCATGGTAGGAGAGGGGAGAAGTGGAATGGTGTGGAGGGTATTATGTTTATTAAAGCCCAGTGTGAAGGCGCGGTCTGCCAGCGCTTGTTTTGCATAAATGTCACTGTATGGCATATAGCTCAATAATCTTCTTTCACTGTGTGTAGATTACCACCTCCCCTCACTTGCTTTCTGCCATCTTCCCTTGTCCTTCAGTCATGTTCCTTTCCACTAGGTTACAACTAAATCTCATTTCACCTCTCGCCTCTGATTTCCTGGAGCTCCATGCTTCACTACCAATGTCCACTTCTGACTTGATTTACAATATTCACATTTTGGTTTATATTAACAATATCTTCCGTCCACTTCACTGAATTTTTCAATTTGGTCCTAAACTTCCAAGGGCCATCCCATCTCGTGTTTTCGACCTCATCTTGTCTCTTTGATATGGAGGTAATCTGTTTAACAAATTAACCAACTACAGCATTACATTTTGAACAATACCAGTGGATAGATCCCTCTTCCCTCTTCAAAAATTCATACACAGGTTCACATATACCCTCACACATTATGTGGTGCCACATGTCACATTAAATTACATTCCAGTACATGATCATCATCACTAATCTGGCCTTTGCAATTTGGGCAGACCTCTTTGTTGTTTAAACTTGTCTTCCACATGACCGCCGACTCCATCTTGTATCCCTTCAGTCCGCTGACAGCCGTTCCCTCCAACTGCCCCGTCCCTATCTTGTCCAGTTTCCATACTTGAAGCTCTTGTTTTCACTGTCCTAGCTGTTGTAGCACTCTTGATGCACTCATATTTGTTATTAATTAGTATTCAGCACTCAATTTGGTTTCCAGAGACAAAAACAGGTAAGATAACGGACGGAACAACTGGAGCAACGATTAAACTGTATGTAAACGATATTGCCACTGAAATTATCAGTGTAGATGTGAGCTGCTACGGTGCTGAACTCTCGTATTATCTTAATTGTATTCAGCTCATCGAGATCTCTGAATAACGACGTTGAAGATAACTTACCCGTAGGAATTTTCGTTAAAAATCTCTGCGGTAGCCGATATGACGTCATGTCGTTTATCGTAGTACTAATTCCTGGTAAGCTTACATCTATATTTTAATCTATTTCCTCCCTTCTCTTCCTTCCTCTTGCCAACTTCTCAACTGGCTTTCATATGAGTCTTAATTTGTCAAGACTATGCAACAGGGTATAAGTGTATACATGCATAAATAACCGGAAAATAAATACCAATGTCGGAGCTAATTCTGGACACATCTTCTCGTCTTGGCAGATTTGCTTCTCTCCTACACCCCCATACATGTACCCAAAAAGTACTGGATAATGTTTCGCTTTTACTTATTGTAATTGAAAATTATGTGACACTACAGAAGTATAAACAAAGTCTTGACAGTTTGCAGATTCCGCTTACCTGTTGGTAAACAACACTAACCGACTTTTAAAACACCGAATTTTTCTGTGTTCGAATACAATTCAAACTGTCCAAATACATCATACTAATAAATAGTTGCGATGCAAAGAGAATAGAAATTGATGAATGTGATAAATTTACACTTGCATGATTTAGATAGATTTATTTGTTGATTGTTTGGACATGTAAGCATTCCGTGTTCTCAAATTTCATTTAGTCTGACTTTCACAGAGATTGGGATTAAAAAATGTAATGAGAAATAGACATTTGGCAATGGGTGTTAAGAGGAGATTGTATAGAGTGATTGTGCCGGCAGATCTGTATAGGGCAGAAACATCGAACATGAGGGAGGAAGAGTGATTTTAAATGTGTTTGAGGTAAAATGTCTGAGAAGTATGAAAGGGGTTACTAGGCTGGATAGAGTGAGAAACGAGGAGAATGGGAGTGGAAAGGAATTTGGGAGATAAAGTTGGTGAAAGAGTATTGGGATGGTTTGGACACATGGAAAAAGTGAATGAAGAAAAATTAGTAAAAAGAGGTATGGAAGGCAGAGGTGGAAGGAGTGAACATGACTGGGCGACCAAGGATAAGATCAATGGATGGGGAAACGGGGCATTGGGAAAGAGGAAAATGTCTGTTGAGGTAAGAATGAAGAAGACAGAAGATACGGGTGAATGGAAAATGGTTGTGTATGGATGATGTGATACATGGAAGGGAGTGAGTGCGGGATGAGGGATCGAGGGAGTATGTGTGAAAAAAATAATTTCACGCAACCCGAAGGGATTTCTCCCCGTCATCTCTTTTTCTGCATGGGGGCGGGGTATGGAGATGGGGGGTCGCCGATTAAATGAAGCGGTCTTACTGTGGATGTGCTGTGTTTTGCTACACTGCCTCTGACCCAGGGCAGTGGGCGAGATGCAGGGATGACCCGTCATCCAGAAGGAGCAAAGATAAGAGGAAAGGAGGGGGATGAATGGGAGTGGAGTATGTGGGAATGAAATGGGTGGGAGTGGATTTTATGCCTTTGTTCTTTTGGCTACCTCCCTTGTAAGGGGGAAAAAGCCTTTGGTGTATATATGTATCTATGCATTTACTTGACTGATATTCCTGAATATTTTTCCTTGGAATGATACAATTCATTACAGAAACAACAACATACAATTTTTTGCCAAGGTGACTTCTATCACAACCTACATATGACTACTTGGCACGTTCTTCCTTATTCGTATTTACTCGATCAAGTTCGTTCTTTCTTATATATATATATATATATATATATATATATATATATTTATATATATATATATATATATATATGTGTGTGTGTGTGTGTGTGTGTGTGTGTGTGTGTGTGTGTGTGTGTGTGTGTGTGTGTGTGTGTGTGTGTGTGTGTGTGCGTGTGTGTGTGTATGTATTCACTTGGTCTTTGGATCACGTGTTGGACTCGTGATCGACAGCTATTTCCCTCCTGGAAGAAGCTCAGAACTCGTAGGTTCCGATCTATGGGTAATGCTATGACCTTACACACACACACACACCCAACTCCCCTCCCACGAGAGTCAGAGTAACGACCCGAAGCGCAGCGGTACCGAAATAATTTCGGACCTGGGCAGGATTCGAACCAAGAATTACGGGCCACTATTGTAATAGTTCAGCGCTCTACCAACTGCGCCCACTGCGTGTGTGTGGGCGTGTGGCAGAGAGGAATTCTGCATGGATAACCGAAACACAAGAAGTACCGGTAAGATACTTATTTCACCAAAACGAGTGGATCCGTGGAAGTAAAGAGGTTAACACAGAATTCCCCAGGCGCAGGCCTGGGCATCGAGTCTGGCACACATTCTGGACTTTCGCTTACCCACGCAGTTTCTCTCGCCACCATATATATATATATATTATATATATTCTATATATATATTATATATATTTTTATATATATACATATATGTATATATATTATATATATTTTATATTATATATATATTTATATATATATACATATATATGGATATATATATATATATATATGTATACCATACGAACTAAATATCACTGCATCACTTTTTTTCAAGCGTTGGTTTGGGTTTTGATTTCTTCATCTCAATTCCATTAGTCAGTTTACTTGTTTCTTTCACTTAAAGTGGGATGGATCTCGCCTCTTCTATCTACTTTTACGCATTTCTTGTTGCTGACATTTTATCTCAATCATTGGATATTCATAAAAAAAAATTAATTTGTTGTATGTGATTCTACAGCGATATCCTAGTTAATCGTGGCCGCTTAAGGTCAATTCTCTCATACAACTTGGTTATCATGATGGTTAAGGTCAGTGGGAAGTTCTTCCTTATTTCCTCCTTTGTAATTTTGGACTTATTTTTCCAATTTTAAGTTGTAAACATTTAGAAAGATGTCGAATTTGTTTTGTCTCTCTATTGCCTCAGAATTCCCTTCAATCTGATTCATCAAATAATTTCTCAATTTCTATAGATTTTTTTTTATTGTTTTTCGAAATTACATATTTCGTGTCTATGTGACTAATACTTTGTTTCTATGGTCATTATTTCCCATTTGACACAAGTATCACGGTGATTTTTTTTTTAAGAAGCAGCAAATCTAATCATGATGGCGTGTCGTCCCCTCTCACTATTTCCGTTTCTTTGACCCATTTTGCCGTCCCGTCGTCTGTTGCGAAAAGTAGTGAAAATATGCATGCTAAAGTTTGTTCTCTATGCTATTTTCAGATGGACATACACACACATTACCGAAACATACACATTAAAAGTTATGAGTGGAAGGGTGGTGAGGTTAACACAGAGATCTGTTGGGAGTTTTATCTCTGACGTTCTGCCCTCTCCAAATGTCCAACTGTTTTGTTTACCTCACCACCCAACCGCTCATGTATCTCACATACATCATTAAAAGCTCAGTGCATTTAGGATGGAGAAAGAAAAGTCGAATCCACAGGAGTTATTTATATACTATGTTCACATACGGGATGCCTACACACAAATACGTCGTAGCACAAGAATGGAGTTGACCAAGATGATTCTTGTCTGAGGAGATTCGTAACAGTAGGAAAAGTTCGAGTTCAACGGTTAGAGAAAGGATAAACTAGCGTTTACCCTTTTCTCATCAGCATGAACTGCTACAAACTTCAGAGTTCAACGTAACAATAAAATGAATAATCATGGTATATACAGTAACAAAACAAATAAATAAATAAATGGATCAAATCAAACCAATGTTTTCAAAAGAATCAATATTTTATTATCAGCCTAAACACTAGGTCTGGTGAATGAGAAGTACTTCTTCAATATCAACAAAATAAAAGGAAAACTGAACATATTACAACAATTAACAATAACATGAAACAAAAATATGTACATTCAATCGACACCCGACGCCAGCGTTGAGTTATTTGTTATTAAGATAACCAACATTACAATATAGTATTGGTGATTACAGAGTTGGGCCATGCAATAGCAGCAACTTAGCATATCTTTACCAGATGTAACAACTCTGCCAAGCGACGTTTGCTGCGCCCACCTCTGAATACAGTCATTGTACACATTTCACAACAATGCGACGTTATAAAAAAAAAGATACCCTTATTGTTTCTGGTCATCTTTTCTGACCAAGAAAAGGAAAACATGTCAATTCAGCGAGCACCCGAGAGGGAAGTATGGGAGACATTTAGCGAGACTGGGGAGGAGAATCGATGAGCGAGAGAGAAAACGGATGTGCAAGAATCTCTGAGCAATAGCTAGTGAACATATAAACCAGCGAAAGAAGCGATCTAGAGAACAAACGATGCAGAGACAACTATAAAAGAAAAGAAAGATAGAGTAATAATGAAGCGTTAAAGTAAACGGACAAAATAGTGAGAACTAAAAAAAAAAAAAAGTGGGGGGAGAGAAAGAGAGAGGTTGGGGAGAAAGAATGACTAGATATGCTGGGCATTTGATTCCCCAAAACTCGGTAACACCGACGTTCTGTTTTACTGTTATCGAGATGCCATGCGTGGGCACCAAGTGCGTGAAACACCCCGAATCACTTGTCTTACACGTGATTACTTTGTCTCCAATGCACTTGACACCAGTGGCTCCTGAGGCTCCTGATTCCTTTCTTGTGAATCTCAGACGATGTTGGCCATCTGGATGATGACCCCAGACCGGAGAAGACCCGTCAAACACTCGAGATACAATATATAGGAATGTAGTGAATGTTGTGGGTTCCTTTGATTTAGAGACTTCAGTGACGACATTTCCGACAACGACTGTGGTTTCCTTAACCCCTGTTGACCGATGACATACTCAACATTTCTTTTTTCAAATTTATGAGGAAGCATACTTGGATCATCGGAGTCTCGATCAGTAAAATCCATAATCTTAACCCAACGGCTGAATAGATGTTCCCCAGATAAAAAAAAAAAAAAAAAAAAAAAGGAAGCAAACGTCATCAGATCAAAGGGATTATCTTAGAATACTATATTACTATAGCATTATATGTTATCAAATCTCTTTGTCGGAGGAATCCAAAACAGGTGCATAAACTGTGCTCGGGTGTATCGTCTCAAGCTGACACAGAGCTGAATCACACGAGACTAGGGTGGTTTGTAAGAGGCTGGAAAAATGTAGATGTAGAGTTTCTTTGTGTAACGGACTCAAAGAAGAAGAGGCTTTAGGTAAAGAATTCTAATTAGCAAAAGCGGAATGGGAAGAGGAACAGACTTCAAGAGAATATATATATATATATATATATATATATATATATATATATATATATATATATATATATATATATATATATATATTTATTTGTATATGAGTGTACTGAAAGAAAATGTTTCAAGAATTATGCTCTGTGAAAGTGAGGTAGGGAGATGACCAGAATTTAGGTAAAGAATTCCACTGTGCAGCAGCGCAGTGGGAGGAAGAAAGCTCTTTAGGTAAAGCATTCCCGCGTGTAAAAGTAGATTCAAAGGACAGACATATTGGAGGGATCATTTGACACCCCTCGTCAACACCTGATGTCTCTCTAAACGCATTTCAACACTGTATGTAGATTCGAGAATTGTACCCTTGCTTCCTTAAAAAGCGTTCTAATCCTCCCTCCAGTGCCACATTCATGGTGGTTACCATGGAAACAGCTTCGTGTCCTTTCCTTCCCCTACAGAACATTTCTCCGAAACAGTCTTCAATTCTTGAATGAAGTCATCATCACTCCAGACACCTGAGAAAGCTTCCGCCACGGGTTCGACTTGATAAAATTCTTGTCTTGCGGAGTTCACCAACAGAAAGAAAGGAAGAAAGTAAAGGTGGAAAAAGTTAAATTGTCCCTACCTTTCTCCATCCTCCCATATTTTCTCAGCTCCAAGGACTCTTCTTTCATTCTTCTGTATCTCTCAGGTGCTGCCGTCATTCTACTTTTGGCATCCTGGCGCCGGAAACACGAAGAACAATGGCGATAGGCAGTCTGACCACTATTCCTTTTCCTCTCTCTCCTACCCCTCCTACCAACGACGTCACCACGTCAACAACGCCAAATACAGTCTTATGCTTCCTTGACAGTCCTCCCTTTCTGAGTCTCCGACTACCTACCTACCTAATATTGGGAGACCAGGGGCCACAGTGCCCCCGTCGGCCCCCGTTTTGGAGTTGGCTAGCATGGCGAGGATTCCAGGCAAGTCGGCTATGGTCCCCAGCACCACGTATTCCTCCACATTCTGGGGGTTCTCGAGCGGGGTCGCCGGAGTCGTCTTGGAAGTGAGAAGGGAAAGAACGTCTTTCACGGAAATCGGGAACATGATCGTCGACTGGCTATCGACACCACCCGGAATAACTACTGGATCCGGCGTACCAGTACCGGTACCGGTACCAGTACCAGCCCCCGGAAGGAGGGACTGGAGCAAGTTATTGATAGCAGTGAGCTTATCATTGGGTAGAGCGCCCAAGTTCAGGCTGTTGATTAGTGTGGCCAAATCCATTTGGGAACCTAGTACTTGGCGTTCGGTCTCATCCTCTTGCGCAATCTCCCTCGATACCGTCGCAGGATTCGCCAGGCTCACGCTCAAACAGCCAGAGAGCAGAAGCCCCACGAAGAAATGCTTCCACGCTAATGCCGACATCGTACCTGTCTGGAGGGACAGAACGGTGGTTAGCACAGTTCCAGATGTTATAAAAAATATGAGAATGGAGGAAGCTGCAAGAGTGGCCTACACTAGTCAGTTTCATATCCCTTACCACCAGTCATGGTTTATTTAGAGTGACATTAGTACATACACATGTTATCATTCCATCTGCTTTATTGTCTTATTCTACTCTACCTTATTCTTATGTATTTACTTTTGAACTTACATTTGTGAGGTGGAATCCCAGAATAAAATCGTCTGGTGTTAGCTACAGTAAAATCTTACAGTGTGCTAAATTCGTTCTAAAGGACAGGAAAATGTGAATTCTGCTGTGTTGTATTTCTTATGCAACACAGAGAATGTTAACATTTGGTATGACGTCATACACTTTTCTTATCTAATCAGCATTTATCCACATAGCGATAGAACTAGGGATGGGGCACCATCTTCATCCACATTCAGTCCCATCATACACATCCTTTCATTCATCCCTTTAGCACAGGGGTTCTCAGCCTTACTTGGCCCATTCACCCTTTTACCATTTGTCAGAATGTCATTCCCCCCCTCCTTTCCAAGATTGTCTGTTTCAAAAGGTGCATTCTAAATAATATGCAAATATTACTAAAAACCCTTTCATTTTTTCCAAATTAGTATATATTTTTCCCAAATTAGTATAAATCCAGCTCAGGTAACAGGCCAGATAGGCCAAAGCCTATAATTGCTTTCCTCACCCGTAAGCTGACTGTGGTCGCAAATCCCCCCCCCCCCAGAAATCCCAAAATTCCCCCCTGGGGGTGAATTTCACCCCTAATGAGAACCCCTGCTTTAGCAGTAATAATGTCAGTCCATCCCCGGTGCTCCCCTATCATGAGACTCAGTCTAACAGTCCTCCTCCAACTCACTCTGTCACTTATTTTTTGCTCATTCGACATCCTTACCACGAACTCTCAAGGCTACACTCCACTCACTCTTCTCTCGGTCTACCTCTTGTTCTCACCCCTGCCACCACCGATTCATGTGACCTCCGAGGAGACCTACTCCCATCCATTCTCATGGCATGACCATACCGTCTCAGGTTGACCCGTTCTACCCTTTCTCACAGTGCCATCTGTATCCCAGTCCATCTACGAATACTATCATTCCTTATTTTATTATTTCTTATAGTTCCATACATAGTCCTCAAGTACGTCATTTCCGCTACCACCCCCCACCCGATTTCCCTCTTACAGTCATCGCCCTTATTTCACTGTCATACATAACAGATGGCGCAACCGTTGCTTCTCACATTCCTTTGCATCCCTCTCACTACTTCCGTTGGCATCCTTTTCCACACCTATCTTTTCTTCTTCTCACACCCTATGACCAATCCTCCTGCCCTCCAATTCCATCCACATCAGTTCCTTGGTATTTACATCTTTCTACCTGCTGCATTTGTTCCCTATGCAACAGTTTATCGACTCTGTGCTCACAGTTTTTGAATGCCACCATTACCTTATTCTTTGATACATCACCTTCCAGGTTCCTCTTCCAACAAATCAGCCTCTGCAAGCCCTCT
This sequence comes from Oratosquilla oratoria, assembly GCF_046742065.1. Lineage (NCBI taxonomy): Eukaryota > Metazoa > Arthropoda > Malacostraca > Stomatopoda > Squillidae > Oratosquilla > Oratosquilla oratoria. Next base: position 26,251,923 of record NC_134805.1, read on the forward strand.
TCTGTCTCTGCTAACAGAACAATGTCATCTATATATATATGTATATTACGCTGTTTGTCGTCCATTCTTTACCACTTTTCTCTTGCATTCGCATTATACACCCCTGCCTCAAATCAACATTTGTCTCAGACCTCTTCATCCCCCAGTCTCACATGAGCTTCAGATCCTCTAGGAAAATGCTCCACCACTTCCAAAACTCTGGCCCTGAAATCCATATGGCCCATGGTCTTCCACAGTTCTTTCCTGTCTACTCTATCATATGCTTTCTCCAGGTCCACAAAACACCGCTTCCCTTTCTCAATGAAATATATCTGAATGAAAATCGGACCTACACACGCTCTCTCCTTTATGATAACTACGCTATTGCTGTTATGTCATCTACTCTCTTACTCTCATTGTCCTTCGTATTTTGTCACATACCTTACTTGAGATGCTCAAAACAATTATACTTCAATGGATTTTACATTCGATCTTGCAAACTTCTCAGTAATAAAGTGACACCATACAAGCTCTCCTCCACTCCTCAGGGACTCCCTCTCTTTCACCACATACATAAGAACATAAAAATGGAGGAGACTGCAAGAGACCATAAGGCCTACACAAGGCAGTTCCATGTCCCTTACCACATGTCGTCGTTATCCATAAAGTTATCCAATCATTTTTTAAAACAACCAATTGTTTCAGCGCTCACCGCATGATTACTAAGTCTATTCCATTCGTTAACCATTCTGTGGTTAAGCCAGTTCGTGTCCTAGTTAAACCCCTTGCTTATCATGTGTTCGCTGCCTTCCTTCACTTATAATCATCTCCACATTCGTAGCATCAGAGGTCCACCGCTTTCCCACGTTTCAACTTTGCCACTGCAACCTTCATTTCTTTTCTCGTTATTTCGTACCAGTTCGACTGTTTCTCATTCCATACACCCCTCAACCTTGCCCCGACATTTCGTAAACTCTATCCTCACTCACATTTAGCAGTTCTTCGGGTGTTTGGGAAGGGGATTCCCTCCGCCTTCCCGTAACCTGAACTTTCTCAGTTAATTCACCTCCCCCTCAAGAAGTGTCTTATTACTTGTTAACTTCTCAGATGTCCTCTGTCCCACTTTCTCGACTTTGACATCTTGTCTCATTTCTACAAACCCTGGAACTCTTCTTTTCTCTGTTTCACGTTCCACCCTCAACATCACGTCTCCTTTTTTCTTTTTTCTTTCTTATCTATTCCAGAGTATCTTTCATGGTGGTGCGGGTCTCGTAATTTCGTAGTCGCTGGTCCGAGTTCCGGAAGGTCGTCCCGATTTTTAGCAGTGACAGTTACTTGACCCCAGCAGTCCATGGTCTTTTTTGAAAGAGGCTATCACACTGGGCTATTTTTCCCAACCTCCAACCTCCAACCTCCAACCTCCAACTAGAATATGACCTCGCTTACAGAAACCAAGATTTCTCTAAGAACACACCAACAATATGTCTAACATTCGTATAGGTCTACAATATCTTAGTTCATAATTCAGCTTTGCCATACATGGCGGAGAGATAATTTGATATTTGGGAGATTTGAAAGACAAGAAATTGTAAACCGAAGTCGTTTTAACTCAACCGAACTCTCAACGGTCGACGCTGATGAAGTCCGCGGAAGCTCAGTGTGATAACCACATAACAAGGCCAAACTGGCGATCTCGGCGGAACGCCTTTGAGCGTCTGCTACGTACCAGCACGTAATACATTCCCGGAGTCCGTTTTCTCTTCTCGCTTGAACTCCCGACACCTCTCATAGCGCACAAATCCCGAACTACTGCAGTCTTTGTTTTTAACTTCTCCCATTCCCCTCCATTTATCTCTCTCTCCCTCCCCCCCCCTCTCTCTCTCTCTCTCTCTCTCTCTCTTTCCTCTCTCTCTCTCTCTCTCTCTCTCTCTCTCTCTCTCTCTCTCTCTCTCTCTCTCTCTCTCTCTCTCTCTCTCTCTCTTTCTCTCTCGCTCTCTCTCTCTAGCGAATAAAATAGACTTAGTAACCATGAAGTGAGCGCTGAAACTATTAGGGATGGGGATCATAGGTGGTAGCGGACATGGAACTACCTAGTGTAGGCCTTATGGTCTTCTGCAGTCTCCTCCATTCTTAGGTTCATATGTTCTCTCTCTCTCTCTTTCCTTCTCCCTCCCTCCCCCCCATCTCTCTCTCTCTCTGTTTTAATTCATGCCACCTTATATTCCTATATATTCCAACACTATTTAATTTGTTGATGAAATGTAAATAACACTTATACTTCTTTACTCTGATAGTTCTAATATGTCCGTGGGTAGACTTTACTATATATATATTTTTTTTTATTAATTTCCTTTCGTAAATTTTCCAAACGAGCGTGTAAGTCTGGAGAACCATTCTCTTCCTCCTCTGGTGAATATCATTGACCCTGTTCACTTGATCGTTCGGGGCATCGTACAGGACGGACTCGTTCTGAGGCTATCACAGTGGGCTTCCACTAGCTTCACCAGCGTTGAGAGTTCGCTCGAGTTAAAACGACTTCGGTTATAATATATTATTTTTTCAAATCTCCAAAGATCAAATCATCTTTCCGTCATATAGTACAAAGGTGAATGGTGAACTAAGATATTTTAAACCTATACGAATGTGAGAGATACTGTTGAAATGTTCTTAAAGGAGTCTAGATTTTTGTAAACGAAGTCATATTCTAGTTATCCAAATGAAGGTTGGAGGTAGGATGTAGGAGGAAAAATAGCCCAGTGTGATAGTCCCTTTAAGCGGCCCAAAGTGTAAGATACACATTTATCACTTGCCTGGAGCCCGTAGCATCAATACCCTCTTCCCGAAGAACTTCGAAACTCTTTTGAGGTTTCGACTTTCGGAAGAATTCGTCCTGCATTCACCCTAAGCGCAAACTGAGACGCAGGCGACACAAGCGACGCAGGCGACACAGGCGACACAGGCGACACAAGCGACGCAGGCGACACAGGCGACACAAGCGACACAGGCGACACAGGCGACACAGGCGACGCAGCACAGAGCAAAGGCAAACTTCCTTGGGGTAGTGCATCTAGAAACATTTCAAGGGGGAGAGAAGCTCAAACTGTACTTCAGTTTAGTAACAGGAAGTCTGCTTTTGCTCTATGCTGAGTCGCCTGTGTCGCCTGCGTCGAGTGTCGCCTGCGTCTCAGTTTGCGCTTAGGCTCACGCGAACAGTGTCCATAGTAGTGATGGAACGATAGCAATTTTTTTTTAACGTTTCCGATACGAGTCCCGATGCTGCTCTAACATTCCGATTCCGACAAATAATTAATAAAGGTGTTTTGTTCTTAAAGTATTTGTCTCCCAAACTAACTGTAGGGCCTGGAAATAACCATGGATTCTAATCATTGCGGGTATCGGAATCGGACTCGTACAGGAACCGGAAGTTCAGAGCGGTATCGGGGCTCGTATCGAAATCGTGTGAAATTGTTGGTACCGTCCCATCACTAGACTCTGCAGACGCCACGAGCGACGGGAACGTTCACGGCCTTCCTCTTTATAAGACAATAGTGCAGAAGTCTGCAGAAGATTTATGCCGCAGACAAAAGAGGTGAGTTCTCCACACCAAGAACACTACAAGGATCCTCATATGGTGGAGGAGGACCTTAGGGTACCCACGTCCTTGAAGAAGGTCTTTGAGTCATTGCCGGGGTTAAACTGATGACTTTACTTTTCAAAGGATCCTCTCCCGTACAGAACCTGTTACAGTGGCGGGTGATGAGTCCTTCGGGTTGTAAAATGTCGTTTTTGCTCTCCCTGAAGACGACTACAAGACCTTCCTCGAGGAAATGGGTGTTTAACACCTTCGCTGTTACTGACGTTGAGCGATTTTGTTCACCCTAAAGAAATGCAAGACTACTGACTTTCTCCGTCTCAAGAAGTTGACAGGATCTGAGTACAGATTTCCAAGACTTTGATCAAAATAAATAGATAAATAGATCAAGAAAAATAAAATAGAATAAAATAAAACAAATAAAGACGAATGAATAGATTAATAGATAAATGTATAGCTAAATAGATCAATGAATAGATAAATAAGTAAATAAATAAATGAATAAATTGATAAAATAACCTCAAAACTGCCCTTCGAACATTCACAGCATCTAAGACAGATGTCATCGTCATGGGCTTCAAATATTCCAAGACTTCTGACAAGAAACCCAAGTTTATTGAATACTCAGCCTTGGCTGCAAAACGAAAAGTGAAGCACTCGTGTTATCTGGAAAAGCGGGATATTTCGCTCGCATTATGATCTCGCCAGAGACGGCTAGTAAACAAAAAACTACCCAATGCCCATCCCTGCAGAAAATTCGCGCAATTTGAGAAGGATAACGAGATGCATGTCTCATTTTCACTGAACTTTTGATATTCCAGAGCTTCCAGTTTACTGCGCAAGTCTGGAAATGTGTTTGGACCCGACGACCTGGGAGGGGCAGGAAGCGGGAGATATCTCAACAACATGACTAGACAAAACAGGATCAGCTAAAGCTATCTTGTAGCTAAGAGAGCAATGATTTTACTTTATCGGGTTTGCGATCAAGGTCCTCCTCTTTTTTTCTAAAACGATCATGAGTACTCGTCTATGACGGAGGACGAAGATACATGGTACTTACCTCAAAGAGAGGTCTGCGTCAGCAGTTCTTAGGATCTCGAAGTGTCTGAAGTCTGCAAAAGTGTCGCTTCTGCTTCCCTCGAGAAGAACCTCCCTTCTCGATGTTGCCTCCGTCGGAGCACTAAGTCAGTTTCAGACTGGATCAGGAAGCCCCTCACTGCTGCCGAAGCCACGTAAGCCCTTGAATGGTTCCTGGCGAAGTCTCCCTGAGCGAGAGGGAGGAGGCGAGTCTCGTCGGCACCAAGAGAGCAGGTGCTGGAGGAGGAAGGTCCTTGTGCGGTGAGACACAGAAGATGAGTGTGCTCAGAGTCCCTCTTTCTTAAGGTATCTCTTCTTTCTCCCACCCGCTTAACCCCCCCAAACCTTGTTATCCCCCCTATCCCCCCCTCTCCCTCAACTCACCTTATCCTCCGCTCCCTACCGCCTGCCCCGCCACCCCACCCCACCCCACCACCCCCCCGGCCCATTCTTGTCTCCCTCTCCACCTCGGAACTCTCCGTAGTAGAGGAAGGAGAAAGTTGGCGGCAGGAAAAGGAGGTCTGCCGAGGATACAGAGAAGGCATCGGGGACCTCTGGAGGAGGAGGAGGAGGAAGGAGAGAAGGAGGAGGTGGGCGAAGAGGAAGAATAGGAGGAAAAGACAAGAGAAGGAGTAGGACGGTACTGAGAAGGAAGAGTAGACGAGAAGGAGGAGGAGAAGAAGGAAGGAGAGGAGGAGGAGGATGAGGAGGAGGGAGAAGAGGAGGAAGAGGAGGAAAAGACGGAAAAGGAGTAGGATAGTAACGAGAAGGAAGAGTAGACAAGAAGAAGAAGGAGGGGGTGGTGGAAGAGAAGAGGAGAAAAAAAAGAGGAGAAGAAGAAAGAAGAGAAAGAGACGCAGAAGGAGGAGAAGGGAGAAGATGAAAGAGAAAGAAGGGAAGGAAAGTGATTCAGGAGAAGAAAAGGATTTTGAGGAAAGAGTCAACAAATTACGGAGGGTGAGGAGGCAAGGGTAATTAAGAGAGAGGAGGAGGAGGAGGAAAAGAAAGAGAAGGTGGAGGAGGAGGAGGGGGAGGAAGAGGAGGAGGAGGAGGTGGAGGAAGAGGGGGCGGTGGAGGAGATGTACCTGGCACCAATCAAGGGCAGGAGGGCTTCCTTGGACCTGCGCTTCAAGCAGACAATGCACAGAAGACGAGAGCGGAGGATAGAAGAAGGTCTATGCAAGGACGTGGCCGAACATTCCCAAGAACTTGTTTCCCACAAGAGCAACAGTAGACAAAAAACACACACACACACACACACACACACACGTGAAAAGTGTTGAGATAAGGACAACAACAAGAGAATAGAATAAGATCGGTAAAAAGAGAGACGGATTGAGGTCAGCAAGCCACAGCCACCCGCCATAACGGTTTTTTTTTTTTTTTTTTGTGGTGAATGAAACAAACCGAATATCTACAATACCCGAAGCTAAATATCTGACAGTTGAGAATGTAGTTTGTTACTGAAACAACCGTCACTTATAGGGCGTTCAGCAAACCACGAGTCACATTTTGTTGACGAAATTGTAGTAGACAGAAAGTATGAGGTATCCAAAGAATGAGCTATGGCTGGCAGAGTAGTCTGTATCCCCTTTCTGGTAGAACGAACCCAAATTCCATGATCAAAATCGTTTAGTACATTCGCAACTGCCAACAAATTCTCCTATTTGGAATCCCATTCACAGTGACAGTAGTAAAATCCATCCCCGGAACTCCACCTTAAGAATTCCACCTTAAAGACGCCGCCCTAAGAACTCCACCTTAAGAACTCCTTCCCTTGAGCCTTTCCTCAGGGACTCCTTTTCCTGGTACTCCAACCAGTGGACTCCGAGGGAGGAGTGTGCGTGGCTCTTCTACCACGCTTCCCCCCTGAGGCGAGCGTGTGTCCTACATACCTTGGCATAAACCTAAAAGCCGAGCCCAAGTGAGGGATATGGTCACCAGATTGAGAACATATGCGAGGAAGGGTCCGTGTAGGATATTGTTTGCGTTGTTTATTTTCTGGTGGGGGTTACTGTTCTTTTTATCGGGGTATCATCGCTCGTAGTCGACGAAGAATCTGTTGGTGTTTTTCCTGTCGGTCCTGGTTATGGATAGAAGCACCAGTCAAGAGGTGAATATGGCTTAGGCTCAAGAGGTGAATATGGCTTAGGCTCAAGAGGTGATGATCCGAGGAGTAGGCTGTTCGAAAGTAAAAAAGTTATATGATGGCGATCCTTGAATTTCATCCAGTCGTCTGGCTTCCTTTGCCCTTGCCATAAAAAATAGAAAAAAAATCCTTTGGCTTTATCTTTCCCCTCTTCGTTGCTTCCCATTTTCTTTCTTTTCCTTTTCTCTCTCTCGCTTTGTTTCTTCTTCCGTTTTCTTCTTGCGTGGAGGGATCGCTTTGCCTCTTCCATATTCATTTCTGTGCCTCTCCAGGCATTCCTTTAACTGTGACGCAAACGGTTATCCTTTGGTCTTCCATATGCCTCCGACCTGCACCCACTTTTCGTTATCTTCTTACAGTCCACTCTCCACACATGCCTATACCACCTCATCACCATCACACTCATCTCTTCCACACTCTCCTTCCTCTTTGTCCTTCTTCGTAGTCCATCTCGACCGGCTTTCCCCGATTCCATTAAATCCAGTAACAGTAATTATATATAATTTCCAAAAACTAGTACTGGCTTCATTGTGTTCTGCAATATTGCTTTATTTCAGTACACTTACACGTTCCTGTTTTCATCACAGACACTGTCTTCCCTCCTCCTTTTCTTCCCTATTTCTCCCTCCATTTCCTCCCTATCCTCACTCCCCCCCTTGCACCAATCCCCACAATCCTTTGCCTCATCTCTCCATCTCCCTCTCCATCTTTCCTCCTATTCTTCTTCTTCTCTTTATCTTCCCTATCTTCGCTTTCCTTACAGTTCTTCCTCTTCCCCACCTATGCCCCTCTTCCTCCTCCTCCTCCTCCTCCCTTATTCTCTTCCTCTTCCTCGCCTTGTCTTTCCTTACAGCTCTTCCTCTTCCTCAGCTGCTCTCCTCTTTGCCCGCCTCCCTACTTCCTTCTCTTCTTCATCTTTCTTTCTCCTCCTCACCTCCTCTCGCCCTCCACACCTCCCCTCCAGTGTCATATATTCCGTCTGAGTTTCTATAGCACAGTTGCATACAATTATATTAATAATAATAATAATATGATAATAATAATGATAATAATGATAATAATAATAATAATAATAATAATAATAATAATAATGATAATAATAATAATAATAATAATAATAATAATAATAATAACAATAAAAATAATAATATAAATAATAATATTAATAATAATAATAATAATAATAATAATAATAATAATAATAATAATAATAATAATAATAATAATAATAATAATAATAATAATAATAATAATAATAATAATAATAATAATAATAATAATAATAATAATAATAATAATAATAATAATAATGATAATAATAATGATAATAATAATAATAATAATATTAATATTGATAATATAATGGTGATGGTGATAATGATGATAATGATGATAACAATGATAATAATGATAATAATGATAACAATGATGATAATGATGATGATAATGATGATAATAATGATGATAATGATAATGATAATAATGATAATAATGATAATAATGGTAATAATGATAATAATGATAATAATGATAATAATGATAATATTGGTAATAATGGTAATAATGATAATAATGATAATAATGATGATAATGATGATAATGATGATAATGATAAGGGTAATAATGGTAATAATGACAATAATGATAATGATGATAATAATGATAATAATGATAATAATGATAATGATGATAATGATAATAATGATAATAATGATAATAATGATAATAATGATAATAATAATAATAATAATAATAATAATAATAATAATGATAATAATAATAATAATAATAATAATAATAATAATAATAATGATAATAATAATAATAATAATAATAATAATAATAATAATAATAATAATAATAATAATAATAATAATAATAATAATAATAATAATAATAATAATAATAATAATAATAATAATAATAATGATAATAATAATAACAATGATAATAACAATAATGATAATGATAATAATAACAATAATGATAACAATAATAATAACAATAATAATAACAATATTAATAACAATAATAATAACAATGATAATAATAATAATAATAATAATAATAATAATAATAATAATAATAATAATAATAATAATAATAATAATAATAATAATAATAATAATAATAATAATAATAATAATAACAATAATAATAATGATAATAATAATAATAATAATAATAATAATAATAATAATAATAATAATAATAATAATAGTAGTAGTAATAATAATAATAATAATAATAATAATAATAATAATAATAATAATAATAATAATAATAATAATAATAATAATAATAATAATAATAATAATAATAATAATAATAATAATAATAATAACAATAATAATAATAATAATAATAATAATGATAATAATAATAATAATAATAATAATAATAATAATAATGATAATAATAATAATAATAATAATAATAATAATAATAATAATAATAATAATAATAATAATAATAATAATAATAATAATAATAATGATAATAATAATAATACTAATACTAATAATAATAATAATAATAATAATAATAATAATAATAATAATAATAATAATAATAATAATAATAATAATAATAATAATAATGATAACCACTGTCTTGGGGTTCATTGACTGGATACCCGCAGCCCCACAATGGCCATGCGGCAACGGTGCTCAGGTTCTTCCAAAGTCCTCTCTGGGAAGAAACCTTAAGTTGCTGGCTGTGTTCCATTAGTGTAGGTCTGTTTATGTGCCACCGACTAACAGGAAGAGGAGGAGGAGGAGGAGGAGGAGGAAGAGGAGGAGGAGTTACATGGACAAACGAACAACAACAGACCTATTGGTCCATACAATGCTGTTCCGGTACCTAATTTATTTTCTTAACTATATGGGAGCAAATATTTATAGTCGAGAATTTGTAGCTAAGTGAATGTCGAGACGTTTTTTTTAATATTTCAATAATGGAACAATCGATGATGTTGAATGTTAGATCGTTCCATATATTAACAACGCGATTGAAGAAAGAATAGTTTATTATGTTTGCTTGAAGTCGTTTCCCTACACTTTTGCATCCATTACTCCTAGTTGTAATGGGAAGGAGGAGGAGGAGGAGAAGGAGGAGGAGGAGGAGGAGGAGGAGGAGGAGGAGAGGAGGAGGAGCCACTAATTGTCATCTTACCTTACATGATAAAAAAAAATTATAATATTTAATCAATAGATATTTTGCTCAATCAAGGGTATGATCGCCATCACCCTGCACCACCAGCAGGAGATGAGAGTTTTGATGGGGTTTGAAGACAGACAGCGGGGGAGCCAATACTCTCCGACGTCCACTCTCCGTCGTTGGTTTCCAGTTGGATCTTCCGTCCAGGGTGGCACTTTTCTTTCTGTTCTGGCTGCCACCGGGCGATTTAATTAATTTCCCTGTTAGCATAGGAGCCTCTGACTTGTGCTGGGAGGAGTATTGGCAAGGAGGCGCTTAACTGAGGCATAGGCCGCATAGAATATACCTTTTGTGGAGATAGTTTGGGATAAAAAATGGAAACCTATGTTATTTTTGTGTCGTAAAACGAGACCCTACGAGTTTTATCTCGACCCTGGGAATATTCGTAAAGGCATAGCCGCGCCACGGAAGGGACACTTCGAGAAGTCTACGGAAGGTAAACGAACAAAGATCGACCCGCGTCAAAACTACACTGCAAACTTCCATTCATTAAAACTTTTAGTAACACACACACATACACATACACACACAAACACACACACACACACACACACACACACACACACACACACACACACACACTTCAACGAATGGACGGCTTAGAAGACGTTCTGAAGAAAATTGAAGTTTTGTGGATCCCAACGCAAAGAGAAGTGCCTATTGTATTTACAGGGTGGGGGGGAAATTGCTCGTGGAGTGGTAGGAAAGTAGGGAAAGAGGAAAAGGGGAGGGATTACTGAGGGAAATGGAAGGAAATGAGGAAGGAGTAGACTTGGCCCAGGCAGACAGGCGAAAGGTAAACAAAAGGCCCCCCGACGACGATGAAATGTCTAATAAAAATGTAAAGATTAGAAGTATAGATAAGAGCAATACAGTAGAAAGTGATGAGAATATTTTCCAGGGATTTAAAGAGGGTGGGGGGGGACACAACCCCCCCCCCCCCCCGACTGACAAGACTAGAAGAGAAGGTCGATAAGATGATCGAGGACTTGGAGCGTAGGTTCGGTCATGTTAACAATATTATACGGAGAGTTGAAAAATTGGAAGAACTAGAGAAGGCGAACAAAAACTTAACTAAGGAAATTGAAGAATTAAAAAAACAGTTAAAAGAAGTAAAAGATGAGAATAAAGTCTTAAAGGAGAATAATAAGGAGAACAAGGAGGGTTGGAAAAAAAATTCAAGAAAATAGCAAAGTTGCATTCACTGACATAATCAGACAGCAAATGAATGAACAAACTGAAAACTCAGTTATTAAAGTGATGAGACAGAAGGAGAATATAGTAAGAGACCTAGCAGACAAAAAGAAATGTATGATTATATTAGGAATGGAAGAGAAACATAACCCAGATAGAACCACAAGAATCAAAGAGGAAAATGAAAAAGTAAGAAATTTACTAGAATTAGTTCAGGAAGATGAACCAGAAATAATGAAACAAATCGAAGAGAAATTCAGTCTAGGGAAATATAGTACAGACAAGACCAGACCAATTAAGATTAAATTCAGGTCACAAACTACGGCTGAGAATATCTTATCCAAAACAGGGAAACTAGCAACAAGTGAACAATATAAAAAGGTATGGATAAAAAGGGAAATGAATAAAGAGGAAAGAGAGGAAGAAAAACAGAAAAGACTTGAAGCAAAGTAAAAAAAACGAGATAAGAACGGAGTCAGAAAAAGAGAGATTCTATTGGAGAGTAGTGAATATGAAACTAAAGAAAGTCGACATACAAGAGAAAAACAAAAGGGAAACAGAGAATACAATGGAAGTGGCAGAAAACTAAGAGTGTCTTACACAAATATAGATGGATTAATAACAGGATTGAATGAGCTGAATGATTATTTGAAATAAAAAGAACCAGACATAATGGGAATTGTAGAAACAAAATTAAAAGGTCCACTACCACCCAACAGTGTAGGACATGATGCATATAATTATTGGATTAGAAACAGAGTGAAAAAGGAAGGGGGTGGAGTTATGTTCCTGACTAAGAAGGATATAAACGTGAAGTGTGTCACATATGGAAAGAATACAGTAGAGATGATAATGATGGAAGTAGAAGACAGAGATAAGAAGAACAGAAAGTTTGTGATAAATTATGTGCCCCCGAAAACAGCCTCATGGGAAGAGAGTGAACATAAAAGTATGTTAGAGGACACAAAGATAACATTAAACAAGATAATGGAAGAGGGAGGAAAAATAGTTATGATGGGCGACTTTAATTGCAAAGAAATCTGCTGGGAAGAAATGACAGTAAAGGGTGGAGACGGCTCATGGGGTAACGCTCTACTTGAGATGGTTACTGACCATACAATGACACAATGGATACAGGAGAACACTAGGTATAGAAATGAAGAAGAGCCATCGAGACTAGACCTAGTAATTACATCCGAACCTAGAATAGTGGACAAAATTGAATATAAATCACCAATAAGTAAAAGTGACCACATATTGATTGAACTGGAACTTAATGAAGAAAAATATATGAAAAGAAATGAACAATACAGAAAAGGAAGAATGATGTATGAAAAAACAAACTTTGATAAAATAAGAGAATTCTTTCAAAAGGAAAACTGGGAAGAAATATACAAAGAAGAAACAACAGTAGAAGAGAACTGGAATATTTTGACAAAAATTTACAAAAAAGGAGTGGAAAAGTATGTCCCAAGACAAAAACAAGAAAAAGAATATGTAAAATGCTGGTACAACAAAAGCTGTAGGGAGGTAAAAGACAAAAGAGACAAAGCCTGGACCAGATGGAAAAAAGACAGAAGACCTGAAAAATGGAAAATATATACCTGTTATAGAAATGAATATGTACAAATGTGCAGAGAGGAAAAGAGAAAATATGAAAAAGATATCATAGAAAAGTGTAAAGATCAACCAAAACTATTCTACAGATTTGTAAACAATAAACTGAAAAACAAACAAGACTTGGATAAATTAAGACAGGAGGGAGTTAAATACACTGAGGAAATGGAAATGGCGGAAATTATGAACAAACATTTTAAATCAGTGTTTACAAGGGAGAACATACAACCTGAAGAGAACGAATGGAAAGAGAAAGTCCCCCCTATGGAAGAAATAGAAGTAACAAAGAATGAAATATTAACACACTTGAGTAATCTTGATGTCAGAAAATCGCATGGACCAGATGAAATAGCAAACTGGATACTGAAAGAATGCAGGAATGAACTGGCAGACAAAATACATAGCATACTAAATAGTTCCTTGAAAGAAGGAAAAGTTCCAGAAGATTGGAAAAAAGCAAATATAGTACCTATATATAAAGGAGGAAACAAAGAACCTACAAACTATAGACCAGTCTCTCTAACAAGTACAATAGCAAAAATTTGTGAAAGAATTATCAAAAGTAGATGGGTAAAATATTTAGAAAAAAATAAAGTGTTAAATCCAAGGCAATTTGGATTCAGACAAGGACGATCATGCGTCACCAATTTAATATGTTTCTATTCAAGGCTAATAGATATAATACAAGAAAGAGATGGATGGGCGGACTGTGCATTTTTAGATCTAAAGAAAGCTTTTGACAAAGTACCACATAAGAAGTTGCTTAAGAAATTAGAAACTGAAGGAGGAATACAGGGCAAACTACTAAATTGGATGGAGGACTTTTTGCAAGAAAGAAAAATGAGAGTAGTGATAAGAAACCAGCACTCAAAATGGGATGAAGTAATAAGCGGTGTTCCGCAGGGAACAGTTCTGGCCCCAATAATGTTTGCTATATATATTAATGATATGGATGAAGGAATAGAAAGCTATATGAGCTTCTTTGCAGATGATGCAAAACTACTGAAAAGAGTGAAAACTGAAGAAGATTGTGAATCACTACAGAGAAATCTAAATAAAGTACAAGAATGGAGTAGGAAGTGGGAGATGGAGTTCAATACAAAAAAGTGTAGTATAATGGAATTTGGAAAAAGCAAAAACAGAATAACAGGAGCATATAAATTGGGAGAAGAAGGAATAAAAAAAGTAGAAAATGAGAAGGACCTGGGAGTCATTGTTATGAATAATATGTCACCTGAGAAACATATAAATAAGATTTTTGGAGAAACTTATAATCTAATAAGAACAATCAAAGTTGCATTTACATACCTGGATGAAGAAATGGTGAAGAAAATCCTAATCACCCTGATAAGACCAAGATTGGAATATGCAGCAACGATATGGTCACCAAGTACAAAAAAATGTATAAAAAAACTTAAAAGAATACAAAGAGCAATTACAAAATTGGCACCAACACTCTCAAAACTATCATATGAAGAGAGACTAGAAAAACTTGAACTACAGACACTAGAGCAAAGAAGAGAGAGAGGAGATTTGATAGCTATTTACAGAATCATGAAAGGCATAGAAATTACTGACAGAGAGAATCTGATAAAATGGGATGACAGAAATACTAGAGGACACGGAAAGAAAATAAAAAAAGACAGCTATAGAAGAGATTTGAAAAAGAACAGCTTTCCTCACAGAGTAATAGACAGTTGGAACAAGTTAGATGAAAAAGTGGTGTGTGCAAAAACAATACATGAATTTAAAAATAGTTTAGATAAAATGAGATATGAAGACGGGACCTCACGAGCATAGCTCCCCTTCCCGTAAAATACAACTAGGTAAATACAACTAGGTAAATACACACGAGCTCTGAGCTCTCTTCCAGGAGGGAAATAGCTGTCGATCACTAGTCCAACACGTGATCCAAAGACCAAGTGAATACACACACACACACACACACACACACACATACACGCACGACTCGGTGGCGCAGTTGATAGAGTACTGGACTGCCAATACGGAGGTGCGGCAGTACCTGGTTCGAATCCTGCCCAGGGCTGAAATTATTTCGGTATCGCTGCGCTTCGGGTCGTTACTCTGACTCTCGTGGGCGGGGAGTTGTGTGTGTGTGTGTGTGTGTAAGGTCATAGCATTACCCATAGATCGGTCATACGAGCTCTGAGCTCTCTTCCGGGAGGGAAATAGCTGTCGATCACGAGTCCAACACGTGATCCAAAGACTAAAGGCCAAGGTGAATACATACACACAGACACACACACGGCTCGAAGGCGCAGTGGTACCGTTCGCAACCACTAATCCAGCGGTACAAGTACGATTCCCGCTTTGGACTGATATAACTTCAGCATCGCTACGCTGCGAGCCGGCACTCCAACTCTTGTGGGCGAGCAGTTTTGTGTGTGTGTGTGTGTGTGTGTGTGTGTGTGTGTGTGTGTGTGTGTGTGTGTGTGTGTGTATTCACTTGGTCTTTGGATCACGTGTTGGACTCGTGATCGACAGCTATTTCCCTCCTGGAAGAGAGCTCAGAGCTCGTAGGTCCGATCTATGGGTAATGCTATGACCTTGCACACACACACACACCCAACTCCCCGCCCACGAGAGTCAGAGTAACGACCCGAAGCGCAGCGGTACCGAAATAATTTCGGCCCTGGGCAGGATTCGAACCATGAGCTGCGGGCCATTATTGTGGCAGCTCAGTGCT
>NC_134805.1:26274956-26287456 GCF_046742065.1 Oratosquilla oratoria
GATAATTTTATGGATGGGGATGACAGGTGGTAATGGATATGGAACTGCCTAGTGCAGGCCTTATGGTCTCCTGCAGTCTCCTCCATTCCTATGCTCTTATATAGTCAAACTAAGGTTCTGCAATACCCCAAAGGCTTTCGTAATACCCCTACATATAAGACTTCCGCAGCATTATCTTTTACATCATTCATAGACGACTGTTGAACAGCCTTTTCACTTTTATTTGATTTTATTTTTTATTTTATTTTATTTTATTTATTTTGTGTGTGTGTGTGTGTGTGTGTGTGTGTGTGTGTGTGTGTGTGTGTATGTGTGTGTGTGTGTGTGTGTGTGTGTGTGTGTGTGTGTGTGTGTGTGTGTGTGTGTGTGTGTGTGTGTGTGTGTGTGTGTGTGTGTGTGTGTGTGTGTGTGTGTGCAAAATTACTGTATATATTGAACCCAAAACAAGTACCTATTTCTGACGGTCCTACAAGATGAAAAAATATTTATTTATCTATCTATCTATTTGTTTATTTATTTATATATTTATTTATTTAATTATTCATTTATTTATCTATTTATTTATTTATTTATTTATTTATTTATTCATTTATTTATTTATTCATTTATTTATTTATCTATTATTATTATTATTTTTTTTTTTCTTCTTAAATCTCTCCTTTACCAACCCTAGGATTCCTCCTCTTCTCTCCGCCCTGTGGTGGGTGGATAAGAATAGCGTCGACATGATCCCCTGTGTATGGTAAAAGTCTTCTAAATGGAGAGAAGCGAAGAGCCTGGGAATCCCCCTTTCGTGTTTTTCTCCCCAGAAGTGTCAATGAAATAGAAGGGGGAAGAGTATTCTGGTAAACAATTCTAGTAGGAGATTAGTAATATTTTCATGATATGTAAGATGAATGTGTTAGCGCTGAGCGAAACTAAGTTGAAAGGGAAAAAATGAGGTGGGTTAGTGACGAGATGCGTATATTGAATAGAAGTATTACCAAAGATGACGTGGATAATCATGATAATCTATTATAAGATATGTGTGTTCATGAATGCGTATGGATCTGGTTGTGAGAGAAACGAGGATGAGAGAGAAGAGTTTTGTAACAACCTACATAGATGAGAGTGTATCTTTTTTCAAAACCTGTGAATGTATTTGTTGGTGGATGATTTGAATGCTAGAATAGGAGATGATCCAGGATATGTTGTAATCGGTAAATACAGTGTGCCTCATCATCACCATCATCAATTGGGGCCATACGCCAGGGGACGCGTTACTTCACTCACACGCCGGCGCCAGTCCCTACGGTCTCTCTGAGCAAGCTTCCATGTAGTCACCCTTTCCACTCCAAACAACTCTCGACAGGTTCAATCAATTTGCCCCCCCCCCCAGCCATCAATTATGTGGGTGTCCCCTTTCATCTTCTCCATCGAGGGTTGTCTCTTATGGAGACAATTCTGTGAGTAGGATAAGCATCAGTTTGCCTCACAAATACGAAAATTGAGAGAATGTGCTGGAGATGTGTGCAAAAGGAGAATTGGTGATTGTTAATGCCAAGTTTAAGAAATATATACATAGGTATCCGTGGGTAAAAGTGATTGGTGGGACGGTAGTACCGTAGTCCGTACATTAATGAATCATGCAATGGTTTCTAATAGGGAAGCCAGAGGAATACTGAATGTAAATCTGTTGTGGGGAGAAAGCGGTGGAAAGTCTAAACCTCCTCTCGTGGAAGGAAGAGTGAGAGTGGAGAAAGGCGAGGAGGTCTGGAAAGTGAGTGAGCTGAGTGAGAAAGTGAAAGAGTATGGGTCCCGGTGGTGTCTGAGAATGTACGGAATGTGAAAGAGGGAGAGAGAGAGAAAGAGAGACCCAGTTTAGGACAACTAGCCCTCGGACCTCCGAAAGTCGGGTGAGCACTTGACCACACTTCGGGTGAAAACAGCTGGACCCTTGGGTTGCTGACCTATGGGAAGGGGGGTGGGGGAGAGGTTGCCAATGAGGACCGAAGAATCACCTGGGGTTAATCTGGTATAGCTCACCCTTGATGGTCCACTGCAGGACCGGCCTGTCCCCTGAGAGACGATACAGCCTCTGAACCTTACCAAAGTGGCTTAAACCGGCTTGGTAAGTTTGTAGGTATGGTGAAAATTCCACGTGAAGTTTTTGGTATGTTAAAATAGCCGTGGTTGGGAATGCAGTCTAAAATCAATGTAATCAGTTCGACCATAATGATTAGGTGCTAGGATATATCTATATGCGACAATGATCTACAACACCTCTGATGCCCGCCGTTGCAGGGAAGGGTTGGAAAGTCAAGAAAGTGTTCTGCCCTTACCGGGGGTTCAACCCGGACCTACCATAGGCATAACTTACCCTCCCCTTTTATCTCCTCCCAGCTTCTTTGATAAAACATTCACAACGCAAGGGAACAATATTTTTCCAATTGTTTGATGGTTGTTCAAAGTGTTTTTTTTTTTTTTTCGCTGATTCCAAATAGAAAACTAGACACTATTAATGTTCAAACTTAACCCTTTCCCAACTCAATGATCTAAAAATCCTTTTCAAGTAAAGTATAATTTGGGTGATGTTGTATCACCTTGCCGCTTTTCTTTCTCGATGTTATTTTTTCTGTCTATATGCACTCAAATTACATCAGTGCTTTTCGCGTGAAACGCTCTAGAGAACCTATGAAACGAGTTTATTTGTATCCTGTTTCTGTACAGTTATTGTTGTCGTCTGTTCTACTGACTTAAAGGCCGTTTTGTAATATAAAACGGCTAAACACAATGGTTTGTTATATTCTATAGTTTCCTTGATTAGTTCATTCATTATAGATTATCTGTAATGGAGTATCCACTTCTAAAGTCTACCAGTTTTCTTGGCTAGTTTTCACTTAAATCTTGATTTATTCTTTGTAAGGATTTTGAGAACACATTATATGTATTTGATAACAAAGTAATCTGTCGATAATTACTCTCTCTCTCTGGCTTCCTTTTTTGTAAAGTAAAATTACTATAGCATTGCACTATGATTCAGGGACCCTATATTTGATATTTATTTGTATGTGTGTTTTATGTGCTCAGTGTGTATTTAATTTTTCTTTAATCCATTATCACAGAAGGACTCTATCTTGTACCTTGTCGTCTGAATTATGTGAAACTGCTCCACAAACCTGAACTACTTTCGAAGTGTGTCTTTTACATAACCTAGCCACAAACCAAGCTACCCTATCTGATACGCTGCTAAGTTTCACCATCTTACCGACCGTCTCTCCATTAATCGAGAATCCTGTTCTACTGTACCTTTTCCTTTCTTTACCTTATTAGTAAAACCGTCTCGTAGCTGCACGAGCTTTCCCTCCTCACTCAGTCCCAAGATATCCCAGTTGATGTTCTCAAGTTCCTCCATCAAACTCTCCAATTTGTATTCTTATGAAAGCATTATCACGTCGTATGTATTAATCATCATCTGTATGTTACGGCTCAAGATCTGGATCTGCTTGGACAATGCTCATTTACAATGGGAGGCAGGGTGGTCAGAAGCTCATGAGGCAATGTGGTTGAACCTTTAGGTGACGACGATCCAACAGAACGACCGTGATAACACTGGTTATACTGTTCATGGAAGATAAGAAGAATGTGACAGTATAATCTCATCTACTTGCCACCCCGTCTGTTTTGATACATCTTTGATGTAACCTTATTCAGTATACTCGATAGAATCCTATGTATCTATAGGGTGTCCAACGGCCCATACCGTTCTTATGACGGTATCCCATATATCTATGGGGGGGGGGGTTCCTTGATCTCTACCATCAACTATGTATGTATGCTGCCTGCTCCTTGTCTCATCTTTCGCACAAGACCTATTCGATATGGGTGACATCCTAAAGATTTTAATCTCCACCTCAACACAATTCCTGTAATCCTGAGGATATTAAAGCCAATCTACCAACCTCATAGGGCTTTTCTTCAGCTGAATAAAATCACCAGTCGGTAGCTGGAGTGAATAACTAAGATCATGAAATGCAGCGAAAGGGTTAATCGGATTGAAACACCATTGATTATAGCAATCAGGCCCGGGCGACGCGAGTTTTGAACTCTGGTCCCTCTGACCGTGAGTCCCGAACGTTACCACTCCGCCACTCACACCACTATAAATCTCGAAACCTGATGTGATTTTATAACATTCCTTACGATACGAGGGGACTTCCCCTTGGCTGAATAGAATTGCTTGACAGCACATAAACGACACAAGTCATGAAATGCAACGAAAGAGTGGGTCACTGCCACAGGATGATCTGAATGACCTTTGGGGATTACAAAGTATTACAAAGGATTACAAAGGCGGAGCATGCCAACAGGAGACCTTTTGGTCCATAATTAGGTCGAATGCGAAAAAAAAAGTATAATAATGATAAATGAATATAAAAATGATAATAATATAAATAATAATAAATAAAATGAATAAATAAATGCATAGGTATTGTTAAAAAGTAGACAAACAGGTAAATAATAAATAATAATAATAATAAATTGACAGAGAAATAATAATAAATTAAAATCAAATGATAAAAAACAAACAAACAAATAAACAAATAATCAGACTCCACGACAAAAAGGGTTAGAATCTACTGCAGCCGCCATGTCGAAGAACCCAATTAATGTTTCCCCCAAAGAAGATGAACTCAAGTTTTTTTCAATGATGTTCATTTATTTATGGGAGTGTATGTGTGTGTGTTAGGGAGGAGGAGGCGTTCATGAGCACAGTACAACTGTGTTGCTTGTTCGCTGACTTCTCAAAAGTCGTCTTGAAAATGGGCATTCTTAAAAAAATCACACTAATTATCCTCTGTACCTAAAACTCCATACGATATAATCAGGAAAAAGACATACAACAACATTACTCCTTTATATATTTTTCTAATTAATTCAAATTTTCCTGATTAACTTTTAGATTATATCTAGATAAATAGATTAGGTTTGTTTTTCTGTCGTTCTGGAATGTTCTTACGTTTTTATTAGCATTTTCATTTCACCAAAACGAGTCGTCTGCTACAAAAGTTGGAAACAGTGGTCGCCATCTTGATGACGTATACCATTGACTCTAAACACAAGCTGTCGTTGTTTTTGTGTAAAGGTTGTGTGTAATTGTGCAGTGAATTGTAATTTTCTCGATTTCACACCGTTTTAAAAACCATGTCCAAACGGTCGATGTCAATGTGATGTAATGAAATAAATTGTTGTCACGTATTTGTAAAGCACGAAAGTTAGTAGTTTTCGTTCATATGCATTGATGAACACTATCAAAAAGTGGGATTCCATATAGAAAGGTAAATGGAAAATTCACCTTTTTTTAGCACACCATTGCTTTTTATCACAGAATTGCAAAATAAGTTCATATACTTTATGAATAACATGAATAATATTCCCTATGTTGCAAATGCAAAAGACTATCCATATATCTCTTATATTAGTAATAAAACTAATTTTGATGCAGAATGTATAGGTAAGTATCAAGGAATTAAACCTTGTCACTTGTTCTATGTCGATAATATACCCGTTAGTAAAATGCAAGGTAATGCACATAGGTAAAAATAACAGTAAGTACGATTACAAGTTATTTGGAAATTCGTTAACAAAAGTGGATAGTGAAAAAGATCTCGGTGTAATTATCAGTAACGACCTCAAATCATCCAAGCAATGTATTTCAGCCTCTGAGAAAGCAAATAAGATTCTGGGACTGATTGCGCGATCTGATTTCAAAAGTCCATCACTCATTAACAAGCTATATAAATCGTTAGTTCGTCCACATTTGGAATATGCTGTTTCCGTATGGTCACCGAATTTCATTAAAGACATTGACAGACTGGAAAAAGTACAACGGCGAGCCACAAAACTGATTCCAAATATCAAAAATAAATCATACGAAAATCGACTAAAACACATGAATCTGTTTTTCCCTAAAAAGGCGTAGACTCAGAGGTGACTTGATACAGGTCTTTAAGATTTTAAAGGGAATTGACAACATCAAAAGTGACAACATTTTCACATTGAATGAGAATCAGACAAGAAACAATGGTCTCAAACTGTCCGGAAATATATTCAATTTGGAAGTAGGTAGAAACAACTTTGCCAACCGTGTAGTTAATGAATGGAATAAACTTCCTGCACAGGTAGTGCAATGTAGTTCAGTTCGAAGCTTTAAGAATCATTTAGATAAATACCTAAGTAAGATGCTGTAATGATTATAATTTATCTTATATTATTTGTTTTTGTTTTGTTATCATTTGTCTGTCTGATTTTCATTTATCATTAGTTATATGTCAATTTATTATTTACTATTTACCTGTTTGTTTATTATTTTAACTATACCTATGCATTTATTTATGTATTTTATTTGTTATTTACATTATTATAGTTTTTATTTATTATTTTATTATGAATATAATTTTTTTTTTTTTTTTTTGCATCCGACCTAGATATGGATCAAAAGGTCTCCTGTCGGCATGCTCCGCCTTTGTAATCCTTTTATAACTAAAAATAACATATAAGTGCATTTACCCAATAGTATAATCACAAATTTCGCTAAAATATATATACAGTACATAACTTTTGATTAAATACAATGTACTTATTTGTAATTGAGCGTACTTGACATTTTTCAAGTACTTTGGGGCTATGTACAAGTAGGCCTACAAGTACTATTTAATTTTTAAAATCCAAGTACAAGTACATGAAAATCTGTACCGAAGCCCAAGTACAAGCTCAAATACAAGTACATGTACTTAGACCCAACCCTGATGCCATAGCTTCATTATGTTCATGGCAATTCACATGTATGTCGTTAGGCCTAGGCCTATAACATGATGTACATGTAGGCCTACAATATGATGTACATGTAGGTTAGGCCTACATGATGTATATATCACTATGAGAAAAATATAAACAAACGTGGTTCCTAGGGTCACCGTTATCCAAGTTTTACTGAATCACGAGGTTCTGCCAGACTGAATAAAAAGCCTTGGATATTAAAGACAATAAAAGGTACGAACCATGAAGTTGTGTGAATCCTGTGCGTCCATTTGACCAACAACGGATCGTTTTCGCCTCTATTTTGGTCGTCGTCATCACAGTGTTCACAGTCTGAACCAAAGTAACTCCCATTGCTTATGTACTTCTGTCTGGGTTCAAACATAAACCCTCACGACCTAGACATGATCTCCCGATCCTCAAGTTCATCCCTGGTTAGATTAACCGATTCTGACCAGTTAATTTCACTCGAATTAAAAGAATTTTCATTGTCACTCTCAGAGGAATATTCCTTTTGTGTTAAGTCCGCCACAGTCGACTATTCATTGATATACGTCATCAACGGAAGATGGCGCTGGCGACATTATTTTTGTTTTGTTTTTTTCTTTCTTTTTTGCAGACGTTGGATGTTGGGACAGAGTGGATATAAAAACAGTTGGTATCTTCATTTAATGGTACAAATTAAAAACACATATTCTCTTGATGGCGCAATCGGCTAAATCACTACTAACACTTGTCACGTGCTAGTCCAGATTCGAGTCCTCGGCCGTACCACGTTTCAATTTCTGCATGTTGGCCCCTCGAGTCTCCCTCGATGCTGATGGCTTAGAATCAAAGTGCATTGTGGTTGATGAATATAAATATATATATATATATATATATATATATATATATATATATATATATATATATATATATATATATATATATATATTTCTAGATGTGATTTGCCATACGCTTACGCAAAGCAGTACTTATGCTGTTTATTTATCCTTTAAAGAAAAGTCAAGTGTCACATGTTTTAGCGAGATATCTTTAGATGTACAAGTGACTGTAGCTTTGCCGGCTTCCAGATGGGTCACATCAAATAATACTACCGGTTTTTTATGGAGATTTAGGGAAAAACAAAACCATTACTGCTTAGGCCACATTTTTGACGAAGCTTCCACGGACATCACACAAAATCCAAAGAACTATTCTACTGCAGTCTCCCCTTGGAAAGACGTAGAAAATGTAAGATTCGGAAAGGGAAATAAACAGTGCAATGTTGGGGGGAAATTGTAGAAGTGTAGGAGTAAATAATAAAATAATGAGTGCACTGATACTTAGAATTGAATGTAGAACCATTGTTATGGAAGTGGAGACTTCAAACTTTTGACAAGGATATAGGCTCTAGTCTAGACCAGCGTCTGAATAGAATAGAATAATAATAATAATGATAGAATAATAATGATAATAATGATAATAATAATGATGATATAATAATAATAATAATAATTATAATAATAACGATAATAATAATAATAATAATAATAATAATAATAATAATAATAATAATAATAATAATAATAATAATAATAATAATAATAATAATAATAATAATGATAAAAATAATAATAATAATGATAATAACAATAATGATAATAATGATAAAAATAATATTAATAATAATAATGATAATAATAATAATATTGATAATAATAATAATAATAATAATAGTGGTAGTAGTAGTAATGATAATGATAATGTTTATTTGGCACTGATTCGATATACATGAAATGCAGATAATAAAAAGAACACATAGTACGAAATAACAATTACAATTGCCGAGGATAACACATAACACAAAAAAACATGTAAGCTTGTTTCCATAGAATAGAACATGATAGAATAGAACAAAATAGAATAGATTAGAATAGAATAGAATAGAGTTGATTTGATTCTTCAGATTTTTACAAAAAGTATGGAGGACACCTGCAAACAGACAAGATCATTCTGTAGGGGTTACACTTCATGTAATTATAATTATTTATTAGTAAATTTCAAAATGATGCTATCAGTTTTATCTTCCTATCGATAGAACAACAACGACAGACATTAACAGACACTATACATAATGAACATTCTTATAAATTTACAATATAAAGTCATTTCACAAATCCGGGTGACTGAGCATACACATTTATATACTATCAGAAACCTTAGCAAACTAATTTCATAACGTTTTTGTTCACAGGTCTAGTGTGTGGAGGGGGCAAAGGAGCTTGATAGTTTGTAAGACATTCAATGCTCATGTTCTCCCGGCGTCCAGTTCGTATGTGACAACGACTCGCAAGGAAATGTATGTATGAGGGTGCGGAGGACACAAAGGGACAGAGGAAGAACAAACAACAGCAGGGCTACTGGCCCTAACGAGGCTGTTTGTGTTTACTAAACTAAGCTACAGTTAAGAAAATAGGACAGAAGATGAACTAACACTACTGCTACCACTACTGCTTCCACTATCTTATCAACGCCACAACTTCCGTACCGGTACGGAGGACAACGTCACAACATCCACACCAGTGCGGAGAACAACGTCACAACTTCTGCACCGGTGCTGAGGACAACGTCACAACTTTCACACAGTGCGGAGGACAACGTCATAACTTCCATACCAGTGCAGAGGACAACGTCACAACTTCTGTAACGGTGCTGAGGACAACATCACAACTTCCACACTGGTGCGGAGGACAACGTCACAACTTTCGCGCCGATGCTGAGGACAACGTCACAACTTCACGCACCGATGCGGAACTGCGAAACGGTGTGCGGAGGTGTCCGACATTGGTTGTATACATAAAAGACGGACATAAACGATCTCCTCAAGATGTAGAAGCGTAATCATCAATAAATAAAGAGCTTTCGACCCAGGGCCGGGCAGACTGTGTAATGCCATAGTTAATTTAGTAAGAGTGAAAAATAATGATCCCATGAAATGACGGGCAACTTGAAGAATATCGAGAGATATATCTTTACACATGGGTGCATAGTTTTTGGAATAATTTTAAATAGAAAATAATCTAGTGTAGATATATCAATGTATCATAGGAACACATTGTATTAATGATATAGATATATAATAAAATTATATGAATACATGAATAATTTTAAGGTCAAGTTTGACAAATGGAGACAAGGAAAAAGAACCTCGCGGGTATAGCTTTTTTGTGTAAATTGCAATTAAGTAAATACACGTACAAACAAAGACATGTTTACTCATACGCGATGTGCAGGCATACACACACACACACACACACACACACACACACACACACACACACACACACACACACACACACACACACCTACTACACTCACAGGCACACGGTATGACCAAAGTGGCATACGTTAATTAGACAACAATGACTCGACAATGATTGAATGGAGGTGATTCATTCCTCCTGGATATTATCACCGAATCAGCACAATGGACGGAGGGAGAGATAGATGGGCAGACAAAGAGAGAGAAAGTGAAAGATTGATGTTTCCTCAGGTGCAACCAGTGTCTCTGTCTTCGGGGACAATACTGCGCCGAAGACATAAAGTCGTAG
Organism: Oratosquilla oratoria; assembly: GCF_046742065.1. NCBI lineage: Eukaryota > Metazoa > Arthropoda > Malacostraca > Stomatopoda > Squillidae > Oratosquilla > Oratosquilla oratoria. The sequence continues at coordinate 26,285,348 of NC_134805.1, forward strand.
GATTGGTAAAGATGTTTAAAAGGAAAGTAGCATAAGAGAGGGATAGTCGAAAGTGATCATTATTATTTTAGAAGTTCGAATTAGTCCCCATTCGTGAAAGACTATTGCGTGATTCTGGTCCGTAGAGGTGGCAATAGAATACCTAGAATAGTGGTTATATAGAAGCTATGAAGTCAACGACCCACGCGGAGAGAAAGGAAAGAGTCTGCACGTGACCTTTTAGATAAACACATCTCCTTCGTTCTTCAGCAGAGGACAGCAAGGAGGGAAATGAAAACGAAAGGTAAAAAGGGAAGGTACAATGGCAGGTGGGCAAGCAGGTTGATAAGTAGGTAAGTAGATACCTAGACGATTAGATATTGTGGAGAAGCTGGAAGGTGAACGAGGGAGGGGAACGAGGTAAGGGTGTCGAGTAGGGAGGGGGGAAGGAGAATGGGAGAGGTCATATATGGTCATGGGAACTCCCTTGAGGACCTCCTGTCCTTTCTCTTACTCTATCCTCCTCCCGGGTGAAAAGGAAACCATGACTTTGACCTTGATCTTGACCCACACGCGTTCTTCATGACGTCAGCTCGGGTCGATAGTCCTCCTTTCCCTTGGAAGATACAAATGTTTCGGTCTCATGAAGTTTTTAAGAAACTCGCCACCAGGTGGCTTAAATGTACACCACCGATGTTCATATATATATATATATATATATATATATATATATATATATATATATATATATATATATGTATATATATATATATATATATATATATTTATCAACCACAATTCACTTTAATTCTAAGACATATCTCTCTTGATAGCGCAATCGGCTAAGTCGCTGTCACTTGGTTCGAGTCCTTAGCTGTACCACGTATAAATTTCTGCATGTATGCCTCCTCGAGTTTCTCGATGTTGATGGCTTAGAATTAAAGTGAATTGTGGTTGATAAATGTGAATCTGTTCACTGGAACCCATTCGGTGTTGTACAAATACATATGTATACACACACACACACACACACACACATATATATATATATATATATATATATGTGTATGCATAGTAGACCACTTGGAAAAAAGAAACTATATTACATCTTCAGTGCACTGGATGTAATATACGAAAGCGCTCTGCTTTGTTAGTTTCTTTTTTTCAAGTGGTTTACTTTGCATAAGTGAATACATGTACCCGTGTCCTTATTAGCATATATATATATATATATATATATATATATATATATATATATATATATATATATATAAAAATATATATACACAAATATATATGGTGAAGGTGGATGAGGAAGACATAAATCAGAGTCCAAGTTTATTTCTGACTAGTTTCGCACAAATAGGCTTCTTCAGAGAAATAATGTAATAAGGAGAAAATAATGCGAACATATATATGGGGGCACTGAGGAGCTTCGGAGAGCTCACCCAGGATCGCCTCTGTATTTTGGGGATTTTGTCCTGTTGTCCGTTATTGAGGGGTCATTCAGCTTATGTAGTAGTAGGTCCGTGTTTGTATCCTTGTGCGTCACGATTAGACAGTCGTCGACGTAACGATACCATTTTGAATCATTATCGATTACCTTACTGTAAAAATGGTATCGTTACGTCGACGACTGTCTAATCATGACGCACAAGGATACAAACACGGACCTACTACTACATAAGCTGAATGAAGTCCATAATAAAATACAATTCACCACAGAAAAAGAAGTAGACGGCTCTTTACCATTTCTCGACACGGTCATCATGAGAACAGATGCGAGCGTGAAATTCAAGGTATACAGAAAACCTACTAATAAGGACGATTTCATTCACTTCCTAAGTGCGCATGATAGAAAAACAAAAACGGGTGTAGTAATAGGATTATTTCTACTAGCTCTGAGAATATGTAGCCCAGAATTCCTCGAGGAAGAAATCAATTATGTAACTGACGCGTTCACAAAACTTGGTTACCCTAAAGGTTTATTAACGTCTTTACTAACTAAAGCTAAAACGATCAGAGAAAGAAATGAAAAAGAAAAAGACAAACTGAACAATCGTTACCTAGTAGTCCCCCTTTCTAAATTCACAGACGAGTTGGGACTAGCATTAAGATCCACTGGCTTAA
>NC_134805.1:26292456-26294956 GCF_046742065.1 Oratosquilla oratoria
GAGACGACGACATGTTGAGCGGTCAGAACTCAGTATCCAACATCAGTAATCAGTAATACCAACCGCGTGGCTGAAACCAGTGACAGGGCTATCAACTGGTGTAGCCTAACATAAGAGAAAGCGACTTTCTGTTTACAAAAACTATTCGTGTTTTGGTTTAATGTTATCGTTAATGTCGACATCCTGTGCGTTCAAACCCGGACATGACGTCATTTGTAACGTTTCCTTGGTTCCTCTAGGTGGAGGTGCCCTCAGCTGAATAAAATCTCTTGGTGACGGGGAGAAGGTTCGAGTATAGCATTAGGGTTGGGATTATGCTGTAGGAAGAAGAGAAACGATGATAGTAATAACAAGTGGAACTTTCACTGTAAATTAGTACACAAGATTTTTTTTTACCGTATGCTTTCCTGTAACCAATTTGCACCAGGTAGTGTCTCTTATTTCTATTCTGGCTGTCGCCACGCGATTTCTTTCATACTTGTAGCACCGGCATACACACACATATATACATATGTGCATGTGCGTGTGTGTGTGTGTGTGTGTGTGTGTGTGTGTGTGTGTGTGTGTGTGTGTGTGTGTGTGTGTGTGTGTGTGTGTGTGTGTGTGTGTGTGTGTGTGTGTGTGTGTACTCGCCTGTGCGTGTATATGTACCCAATTATGATCATACCTAGCACTAAACTTGGGCTAAATCTCTTTATTCTCCAGTAATAATGCTTAGATTTAAATTCATGCATTGTTCTAACTTGTACTATATTGTCTTCTAAGTTATTCCAAATATTTATGCATTTGTATGGAATATTGTTTATTTTTCACATAATATGATGATGATATGGTTTAACGTCACAAACTCCCCCCTATCGCAAGGCTAGAACGGTGCCTTTCACAGAGGGCTTTGTAGCTTGGAATTTAATGAACCATGCCCTTGGTCCACTTTCCCCGGTGGCAGGATTCGAACCGCCATCCCGTCGACCTCCGCCGCAAGTATCGACGCCCTAACCCGCTCAGCCAGCGAACTTCTATTACATTAGATATTTAGTCTTATTTGTTGTCATGATCTCTTAGAGCCCACCCCTATCAGCTACATGAACACTATAATCAAGTCCCCTCTTTCTCTTCGATCTTTCACTGATGCCAGATTCAATGTTCTTAATCTCTCCTCGAATACTTTATCTGCTAGGCTAAAAACCAGCTTGTGTGCGTACATGTGATTCACCATGGTCTTGGGTCACGTGTTGGATTCGTGATCGACAGTTATTAACCTCCCGAATGAGAGCTCAGAGCTCGTATGACCGATCTATGGGTAATACTGTGACCTTACACGCACACACCCCAAACTCCCCGCCCATGAGAGTTGGAGAAACAACTCGCAGCGCAGCGATACTGAAATTATTTCAGCCCTGGGCGGAATTCTCCACCGTAGTGGCAAGCGAGAACTCTAACCACTGCGCCACGAGGTGCAGTGCGTGTGTGTGTGTGTGTGTGTGTGTGTGTGTGTGTGTGTGTGTGTGTGTGTGTGTGTGTGTGTGTGTGTGTGTGTGTGTGTGTGTATGCATGAGTGAGTGAGTGAATGAGTGTGAGCGTGCGCGCGCGTATTGTGTGTGTGTGTGTGTGTGTGTGTGTGTGTGTGTGTGTGTGTGTGCGTGCGTGCGCTCGTGTGTGTGCGCGTTCGTGTGTGTGTGTGTGTGTGTGTGTGCGTGTGTGCGTGTGTAAGACATCACCGCTTATCACTACAGACACGGAGGACCCAAGGGCAGGAGCATAGAATGACACAACAAGGTGAACGACCTCAAACAAGAGTGACCTTTGACTGATCCGGGTTTTTTTCTCTCTCAGGTCGTAGGCCGAGAAGTGCGCACCACGTGGTCCCCGCACGGATGCAAAGACCAAAAGGTCGCTCTTCATCTCCGATGGACCTTTCCTTCAGGTGGAGGATGACCTTTGGCATGACCCCCACGACCCTGCTCAGGCCACAAAAGGAGGTCACCACCTTTGCCTTATGTGCTTGGAGATGCCGCTGTCTTTGCAAACGAGTGGAAACAGCGCCGCATAACTCGAGGTCTTTGACCTTTCGTCGGGAAGTAGGACGTCACTGAGATCTCCTGGTTGCCGGGGAACGATTTTATTCGCGTTGAAGGCTGATGGCCAGTTGCCTTCCGTCACACGAAAAGTGAATCTATACCACACAGTGACCTACTTGTCGGGGTTTAAGGTGTTCAAGAACCGGGGATTTTGTTCAGATGAAGACGAGGGTTTTGGAGGGGTTGAGGACGAGTGTTGGTGGGGTTGAAGACTGGGGTTGGGGGTTGAAGACTGGGATTGGGTGGTTGACGATGGGGACTGAGGGGCTGGCGATGGGGATTGAGGGGTTGAAGATGGGGGTTGGGGGTTGAAGACGGGAGTTTGGGGGGTTGGAGGATTGACGATGGGGGTGGGGGTTGACGATGGGGGTTAGGGAGTTGACATGGGGGGTTGGGGGTTGAAGATGGGGGTTGACGATGGG
>NC_134805.1:26299956-26312456 GCF_046742065.1 Oratosquilla oratoria
ATCCACCCTTCAAGTTTTTCCCATCCACTTCTGCTTTTCACAGCAAAGACCACCTAACACCTCATCTTACACTGCCCCGCCCTAGCTATACCCAGACAACATAATATGTCTTCTTTGAGTGACTTCGGTTGACTGTTGCCGGTTATCCGAGGGCCGTGGGTCTTTTGCAAGGGATACTTGGAGCAACGATATGATTCATTCATTTGTTTATTATTTTATGTTTGCTCATTTACTTCTTTTCTTTTTCGGAGACATTCTCTAATCGCCTTCTCTGTCACCAGGGGCTCTCCTCCTTCCAAAATTGGGGCTAGAGAACGTCTTGGACCCTGACTACTACGGCGAAGACTACGACTACCTTCCCACTGGCCTTGAGGCTCCTCCTGAGGGGGGCGAAGAAGGTGCAGCAGAGGGAGAAGCTCCAGCAGAGGGAGAGGAGCCTGCCGAAGGAGGGCAAGAGGACGGAGGCCGTAGGGAGGACGTCTATGTGGATTACCATCACTACCAACATCCCTATTACCCAAGAAGACCTCCCGTGTACCGGTATCCCCAATAGTCAAGTACTTGCGACTGTCTTCGGCGTTGTCTACGGTCATCCGGAGGGGATCTTACGAGTTTTTTCTTCTGAACTTCATCGTGGGATCTCATGTTACTGACCGAGAATGTCGCACAACGACGGGGACGCAGTCGACAAAGGTTAAAAGCAGGAGGGTTGTATATAAGTGATTAGGGTCAATATTCATATACATACTTATATCTACATATACATGAACCATCTATATATGGACACAGGAATATGCGCGGGCGCACAGAGACACACATACACGCAAGCGCACGAGCACACACACAATGCATTTAGATAGATAGATAGAAATGTAGGTAGTAAAGAAATAGACATTTATAGGTAGTGGAGAAATATAAAGTTATGTATGAATTCATGTAAGCGTGTTAAATCATGTATGCCCTGCTGAACATACATATATATATTCTTAAAGGCATTCAAGGTTGAAAGCTTAAGGCACATTCCGCTTTATCTATCTTCTTATGTACGTTTCTAATATTGCTTACAAGTTTTTGATAACATTCGTGGAGTTCCTTCAATAGTAGTTCAAATGTGAGACGTTTCGGAACTTTCTGGTTCGATCATCGAAGTTGTTGTGGCGAGGAGGAACCTGCTCTTATACATTTGATATCTACACAATGGGAGGGCTTAACAGTGGAAGACGCGTTAAACTCGATGGAAATGATGGATGCTACCTTGCTGCTACTGGTATAGTTATTACAACTGAGTTACTATCACTGGGGCTATGATGCTCTTTGATAAAGGGAGTATTTGAAAACCTATTTGTGTGTTCATGGTTGATTGTTTTGCCAGTATGCATATAGCTTCTAAAAATGTGAGGCGTCGATGATTATTGCGTTTTCTATTATATGTTCTTGTGTGAGGTCATAGTTGGGTAGAGTGGCTTGGTTATTAATAGCTCTAGATTGGAGGTGAATTGTCAGTTCAGTCGCCTGGTCAATTTTGTCCTTGTCATACCAATGTAATAGTGAGGTCCACACTCTTCAGTATTGCAGGTGTGCTGGTAGATGACATGATCGTCTTGCAGGGGCCTTTTGGTCATGGGGAGGTGTTATAAAGCCATCAATAGTCATGATGCCATTCTATACGAATGTCACCTCACATGAATACATGTAGTAGACAACACAGAAATCATCGATAGAGAGTAAAACCCTCACAGTTTTAGAAGTTATATACATGCTGACAAAACAACCAACCATAGACACAAAATCAGAATTTTCAAACACACCCTTTATCAAAGAAGATCACAGGCCCAGTTACAGTAATGCCAATAGCTGTAGCAGCAGCAGCCAGGTAGCTTCAATTGATTCCGCCGAGTCTACTGTGGCAACAAGTGACTTATCCTAGTGTTTGACATCTACCAGTGTACAGACATCAATTATATAGGAGCCTGAACCCCCTTGTCAAAACGTTGCTCATATTTGTGATGCTATAAAAGAAACTCCATGAAGATCATAAAAAATGTACACAAGAAAAAAGAATGATGAAGTTGTGCCATAGCTTCCAACCTTGTATGCCTTCAAGAAAATATCATACCTTACTACACCAACACACACATATATATATATATATATATATATATATATATATATATATATATATATATATATATATATATATATATGTATGTGTAAATGTTCCCAGGTGTTCATGAATTCTAGTTGCTTAGAATAGAGTTAGTGCATCATCATTATATTCATATATCTGCAATGGAGGCGGACAGGCGGAGGATATTTATTTTTTTAATCGAGAAAATCTTTATTTGCTGGCAAATAAAAGCGTTAAACTTTTACATCGAGTGGACAAGGATTTCAGTCAATTCTGCCTAATCCTTCAGCTGTTTCATTTCGTCCTTATAATAAATGAAAGAATTCCCAGGTTTGAGCGTGACTACAACCACCTTACTATCTCTCCAAGTTCAGGTGACCCTTGGTGCTATAATTTTTCTAGGGGTTGAGGAAGTATGTATGAGAAAAAAATTGACGCAGCCCGAAGGGATTTCTCCCCGTCTTCTCCTTTAATGCATGAGGGGACGGAGAGGAGGGGTCGCCGAATTTATGAAGCGGCCTTGCTGTGGATGTGCTGTGTCTTGCGACACTGCTTCTGACCCAGAGCAGTGAACAGGATGCAGGGATGACCCTTCATCCAGGAGGTGCCAAGATTGGAGGGAGGGAGGAGGGTGGAGAGGAGTGGAATATATGGAAAATGAAATGGGTAGGAGTGATTTCTAAGCCTTTTTCTTTTTGGCTACCCCCCGTGTAAGGGGGAAAAGCCTTTGGTATATGTAAGTATGAAAAGGCCTTTGACTTGGTAAGCAAAGAGATGCTTCTGGAAGTTTCACTTCACTCTATGGAAGTCTAGAGAAAATTGTTGGAATAATCACTCATTCTAGAGTTCGTCCAAGTTTATCTAAGGTCAAGTTTATGAAATCAAGATATAAAGGTCTCCAAGATTTGAGGAACAGCTTTTGTGTAGCCATGACTTTTGTGTGGCCACTATAAAAATGGGCAACTACAGTTTTACAGGCCTCTGCAACGGGTTAACTCTAAAATATGATCAATCCCTTTCCTTGTGCCATCAGTCCTGGAATACCAGGACCAACGACACAAGTCACGCCTCAGGAACGATTTGGGCCGAGAAGTGTCGTGTAATCGTTGCTACCGGTGTGTTTCAATGGTAACACAGCTCTTACAACAACGGATCGCTGTCTCAGTGATTTTCATGACCACCTCAGCCTTCATATCAGAGAAGAGACCAAGATGATCGTTCCATCAGGTCCGAAGGCCAGGGTGGAGTTGGCAGGGGACATAACTAGCAGATACGACAAGATAGCATCAAGATGATCGTTCCATCAGGTCCGAAGACCAGGGTGGAGTTGGCAGGGGACATAGCAAGCAGATACTCCAAGATAGCATCCAAAATGACCGTTCCATCAGGTCCGAAGGCCAGGGTGGAGTTGGCAGGGGACATAGCAAGCAGATACAACAAGATAGCATCCAAGATGACCGTTCCATCAGGTCCGAAGGCCAGGGTGGAGTTGGCAGGGGACATAGCAAGCAGATACCACAAGATAGCATCCTGTCCTGGATTGAAGGGATCATATTTATCTAAACCAATGTTACACGCCAGTGACACACTTTTTAGGTATTGTTCTGGCAAAAATAAAATAATTGTATTCGGCTGAGTAGCGGCCTTTAGGATGAAGTTGATGGTACTATATATTGTCTATCCCACTATTTATTGTCTGGGAGCTGGATCCGTCAACTGATAGCGCCCCTTGGATCTTAATTCCTCACGAAGATGTTCTTTGTGTATGATACATTGTCCAGTTTTTTTCTTTAACGCAAACCTAAACGTAGAAAAGTAAGTTCGCTGAATTTGAGAATCATACATAATCCTACCCATATCTCCCTTTGATTTGAACAAAACAGAAGAATGGTTACGTTCTTGTCAAAGAAAGAAGGAATATAAGACGGGCGGCCGTACTTTCCTCTAGTATTGTCCCTGCAAATACTGGAGAGTATTTGTCTTGCGGATGTGAACTCTGCAAATTGGGTAGAAGTCACAGAATGGGTCCACCTTAGCACCGCTTCGTTCCTCTGCCTTTGTGACCTCAAGGTGTCCACGTCGACCAAGCATAAACACCCTGCAGTGTTTTTTTTTTTTTTTTTTTTTTTTTTTTTTTTTGAAGCAGTAGTCATCTACAAGGTAGGTAAGACCTACAATAAAATGGAAAATGAGAGACGTCAAGAGTCCTTGAATGACGTCCTAATGCCACTGCATGAATATGTCATGATCCTAGGAGAAAGTGGCTCCAAGTATCAAGCCTATCTCGAACCCAACATGGATCAGCACGGCTGTGTCTTTATGTAATATCCAGTTTTCACTGCCAAGCCATCGCCACTTTCTTCTTATCTTTTTTTCTCTTCTCTCTCTCTCTCTTTTTTTTTTTTTTTTCTTTGCTCCCTGTTGCCGCCATTCAGGATCTAACCACCTCTGAATCTCCTCCCGCTCCCTACCGCTCTCACTATGCACCCTTCCGGGGCAGCCCGCTTCATTTCAAGACTGCATTTTTCTTTTCCGACCCCCCCACCCGGAACTTACGGATACGGAACCTTCCCATTCTATCCAGCCCCATCTGGGCAACCTCTCCGTCTCCAGTTCTTCCCGCTGTCCGAGGTGGTCTGCAGTCTTCGTGAAAAAGGTCTGCCACTGGATTCTAAATTAAACCAGCTCCCTGACTCGTCAACACTGAAGGGAAACCCAGTACTGGTCTATTGAGGGCGCGCTGATTGGCTAAGATACCTCGGCGGCGGGGCTTGATTGGCCAGACTGCATGGAGTGAGAGAGTGAACTGATTTCTCTTTTTTTTTTATATTGATTCTCTCTTTCTCTTCCCGCAGGCTGCATCTCCATCCCTTCGCCTGACTCATTTCCGCGCGTGCTATTGCCATCCTAACGTTCGTGACGAAGCTCCTGTGGAACTGCGGGTCCTCGTTGGTGTAGTGCCCAGACACAAACCAAAACAATCGCTGTGTTCGTCGGAATAATAGTCACATCTTCCTCGCTGGACGACTCGCCACGGTCGAAGGTGGTGGAGCCCATCCGTCCAAGCTGGTGCAGTCTCTGTGCACGCCACCAGGTATGTGGTTACCTAAGTAAGGAGGATAATTAATAGGTCAGAACCAAACCCACGTGTATGATCCGACTGGCGAGAGGTGTAGACAAGTGCACTCCAGAGGAGGAACTGTGAGTGACAATACTAGAGAGATGGTGCTACTGAAGGAGTGCCGACCGACGAGAACGTGAGAGTCAAGTCACCACCAGATATTTTTACTGATGATAATAATGATAGTGGAAATTTAAGTGTCTAGTAATGCAGTTTTTCTGTTATCAATAGTAAAGGCATTGATGATATTGGCATTATTATCATTACTATCATTATAATTTTATTATAATCATTATTGGAAGTGAGTAATAAGGGAGAGAGGCTGGAAGAAGTGGATAGCTTTAAATACTTGGGGACAAATGTGGCGGGAAAGGGAGAAGTGGAGGTGGAGGTAGAATATAGATTAAGAGAAGCAAGTGGTGGATTATTTTGCCTTGTTGGATTAAAAAGTGTAACGAGAAATAGACATTTGGGAATGGATGCTAAGAGGAGATTGTATGAAAGAGTGATTGTGCCGACAGCACTGTATGGGACAGAAACATAGAACATAGGAAAGGAAGAGTTTAAATCTGTTCTAGATGAAAAGCCTGAGAAATATGATAGGGGTTACTAGGCTGAATAGAGTGAGACACAAAGAGGTGAGGAGGAGAGTGGAGGTGGAAAAGGAATTGGGAGATAGGGTTGATGAAAGAGTATTGGGATGGTTTGGATACATGGAAAGAATGAGTGAAGAAAGATTAGTAAAAGAGGTGTGGAAGGCAGAGGTGGATGGAGTGAACATGAGGGGTCGACCAAGGATAAGATGAATGGATGGAGTAAAAGGGGCGTTGGGAAAGGGAAATGTCTGTTGAGGAAGGAAGAGAGAAGACAGAAGAGAGGAGTGAGTGGAGAATGGTTGTGTATGGATGATGTCATGCAAAGGAGTGAGTGGGGGATGGGGGTGGGTTAGGGAGTGTGTGAGTGATATTCTGACGCAACCCGAAGGGATTTCTTCCCGTCTTCTCCTTTTCTGCATGATGGGACGGAGAGGGGGGGGGGAGGTGCCGATTAAATGAAACGGACTTGCTGTGGATGTGCTGTGTCTTGCTACATTGCTTCTGATCCAGGGCAGTGGGCGAGATGCGGGGATGACCCGTCACCCAGGAGGGGCCAAGAAATGAGAGAAGGAGGGATGGTGAATGAAAGCAGAGTATGTGGGGATGAAATGGGTGGGAGTGGATTTATGCCTTTGACTGTGGCTACCTCCCTTATAAGGAGAAAAACCCTTGGTATATGTATGTACTATTATCATTATCATCATCATCATCATCATCATCATTATTATTACTATTATTATTATTATTATTATTATTATTATTATTATTATTATTATTATTATTATTATTATTATTATTATTATTATTATTATTATTATTATTATTATTATTATTATTATTATCATTATTATTGTTATCATCATTATTAATATTATTATCCTTGTTTTTATTATTATTATCATTATCATTATAATAATTGTTACTATTATTATCATCAATATTATCTTTATAATTATTATTGTTAATATTATTATCATTCATTATTATTATTAATATTATTATTATCATTATTATTATTATTGTTATTATTATTATTATTATTATTATTGTTAATATTATTATTATTATTATTATTATTATTATTATTATTATTATTATTATTATTATTATTAGTACTACTATTATTATATTTATTATTATTATTATTATTTTATTGTTATTATTATTATTATCATCATTATTATCATTAATATTATTATTATTACTATTATTATTATTATTATTATTATTATTATTATTATTATTATTATTATTATCATTATTATTATTATTATTATTATTATTATTATTATTATTATTATTATTATTATTATTATTATTATTATTATTATTATTATCATTATTATTATTATCATTATTATTATTATCATTATTTTTATTATTATTATTATTATTATTATTATTATTATTATTATCATTATTATTATTATTATTATTATTATTATTATTATTATTATTATTATTATTATTATTATTATTATTATTATTATTATTATTATTATTATTATTATTATTATTATTATTATTATCATTATTATTACTATTATTATTATTAATATCATTATCATTTATGCTGGTACAGATTAAGCAGAGATAGATTTTTTTCTATATGTATATTAGACCTTGTAGCGAGAAAAAATAAGATGAAAGGGGGGCTTTTTGGATAGATCTAGAGAGTGTTTAGAATTTTTGGAGGAATGTCATTGTAGTGATGCCCGAGTATATCTATGGTGGAGTGGGAGTTGAGGCAACAGATGGAGTGGAAGGGAATTATGGGGTGCCAATTAAAATCTATAGTGCAGAGATATTGGGAACGTGTCTAGAAATAGTTGACGATAGCAAACACAATGTTTAAGGACAAACCAAACATACGTATATATGGTTGGTAAGGTTGTAGTTGTACCCCAAGGAAGTGTAGGAAGAGTTCTGGAATTTTACGATATTAGGGGAGAAAAATCCGACCTTACTCGCCTTTATATTGAGTGCACTTCTCATGTTTTGGGTGGCTCGTCTCACTCTGCACTCCTGAAATGAAAGAAAATGAACAAATTCAAAGTCGAATGCTGATACACCATGAAGTTTGTCAATAAATCGTTACTTGAAATAGCACCCTTGGAATGTTCCTCCAAGTAATGAAGGTTTTGCTTCCCGTAGGATGAGTAAAGGAAAACAGATGGGTAGATCCCATGTGTCGGCGGTGCTTCTAGTGGGACTGGCGGTTCTGGCCGCCTTCACGCCTGTGGGAGCCGCTCCAGGGGGCCCTGTCTCCTCTTCTCTCGTCTCCCTCCCAGAAGAGGGCGTTTTGTCTGCCTCGGACCCGGCACACGACGGGGATGGGGAGGTACCCAACAGGATCTCAAGAACTATGGAGTCTTCGTCCTTGGGAGAGGACGGACCACCTCACCTTGAGGAAGCTCGAGCCGCTGAGCCCCGAAAGATCTTAGGAGAGCTAGAGCCTCAGTTGCAAGAGTTTGGCACCCTAGAGGAAAAGGATAACAGGGTGGTAGGTCCTGTAGGACAAACGTCGGAGAGTTTGCTCGTCTATAGCCGCTTAACTCTCGAGCTCAGCAAATTGGAGGACTGGCTTATGTCATGGGAGCCCTACATCCCAGGCCTCAACGCCAGGGCGGCTTACAGTGACACCTTACGGTTCCTTGATCCTGTGTTGAAGTACATCCCTTTCATCAGCATAAGCGAAGATGTCCCCGTCCCAGATCATCTGGTCATCAGGGACAAGTTCGCCCAGGACTTCCCAAACAAGGAACGAGAACCCAAGGCCAATACAATCCACGCCCAGCACGATCCAGCGCTCCTCGGTCTAAACGCAAGGAACTACCCTGCCCTGGTTACTTTACTCCAGAAGTACCTCCCCTTTTTCAAGTTACAAGCCGTCAAAGTAGAGGACAAGGACGGAGAGAGCACCGACCTGGATGCCCTTACCAATGTGAACACCTCCCCGGTCCAATTCTCTCTTCTCTCCATCCTCTCCGAGTATTTGGGCGTCCCAGAAGCCATCTCCTACAGTGATACTGTCATGCAGAATCTGGGGAATCTGTTCAGCTATTTGTCACCTGTAGAAGTCATTGCCGGTGAGGAGGGGACAAGCGCGGGTGAGTCCGAGAGCAAGACTCCCTTAGAGATCTTTCCCACGCTCCCGTTTGACCCCATCACCGCCGGCGTCAACGGAGCGCTCTTCATTTTATGGACTTCCGTTTTCTGTAAGTAAAGATTTGCGAACAGCAAAACATTGTATCTGTATTTAAGTCTGTATAATTAGTTGTTTTCCATGTGATTGAGATTATTCACGAATGCCCGCTTATATGAAGGGTGGCCGCGTAAAATGCATACAACCATAACCCAACCCAATCCACTAACACACACACACACACACACACACACACACACACACACACACACACACACACACACACACACACACACAAAACTTCCGTTTTAACACCTTGAAGATGAAAGGTCATCTCTGTTCCCTGCCAATTTACAGCAGGACAGAACACTTTCAAAACTTGGTCCGACTGCCGGACCTGCTTTATGCCTACCGCTTCATGCTGTAGTGGCCCCATCCCTTCATACACTCAAGAAATTTACGGAGAAGAGAAAAAGCACATCCGATCGGACTGCGTCATTTCCTCTCCTGTTTACACCCACTCTCCATTTACTTCTATCTGTTGCAGTCTCTCCTCCTTCCTCGGCAGATATTTCTCTTTTATCAAATGCCTCCTTCATTCCACTCAGCACCTCACTTTCAGTCTTCCCCTCAAGTATCTCCCATTCACTTATCTTTTATCACAATAGACACCGAACAGGATGGGGTTCCTGTTGTACATGATATTCTTTCGAGGCGTAAAGTTGGCGGCATATGATTTTCCAGGGCTATTGTAATAAATTGGAGGTTGGCAAATCATTGTAAGGTTAATGGATGGGCCTTTGTCGACAATTGGGATCGCTTTTATGGCAAAAGTTATATGTATATAAAGGACTGGGTGCACTTGTCACCCAAAGGACTTCGGCTTCTAGTTGAATCCCTTGAACAAGAAGCAGGCGTCTTGTAGGCTTTTTGGGGGGGCAGAATATGAAGGGGTCGAGGCAAAAGTATTTAAAAACATTTTAGACAAGAAAAACAGCTTAGAGAAAGACTGAAAAGAATCATATAAACAGGTGGAGGGAGAATAATTTCAAAGTTTACTATACGAACAACAGAAGCGTCATGAATGAAATACATCTTTTGAGAACAATAGATTATGTAGAAAGATTTGATATAATGGCAATTACTGAGTCTGGATCAATATGGCGGATAGACATCTTCTTCCGGAAATAGAGATAGAGGGATATAGACTACTTCACAAAGATAGGGTAGGTAGAGAAGAGGAGTAGCACTTTTCGTTGAAAACACAGTTAAATGTGTTATCAACAACTCGATTAAGGATGAGGTGGACAGGGAATCAATATAGGTGGAGATTATAGGCAGGGAAGAGAAATGTACCACTGGAGTTTTCTATGGACCTCCTCACCTGAATATAGAACAGACTGAATCCCTATTGCGACAAGTTTGCAGAGTGTCGCAGTACACAATTTTTGTGATTATGGAAAATTTTAACTTTAGGAACATTAATTGGGATGATTTAGTAGATCAGGAAGCGCTTTTTTTTAAGATGTGGTACAAGATAAGTTCATAAAATAGCTAATTACCGAGCCTACGAAGGGGGAAGAATACTTTGAACGATATAATAAGAAACAATAACAAAATGATAATAAAGACGATATAATAAGAAACGATAGACTAGGTACTAGCGGTCATCATTAAATATGATTTAGCATTAAATGGGAAGAAATTAATAGTAAGAATAATATATTAGTATCTGAATTTGAAAAGACCATTTTTGAGGGTATGAGGAAATACCTGAGTAAACTTGGTACCACTCCAGGGGGTAATAGTCCTGGCTTAGGTCATGACACGTGGGAAGTAGGGAAACGCATAAGCGAGGTCACTAACGAGGTGAGCTCGGAGGTTACTAACGAGGTTACTCCGGAGGTTACTAACGAGGTCAGGGGTCTAGAAGAATTCGACAATACCATAAATACTAATTTTCTGATTGGACAAGAAACTCAGATCGGAAACTAAATGAATGAAGGGTAGGTTGAAAAATGAGATCGGGATGAAAAGTGAACTTTATGTTAGAATGAAAAGTAGAGAAACACCTTGTATGATAAAATGGCTAGGCTGGTAGAAGAGAACACGCGCAGAAAAAAAAACGTAACTACGAAATTAAGGTTGCCAGACAAGCGGGATCTAAACCCAAGGGTTTCATTCATCTCTACAGAACTAAGAATAAGGAAAAGATATAGATATAAAAGAATATTTTCTCTCGCTATTTACAAAAGAGAGGTTAGATATGGTACCTAATTGCACCCTGATCTTCAGTTGGGAAGATAGACTAACTAGCATCAGCATTAACAAGGAAGATGTAGTCAAACAGATAAATAGACTTAAAGCTAGAAAGTCCTCAGGTCTATACGAAAATTTTCGGAGTGCTAAAAGAGTGTAAATTTGAAATATGTGAGCAGTTAACGGAAGCATTTAGTATGTTGGTTGACATTGAACTCATGCCTATATCTTAGGGACAGTCAAACGTTGTTCCTTTATTCAAAAATGGTGACAAACTTTCTATGCACAACTATAGATCGATCAGTTTGACGTTAGTCATAAGAAGAATGCTGGAATCATTAATAACAAATAGTATCAGGGATCATATCGAGAGGCATAATCTGATTCGTGACTGCATTGGTTCACCAAGGGTAGGTCGTGTGTAACTAATATCTTATCCTTTTACACTAATGTCTACAAGGCGGTTGATAAAAATGATAGTTAAGATGTTATATACCTCGACTTTAGCAAAGCGTTCGACAAGGTGTCCCGCCAAAAGCTACTAGATGAAATAAAGGCCCATGATATAGGGGGAAAAGTGTTTGGATGGATTAGTATGGATTAGTGATAGAAAACAGTGTTACTAGTGGAGTTCTCCAGGGCTCATGTTTGGATTCCTTATTGCTCATTATGTATAAAAACGAATTTGACAATGTGATTAATAGTGAGATTAATACGTTTGCAGATGACACTAAAATAGGACACCATATTTGGTCGGGGGGAAGCTGCTGGGATACTGCAGGATCTTAATAAATTGTTTGAATTGTCGTAGAAATAGCAAATGGACTTTAATATATTAAAGTGCAGTGTGTTAAACCTAGGATTATACAACCCAGCATATACATATTAGAGAAAACAGAATATGAAAAGGACTTAGGAATGTTAGCAAGTTCTGACCTTAAATCCAGGCCTTATAGTATCTTACAGCCTCCCTCCATTCTTATGCTCTAATGAGCACTATGTCTTACACTGCCCCGCCCTAGCTGTGCCCAGACAAGAACAAGATACTTCTTATATAAGTGGCTGCTGGGTCTCCTACAAGAGGGATCTGAGGCAACGAAATTTACTTATTCCTTTATTTATTAATATATGATTGTTTCTTTGTTTATTGAGCAACTGCTTTACTAAGTAATTCATTCATTATCTATTCATTTATTCATTGTTATTTTTCGGAGAAACCCTCTCATCACCTTCTCACTATCACTAGGGGGT
>NC_134805.1:26314956-26444956 GCF_046742065.1 Oratosquilla oratoria
GTGTTACGGAGCTCTCAATGACCATCATGCTACTCTATACAATTGTTACCTCACATGAAAGCATGTGGTAGACAACTTATCTCTCATCGTTAGAGAGCAAAACCCTCGCCGACTCGCAGTTTTAGAAGTTATATACATGCTGACAAAACAGCCAACCATGGAAACACAACCAGGTTTCCAAATACACCCTTTATAAAAGAGAATCATAGCTCTAGTTACAGTAACGCCAACGAGTCTATCGTGGTAATAAGTGACCTATCTTAGTGCTTGACCTCTCCCAGTGTGCATATATCAATTCTATAGAAACCGGTGCCCCGTCACCACAACGTCGCTCACATTTGTATTACTATTAGATAAATACCACGAAGATCATCATACAATTGTACACAAGAAAATAGATAAAGCAAATAGTGCCACAGTTCTCAACCCTTTATGCCTTCAAGAAAATATCCTACCTTGCTACACTATTACATATACATGTGCCTGTTTTGAAAATCTCCATGAATTTTACTTGCTTAGAGTTAGTGCATCATCATTAGATTCATGTATCTGCAAAGGAGGCAGACGGGCGGAGGTTATTTATTTTTCTACTCGCGAAGGTCGTTATTTGCTGGCAAATAAACGCGTCAAACCATTACACCGAGTGGACGAGGATTTCAGGCAATCCCGCCTAATCCTTCCGCAGTTTTATTTCGTCCTTGTGATCACTGAAAGAATTCCTTGGTTTAAGTGTGGCTACAACCACCTTAGCCTTTACTTTTTTTAGGAATGTCCCCTGTGGGGCTACAAGGAGAAGGATGCCTATTCCCAATCCCCGTCCCTTTCTTCTCGCCTCTTACGATCCAAGTGGAAATATTTGGTGGCAGTATTCTTTTCCCTCACCACAGGGAAGAGGTGCTAAGATAAGAGGGAGGGTGGAGGGATGTGGAGTGTATTCAGAGATGGAATGGGTGGGAATGATTTTATGCCTTTTCCTTTTTTGCTACCTCCCTTGTAAGGGGGAAAAAGCCTTGGTATATGTATGTACAACCACCTTAGTACTTCTTCAAGTTCAGGTGACCATTGGTGATATCATCTTTCTAGACTTTAAAAGGGTCTTTGACTTGGTGAACAAAGAGATGCTACTGAAACTTTCACTTCACTCTATGGAATTCTGGAGAAATGTGTTGGAATAATCACAAATGGTTGTCTCATTCCAGAGTTTGTCCAAGTTCACCTAAGTTCAAGTTGAAAAACTATGATATGAAGATCTCCAAGATTTGAGTAACAGCTTTTGTGTAGCCATGACATATCTGTGGCCACTAAAAAAAAAAAAAAAAAACTAGTCCTGCAGGCTTCTCCACCAAGCATGGTCGATCCCTTTCCTTGTGCCATCAGTCCTGGAATACCAGGACCAACGACGCAAGTCAAGCTTCTGGACCCATGTGGGCCGAGAAGTGCCGGGTAATCGTTGTAATCGGTGCATTCTAATGATAATAACACGATTCTCACAACAATGGATGCCTCAATGTTACCCTTTGGTTTCCATGACCACGCCAGTTCTCAGATCAAAGAAGGGACCAAGACGATCGTTCCGTCCGGTCCGAAGACCAGGGCGGAGTTGACAGGGGACATAGCAAGCAGATACCACAAGATCGCATCCTGCCCTGGATTGAAGGGTTCACATTTATCTAAACCAATGTTATACACCAGAGACACCAGTGCTCTAGAAAACATAAGATTATTTTATTCAGCTGAGGGGCGGCCTTTAGGATGAAGGTGATGGTATTGTATATTGTTTCTCCAACTATCTATCATCTGGAGGCTCGACCCGTCAACTCATCACGGAACTGATAACGCCCCTCGGATCTTAACTCTTCACAAAAATGTTCTTTGTGTGTGATACATTGCCAAGTCTTTTTAACGTAAACCTAAACGTAGAAATGTAAGTTCACTGAATTTAAGAAACATATACAATCCTACCAATATCTCCCTTTGATTTGAATTAATTGGAAAAATGGTTACATTCTTGTCAATGAAAGAAGGAATATAAGACGGGTGGCGGTATTTTCCTCTAGTGTTGCTCTTGCAAATGCCGGAGGGTATTTGTCTCGGGCATGTGAGTTCTGCAAATTGGGCAGTATCCACGGAGTGGGTCCATCTCAGCACTGCCTCGTCCAGCTTTAAACATCTTGCAGTGTTTTTTCAAGCAGTAGTCAACTACATGGGTGGTAAGACCTACCATAAGATGGAACACAAGAGACGTCAAGAGTCCTTGGATGATATCCTCCTGCCACTTCATGAACGTGTCATGATCTAAGGCGAAAGTTCCACGAAGTATTAAGGCTGTCTCGACTCCATTACAGATCAGCACAGCTGCACGTGCCAAGGAAGCTACCCACGCAGGAAAGGGAAGAACGGTCTTAGTGGCTTTGGAATCTCGCCAGTTCATTGAGTTTCTTGCAATCTACGCAAGGACTGTGTACAGAGCCTGGGAGAAAATAAAATTGATGAGCCATTTCATGTAGAAGTTGTGTTGCCCCTGGAGCTGGCTTTCGAAGGTCTCTCCAGAAAGGGGACATTCTTCGTTTATATCTTCCCCTACTGCCTCAGGCCGTAGCTGTGCCAGGTAGTATAGAGCCAAAGTGAATGTCGAACACCACAACCACAGCGCCGAGTCTAGCTTGAGAACACGACAAGCTCGGGGATGGAAAACGAAGCCCAATCCTTTCAACATCACCTCAAAGAATTTTTCAGAGTACCTTAGAGACCTCTTGGCCACCTGCCGGCCTGCCCAAACTTCTTCCTCTACCTCCATCAAAACCAACTACGCCTGCATGGCGTCTCTGATCATGACACACTCCATAGGCCAACAAAATCTTTTACGGTCATCGATTGGATGCTGCCGCACTTCGAGTGCCAAAATAGGTCCTATGTCCGTGTTTGTGTGGACGATAACAGTTAACCATGAACCACGCCTAATAAACCCTCTAGTCGGTACAATGTTCTCCAGTGTTCGACCTCTCTGTCCATGTAGTATTGCCCCAAAGTTACTTATTGACCCTCTGACATTATGTAAGGGCGATGTCTTGAAAAAACAGATGTACGTCTTTCCCATATTCTCAAGATGTCTGTCTGACAGTGGCACAAACACCTATAAGTTCTTTCGATCCCAGTGCATTGCAATTAGAACCACTAAAACAAAGAATATTACATAGGCAAGAATGTAGAAGATAGCTTCCAGACCAATGGTGTTGGAATCAGCATTTGACACAGTTTCAAAATCATTACTAGGTTTGATTGCCCCGCTTGTATGTAAAGAAGCTCCGTAGCAAATGCACTAAACTACTGTCTCGTTACACTCAGGACCAATAAGGCAGCTATCCGAGGGTTTGAACTTTTGTTCTGATTCGTCAAAGACTAAGCACTGTGAACTGTACTGGTGAAGTCTCAGAGACATGGTAGAATTCATTACCCGTGGTGTCCTGGAAGAGGTTTCCGGTGAGGACTCACAGGGATCCATGTTTTGATTTCTGAAGTTAGGAAACGGCTCTGCAGAAGTCGCCCCAAGTTTCCGCCTGGTAAAAACCAACTTGATTGTTGTATTTAATTTTATGTCCTTCCACAGAAAATTGTTTATGTAGAAACCTTGTTGCATTTTCTTTCCGAGTATTTGATTAGTTATGGTGAAATCGTAGTTACGATCTATGAACCTTTCACCGATACCAAACGGTAAACAAAAACGTCTTACGTGAGACGAAAAATCTATACCTTTAATTGTGAATCTTATGGCTGGATAAAACATAATTTTGGAATTGTCTGTCAAAATGCTAGGGAATTTGGTGTCCTTTAAGTTAAAGAAAACCTTAGTCCTTCCCCGAGAAGGAACTATGAGGTGCATCTTGATGGCGCTACCGTCTCCAACCCCCCAACCTGACGGTGTACATTGAAAAGTATGAGCAAGTTCAATCGTCATAATGTGAGGCGAGCCGTCTTCATATGTGATGTTTCTCTTGGTCAGAAATATAAATGGGTGAGTGTTTTGAAGTGGTACTTTCTCCTATACATTTTTGCCTTCATCTTTTGCCTGTTCGCTTTGTCTGCTCTTTGGTGAAACATGAACGGCTCTGGCTACTCGTATTTCCCCACTTGGATGGCTTGTAGATTCAGAATATTTGGTTGAACGGTCAACCCCAGTTACACTAACATCGATGAATGACTTATCAAACTGACCTTCAGAATGCCATCTTAGATTTTTATCATATGCATATGCCATTATAGATACAGAGTTGTTATTTGAGGGAATTCCAAATGGCAACGAGAAACCTCCAGTTTGGAAGTTCAGACTCAATCCCTGGGTTTGCTTAGTGGAAAGTTTCTACGCAGCTATTTCTAAGTTACCCGACTTGACAAAAAGTGGTTCAGAGCCTTCCTCGCAGGAACCAAGAAGTGCATCCTCAATGTTGCTGATGGCGTCTACTATGACTTTGCTCATATTTTTCGCGCGTTTCTTATTAGTACCGGGAGTAACGTTCCCGGTCGTGGCATTAACCTGTGGCTCTAAAACATCAGTGATCAACCCAAGAGTCTGGTTACACGCTTTGACCATAGTGTCTACGACTTCTTTCTGGTCGTCCTTTCCAGAGGCAACTTTCAGAGCTCCTGAAAGGTTTGAGATCACCCGAACGGCTTTATCTTGAACATTTGGTTCTATTGTTTTCTGGTTTTGTAGAACTGATGCCACGGCTCCTGCAACATCCTCCACAGAGTCTTTACCTTCGACAGGCACTGCTAACAGCAAGTCGACCATGTTCTCAAAAAGATCACTCGTCTACCCTCCAGTTATATTCTACTCTGATGCCACTTGTGAGACGACTTTGATCAGCTTTACTGCCTCTGCTGGGTATCCTCTATTCATCTACTCCTCTGCCTACACAACCCCGAACTTTTTAAGTTCTGTTGAATTCACGGTGATCGGTTTTACGATTACTGTACCTATGTCATACGTAATAGCCTGCCCCACTTGATTCTCCACGCTCACTTGCAGGGATAGATGACCCTGCGGTAGTGGACCCAAATACTTTGGCTCAAGGCCGAATTGTAAGGTGATGCTATCAGCGTGTTGGTTCTTCTTCATCAAAAATTGGTACGTCAGAGGCTAATATTCATCCGTAAACTCTTGGCATTCAATAGTAAATGAGGTTTTCATGGCAAGATACTATCCTGCTGGTTCACCGCGAATAGAACAGGATCCCGAGATGGGTGGTCCGTACGTGGTAATATAAAGCGAAGAAGATCCTTTGTGATCGTCTGCATCAGAAGCGCTGCTATAGCGTGCCCTTGCTTGGATGACGTACTCTGTTCGAACACTAAGAGCGTTCGGCCTCAGGATTATTGTAGAGAGTTCAGCCCCGTGTTGTGTGCCTCCTTCACTGTCTCGTGACCAGTTTATAGCTTCACCAGCTTTAACATTTCTCAGGCGAATGCTCCAGTCGTAGATCAGAGCCTCCCCGTTGCAATTAGTGCACTGGGTCCCTATTGCCCAGCGGTCATTTGCCGCAACCTTTCCTTCATCACAATATTTTTTGCATTTAAATGTAAGTTTGGGCAGTCTAGAACTTACTACCTAGACTGCCTGTGTGAAGTTCTGTGTCTTTCTTTTCAGCTGTCTCCTCGTGTCTTCAATCAAAACTGTAAATGTGTAATTGTGCCCTGGTAAGAATAGCCCCTTTTTGACCCTGAGAGCATATTCGCCTTCAGTGATGAAATGAGTGTTATTAATAATCCCTTCCTGGCAAACGGGATGTCCTGTGCAGATCCACGTGACCTGGAGATACTGGCTTGTTTCCTTTGACTATAAATCCGGGTCACGGGAGGAGGCATAGAAAACGACATCCTCGAAGGCGCTGACGACGACGTGTGAACCGCCCTTGATGCTGACCACCAAGTCCGACGGTACGATGGACACAAAGCCGTGACCACACACCACGACGTCCTGGTCTGCCGAGTTGCTCTACAAACGACTACCTACTGTAAAGACATAGTGGCCGTAGTCTAGGCTATGCCCCGGATAGTCAACCTGCCGCAGTTCCGTGTCTAGGTTCCATTGGGTAGTGTCGCATGGGGAAGGGTCCGGGAAAAGGTCCTCCGCCTCTGCATCATACCCTTGAAACTCGCGGTTCCAGTGCATCTTTGCGACGGGTGCCTTAAAATTGCATTCCGCCTCATAACTATCCCACATTGCTTTTATGATAAGTCGATGTTGGCGTTCAGATTTCTTGGCTGGATTCTTCTCTTCGTAGTCTTTCAGTCTCAAATTAGGAATGCATTTCTTTATAACCCTGATATGGATTATGGTTTCTTTCTCCAATACTGGGCCGTCTTCATTCCTGCTGAAGGCATAGACATTTCTTTCTTGGTCAAATGTGAAGTTGTGACTCCTATTGTAAGTAATACTGAACGCAAAACCATAGTCCCCGGTTTCATTGAACTTGGCCCCAAAACCGCAGAAGAGGTGAGTGCCATTGTGGGAGCGGATGCGACAAGGCGCCCGGGACAGGGGCACACCAGGACACGCGGGGCACGCCCCTGTCACGTGCACCTCGTCAGGTTTCAAGCGACGGCTGTGGCGCCACTTGTCCCAACGAATAACCAACTGTATCGTGATCTCGCGATGAACATGAGCCAGATGGAAGGTTTGGCTTCTTTCTCTGTGCGTTTGCGCCTGCGCGGATCCACTGTTAAGGACCTGCGCAACAAACAGATGCCTCCCTGAGCGATCAGTGGCTTCGGTAAGTACCTAGAGGTCAAAGTTGGGGCCCTCCCTCTCCAGGAACTGATTCGGTAGCTCCCCAGGGTATTCAATGGTAGAGTCCTCACTGCACCACTTCTCTGTCAGGCAGGTCTTTGGACACCATTTTCGGGAGACTGAATCTGTCCGTCGAGCACATGTAAGGACTGCCTCCTGGGGCGTGGCGCACCACGAGGGGCGTCGGTGGGACGCACAGACATCAGTAAGGGGACAAGGTACGCATTGTGACACAATGATCTACCCCAGGTCCCCTGCCCGTCCTCTGAGGACGCTGCAGTTCGTGGGCAAAGGACCTTGAATTTGTGACAAGGGATTCGTCACCGAACAAGCTCCTTCGCCGTCCATTCTCGAGGAGCAACCACAGGCAAGGTTATCGTTACATCGCGTAAATTCCCCAAGGATGACCCTGATCAGGTCAAGGCGGTCTTCTGTCGTCTACTCGACTGCCGAAGTAACGACGAAAAGCACCGCAGTGGTGAGGAAAACGAACAACGTTGCTAGTGGCGACGGCATTCCTCCAGTTGGCGAAGGAACACAGGGAGTGTGGAAAGCGCGCGCGAGGAGGCGTCTATTGACTTTGAAAACAAAGGATAACAAAATATGCACCTTAGACCAAAGACACCCGACAGCGAGGCGCGACACGCGCACACGTTATATATATACATATATATATATATATATATATATATATATATATATATATATATATATATATATATATATATATATATATATATATATATATATATAATATTGCTCTTCTTTTGTTTCCATATTTTTCCCATTATCTTGTGTTTCATATTTGATATGTCTTTTTTTCTGGTTTTCAATCATGACCTCTTCTCACATTCTCTATACGAGCCGTAAATTAACCATTTTCATTACGCAGTGACCATAGTGCATTGTGCTTTTTTCATTATCTATTTACTTATTCTATCAATAATCTATTTTGTGGGAAAAATAAATGGTAGTTCGTTGTTTATTATTAGCTATGGATAATTTGCTACGGTTATTCAGAGATGAACATTGTGTTGATATATACATGACATACAAATATATGTATGTATATATATATATATATATATATATATATATATATATATATATGTATATGTATATATATATATACATATATATGTATATACATACATATATATATATATATAGAGAGAGAGAGAGAGAGAGAGAGAGATAGAGAGAGAGAGCTGGGCGCGTTCCTAGGTGCGTTCCCAAACTATTAAAGGAATATAAGTGCCAGTATAGTATGTGGCCTACGAGTTTTTTCTTTCGTATAGTATGTGGCCTACCGGACTTTTATTTCGGTATGAACCCGCCTCTTAAGCGTTGATAGTTTGGGAGCACTGACCGCGGCCAAACTTAAGCGGAACGCACCTAGGAACGTGCCCAGCTCCGTATATATATGTATGTATATATATATATATATATATATATATATATATATATAGACATATATATATATATATATATATATATATATAGACATATATATATATATATATATATATATATTTATATATATATCACGAGGTGTCTGGAATTTCGAATTTCATCCCATTTACTTAAAAAAAAAAAAAAAAAAAAAAAAAAAAACAGTCCAACATAGTTTTCATATGATATTGTTGGGAATTTTTTAGGCTATCTCATGACCTGATACATATGTATGGTCATTATCCCATGACCTTATGGTGCTCTCTTGTACAAAACCAAGAGATTCCCTCTGTCAGTCTCATCCATTCCTTTCTGTGATTCACCTTGGTCTTTGGATCACGTGTTGGACTCGTGACCGACAGTTATTTCCCTCTCGGAAGAGAGCTCAGAGCTCGTATGACCGATCTATGGGTAATGCCGTGACTTTACACGCACACACACACCCAATTCCCCGCCCACGAGTATTGGAGTAACGACTCGAAGCGCAGCGATACTGAAATTATTTCAGCCCTGGGCAGGATTCGAAACCGGACCGCCGTATAACGCACCGTGATCTCGTTGCCTCTTTTGCTCCTTCCTTTTATGTCAAGTTAGTACTTGTTAATCTTACCTTATATGGTTTGTCTGCTAGGCTGGGGATCAATTTGATTGTTGTTCTATGTATTTTCTCCATCTTATCAGTCTAAGCCTTCAACATGTGTGGGGACCTCACTGTTACTCTATGTCTTAATTTCAAACAGGTTTGGCTTTCTCCTTCTCTGCCCATGTAGCGAAGAGCCACTCATGTTTGTCCCATATATGGAGTACTGACTGTTGTTTTATGCAATCAACACTGTGGACCAGGGTTCTACAGCATTCTTAGACAAGTGGAGACTAATACCAATTAAAAAGAAAAGTGAAAGCTTATCTATTTTAATTTCTAATATCCATCTGTTGTGGTTACTGCCAATGAAATACTAATCTCATGTTTGTCAGTAATCTGTATTTTACTCATATATAGGATGGACTTTTCCCACTTATTCTGCTTGCTACCAGGACGCAGTTCTTTTCATATCTGTAGGTTCCCTATGGTAATGAAAGGCTTAATCTATAAACTTTAGAAATGTCAAGAACTTATGGAAATAGCAAGTTATGTTGCTTTTATGCCTCCTCTGTTTCTGTGGTCTCGTAAATTACTTTAACTTCTTCAACAGTGTAATAATAACCAGCAAACACTTACTGGAAGAGCAACATATGCCTAGTGTATAAATGTTTAATGTAGAGAATGGTCCTACATGTGTTGCCCGTCGAGCTCTACTTTATTGAAAAGAAATTATAGAAGCAGATGATGGCACTCACAGCTGAGAATACTAAGTGGAAATTTCAGAAATGTACTGTTACTTTCATACACAATATTATGTGAAGTATTTCATGAGTCACATAGAAGTAAAGCTACTTCAAAACAGCTCGAAAAACATCTATATCTTGACAATTTAGAACTGTGACTGAGACAAAACAGAATGGCAGTTTCCCTTCATTAATCATTAGTGACATTGTTCAGCCCAGACATCCACGAATCAAAGAAACACCTAATAATCAAATTAAACAGCCAACTTTTAGCACAGGTTAAAAAACCTATACTCAAAGTCCTCACTTTTGATACTGATATGTCCTTCAACCTACACATCAAGGACCTGATATTGAAAACAAACAAGAAACTAAGCATAATAAGATCAGTGGCAAGGGCATGTTTTGGCCAGCAAAAACAACCATTATTCTTAGTAAACAACCATGCAACTCAAAAGAACCACACTTGATTATGCCACCACAGCATGGCTCCTAACAACCAAGAAAACTAAGACATCTTACAAACACCACAGATATCAAAAAGAAGTGTATCGAGCCATCACTCTGCGTTAAAACAGTACCAACATAGAATAAGCCTGGTCACAGACTGAAATTGCCCCAGATGCAATCACTACACAGAAGACACAGAACACTTCATCCTACACTGCTCCATTCTCACCTTTCCTAGATAGTAACACAGTATCTCTTCCTTGAACAACTCGAGGGCCAAACTGGTGGCCACTGCCAATTATATGGAAGCTGTAGGCATCCTACAAGATAAATCTAGTAGCATCAGGGTGTTTGATTCTGAAAAAGCCTAAGTTTATTCTTGTTTCATACTGTCAGATATAATACATTTTGTAAATGGAATACTTTCTGACCATAGGTGCTAATTTAGGGCACCTAAATGTTCTTAATTTTATTACTGCAGTAATGAATAGTGGTTGATAAGATAATGACATCAAGTGATTATTTGTATTACCCGGTACTCTCACTAATGTGGTTGTGTTAATTACTCAAAAACAGTTTTTATAGTCATGTACCTCTGGTTGTGGATGTCTCATATACCACATCTTTCTTAATTAACCACTTTATCAAAATTTCTACTGTTCATATTAATTTTTTTTTTCAACATATTGTTAATGTCACAAAAGAAAAGCATTGTTTTTCCCTGCAAATATGCAGAAACTGGCCTGACTCTTGTAGACTTTGTGCTGTGAATTTTTGTAGACTATAAATTCAATAGATTTTTCATCCAGCATTTTTTCAAGACTTGTCTAAAAACATAAATAAAAAATTAATAGATATATAAGTAAATTAAAAATAATAAAGAATATATATATATATATATATATATATATATATATATATATATATATATATATATATATATGTTGAGGCATTGTGACAGGTTGGTGAAGGTGGGTGAGGAAGACATAAATCAGAGTCCAAGTTTTTTTTACTTGGACTCTGATTTATGTCTTCCTCACCCACCTTCACCATATATATATATATATATATATATATATATATATATATATATATATATATATATATATATATATATATATATATATATATATATATATATATATATGAAAAAAGTAAAATACAATCTATGATTTATACACTTTTTACAGCATTAGGCTTTGAAATGAAAAAATATTGACAATTTTTTTTTTATTATTCAAATAACTAAAAAAACAAATACTTCATATATTGAGAGGCTCCTCTTTAGGAGCCCCCCACAGCATTTAGAAGGTTGGTGACAGCTGCCAGACCCACAGATCTCTAGGCAAGATCCTGAACCCACTCAGGGACTAGGTGTAAACTTGTATACATGAATCCCTAGTGAGCATGAGGAAAGGTGGCAGCTCTGTATCTAGGAAATGTGCGATTAAATGTGAAAACTTTGTCCCTGGGAGGTGAGTTTCTCCACCTCTTGCATAGTGGTGTCACTACATACAGGCAACTGTAGTTCCCACTCTTGTATATGTAGTCAGCAACAGTGTTTGATATTGAAGTATGAAGACATTGGTCACTTGGCATACTTCAGGATCAGATGATCACTCTTTTGGCCATATCTCTTTTGCAGGAGACACACAGCTCCTGGGTAGCCAGCAACATCCACTGGACTGGCCCATAACCCACTCAAGGAAGAAATATTGCATTGTCTGGGTCTGGCTACAATGGAGTGGTGTAATATGATGTGCTCTGTGTGATGGTTGCATCTGGGGTAATATGTTTCTGTGGCTAGGCATATTCTGTACAGGTACTGTTTAACTACTGGATGGTGACCTGAATACATTCATTTAAGTATAGCTCTTGCTTCTCTTAGGATGGATTTTTCTGAAGTGCTTATTTCTGGATGGGTTGTTGGAAGAGGAAGTTGGGTGGTTGATCTTGGAGTGCCTGTGTTATGATGTGTGTGACTGTGTTTTTAAATTGATGTATTGTGAGGTGTATTTTTTCCAGTCAGTTGCACATTTGTAATATAATGAGATGGGTAATATTGGGCTCTTGCATAGAAATGTGTACTATCATCCTTATATGATATATGGGTAGCAATTTAGTTTCCATGTGTAGGTGTTCTATTGGAGTGGTTTTAGTGAACTATGTTATTACAATGTAAACCAACAAGAAAATAAACATACTAAAATCAGTCCAAAATCATGAGAAGGTTTTGAAAATGTCATTGAGAAAGTTTTCACATAATGTATAATCTTATTATTTTTATATTTGAGAAGATCTTGGGTTTTGTATTCAGGTATCAGCACATTATAAAAATACATAAAGCACCTTAAAAAAGTACAGAAATGTACTACAGAGTTGGTTTTCAGAATCCATTTGTCAGCCTTTGGGAATCGTTACCTGATGAGAATGCCGCTCTCCACAATGCCTGGGCTCATACCTTTACTTATTTGATTGTTGTTACCACCTATCTATTCATTAATACTCTTAGTTACTTAAGTTTATATTGTGAGCTGCATAAGGTACACAACTTAGTCTTTGTACCCATAAATATTAATAGTTGTATAGTAGTGTACCCTCTGTCAACTGGTGTACCTGAAGCTTTCAGCTGCCCCCTGCACTTATTTCTGAGACGAGGATCATCTGCCTGACTCGTACTCAAAGGAGAATAAAAAAATACCTTATCAATATGCACAAAATATAGTCAGGAAGAGAGGAAACATACATCATTCAGTTCCAAATACCGCCAGGAGCGATGTGTCAACCGGGGAACTTTTAAGTTGAGATCCAGGTTACAAATGTGTCCGATTATCATCCAATATAATTTGATCTCAGCACTGCAATGAAGCGAGCTCGGTGAATTTATCTAAAACCAGATATGACAAATATCTAAAATAATTGGGTTCATATTGTTAGACAAGGCCCACTAAAGACCTAAGTGTTAGTGTACTTCAGAATTTCTAGTTTACTTGTGTTGAAAATAAGGCAAGACTCAGGACAGTGCCTATCGACAACCAGTCCGATAGCATGACAATAGTGATAATGATATGGTAAGCACAAACGTTTCACAGAGGGCGAAAACAATATGCTGAGATGATGGACTGGAAATTGGTAGACAGCTGTTTTCGACATCCACTTTATTTAGTATTTTTTCGCCTAATGGTATTTTCTAATCATGTATATTTCCTGTATATATGAAATGTAACAATAATGAGAATTATGAATGTATATTTTTCCTCTAAAGCAAAGATAACTTGTTCGGTTTGTTAACGAGTTTATCCATCCATAATATATAGTGCTAGTGAAATGATTTTATCAACATATTTTATCCAGTACCATAATAACTGCCTCAATAGATGTAATTCCCCTATAGATAATTAATTAGACAGGATAATTTCTGGTAAGCATAAGCCAAAAATGAGTTTTTAATTGGATGAAGTATGTAATTACTAACGTACACAAATTCATGAGAGGCAACTGAAAGTTTTATTTCACCGTCCACTGATAGTCTGATAGTCCAAGTATTCAGTCATGGAAAGTCTAAATGATTTACATCTACGTCTACATATCAACACAGTTCTTATTTCATATGTATCATTTATAATTTCAAGTTCATTATAACAACAATACTATTGGACTTCTGCATCTGCGAGATTTATCGGCACCCATGATCAGTATCGCCCTAGGATGATAGGTATTATAGATTTTCACTACCACAGTCCGTACTTTTTAGCGTCTCTGGTAAATATGATTGAAGACAAAATTTTAATGCGGGTCATGTTTCCCCGATGCATTTTCATGTGGTGTTTAAATGTTTCATAATTTTAGGAAATGACGGGTAATGTGTGATGTTTAGGGAAAGTTAGTGTTAGTACCGCAATCACTACTATGTAAATAGGCAGTATCGGATGAGTACCATCGTTGGTGTGGCAATATCTTGAATACTCCAAGATATGTATGGTTTTACTTATCCTATCCTGATCAACGTAATACATCAATTTTGGGGAAAGTGACTACCGAAATGGTAAATTAAGATGACTATATCACCATGTAAACAATACTACCGTTGGTGTGGTAACATTTGGAAGCCCAGGCAAAGTTTGGCAATACCTGTTCTAACGTGACTCAAACTAGTCTTAATAAATTACCTATGGGGATTTAGGAAATTATGGCGATATCGTAGTCTTAATTCATTCCATTTAAACCAAATAGTAGTTGGGATCGGGGAACACCCCCTTTCTCATGGGGTTGCCATGTAATTTAGTTAACCTGTAGACAGTAGTAATGTCCCCACCCCCCACTTAGTTGGGAGGACATTATTTTTACCTAGTTTAACTTAGATTAACCTTGGGGGTGTTGTGTCTACCCACGAATCTTACTTTTAGAAGCCTCTGATTTACATAAATCATGAGTTTGATATCTCCATGTACTGGAATGGCAGAAAAGGGTTAGGTTACTGCAGGGCCCTCACATGGGGGGGAGGGGGGGCAAGGGCTGCATATGCCCTGGGGTAGCACATTTAGGGTGGTGGCAATTCTAGTCTAGACATGCCACCCACAAGGTTGATAAAATAATTATAATAAAAAAAAAAAGGTCAAACGAGTCCTGAATATTTTACCATAACATCCGAATTTTGCATTAGAAACAACAGAATATGACATTTTTTCCCCATATCCTTTCTGCAATAGGGACATTTGTAAAATCTGTTTAATTGTTTTGCAAGCCAATAGCTATAATAGGCAGTAAGGAATGGTGGAGATAGGAAGTGGGGAAGGGAGTGGTGTCACTGAGAATTTTGCACTGGGGGCGGTATGTAGGCATGTAAGGGGTCTGGGTTACTGCAAGATAATTTAGTTACTAGAATAGGTGGGTGGGTATTGCTCACAATTCAGTAGCACTGCTAACCATATGGACAATATTGTGCTGCGGTCAATTGATATCTTGAGTTCTTGGTATTACCTTAGCTAGTGTAGGTATATATATATGGGAGTATAATATTCTTATAGTATGTGGCTCTATTCCAGTATCATGCAAAAAGAAATTAATTTCTTTTTTGCATTTGAAAGATTATTTTTCTATGGAATAGTTATGTTAGGTTATATTAGGTTAGGAGTTTTTGGACAACACAAGTTTCATGCTAAATATCCATGTTTGCTTGATTCTGGTATTTTACCAATGATGTTTCATTGTAGGTTTTTTATGCTGTGAGGCAATTATCGTTTTGTTTTTTCCATCTTGCCGAACTACCCAATTCAAAATACTTTTTCAATTCTTCAAAAATAGCTTTTGCATTTTTATATTGTTCTTGTCTATATATTTCTTTTCTTATTTGTCTTCCTCACATCAAGTGTACATTCAAGAACCATATGGTGTATCTTTGCCTCTGTATGGCTTCTTCACTCATTGCGTCATTATGTTATTAATAGCTATATTGCAATCTTTGTGGGGCTACACTGCAATAACTCCACCACTACCTGCTAGAGTGCAGAGCCACTACCATTCTTTGCCTAGGCCTAAGCCTGCCACTCACTTCAGAAGACGTGGCACAGCACCTCACCATATCCCCTTCCAAGGCAACCCTCAGCTTCCTGAAGGCACACCTTCACCCCGGCACTGTCTAGGGTCAAGGGATACTCTCCCTTCCTGATCTCCACCAGGTACACTCTTAACAGTGGCATAACATGGACACTGCCTCCTGCTGTAAGGTTGAGTTCTGGATGGGTCCCAGTCATATACATGTATGTATATATACATATATATATAATATGTATATATATATATATGTATATATATATATATATATATATATATATATATATATATACCAAGGCTTTTTCCCCCTTACTAGGGAGGTAGCCAAAAAGGAAAAGGCATAAAATCATTCCCACCCATTCCATCCCTGAAAACACTCCACACCCCTCCACCCTCCCTCTCATCTTAGCACCTCCTAGATGACGGGTCATCCCTGCACCCTGTCCACTGCCCTGGGTCACAAGCAGTGTCAAAAGACACAGCACATCCACAGCAAGGCCGCTTCATTAAATCAGCGACCCCCCCTCTCCGTCCCCCCATATAAAGGAGAGGACGGGGAGAAATCCCTTCGGGCTGCGTCAAAATTTTGCTCACACACACTACCTCACCCCCCATCCCCCCGTCCATTCCACCTCATGCATCACAACATCTTCCATATACAACCAGTCTCCATTCACCCCTGTCTTCTGTCCTCTCCCGTCCTTCCTCAACAGACATTCCCCTCTTCCCCAAAGCCCCCTTCACCCCATCCATCCATCTCATCCTAGGACGTCCCCTCATGTTCACTCCCTCCACATCTGCCTTCCATACCTCCTTTACTAGTCTTTCTTCACTCATTCTTTCCATGTGTCCAAACCATCCTAATACTCTTTCATCAACCCTATCTCCCAACTCCCTTTCCACCCCTGTTCTCCTCCTCACCTCCTCATTTCTCACTCTATCTAGCCTAATAACCCCCATCATACTTCTCAGACACTTCATCTCAAACACATTCAAGCTCCTTCTCTCTTCCTCTCTTATGTTCCATGTTTCTGCTCCATACAGTGCTGTTGGCACAATCACTCCTTCATACAGTCTCCTCTTAGCATCCATTCCCAAATGTCTATTCCTCATTACACTTTTTAATCCACCAAGGCATTTACTCGCTTCTCTCAATCTACATTCTACCTCCACCTTTTCCTGCCACATTTGCACCCAAGTATCTAAAACTATCCACTTCCTTCAGTTGCTCTCCCTTAATGCTCACTTCCAGATTACTGCCACTTTCACCCCTTGTACATCTCATCACCTTACTTTTACCCACATTTATCTTCAGCTTTCTTCTATCACACACTCTCCCAAACTCTGTCACCAACTTCCTCAATCCCTCCTCCGATCCTGCCACAAGCGCAGTGTCATCCGCAAACAACAGCTGGCTCACCTCCCACTTTTCTCCATTTTCTTTAACCATCTCCAATCCCTAACCCACTACCCTTGCATTTACCTCTCGCACTACCCCATCCATGTATAAGTTGAACAGCCAGGGTGACATAACACATATTTGTATATATATGTGTATATATACATATATGTATAAAGGAAATACTAATGAAAAATAAATATATGAATAAATAGAAATTATAAAAAAAAATATATAAATAAAAATACTATATTTAACAGTGTGTTGTCCCTTGATTCATCACTTCCACTGTTTCCAATTTCACTTCACCACAAAGTTGCCCATCAATTATGTTTTTGTTTTTTTTAATGATTCTTGATGCTTAGTATTTTTTGTTAATTCTTTTTACTCTTATTCCATGTTCTTGTTTTTCAAGGGATGTATGCTACTATAATACCTATTTTTCCACCTCCCTCTTTGAAGTGTTGGTACGTCCATGTAGATGTGACATAGTGAGTAGAGGTGAGGTTGGTGCATCTCATATGGAACTGGTTCCTATAACTGGTGCAGAGGAATGAGCCTGATGAATCACTGTTTGTAATTTCGTCTGCTAATGGTACAGGTGTGTTGGATTTTGTTGTATATTACTGGCAAGTGTCAGTAGCTGTGAAACAAATGCTGCAACATTATCTTTCCACCACCAAATCCCCAGCAGTGTGTGTGTCTTTACCTAATTGTAATATACAGGAAAAACACTAGATTTGTGGGTTTCATCTGTTGCCATTGGTATAAATTGGCTTTTAAGTTTATATGTTGTCTGACTGGACTACTACTTTACATAGGTCATTCCACTAATCAGTGAATCTGTATGGAAAACTGAGGGAATATTTTGAGGTGGGGATTCGATTAAACAGGAGGGGAGATCAGCACCCCAACTATTGCTCATCCTGTGGAGAGGTGTCCCACTACAGCAATAACACCATCAACTATGATGGATGGTCCTGTGAAGGTGTTGTCCAAAGTAGTAGCATTCCTGGGAGCACCTCCTTCAAGACAAGGCAAGTTAGGACAATTAGGTTCCCCTCAGAGGGAAGTGATGCAGGATAGATCCATTTGAAGGTGACCCTTCAGTATCCAAGGTAGTCTCATTGATATTGGAGGCATCCTTTTGACATCACTAAGATAATATCAACACAACTAGCTTGGAAGTAGATTATCATTTGCCCAGGATGCAATCACCATATACTGACACAGAGTATCCTAGAATGCCCAAAATTAACAGCGCAGACATCAGCACAAAATTTCTTATCAGTGTCATTGACTAAACAGGGCTGTTGCTGGGTACTTTGGGGCTACAAGTCTGTAGAGAGAGAATTATGACAACTAATTGTCTTTTGGAAGTTATGTGGTATTCTTATCACAATTTATTTTATAATTTGCTTATTTTTATTTCCTGAACAGGGTACAGATAACCTTCAAGCCCATATTGGAAAAGCTGCCCATAGATATGACATCCTGAAAAATAGAAACTTACAGACGACCTTTGTGGGGATGCTTATTACATAACTGGAAAAAAAATCATGGCACACTTAAAAGACAAAAGTTTTAAATGTGAAATCTGTGATGTTATTTTCTCATTTAAAAGGAATCTTAGTAAACATATGAGAACCCACACAGGAACGAAACTTTTTCAACATGATCTTTGCAATGCCATTTTCACACCAAAAAGTGCTGCCAGAGTACGTGTGAGAACGCACACTAGAGAAAAACCTTTTCAGTGTGGGCTGTGTGATGCTGCTTTCTCTCATGAAAGCAAACTTATTCAACATGTAAGAACACACACAGGAGAAAAACCTTTTGAATGCGAACTCTGCGGTGCTACTTTTGCAAAAAGGAGTGACGTCACTATGCATAGAAGAACCCACACTGGAGAAAAGCCATTCCAATGTGAGCTATGTAGTGCTGCTTTCTCACGCAGAAGTAAACTCAGTCTGCACATGAGGACCCACACAGGGGAGAAGCCTTTCAAATGCGAAGTGTGTAGTGCCGATTTCTCACAAAATAGTCACTTGATTAGGCATACGAGGGTACACACCGGAGAGAAACCTTTCCGTTGTAACTTATGTGATGCTGTTTTCCGAGATAAGAGTAATTTCAGTAAGCATATGAGGACTCACACAGGAGAGAAGCCTTTTCATTGTGAGCTGTGTAACACCGCCTTCTCACGAAGGAGTCATGTGACTGAGCACATGAGGACCCATACTGGAGAGAAACCGTTCCAATGTGAGCTATGTGTCGCTGCTTTCTCACGAATAAGTAATCTTCATCAGCATATGAGAAACCATACTGGGGAAAAGCCCTTTCATTGTGACCTCTGCGATGCTGCTTTCTCACGGAAACGGGAACTCATTAAACATGTAAGAAACCATGCTGGAGAAAAGCTTTCTGAATGTTTTCTTTGTGGTGCTACTTTCTCAAAAGAAGGTAATCTCATTAAGCATATGACGACTCATAATGGATAAGCATTCAAATGTGAGGTATATGTGTTGCTTCCTTCACACTAAAGATCATATTTGAAGCATTTGGTGATCCTCACAGGAATTATAGTAAAAACATGTGAACTTGCCTATGCAATAAAGATATATCTTGGTAATGTTCAAAGTCTGTCTTTGGAAATTCATTATATGAACATAAGTTTAAAGGTTTATACACTAAATTAATGCAGAAATTATGTTTGATTTGTTATTGCCTAACTGTTCATGCCTAAAGAATAAACAGGAGAGACAAATCATTGACATCATCTTTCATCAACTCATCAACTGCAAGTATTTGATTGCTTGCCCTTTACAGATTTGATGTTTGAACATGTATGTGTGAGGATGGATGTATAGAGTTTTGGTATTCATGCCCTTAGTAAAGAACTTGTCATTCTCTTATGGTAGAGAGTTTCCAAGGGACAGGGCTGTCAACCTGTGAGATGCTTGTTTTCAAACCAATAATCATCCACTACAATCCAGCTGCATGGTGTATTGACAAAGACTGGTCTCTGCTACATCTTGCCTGTGGCATAATTTCATTGTAGGGATATCAATGCATACTCAGGAAGCTGCTGGCAGGTACTTATACTTTGTATTCGATTTTGGTCATTAATAATTCCAGAGAAGGTTAGGCTGTCCTCATAGGGTGGCTACCTACTGCCTCACCACCTCCTCACAGTGTCACCTAGAATAGACTCCCATCAAGGAAGTCGGTGCAAAGAGTGAGGTAGTAACTGACTGATTGACAGTATATTCAGTCATAACTTTCTCCTTTCTAGAAATAACTATGTAGCTCTTTTTACTAACAGAAGTCCATCAAGTGACTATGCATAACAGTGGGGGCAGAATATATCTCTGGAAGCCTTTAGATACAACCTACCAAGGGACAGTGTGGGCCCAGCGGTTATCTGGGACTATGGTCTTTGTAGCAGCATAGTTTGACAACTACTGCACATCTAAGCAGCCAATTGAAGGATCCATTCTGCTCACTCAACATGGGACAGGAGTTAGGAAAAGTGTCCTAAATATAGCTTGTCCTTCCTTCATCTGGTTAGGGAGCAACCTTCAAGAAGGTCCATTCTGCTGCTACAACAATGCAACTCCAATAAAAAAGGGCAGAAGCAGCAGCCCTTCTAAACCCAAACCCCACATGCACACATACACCTTGTCCTACCCTATCAACAGAATGATGAGGCCTCCTCCCACACTTGGAACTAATTTGATTCAATGACACATTGTTGGTTACCCCACTCCAAATTAAGGGAACAATCACCACTGCAACAAGATGGTCACTGAACCAAAGCCTGGGACTGCTCGGACAGTCTAGGGAACGACAACAACAACAACCAAAGCCATTGATTGTTCCTCCAATACCACAAAATGACATTACATTCCCAAACTTATCTCACTCCTCTGGTTAACATTTCAATCTATATGAAGATAAAGAGGACACCACCCTGGAGGGGATGCTAGGGTTTTCTCCCTGGAGGAATACATACTCCCATTTTACTACCTTGTGGTATCCCCTGGGGTCAACTCGTACCTGGGAAGTTAATGCTAAGGGTGATATTGACTGAGACTGACAGTATATTCATTGTCAATACTCCTCCAACTATCTCATCATTGTACTTTCATTCTTCCTATCACAGGTCTGTCAGTGACAGTGCATAACAGTGAGGGCAGATGGTGATATCTGGAAGCCCCTAATTATAATTCATATGGTGGTGTAGGCCCAATGATTGTCCTATAGTGGGGTTGGGAAGGCAGTAAACTCACCAGCAACTTAGCATGACTGACCAGTCCTCTAAAGGGAATGCTGTTTACCTCACATCAGAGGGGACTAGGGGTGTAATGTCTATTGAGCAGAATGTTGAAGAGATAAAAGTGAATGGATGATACAGACAGAATTTTAGTGGTTTAATTCAGTGGATTAACCATTTAATTTGAACATTGTGTGCTTCTTTAATTCATTAGAATTAGGTAAACAATACCACTAAGGACTTCCGAGGTGATACATACATTGTCTGGTCTTAGCCATGATTCTAGCTTGTTAAGATAGATTTGTGCTTTTGGTTAGATTTTGTAGCTGCAATGCTGGGCTATTATTGTTAGCTTATTTGCATGCAAAGAGGGTAGGGTGCCGGAGGACTGGAAGAGTACCTGTATAGTTCCACTTTACAAGGGAAAAGGGGCAAGTGTAAGTGTAGTAGTTTCAGAGGGATCAGTTTGTTAAATTTAATTGGGAGACTTATGGGGGGGGGGGGTTCGATTGAGAGGATTAGGAGAGGAACAGAGGGAGTAATTGATGAGGAATGTAGGTTTAGGATCAGATTTTTGTAGTAAGGCAGATATGTGAGAAAGCTTCCGGAAAAGGTAAGGATGACTTTTGGGCCTTTATGGATTTGGAAAAGGCTTATGACAGGGTAGACAGGAATGCAGTGTGGGAGGTATTGCAGATGTATGGTTTAGGAGGAAAGCTGTTGAAAGAAGTCAAGTTTTTACAAGAATAGTAGAACCTGTGTTAGGATTAGAAGTGGAGAGAATGAGTAGTTTGAGGTAAAGGTGGGGCTCCACCAGGGATGTCATGCCACCATGGCCGTTCATTTAATACATGGATGGTGTGGTGTGAGAAGCAAATGTAAGGGTAATGGGCCGGGGATTGGAGGTTGTTAAAAAAAATGGAGACATATGGAAGACAAGCCAATTGTTTGCTGACAACACTGCACTTGTAGCAGGATCAGAGAAGGGATTAAGGAAGTTAGTGATGGAGTTTGGGAAGATTTGCGAAAGAAGGAAGTTGAAGATAAATATGGGTAAAAATAAAGTGATGAGATGTACAAGGGGAGAGGATAGCAGTAAATTGGAAATGAGTAATAAGGGAGAGAGACTGGAGGAAGTGAAAAGCTTTAGGTACTTGGAGGTGAATGTGGCAGGAAAGGTAGGTGTGGGGGTAGAATGTAGATCAAGAGAAGCAAATAAATGCCTTGGGGGATTAAAAAATGTAATGAGAAACAAACATTTGGGAATGGATGCTAAGAGGAGATTGTATGAAGGGGTGATTGTACTGACAGCACTGTATGGGACATAAATATGGAACACGAGAGGAAGAGTTTAAATGTGTTTGAGATGAAATGCCTGAGAAATATGGTAGGGGTTACTAGGCTGGATAGAGTGAGAAATGATGTGAAGAGGAGAGTGGGGGTGGAAAGGGACTTGGGAGATAGGGTTGATGAAAAAGTATTGGGATGGCTTGGACACATGGAGAGTGAAGAAAGATAAGAGGTGGATGGAGTGAACATGAGGGGCCAACCAAGGATGAGATGGATGGATGGGGTAAAAGGGGCATTGGGTAAGAGAGGAATGTCTATTGAGGAAGGGAGAAGACAGAAGATAGGGGTGAGTGGAAAATGGTTGTGTATGGATGATGCTGTGATGCATGATTGGGGGGTGAGGGAGTATGGGTGAATGATATTTTGACACAGCCCAAAGGGATTTCTCCCCATCTTCTCTTTTTCTGCATGAGGGGATGGAGAGGGGGTCACCAATTAAATGAAGTGGCCTTGCTGTGGATGTACTGTGTCTTGCTGCATTGCTTCTGATGCCAAGAAAATGAGGGATGGTAAATGGGAGTGGAGTATGTGGGGATGAAATGGGTGGAAGTGGATTTATGCCTTTGACTTTGGTTACCTCCCTTGTAAGGGGGAAAAGCCCTTGGTATATCTATGTATTTGCATATGTGAGTTTTTGTCTTAGGTTTGTTATGCACTGTGATTTACCAATGCATTTATCCTTGCAAACTTGCAGTGCTGTTGTAGATTATCTTGTATGTCATCTATTG
This sequence comes from Oratosquilla oratoria, assembly GCF_046742065.1. Lineage (NCBI taxonomy): Eukaryota > Metazoa > Arthropoda > Malacostraca > Stomatopoda > Squillidae > Oratosquilla > Oratosquilla oratoria. The sequence continues at coordinate 26,338,278 of NC_134805.1, forward strand.
ACATTATTTTTCCTAGAATATGCAGATGACAGAGCAGGTGGCTGTTGTGTATATTAGACATTCTAGTAACATATTAAAAGGAAAGCCTTGTATTGGCAGTTGTCTAGTTTGAATTGTCATACTTATCTTCCTAATTTTTTTGTAGTGGGTTTCAAACTTGTTTTTGAGAAGTGTTTGTTGATATTGTAGTTTTGGTGATGGTATTTTTCCTTGGGTTGTTCCAACTGCTTCATGGGTTGGGGTGGAGTATTTTGTTAGTTGTTATTATTATTATTATTTTTTTTTTATTCTTTATAACATATAATTCTCCACATTTGTTGTTTTCCTATTTTCTTTCTTTTTGTTATTTTAGATGCTACATCTATCTATATACTAATAGGTTTCTTCCTCCTTAGGGGAGATAGCCAGCTAAGGCATGTGTCCGCCATCTATCCATCACCTATTTCCCTTTTATCATAGCTACTTGTGGACGAAGGGTCCCAAAACCCATTCATTGTCCCTCTCCTCTTATTTCATTATGGACGAAGGGTCACCCGTCTCCTGCCATATTGCTTGGGGCAAAGGTAATGCATGAAGCAGCACCTCCACAGTGGGGCCTGACGATCATGACTGGTTTACCCCATTGCTTCATTATGTAGCACTTCCCAGATCCACTTAACCATTTCAGTATGATGATGCCTATGTAGGCATCTTGAGGCATGAGTGTACATGAAGGTGCCAGCATCGGCATCTTTATTATATTTTTTGTAGTTGTACATGAGTTACCCACGTATTCTGTAAACTGGTTTGATCACGTTTTCTCTGTTCATTATTACTCAGAATAAAAGAGAATGAGTAATACAGCAGTGACTTTATATTTTATAATGCAAGTAGTGTGATTCATTGTTTATATGGCAGCCAATGCTGTGCACAAGAACTTGACTCATACTGAAGTGGTTAAGGAATATAGAGCAAAGGAAATCCTTTCAGGTTGCCAGTTTCTTCATCCATTTACAACCATTTATTCATATCTTTTGCATCTTGCACAAACCACCCTTACCACCCTCAGTAGGCCTCTCCCATCCCATACATCCACATGTCTCATCATACATCTCTAAATCCACTAAAGCTCAAATATACCCCCACTCCTCCCCAAGAACTCCATCTTGCTACAATCCACGTTCCTTTCTCCATCCCAAACCCACACTGCTCTGCAATTACTCCCTATAAAAAATGAGCAACACTCATGGAGTCGTTTCCCATACATTTATTCACTCCCACTTAATGTCCTGTCACCCATAATAGCTGTTATATCATACATAAATCCCATTTAACACCTCACCCATCTCAGCACCTCATGGTAAATGGGTTACTCTTGTCCTCAGTGCCATTTAGGTCAGGGGCAATGCAATGAGGCACAGCACTTTCACATCTAAACTGTTTTTATCCCCACCATTTTATCATGTTTACCCACATCATCAACTCTGAAATTTATAGAGCAGATGAGAACATCCCATTAGCTTTCCTCTTTCTTTGTCCATTCACAATCTCTCCATTCTGGCCTTTTGCACACACTTTCCCTGCAAATAGATTTCATGTACAAAGTCCCTTTCACCTCATTCTTGGTCTTCCTCTAAAAGTTCACATCATCTACTTCCGTTTCTCACTCTTTGTGCAAATATTTCCTTTTTTATTTATATGCCTTAACCACTTCAACAACCTCAACAACCTTTGACCTAGTGTCCAACAGCTCCTTCCACCACCATTCTCGGCCTCATCTCCACATTTTGTTTCACAATATTTTGACTTCCTTTCCATCATTATATTTCAAATTGCTGCCCTAGTTATTTATACAACCCTTGTACATTCATCCCTAAGTACTGGTTTCTCAAAATACTTTTTGATTCACCCAGGCATTTATTTATTTATTTATTTTTTATTATTATTAGTCACTTTACATCCATGGTTCCAAACACTTCACTGTGACCCCACATTCTTAGTAAAGCTCTTCCTGTCTTCTGACCCTTTGTCCAATATGTTCAACCTTCCGGCATCACTTCATTGTATCTCATCTCTTTCCTTTTGTCCACATTTTATCAATACAGCTTCTTCCCCCTTGTAAGAGGGTAGCCAAAGTAAAGGCAAGCATCCACTCCCACCCACCTCCTTTGTTTCCCTCTCATTTTAGCTCTGTTGTCCAAATACAACCATAAATTTCTATCACATACTCTTTCAAGATATCTATCATGTTATCATATACAAAGGACCCAGTGAAATGGAGGTAACTGAAAGGAAGTGAAACTTCAAATTTCTTGGTTTTTATCAGTTTTATTGTTATAATTAACCACAACTACATGTAATTGAATAGTAAAATTTATTTCTATAGTTTCTTCAATGTTCCAAGAAAATCCATGCTCTATTTCTCCTTACTCTCTATGCAACAGCCATTGTCCTGTCAGCTGTCAGACTTAATAACTACAATCCATTTTTGGCCTATTCTGGCTCATGAAGGGGCAGATGCTGGGGACTGGTTATCTGTTGTGGTTGCAGCACTAGAAACGGCACCAACAGGAACAGCACTTGAAGGCCCATTTCTTGGGGTTGACGAATCTGTACCTCCCTCCATATTTTCTGAACACAAAATAAAAAAGCGATACAGCCATACAGTGCTATACTAAATAATATCAAAAGTAACTGCAGTTATATTCATATATATATATATATATATTTATGTTAGCTAGTGCATGGAAATTACCTGAATTCTCTGCTTCCTCAGATTCAGTGGCTGGTCCATTGGCCTGGGAAATGTCAAGGTTAAACACACCAATTCCAATTATGAACTTGTTTTTATAAACTCATTTTGCAATATTAAACTAATGTTACTCCATACTAAAGGTACTAAGCAAAAAAGTAGCCTGTTCTGTGAAAGCACAAGAAGTAAGGACAGATTTTAAGGAAGTGATTTAGGAGACTTAGCATAGAAGATCTACAGAGACCACCACCCAAACTCTACACTCCAAATGGGCTACATGTTTGAAGAAAGGAATAAAGGTAAACACAAGAGAGATCTACTTCTTTATTTGAATTTTTTACAGACTGCAACATCTACATGAAGGCATGAGAAAAAAAAATAAACTTTATAGAAAAATACACAAAAAACAGAACTAGTGCAGAGGTATATTCTGAAAGGAAATGTTGAGGTTTTTACCAGAAAGACAACCATGCAACGGAAAAAAATCCTCATAACATAATCCCTGATAGTGTAGAGAAAATAATGTAGTAAATGAAGATAAGAGTATACAATTTTCTTCTGCCAGGTGGAAAAGGAACTAGCAAACCAAAAGCTAGGCAATTACCAATTGGCTAACTAAAGACAATTATTTGCTTCATACAAATGTGACAATGAGGGAATAGATTCACATTTGATTATACTTGCACCGCTGACTGAAATCTGCTTGTAACTTTGTTACAAAGAATTTTTTTAACATTAATATGGTGCTTAGAGTTTCAACATTTCACCTACACAAGAAAACAGAGATCTTCCCTTCAGTAGGCTGTGAAATAGTTCAAAGAGTGAATTACATTGTTGTATAACAAATGACATCTCAAAAGGATGGCATGAATTGTACATTATTCAGAAAGTTGACTCCTATAATTGTACATTATCTAAGAAAAATACATTACATGAAATTAGCTTTACCAACTGCATGAAAATAGTTGAAATACTAAGGTCACAGTCTTTTACTCCGGGTCATTTGTAGCTTCAAAGTAATAGAGATACAAGACGAGGAGCTATCTAAAGTGAAAAATAAGATGACAAAAACCTCACTTTGGAAGTATGGAATGGTGTCTCCAATTTTCAACTGACCTGAGATTCCTGTCCGGGTCCTGTTGCGGAGGGAGGAGCTGGTGAAGGTGTGTTTTCTACAAAAGTGGCAGTGTTCTGGGGTGCGGGTCCTGTAGCGTCATTGCTATCTTCTTTGAGACCTCCGGGGGGATTAGTTCCTGGGATTGATGGGTTCGTGGAGTTGGACATATTCTGGGGTAAGTGTCCTTGTGTTGACCGCTGTCTCTCCTCCGTTTCTCGCCGAATTTGCTCCTTCTGTCTTTCCACCATCAAACCAAAAGAAGTCTCGTCCAACTTAGGGGCTGTTAACTAAAAAAGGGAAATCAATGAGTACCGTGAAGAAATGCTTCTTATAAAGAGAGAAAGAGAGAGAGAGAGAGAGAGAGAGAGAGAGAGAGAGAGAGAGAGAGAGAGACAAAGCAGAAAAAAACAAAAACAGAAACAGTAGTAAAGAGAGACAGAATGAAAACATGGCCAATTTATGTTGACAAATTAATTAACTAATTTACATATTCATATATTTATTTACATTTAATGGAAGGTTAGAGTGGAGGTGGGGACTACCCTCTAACAACTCCAAATTATGACATGAATTACAATTTTATATGGAAATTATAACAACAAATCCGTCAAGAAAATAACATAGTAAATAAAAATATATTTATTAAAATAATCATGTTTGTGCAACATGAAATTCAAGAGAACTACTGGCCTGGCTAGATCAGCTTGCTATGAAAAATATTATGAAAACTGAACCCCCATACAAAAGTTATTTACCTTAACTTTTCTTAGTTCTCCCTGGAAGAGCCCACCTGCTTCCATAAACTTCCGTTTCTTGGCCTCAAATTTTTCTTCTATTTGTTGCAGTTCAGCTTCAAGCTTTTTCTATAAAAAATAATGATCATGATTACAACCTATTTTTCAATTTTTAGTAACTAACACCTAATGCTAAATATAATCTTCATTTTACCTTTCATTCAAGCCTCCCGATAGGGGGGAATTTGTGACATTAAACCAAATCACCTTTCATTCTAATTCTGAGGAGATTGAAGCAACAGGCGACAGAGATTGAAAGGGTTAATTGAAAAAAGAAAGTTACAAGTGCATGTAGGTAAAAGTAAGAGCGAGATGTATGAGAAAATGATGGTGGCATGTTAAATGAGAATATGAAGGATGAGGCTTCAGGAAGAACAAAATTTTGAGTATTTGGGGTAGTACGAGGCAATGAACAGAAGAGTTGTTGTGGAGGTGAACTGTAAAAGCAAAGGTAGAATGAACAATTCTTTGAGAAATAATTATCTGGGGATGAATACAGTGGAAATGTAGGTACTGTATTAAGCAGAGATTTAAAATATAAGGGTGGCAGATGTGAAGAGTGAATGTCAAGTTTAGAAAAACCCAAATTAAAAAACAAAAAACAAAAAAAAACTAAGGTCTTCCCCGCAGAACAGCACATGAAAATGATTGGCACACATTTTTATACTAAAGCCAATTCCTCCCTCCACATCACACAATCTTACCTGATGCATTGTCAAAGACTGCACCTGTCGCTTCAGGACTGTGAGACGCTGACTGGTCACCACTGATCGGACATCAGGCACAACAGTATCAGAGAAGATCTCATTGATCAGACGATGGTTCCTCATATACCGGGCATGGGATACATGCTTCACATTTAAGCCATCATCATAATCTGTTGCACACACAATTATTAATACATACTTTTGAGTCAAACATAGTATTATTAGTACTGTATCACAAGCCTATCAGTCACATACTGATGATATTCTTTAATATAGTGTGTGTATTTACCTAACTGTATTTTACGGGAAGCGAGCTATGCTCGTAGTGACCTATTTTTATATCTTTCAGCATCCAATTTGATCTTAAATATTCGTATAGTTTTTGCATTCACTGTTTCCTCATTCAGCACAGAGAAAATAAGGAAACTGATGTATAGTTAGAGCAACATACCTTCTTCATCTTCTGCTGGTTGTATATCAATGCGCCGATCCACTTTGGTACTAGCTGCTGAGCCTGAAGACCTGTCTAAAGTTTCCTTCTCCTCTGTTGCTGCCACACCTGTTTTGAAGGCTAAGTATTACAGAGACAGTTTATTTGTTTCAGTCCATTAAAGCTTGAGCACACACATGCCTGCAGTTTTCTATGCAAAGGCAAATAATGTGTGTGTGCAGTTTACATTTATACAAAGTGTGCACCTCTAGTAACATGAGTCCTTCAATGTGCAATGCAGAATTACTTTTTACAAACATGTCTTTGGTCTTCCTCTCATTTTATTCAAGAAATGAAGACTAATAATCTCTAAACTGATCTAATTACTATAAGTGGCAATCTGAACTAAGGGAACATGAATCCCATAAAGGCACAGATACAGTGGAACAACTTACAAATCATACAATAAAGTCCAGGTTAGCATGTAGAGGATATCAACATTTTAGTGTTTTCATGGGGAAAAATAAATTATGGTAATGCAAGTCTTTCTTGCTTACCGATGAAAACCTATCTTGAAAATGAACGGCATTGCTGCATGTGCACATTGTATGTTGAGAACAATCCAACATCAACCCTTTCTGGTCTAAGGACAGTGCTCTGCATGTTCACTAAACTGGTTGGCCGAGCTGGATTCATTTGCTGATTGACAAGGTAAGAATATTAAAGTGTTCCCTTATAACTGCCACAGCTGAGTGCTGATATTCAAAGCAGGCTTCATGTATTTTCTAAAATATTAATTTCCTATTCTCCTTTTACAAGCACCTAAATTTAAGTCTCACTCTACTAATTACAACTAATCCAGATTGTCAAGACATCACTGAAGCCAGGTGCACCCTACGGAGAAAGCCTACAAGCAACAATGCACTTGTCCTAACTTCTATGCCAAGGCACACACAGTGGGGAGAATGACCAAACACATGGCCATCAACTAATCAATCCATTTTCACACAGACCAGTACACTCATCAATGAGGTGAAAAAATTAAATGGCAACTTTTATGCATTCTAAGGACTGCTGTGTAACCAAAATGGGTTGATGCTGAGAACCAAGAGTGGCTGCAATGCACAAAAAAATCCTCAGAACAATAACTAAACTGAGCAAAACATAATAACACTAGTGTAACACCTATGTGTATGAATTCGCTCTTTGTGCAGTTTAATGTTTACAACTACATTTTTGTAAGAACAATCTACATATCAAAAAGAATAACATTCTGACCCTCTGAGGCCCAAATACATTTTAAATATCAAACAATAATCAAATGTGATCTTAACTTTCACAGTTAATAAGATTTCACAAGCTGAAACTAGTAACAAACATCAAATACAGAAACAGGCAAAGGAAAGGAACCAAATAAAAATTACAGATAATTTGGATATTGCATGGTCAAATATTGCTGACAGTCCAGCTTTCATTTTATATGTCCATTTCGTCTCAGGTTTAAAGAAGAGCAGTGTAGGTTTAGGAGAATAAGAGTGTGTTGGTAAGGTGTTTATGGGGAGACTGTTATTAAGGAGAACTTAGGAAAAGCTATGGATGTTTTTTGGCTGTCTTGGACATTGGTGTATAATAGAGCCAACAGAAGCTTTGTGGAGCATGTTACAAATATATGCCATAGAATGAAGTCTGTTGAAGCAAGACAAAAGTTAGTAGTGTATGTTTTGTGAAGGTCGGGAGAAGGGTTTGAGGTATATGTAGGACATCTGGGCTGTGTGCTATTTGTAAGTTGTGTGCATGGATGGTGTAATAAAGGGGGGTAAAAATTCTGAGTGCTAGATGGAGGTTTGACAAAAAATAAATAAATAAATAAATAAATAAACTCTTGTAGTTGATATTGTGCTTATGGGACATCCTGACAAGAGATTGAAGCAGTTGGTAACTGAGTTTGGGCGAGTATCCAAAAGTTACCAGAGAATGTGGGCAAAAGTAATGTAACAAAATGTACAAAGAATGATGGTGACCAGTTGAATGTAAGCATGATGGGCAAGGCCTAATTAGGTAGCGACTTTTGAAGTATGTGTGACCAATCAGTCAATCCATTGTCCCTGGTCGCTATTATACAAGACCAGCAACAGCCTCTGGTTAGCACTAAAGTCACTTAGGAAAGATATATTGTGTTTATGTCTATGCATTGTTGTTGTTATTCCCTAGACTGTGTGTCCAAGCAGTTCCGTCTCCCCAAGGAATGCCATGGCCGAAACTGGGTTTTCCCACAAATCCTTTATGGAGTGCATGTTGTGTTGTTTGCATGTGTGATTATGTATATTGCAGTCTTCCATGATGTGTTGAATAGTATGGGGTGAAGTGTTACATCTTGGGCATTTGTTGACAATGCAGTTATCTAGTCTCTATGCCAGCAATTCCCAAACTATGGGTCGCGACCCAAACATGGGTCGCAAGACCTTGTTACAAAAAAAAAATAATTTCAATCAAAAGCTTCCCTACACTTGTGTTTTCAATAAAAGAAGACTTTCGAAATTGCTTTTTAATAATGCTTGGGTCGCCACATCTTCACCAGATCTGGATTTGGGTCACAGCCAAAAAAAGTTTGGGAACCATTGCTCTATGCATTGTTGGTGTGGGATACTGTAATATTAGATGTTCAGTACCCAGTGTGGTTGATGTGGGAGTGAATAGAGTGGATATAGTGGTGAATTTTAGTAAAGGAAGCTAGTCAATTTCTGGGTGAAATGAAATGTTCCGAGATATAGGAAAAATGGGGATGAATGCAATCGTAATTTTGCATGAGGTAGTGATTCTACCAACAGTCCAGTGGCCATGGCCAGGTAACTGGCAAGCTCATAGGTTACTCAAAGAAATAGTGTGTTGTTCTCAAGGGATTGTTAGTATGGAGCATTGTAAAATGAGGTGTACAGTGTCTTCTGTGTGATGGTTCCATCTAGGGCAGTTTGATTCCATGATCTATTCTGTGCTGATGCTGTTTTAATGCTGAATGGCATCCATGCAAACATGTCAGTGTGATTCTTACTTCTCTTGATAGAGATTTTTCTGTGGGGTTATGTCTGGGGTTTGTTGGGGTACCGAGCTTGGCTACACAACACACCCACATTCAGATTACAAAATAATCAATTCAAGAACAATCGCCAAATTCGACTCCTAACCCCTCCACACATAAGCCCCACAAAAAATCTCTCCAAAGAGAAACAAGAACCACATTAGTGCAAGTACGTTCGGGTCACCACCCAGCACTAAAACAATACTGACAAAGAATGGGCCTGCTCCAGATGCAACTATCACATACGGGACACTGAACACCTAGTCTCATTGTCACATCCTGCTGTACTCAGAAGCACAATATTTCTTCCTTGATTGACTTCTGGGTCAATCTGGTGGCTGCTGCTGATTACCTATGAACCATGGGTCTCATGGACGAGATACTTTGGGTAACATGATTACGTAGAACTGTGTGCCCATCATTTTCATGAGTTGTTCTAGGAAGACTATTTTGGTTTCTTGTGTGCATGTTCTACTGGGGTGATTTTAGAGTTATTTTTCTTAAAGTTTTGTGTTGTTTGTCGGCCATTTCTTGATTGTTAGGAACTGTACTGTGGAGATATAATCAAATATAGTTCTAAAATTTGCTTGTACAATGTGATATTTCTTTCTGCTAGGCAAACAGTGTTTGTTACATATCTTAGTACGTCTTAGTTTTTGTTTGTTTTCATTGTCTTTGATTTGTGGGATGAAGGACATATGCATATTGAAAGTAAGGTCCCGAATTTTAGAGTTTTTAATCCAGAGGTAGAACTGGCCATTTATTGTGCCCGTTGGGTTCTTTGATTTATAGTTGTCTAATGTGAGCGTCATATTTACCCACTTCTTGATATCAACATGAATTCAAAGATGGCCATTCCACCAGCACACTGTTAACAAACACCACACAACAAATACTGGAGGGCCTCGGTAAAAAACTGCCTCCAGATGGGAGAGTAAAGGTACCAATAGACATAGACAAAGATTTTGATAAAACTCCCTCTACATATCCTGTCAACTAATCAATGAGAAAATGAAGTCTTAGACCAACTCTCAACCTAAACATAATGAACTTCAGTGATCTCCTCCAAAGACGATCCCTCCCCTCCAAAACAACCACCAAGCAACTTTCCTACACATTTTAATGAGCTTGCCCTGAAATCTATCCACAAGGAACAAGAAACCCCTCTGACCGCCAACAAATTTGCAGAAAAAATGTAAACCACCCATGAAATGGAATACACAGGAGATACTGAAAGATGTTTAGAAAACATAGATATAAAAGTTACCCTTTTAGGATGAATCCATAACAATAGTAAAAACATATCTCCACAGGCTATAGAAAAACATACCACACAATCCAGATTTCACACACGAGATTGCCATCCTAACAATATTCAATCTGTTGCCCTGGTTCTCTCTTGCAACCTTTAAGAAATCAGCCAACGTCTAGTTCTGCCCATAAATCACTTGATTTTGTAGAGCTCTGTTCCACCAAAGGTAAGACATGCTTTGTTTAGAAAAACTTAGTTCATCAACCTGTTGTCCTAGATCTCTCTTGCTGGACCTGTGGCCTTGAGGAATTTTAGGTCTTTTTATATATTTTTTTACTTTGGCTATCTCCCCTGTAATAGGGATAAAGCATTTCATATATGTATCATATTCAGGTGCTGACTGCATAATTTAGTTACTATGAAGTCAATACATAAGGAACTTCAGTAGCACTGCTGCAGACCAGTCACACATCTTTTATATCAGGAATACAATTCTTTTTCTTAAACAACTTTTGCTGTTCCTTCTTTTAGCTGTACCCCTTAAATCCCTCATTTACAACCCCAAGTTTCCACATTTACTTTTTCCTATCTGTCTGTGCTGATGGGAACTAGAATCCCACCAATGTGTTCCAATACATGGATAAAATGTGGAGACTGGGAATCACCTTACTGCCATTTTCTCCGATCACCTTTGATTGGGTCTTTAAATGTGAGTGGAGGCAAAACAAGTGAGTAAACTAAAGAATGGTAGCATGTTGGTGAGACCATGGATGTATTAGCACTGAATGAAAACAAACTGAAAGGGAAAGGCAGGGGCAAATTTGGGAATGTGATTGCTAAGGTGTTCAACCATAGAGGAAGAGCATAGAGAAGCGGGGGTACTGTTGGCAAATATTGAGATGTAGTGTGAATAGAGTTAAGGGGCATTTAGACGGTCAAACTGTTTGACAAACCCGGTTTGTCAAACAAGTGTCTGAAGTGATGTTTGACCATGTGAATGGGGTATTTGGTTGTCAAACATGTTCGACAAATGTGTTTGATGACCAAATACCCCATTCACATGGTCAAACATCACTTCAAACACTTGTCTGACAAACCGGGTTTGTCAAACTGTTTGACTGTGTAAATGGCCCTTTAAGGTTTATTTAGGCAAAACTGAGAATAGGTTAGGATGGGTTCAGAGTATATAGCCCTGGCAATGAGAAAAGTGAAGTGAAAGAATTTGGAGCGACTTTAACAAACTTGTGAACAGAATTGGACGGAATATGAAAGTGTTGGGAAATCTGAATGCTCAAGTACAGGATGAGCCAGCAGATCAAGTAACAAGTGTGGTGTGCAGGGATCAAAAGCAGAGAAAATGTTATTAAGTAAACATCTATACACTGTATGAAAAAGATGTACTATGTAGGGGTGTGCCGATTCCATTTTTTTGCCGATGCTGATTTACCATTAATTGCCGATGCAGTCCTATTCACTTTTAGTTGCTGATGCCAATTCTACTTTATATTAAAACTGATATACCGTAATTATATAAAGTAATTGAACTATGATTTTTACTTGCTTTATAATCTATGCAGATTCATACATGCCAGATTGGGCTACTTTTTTACTACTTTATTATGTATCTACTTTTCATTATGTACTTGTTTCCATAAAAAATTCTTGTTTACATATATTTTTAAACCAGCATCACTAAACACAATTAATTCATGGTTTTATTCTATAAGCCAGTAGTACATAATCTCTAAAACAATACATAAATGCATAAAAAAAATTAATCGTTTTTATTATGTTGTTGATGAACAACTTACTAAACAAAATAAACCTTAATATAAACTTTCAAAACGCTAATAAAATACATGTGATACTACCAAAGATGCTAGATGTTTTTAATTTAGCAATTTTTAAGCTTCTAAAGTCTATGTACAAAATTTTTATTTTTGAATAACAGAACTATTAAGCCAAAATGTATAAAAATGTATTGTTATATATTTACTTGTCAAAATACATAAAAAAAATCTTTAAATTTGTTTGGTTATAAATTGCTGCAGAATAAGTGGGAGTAAATCCATCCGCCCATTTTTCGCACTTTTAAGAGGGTAAAATTGACACTGACACACAGATGATTTACTCCCATATTACTTTCACATTATTTCTGTTGTAGAAACTTTGCTATTTAAATATATATATAATTTTTAGTTTAATTTTATATAAAAAATACAAAAATAAAATTAAAAATTAATATAATTTGCTCTAACATTTACTCTGGCTTGTGCTGTTATTTTAAAAGCATCAGCATCAGCAAAATATTGCCGATGCAGAATCCCATTCTAAAAAAGAATGCAGATTCTCGCCAATGCTGATTCACCAAAAGTGCCGATTCTTGCCGATGCTGATTCACCAAAAAAGTGTCAATCCGATTAATCGGCACACCCCTAGTACTATGCATGGGCCAGTGATTTCTGGCATAGTAATCAAATGAGCAGTACTGTAGTAACGTCCAAAACTTACTCCAAAGGTGCTGCAGAATATCTGATCATCTGATGGAAGGAAAAGCTTTCATGCCAGTGCATTTGAAACTATCATGAAGATGACCACAAAATCAATAATTTTAATTTGCTTTTTTTGTCTTTATGAAACACTACCATAATATGATCAATGTCTACCACCTATATACCAAGGGCTTCTTCCTCACCTTATAAGGGAGGTAGCCAGTCAACGCACGCACCCACTCTCATCCACCATCCTCGCTTCTCTATCATGTTAGCTCCGCATAGATGAAGGGTAATCCCTATCCCCTGCCCTGTGGATGATCAATGTACCTTCCTGATAGTTTTGAACACACTGATATGAAACTTCTTTACAAAGAAAGTGCCCTAGCTCAAACTCCAAAGCGTAATGGCTCAAGTATCATTAACAACTGACTGGTCAGTTCACAACCCAGATCTAAATCTCAATATGTGCGACACTAATATATATATAAATATAAAATGTAGAGGCACAGGGCAGTGGACAAGATGCAGGGATGACCCATCATCCAGGAGGTGCCAAGATAAAAGGGAGGGAAGAAGGTAGAGGGGAGTGGAGTATGTAAGGGATGGAATGGGTGGGAGTGATTTCTATGCATTTGTTTTTCGGCTACCTCCCTTGTAAGGGGGAAAAGCCTTTGATATATGTATGTGTGTGTGTATATATATATATAATGGAGAGGCACATTAGCACCCACAATTCAAAGCAGCCATTAAAGAATAATTCAGACTAAAATATTCTGTCCTTTCCCTTCTGAGATCTCTGACTGTGGTAAAATATAATCATGATAGCCCTACAAATTATCAGAAGTAAATGTATAGCATTACGAATTTTTATGACAAAAGCATGTGTGATGTGTGGCCTGGCCTAGCTACCCTACTCATAGGATGAAAGAGAAAATGCTATGTTGGCTACATTCTTGTCCCCTGCCCCCAGGGTAATCAGTAAAAAATATGGTGGATGGGGATGGTATGTGAGAGATTTAGGGAGGATAATAGGAAGTAGGAAGAGTAAATATAAAAGTGATCAGTATTCCTTTTTGAGTGTAGATTACCTTCCAGTCATAAAAGAACTTTACATGACTCTGTTCACAAAATCCTTATACACTGACTGCATACATCTCGTGCAATTAATACCCATTACTGCATGCACATATAAATATGTACATAAATTACGAACTAAAACAATGTTCACCTTTATATACAAGGGTAATAAAAACCACATATTTTCATATTTTCTATTTTAATTGTTTGATTTTCAAAATATAATATTCCTTCTGGACCTTGTAGAGGTCCCTTTGTGCATCCCAAGCTTCCTTCATTGAAATTAAAGTTTCCTCAATCATTTTTTCTCTTCTAGGATTAAATTCACTTGCCCTCCATGATTGGCTTAATTCTCTAGGGTTCAATGGGACACTGGGATTGGGCAGAAACCTGTAAGAATTGCACATACATTTGTCTAACATCAGTTACTGAAGAAAATGTGGCCTCATCACTGGCCACTGTGATTACTAGCTACTTTTTGTGCAAATAATAGTATATACTGCAATAAACTGTGAAGATGTAATTGTATGGAAGTGTTCTGCTTAATTGGCTGGGTTTTCCTGGTAGTTACTCTCATTTACACACCCACACACATGCCTAAATCGACTAAACTGTGCAGTGGTACCATTCTCAACTGCTAATTCTGTGATCCAAGTTTGAATTGCACCTAAGGCTGAAAATTCAGCATCTCTGCCCTATGAGCTGGCATTCCAGGTCAGGTGGGAAAGGTGCTGGGTGTATAACATCACAGCATTAACCATTTATGAACTCTGAGCTCTCATCAAGGAGGGTAATAGCTGGTGATCATGAGTCCAACACGTGATCCAAAACAGGGGGGAGGGGGGTATTCATTCATGCATGCACACACACACACACACACACACGACATCCTCTTTCTTACTGCTTGATTACATGGTAATCCCCACCCTCCATCCACTTGTGAATTATATAGTTGACCATGAGAAATCTTTTAGAGGAACATCATTTCCTCATCTATTTATGACCTTATTTCATCCATTCTCTATCTTTCATCCAAAGACTGCAGAGACAACAAATAGGATTTTGTATTGGTGTAGGATGGGTGTAGGTGAGTGTATGCTTTGATTTAGCCATCCCCTTATTAGAGGAAAAAGATGCTTTGGTAAACATATATGCATACATACATATACCAAAGGCTTTTCCCCCCTTACAAGGGAGGTAGCAATTATATATAATCTACATTGCTATATATATTAAATACAGTCATAGATTCTAGCCATACCTTTCCTCTTGGTATTTTCTCATATGAACTGCAACACTGTCTCCATAATCAATATTACCATGCTTCGACAAATCAGGGTCTTCTGTTTCAAGTTCCACTGGCTTATCTCCATCTTTCTCTGCTCATTAAACATGAAATGATCAAAATTAATTTTTTTCCGTGTATTGACATGCACTAAATATATGAGCAAAATAGATGAAGATATGTGAATCACTATAAACACATTTAATCAGACCCTTTCGCTGCACCCGGGTTTCCCTCAACTGAATAAGTCTTCCAGATGGTATTTAGAATAAAGGTACAAGTCTTACAACCCAGTAAATATATCAAATGAGATGGTTTAACTCTTCCACTTCAGTGAATGAAATTGCCTTGTGGTGGCTTAAAAAATGTTGAAGTTGTAAAATGCAGTGAAAGGGTTAATCTGTTCCATTATGCAGAGAATGTTATAAACTAACCTGTAAAATTAAACCTGGAATGATTCCTTTTGAATGCTGTGGGAATACTGCTCACGTTGCAGGGCAAAGCAAGCATATCCCAAGATAATTAATTTGATGTTCCTTGCTAGATCTATCTGCCGCTCTTCTTCAATCCTGCACTTCATCAAGTTTTCAAATTGCGAACAACTTTCAAATGGTGTCCACTCTTCATGTAAATTTCTTACTCTGTGTTGATGTGGTAACCATGAAACTTCCAGGTTTAGACTGCTCAATTGCACGGACTTGTCCTTTCCTTGTAGGAAATTGCCCTAATCTACAGTATCACCAAGTTCTGGCTTTCTTTAGTTAGAGCGCAATTTTAGTTGATTAAATGATATCCTGGTTGGGTTGGAAAGTGTGCATCTGCCACTTACATCGAAGATGATGGAAAAAAAAAAAAATGCTAATTCATATGGAGCCAGTATAAAGGGAGAGAGACTGGAGGAAGTGGATAGTTTTAGATACTTGGGTGCAAATGTGGCAGGAAATGGAGGAGTGGAGGTAGAGTGTATATTGAGAGAAGCGAGTAAATGCCTTGTGGGATTAAAAAGTGTAATGAGAAATAGGCATTTGGGAATGGATGCTAAGAGGAGATTGTTTGAAGGAGTGATTGTGCCAACAGAACTGTATGGGGCAAAAACATGGAACATAAGAGATGAAGAGAGGAGTTTGAATGTGTTTACGATGAGGTGTTTGAGAAGTATGGTAGGGGTTACTAGGCTGGATAGAGTGAGAAATGAGGAGGTGAGGAGAGGTATGGGGGTGGAAAGGGAGTTGAGAGTTAGGGTTAATGAAAGAGTATTGGGATGGTTTAGACACATGGAAAGAATGAGCGAAGAAATATTAGTAAAAAAGGTGTGGAAGGCAGAGGTAGAAGGAATGAACATGAGGGGGCGACCAAGGATGAGATGGATGGATGGGGTAAAAGGGGCATTGGGAAAGGGGGGAATGTGTGTTTAGGAAGGACGGGAGAAGACAGAAGATAGGGGTGAATGGAGAATGGTTGTGTATGGATGATGCTGTGATGCATGAAAGGAAGTGGGTGAGGGATGGGGGGTGAGGGAGTATGTGTGAAAAATAATTTGATGCAGCCCAAACAGAGTTCTCTCAGTCTTCTCTTTTTCTGCGTGAAGGGACTTAGAGGGGGGGTTGCCAATTAAATGAAGCGGCCTTGCTGTGGATGTGCTGTGTCTTGTGACACTACTTCTGACCCAGGGCAGTGGGCAAGATGGAGATGACCCATCATCCAGGAGTAGCCAAAATAAGAGGAAGGAAGGGAGGGAGGGAGGGTGGTGAATGGGAGTGGAGTATGTAGGGGATGGAATGGATGGGAGTGGATTTTATGCCTTTGTTTTTTGGCTACCTCCCTTGTAAGGGGGAAAATGCCTTTGGTATATGTATGTATATGTGGAAAATATTGACCCTTTTTTGGCAAGTCAAATGTTACCTTGGTCATTGTCTTCATTATCATAATAACATATATGATTCAGAGATTCAATTTTATATCATGAACCCCTCTCTCTGGAAGGGCTTAGATGGTACTGATAGAGGACTCTTTGAAAGAGGAAATTTAATGTAGTATGCCCTTACTACAAACCCATTCATCACAGCCTCGTTTCACCCCACCTATAATCTTAAGTTAAAGTAGCAAACGAAAACAATGAATAAATAAAAATAATAAGAATCATAATACCTACAAACCATCCCAATTATCTTTCATCAACATTATTTGCCAGCTCTCTTTCCATCCATGTTTTCCACCTTACCTCACTTCACACTATCCATCCTCATAACTCTCACCATACTTTTTAAATCCTTCATCTCAAACACACTTGTCTTCTTCTTGCCTCCCTCTCTGCCCCATAAAGTGTCATGGGCACAATCACACCTTCATATAGTCTTCTCTTTATATTCATCTCCAGATACTCAATTCTCAGGACACCTTCCTATCTATCTTTCTTTCCCTGGGATTGCTTGGTGAGACCGTCTAGGCAGCACCACTATCATCCCCTTTTAAGTCAAGGTGCACACCCACTCCTATCCACCATTGTTTCCCTTGTGTCTCAGCTCCTTGTAGACGAAGGGTCATCCTGGTCTCCTGCCCACTGTCTGGGTCAGGACCAATGCTGCGAGACACAGCACATCCACAGCAGGGCCACTTTAATTACTCAATGAACCTCCCTCATGCAGAAAATAGAGACGATGGGGAGAAATCCTTTCAAGCTGCATCAAAATAATATCCATGAACAGCCATCCTCCACTCAGCACTATCCCTTGCCTTCTCCCTTCCTTGCTCAATGGACATTCCCCTTACTCAAAGCCCCTTTCACCCCATCCATCTACTTCATCCTCAGTCACCCTTCGAGTTCATTCTATCCAACTATACTTTCCACAATTCTTTTGCTAATATTTCTTCATTCATTCTTTCCACTCCCAAAATTTTTACTTGTTTCCCTTACTCTGGAATCTATTTCAAACCCCAACACACAGCCACCCTTCTCCCTTGTACACCTCATCTCCTTACTCTCCGCTTTCTCATCTCAGATTTGTCCCAAACAACACCACTAGCTGCCCCAAGACCTTGTCTGACTTAGCCACAAGTGTGGGGTCATTTATTCTAGCCAAGTCTGACAGGAGTATTGGGAAGTCTAAGAGTCTCACATAAGGTTTTGGTGTTGGTGTGTATGGTTGGTATTGAGGTACAATGGATTTCTGCTTGTGCCTCCTGTTTTCAGGCTCCACATGCTCCAATGGTTACTGTGGATGGGGTAGATACTACTCAATTGGGAAGCTTTTTTCTTTCAGAATATGGTTTATTTAAGATATTTAGATGTTCTCTATCATGAGAAACCAGACTGTGGATGCATAATTTCACCCTTTCACTCCTGATAATGACTTGTACCTTTATTCTGGCTACTATTAGGAATTTCACTTGGTACTGGGGAAACCCCCAATACTGTAGGGAAGAGAAGCCAAACGCAGAGTATGGGATCCAATATATTGGATCCCATACTCTGCGTTTGGCCTCTCTCCTACAGTGCTGTTGCAGTCGTTGCTGCTTTTACTCAAACCCCCAGTAAAGTGGAAGTGTTCAACCTAAATTGATAAACAACTTCACTGGTAAAAATGACTTTCCTTCTCACTGTTGCCAAAAGAATGTAATCTTGTTGCATAATAGAACTATATATACACTCCTTCAGTCCATCAGTACATTTCCTTGCTACTGGCACACATTGTCACAATAACTGACACCATTCCACTAAAGCTATTCCCTTTGTCATGCTCCAAAAGACAACCCAACCCAGGCATATCTCTTTTACCGTTTTTCTCCTCTCCTATCACATGAATTTTTGTCATCTTAATTCAATACCTTCTCCCCTAAAGACATTAACATCCAGAACTCTTCCAATTTTCTTTCTGAACACTAATACATAGTCCAAAAACACCTCAATTACCATCCCACCCATCACCTTGGCCCATGTATACTTATGGCTCATCCTCTTGTGAAACACTGTATACACTACCATCATTTACCTTTTTTACATATCTTGGTATTTCTCCATTATATTTCCTGCCACCTCATTCCTCCCTACTAGGCTGACTATCTCTTATCATTAATATCACCCAACAGCACATTTATGTTTCTATCAGAACTCTACAAACTCGTTTAAATAAATTCAAAACACTTCCCACATCTTATTTTTCTCACTATCCTTCTATGAAATGTCAAGGGCCAGGGTCTGGGAGGGGGATGCAAAGCATAACCCTAACAATTGGATCATTGAATGTAAATGGATGACAGCAAAAAGGGACTGGTAGTACACGAGGTGAGAAGGTGTGTTAGTTTTCAATGAACTGAAACTGAAGGGGCAGGGTGAGTTTAGGAATGTGGTGGGTGGGTGGGTGGGTAGGGTGTCTGGACTGGTGAGAGGGCACGGACAGAAGGAGTGGCATTGTTGCTAAGTGATGAGATAGAGAAGTGTATGGTGGATTGGAGAGAGGTTTTATCAAAGATAATGTAGGTAGATGTGAAATTGGGATGGGAGATACTGGTATTAATTTGTCTATCTATACCTACATACCAAGAGATATAGGCAGATAAATATCCATATCTTCCATCTCAATTTCACTTTCACCTACATTACCTTTGATGACATTGCACATTCAATGACCCAATTGTTTGGGTTCTGTTTGGGGTCCCCCTCCCAGACCCTCTTATGCCAACTTTTCATTAAAAAAAAATACAGAAGGGAATCCTTACTCCCCTCATTCTATGTCATTTGGTCACCTTCTACAACACCCATGGGCAAAGTAACGGCAGTTTTCTTCCCCCCCTCCCACCCCTCTCTGTTTTTACAGTACAAACCTTTGCTCGTTTTTTCCTACAGTAACATTTCTACCCTCACTTGCCAATAACAGGTTACTCAGTATCATTTCTAGGTTCCTAACCACCTAGACTTTACATTCTCAATTGTTTCCTTTTATGCTCTTAGCTTTTAATTACTGGTGGATTACAGAACGGAACTATCAATCATGCTGACATATACTAACCTGTTACACAATTAGGTCTCTTAGATGGTGGCTCTTGAACATCCTTTGGCAATGGGTTAAACTGTCTCTTGCACTTATCACTGCTTGCAACTAGAGGAAAGACGGCATTAATAGCATCGGCTATACTTTTATCACTTTGGGCCGTATGTCTATCTTTGTTAACCATGGACCACCCTCTTCACATCCATCACAAACTTTCTTTCACTTACTAGCTCACATGCTAAGAGGATTTGTGGCTAAGTCCATTTAACAAAATTTAATTTCGATTTGTAGGTCTGGCACTAGTTGAGGCCTGAGGGTCATGTTTGTGCAGCCTCTTTTTTGTAAACATTAATGTATCCCAAATTCTGGCCTCAAATTTGCAGTTAATGGAACAAATGTGACATCATCACCTAGTGACCAACCCAACAGTATGCCGTCACTGTGAGTTGCATTACCAAGGCAGCAGTTGTTAATCCAAGCTGACATAATACACATCCCTCATGTCATCCACTTTAGTGCAAACCTAATTTCCATTGTTTCAATTTTCTTCCAACATTTGCATGAGTTCTTTGTAGTTATTTAGTGAAGCTCTAGGCACTTTCAAACAGTAGTATGAATGAATAAATATTAAATACAAAACTTTCATAAATGATGGCAGAAATAATCGACATGGAACTTACTAGTAAGTTAAAATATAGTATACTCTTATACTAACACCTACTTAACTGTATCTTATAAACACAATATCAAGATAAACAGTAAAATTAAATGGTTTGATATTCTAATTTTAATTCTAACAGCAAATAATAATCCGTATTTTCAGTCACAAGTGCACCAATGATTACTGCCTAAATCAGCTGGGATAAAAAAAAATTACTTTTTCATGCACCTTACATCACATGAATATGCACTAGTAAAATGCTTATTTTGTGTATTGAAAGACTACAAATTGAAACAAGGATTTGGCTCGAGAACAAACTTGTTACTTTAAAGCCAGTTCAGAAATCAAACCAGATTAATTTTCATGTTAAGTGCCTGCTGATTCATCACTCTGTTTTCAGTATTCTACCTTCAAAAATATCTGGTCTAAGTTTTCATTAAATACTCATGAACAACTTCACACTAAGGAAAATCTTATGTTCCAAAAATGATACCAAACAAAACTGAGTGAGGAATGGAATACAGTGAAAGAGAAAAGGGAAGTGGGAATAGAGAATGAATGGATGTAGTCAAGTGCATGTGCTGCTTATCTTCAATGTATATCAACACCCTCACCACATTCTTCGTCTCCAGACACTTTCCATCACTTTCTCACACAAAGAGAGCCAACAACTGAACACTCTCTCTCTCCTCGTCTTCCTACTGTTCCCCAAGTAGAAGGTGGCCACTAACTTGTTTGTAACTGTGCATCTATTTCATTATCAAAAATGATGGGGGAAGATGGTACTAGTTTCCCTACTAAACAAAACTTTTATTCTTGAGGATACCATAGTAATGCATTTTCAGTGTTTCACCACATTCTCCCAACAACATCAAATCTCCGAGAAAACTGTTTGCAATGAGGGTAAATTATGTAGTAAAATCTTTTTAGAAAGGTCACATTTTCATTCCTCATGCACAAAACTCTATGCATAAAGTAATTATTATGATGTGTGTTTCTATGGTTATCCGAACAAGCCACATCACAACTGTTGCTGTCCCCATAACAGACTATTACATAATTTGATAGAACCACCAAATGCCCTTTTAGCCTGGTTTATTCAGCTTGTTCACCATTTGTATACAAAACATCAGGATCACTGCTTCAGGCCTACCCCTAAAACCAATTTCAGTACCATTATTGACCCTTCTTGCAAGTGTAACCTGGGGCAACAGACTTACTGACTGACATCCCACCTTACCAATCATTGTTAAAGATACACAAGTAGAAACTTGTATGTTAATGGCTATATATCAGATATTCCACAGACATAAACATATAAAAGAAAATGCTCCCTGACACCAGTGGTCTGACCATGCACAGATCATCTTCAGCAAAAAACAGATAATCAGCATGGCACCTGCCGTGATATGCCCCAGATCCAATTATCACACAGACGACATGGAGCATATCTTATCTGGGCAACATTTACTCATTTCAGGAGATTCATTAAATATTTCCTGTCCTGAGTAACCTGTGAGTCAGCCATGGCTACATTCCTCAGGGGCATGGGTCTACGGCAAGAGAGATCCAGGGCCAATTTTATCACACGCTGACAAGAAACGGCAAATTTCCCAGCAAGAAAATGATGTGGAGCGATAGAAAGCCAGAACGTCTTACAAAACCCAAAACTACAAACTGAAACAACTTGGAAACTTTATTCTTTTTCAAAATCCACATCCATACTGATGTGAAACTAAGGCACATATTTCCTAATGGTAGATTTGCTCACTTTAGAAAGGACATTTAATGAAAAATAAATACACCAACATATAAAAATATGACACTATTTCTTAACAATAATTCAGTAAACATTAGACACCAGTGCATAGGTATACTCAGTAGAGAGAGAGAGAGAGAGAGAGAGAGAGAGAGAGAGAGAGAGAGAGAGAGAGAGAGAGAGAGAGAGAGAGAGAGAGAGAGAGAGAGAGAGAGAGAGAGAGAAGAGAGGAAGGGGAAGGGGAAGGGGAAGGGGAAGGAGAAGGTGAGGGAAGGGAGGGGAGGGGAGGGGAGGGGAGGGGAAGGGAAGGGAAGGGAAGGGAAGGGAGGGGAAGGGAAGGGAAGGGAAGGGAGGGGAGGGGTAGGGAAGGGAGGGGAAGGGAAGGGAAGGGGGAGAAGGGAAGGGGGAGAAGGGAAGGGGGAGAAGGGAAGGGGGAGAGGGAGAGGGGAGGGGAGAAGGGGTGGGGAGAAGGGGCAGGGGAAAAGAGAGGGAAAAGGAAAGAAAAGGAAGGATATAGAGGGAGGAGAAAAATGAAGATGAAAGGAGGAATGTAAAGAATGTAGGTATAAAAGAAAGAAGTAAGGGAAGGAAAGGGAAGGGAAGGAAGAGAAGGAAAAAAGTTATGAAAGGGGATGAATGGAAAGGCAGGGGAAAGATAGGGAAAAAATTGGAAGGGGAAAGAAAGGAGGGGACAATAAGGGAAGGGAAGGGATGGGAAGTGAGAGGACAGGAAGGGAAGGGAAGGTTATGGAGGGAGTGAGGAAGAGGAAAGGAAGGATAGGAAGAAAAGGACGAAAGACGAGAGGAACAAAGGGAGGGGAGGTGGGGGAAAAAAGAGAGGAAGGAAGGGAGGATATAATGTAGGAAAGAGAGGAGGCAAAATGAGAGAAAGAGGAGAGAGTATTACCTGTGTTTTCTTCATCTTAGGGTAGATCACAAAGTCAAGACTTTCAAAGTGTCATGGTATACATATCTAAGTAGACCAGAAACTGCACAAACTTACTGACAAAGAATTGCTCTATCAATATAGTGACCTCTACATGAAAAGAAAAATATAACTCAAGGGTACTTTTGAAGGTTTTTCATTCTTAAATCTAACACCACCAAAAGAAAACTGTTTAATGAAAGAAAAGTTTGTATAGCACAACACCAGAGGGTCAATGTGTACTGAACTTCTAAGTTAAATGTACTTACCTTAAAAGTTAAAAAAATAAAAAAATAAAAAAATAAATAAATAAACAAAAATCTACAATTCTCACATGCTAAAGTACACACTCTAGTATCAGGATATACTTGTGACTAAACCTGCATCTGCGAGTTTCAACCACGACATTGCAAATATTTTAAGATGCAGTTAATTTTTACATTAAATGGCTGCTCAAAACAAGCTAGTAATCTTTAGGCCTCCAAACAGTTATTTGTTGAAATCATACCTAAGCTAACATCAAAAGTAAGTACTTCACAGCCACATATAATAAAAATGTAATATGTCATGTGTCACGGATACTGTGCTCAAATAAAATAACACACAAGACGTAAGTCTTTTCCTTCATGATCTCCCTTCATTTTAGCAGTATCAAATACAAAATAAGGTACATGTAAGTAGAAAGCTGACTGAAGAGGCAAGCAAGGCTCAGAATAAAACCCCACCAAAGAGCATCACAGAGTAGACCAAAGCTCTACTGCTCCGAGCATGCTTAAATGGCCAACTGTGTGCCATGCTTTTTCTTATAGGATTCACATGTTCAGTCAAGCCTAGCTGTCTACTTTTAAATTTACCTCCAAAGCCATAAAAAGTAATCTGTAAAATGTGTAAACACTTACCCTTGCTCTTTGCATTCAAATACGCCTGATAGCTGGGTGAAGCATGATACGTTTTCATTGCTTTCTCATATTCAAGCTGCAAGACAAAATGGACAAGACACAAGTAGTACCTAGGAGGAAGAGTACTGGGGAGGGGAGGCAAAGAAGTGAGAAGAATTCATTTTAAATAGAAGGGTGGCTAAGGTCATTCAAAGTGCGAGAAGCAGCAAATTAATAAAATATTCTTGGATAACAACATAGAAAAAACTCAACAAATGAATAAAGGAACTCTCTCAAATGAATCTGGCTACTGTGTTTTGTTAGGGAAAATGGTACTGGGAGAGGAAAAAAAAAAAAAAAGGTTTGTATGTATTTACCTAGTTGTATCTTACAGGAAGGGGAGCTACACTTCTGGTGTCCCGTCTCTGTAATTTGCTCTTAAATTCATGTATTGTTTTTGCACACACCACTGTTTTGTCTATTATGTTCCACATGTCTATCTATAGATTGATAGACATATCTATATATATTCAAAATCTGAAATATTATTTGGTAACCTTGATTCATACACGCAAATCAACTATGTATGAGCTTGGGGTCACCATATAATGAAGCAGCGAGTTACACCAGCTTTGGCTGTAAGATTCTAATGTGGAAGTGCTGTGTCAAGATGCACTGCTTTTGACCCAGGAAGTATGGCTGGGAAGTTGACCCTTAGCCTATGGGATAATGGAAATTGCAATGAATGGGTTTTGGATGGATATGGCACAGGTATAGGGTGGAAAAGGTATTTTGGTATGCATATATGGGAGGGGGATGAAAAGGGGGGTTAAGGAGCAGTTATATGTGAATGATATTTTGATGCGCCTCAAAGGGATTTCTCCCCATCTTCAATGTTACTGCATGAAAGGACAAGGGGTGGGGTGGGGGTTCGCCAATTAAATGAACCGGCCTTGCTATGGATGTGCTGTGTCTTGTTGTATTGCTTCTGACCCAGGGCAATGAATAAGATGCAGGGATGACCTGTCATCCAGGAGGAGCCAAGATGAGAAGGAGGTAGGGAGGAGTGGTGAATGGGGATGAAATGGGTGGGATTGGAATTATGCCTTTTGACTTGGGCTACTTCTCTTGTATGGGGGAAAAAGCCCTTTGTATATGTACATGTGTGTGTATATATGTATATGTATATGTATATGTATATTTATATTTATATAAATATATATATATAAATATATATAAATATAAATATATATATATATATATATATATATATACGTATGCCCACAAAGAGCTAAGGTGAGAGGGAGGCAAGAGTGGTAGATGGGAGTAGAATGGGTGGGAGTGGGTACTTGCCTCTTGATTTGGCTACCCCCATTGTATCCAGTAAAAAGCCCTTGGTGTATAGATTCCCACATTCATATAACACTAACAGTGTGAAGCTTCTTCTCCCAGATTTGTGAGAGGACCTCAGGACTGTTGTTCACGGTGACTGCAGGTTTCCAGTCAATTAGACCCACGGCAACAATTATCATTATTGTACTGTATTGTATTTCTCTAATAACTCTTTGGATAGCCCTTCATCCACAAGAAGCTAAGAGACTTTTAAAAGTGGATGGGGAAGGGTGTGGGATGGATGGAGGGTGGCTGAATAGTAGCTTTGGCTGGCTACCTCTTTTGTGAGGGTGGAATGAAAACTATTATAGGAAACAGGTATTTTGGGAAGAATGCAAAGATTAGGTGATTGTATCTGTTGCAAAATAACAATTATAAAAAATGATAATTTTCCACATATACAATGCATCAACCCCTTCCATACGGTGCCACACACGTAGGTGTCATGGACTTAGATCTCGGTGGCAGCAACCAATGCCAGCCGTACGACGTGTCGTAATAATACTCGCATCATAAAATATAGTCACCGCTTATATCGATCGTTCTCTCTTCACCCGTGAATTTTGATAACCATAGAAAATGCGATTACAAAAGAATTAGAAAGAATGTCATTATGGAGGGGCGACTACAATAAATATAATCAAGACGCCGATATGGCAGCCTCGCGAATACACTCGCTCCCCATGACGCCTACGTGTGCGGCACCGTATGGAAGGGGTTAAACATAATGTTCAAATGCTGCATACAGTACACACATATGGGCATATATGCAGTATACTATACATATACCAAAGGCTCTTTCCCCCTTACAAGGGAGGTAGCCAAAACACAAAGGCATAACATCCACTCCACCAACTCCATTCCCACACACTCCACCCCTGTCTCTCACTCTTATCTTGGCACCTCTTGGATGACGGGTCATCCCTGTATCTTGCCCACTGCCCTGGGTCAGAAGCAGTGTCACAAGACACAGCACATCCACAGCAAGGCCGCTTCATTAAATTGGCGACCCCCCCTCCGTCCCCTCATGCTGAAAAGGAGACGGGAAGAAATCCCTTCAGGCTGCGTCAATTTAATTTTCACACATACTTCCTCATCCCCAATCCCACACCCACTCCCCTTCATGCATCACAGAATCATCCATATACAACCATTCTCCATTCACCCATATCTTCTGTCCTCTCCAGTCCTTCCTCAACAGACATTCCCCTCTTTCCCAATGCCCCTTTTACCCCATCCATCCATCCATCCCATCCTTGGTCGCCCCTCATGTTCACTCCTACCTCTGCCTTCCACATCTAAATTAGTCTGCCCATCTTCCTCTTACTGAGACACACCACAACACCCTTCAAATCATACAAGCCCAAAAAACAATTACAGGCTGCACAAATACAACACCTACAGACCATTTACACCATGAAACAAAAGTCCTCAAAGTAAAGGACCACCTCGACATGAGAGGCACACAAACACTTGCTGCAGCCACCACAAACACATCACACCTGCTACACTACATAGCAGAACACCCACACACACCAAGAAACATTAAAACAACACCCAAAGACCTGTATCACACACAGATACTCTCTTCTCTTCCTCCACAACCACCAAATACCAGCCTCCGGAAACATATTCATAATCATATCACTCACCGCTCCATTAACACACTGAAAGACAACACACTGCTGCATGCCAGACCCCCTGATATCCACCCTTCTGAATCCTCTCTCCCACGAAAGGACAGAGTCCACCTGGCCAGACTGTGTTGTGGCCACCACCCAGCACTTCTAAGCTACCAGAAGAGGCTGGATGACCGCATTGTGAACAGCTGCCCAGGATGTAACACTTCACCCCATACCATACAACACATAATGGAAGACTGCATTATACACAATCATGCATGCAAACAACACAGCATACACTCTATAAAGGATTTGTGGGAAAACCCAGTTTCGGCTGTGGCATTCCTTGGGGAGACGGGACTGCTCGGACAGACAGTCTAGGGAACGACAACAACAACAACAACATCTTTTTTACTAATCTTTCTTCACTCATTCTTTCCATGTGTCCAAACCATCCCAATACTCTTTCATCAACTCCTTTCCACCCCATTCTCCTTACCTCCACCTTTCTCACTCTATCCAGCCTTGTAACCCCTATCATACTTCTCAGGCACCTCATCTCAACACATTCAAACTCCTCTCTTAAGTTCCATGTTTCTGCCCCATACAGTGCTGTCGGCACAATCACTCCTTCATACAATCTCCTCTTAGCATCCATTCCCAAATGCCTATTTCTCGTTAGACTTTTAAGTCCCCCAGGGGATTTACTTTCTTCTCTCAATCTACATTCTACCTCCATCTCAACTCCTCCCTTTCCCACCACATTCGCACCCAAGAATCTAAAACTATCCACTTTCTCCATTCTCTCTCCCTTAATACCTTCCAGTCTACTGCCATTTCCTCATCACCAAACTTTAATCCACATTAATCTTTAACTTCCTTCTTTTGCACACCTTCCCTAACTCTGTCACTAACTTTCTTAATCCTTCCTCCAATACTACTACAAGTGCAGTGTCATCAGCAAACAACAACTGGCTTATTTCTCACTTTTCTCCATTTTCTTTAACCATCTCCAATCCCCGACCCATTACCCTTGCATTTACCTCTTGCACCACCCCATCCATGTATAAATTGAACAGCCAAGGAAACTTAACACATCCCTGGCAAAGTCCCACCTTTACTTCAAACCAGTCACTCTCCATTTCTGACTCTAATACAAGCTCTACTACTCTTGTAAAAATCCTTGACTGCTCTTAAGTTTTCCTCCTATCCCATACATCTGCAATACCTCCTGTCTACTCTGTCATTAGCCTTTTCCAAAAAAAGGCCCAAAAATCATCCTTACCTTTTCCTAAGTTTCCTCACATATCTGTCTTACCACAAAAATCTGATCTACACAACCCCTACCTGTCCTAAACCTACACCGTTTCTCACCAATTACTCCCTCTGTTCCTCTCTTAATCCTCTCAATCAAGACCCTCCCATAAGCCTTCCCAACTACACTTAAACTGATCCCTCTAAAATTACTACACTCTGACTTGTCCCCTTTTCCCTTGTAAAGTGGAACTATACAGGCACTCCTCCAGCACTCTACCCTCACAAACACTAAATAACCTCACCAACCAGTCCACCATCACTGTACCTCCTTTTTTTAAGACATTCTGCATGACACCTATCCAACCCAGGTGCCTTACCTGCTCTCATCATATTAACAACTGCCTTCACCTCATCTTTCCTTATTTCTCCTCCATTTTCCTCACTCACTGTCATTTTCTTAATGCTTCTCACTGCAACTACCTTTCCCTCCCTATCCTCCTTCACATTTAGCAACCCCCTAAATTAGTCTGCCCATCTTCCTCTTACTGGCTTCTCTTCCATTATCATTTCTCCATCTGCACCTTCCCTACTTGATTCACCTCTTAATTTTTTTTCCAAAACATCTTTTTATTACTTTCAAAGTTTTCTGTCATACTCTTTGCCTCCTTTATCTTATGCTTTATTTCTCTTCTCTTCTCTTCGTACCTCTCATATGATTCTCCATTTACCATCCACTCTCAATTTACCTTCCACCAAAGAAATTATCAAATATCCCACTCTCTCCCCTTACATCATATATATCCTTCACTCTTCCTACTATACTCCTGGTTACCACTATACAGTCCATTAATGCTCTATCTACCACCCTTCCATCCACCACCCTCTCCCATGCATACTTATGCTTCACTTTCTTCCTATACACTGTATCTGCTAAGATCAATTCTCTAGACACATGTGCACCAACTCTCTACTACAATTTTTTCCTGGAACTCCTCATTTCACAACCACTCCATCTATTGGTTCATTTCCTATCCTAGCATTAAGGTCTCCCTATACCACTAGATTGACATTTCTCCCTAATCCCTCAATGCACTTATAACCACCTATAACAAGTAAATGCAAATTTCAAAGATTGTATTATCCTATTCTAGGCTTTACTGAAGCATTTAAAATGAAACTTGTACCCTTTTAAGTATTGCTTAGCAATACATAAAAAAATGCCGTTCTTTAATCTGGCAACACTAACTCCTAAGAGGACAAGACTAATTATAGTAATAATGGATATTTGCACTACAATGTGACACAATCACATCACCATTACTAAGTCATGACTGCTGAGCCATATGCTGAGTGATCATCATCAGCAATGATTATCTTTAAGAATAGGTCAGGCTAATGTGCTCTTATCTATTTATCAATATTTTTTTCATTGTTTTATTTTAACTTTTCTAGCTTACCTGCTTTAACTAGTAAAGTCTTTGTCCAGATCTCAGAAAATTTGGATCTTTGAAATATGAATCTCTGAAATTTTACACACTGTGTACACAGACATACAAAATAGTCTTTACCCCTTTAAGAATGAGAGGTATATCAAGGCACATACCCATCCCACACTTATCCAAAATCCATTTGTTGACCCTCTCATCTTAGCACACCATGGTATCTCTAGTCACTCTGCTGAACTCACATGCAATGCAGCAAGACAGTGCTCCCATAGAAGGGCCCAACAACTACAGACAGTCCAAGAACATACTTTCACGTACTTTCTGGTGTGTAATTTCTTTATCCACTCTTCTTTCACTCTCATCTTTCCTACTCAGCAGACATTCCACATGCATCAATCTCCCCCTTTCATTCTATTCATCCATTTCATTCTCAAGTCTTCCTCTCACCCCTTCCACAATGCTTTCCACACTCTGCTAATCTTTCCTCATTCTTGTCCTATGCCTAAACCATATCAGCCCTATTTTTCTCCCAGCTTTTTTGTACTTGTGTAATGTAACGAGATGGATGTGTAGGGTTGAAGGCTCTTGCACAGAACTGTGTACCCATCAGTCTCATTTTGTTACCTTTATTTTCTTGTTGTCACTGTCAGGTCCTTGATGTCCCATGTATAGTGAGCGAAACACAAGATTTTGGATTTCTGATTCAATGAAAGGGTTTGGCCATTTAGATTACTATAGATTAGTTCTTTGATTCATAATTGTCAAGAGTGAGCAAAGTCACTCATGATTTTTGAGAGAAAGACTCCATTCCATTTTCTGAGCCACTGGGTCAAAAGCGGATTTGAAGAGGAATGAAAGGACTACCAGGGAATGAGCAATGTGGGTTCAGGAAAGGAAAAACCCACTTACATACAATGGCAGATATGCGAGTTTTTGACAAAGGGGGGTAAGGCTGTCTTTTGAGCTTTTATGGCTCTAAAGGTGTATGACTTGAGATGACAGTGAAGTCCTATGGGATGTGTTATGGTTATGTGGAATAGGGGAAAACTTGGTGAGGGTTTGTCCAAAGTTTTTACATGAGTAGTACAGCTTGTGTAAAGGTAGCTGGAATGGAGGGTGAATGGTTTGGCAAGGTGGGGCTGTACCAGGGTTGTGTTTTATCAATGTGGTACTTTCTATGTGACAAGAGATTTTGGGCTCAATTTTATGACTAAAAGTGCCAAAATCTCTCCAATGTCCTCATATGGACCACCTCTTGTAGGTATATAGTGTTGGTCCCTCATCCATCCTTCTGCCCAACAAATGCAGTCAATCACAAATGCCTCTAAGTAACAAGACAAGTTTCTTTTGTACTTTCCACTTTGCTACCCTTGTGGTCCAGAAAACAGCTGGTACACCATGTCAATGAAAAAAAAAAAAATAAATAAATAAAAAGTTGTTATCCAAGAGGAACATGCAACAGAATAAGGTTTAGACCAATCACCATCTACAATAATAGAATCAAGACAAAATGGGTTAAACCAAAATATGACAAACGACAAACAAAGCATGCTAGCCCAAAATATTAAGACCGGTACACATGCAGAGTTATTACTGGACACCACAACACAAAAACAGACCAGTGACACACTGGGTGGTTAGCAAACTATAAGCAATAGTAAACATTCTCATAGCACATATATAATATTGCAATGCTTGTGTGAAGCCACTGGGAGCGGGAGGAACATCCCGTTCCATGAAGAAGTAGACATACAGTAAAAGACACAAACATAAACTAGGGTGCAGGTAAGTAAAGTATCAACTACAAGTGGAGTCCTGTTGGTTGGACTTTTCACCGCCTGACCACCAAAGCCTTCCCAGCTCTGGCTAATGTCGGCTTACCTTTGGACTTTGCCGCCAAGTACTGTTGGTAGGCAGGGGAGTTGTGATAGACCTCAAGGGCCTTATTGTAATCGGCCTGCAAATCAGAGGGTGTCAGCTACCAGCCACGCAGGTTATTTCTAAACTCCATCTTTATTTGCCGACTTCATATCTTATCTTCTCTTTCTTTTACTTGACCCAAAAATCTTTTGAAAATCTCTCTACATAAAAATTTTGAGTTAAGATAATTTGTTTCCTTTATCTTTTTTTTTTTTTTTTTTGTGGACTTCACAAACAAACAGTTGAAAAATCATAAATAAGCTGTAAAGCAACATGATGAAGACAGCACAGGCAATTTACATGAATCGATCACCCACGACAAAAAGTTTGGGCAAAAGAGACGACAAACTACACTGAACTAAAGTGGCTACTAACAGCCGGCAACACACATAATGAAAATTAAGGAGAAAAATTACAGGGGGGAGGGTGGCTTCTGAAACAAATCCATGAACCAATAAACTAACACGAGCCAAGATGAGGGTCATTCCACATTAAGGCCAGGGTAAATATGAGCAAATAATATACTCTACACACATTCCCACCACCTGCAAACTACTCTTCATGCAGAAAATATAATCATAATAAATGCAGAGAAACAAATAACATCAACAGCCCCATTAAACCTAGAAAACTGGGACTGTTACCATATACTGGTACAATAATTATGAACACCTAAACCTAATCCATGATATATATATCTGAAATATGTGGATTATCATCCACAAATAGTTGCATTGAGAGAGATAGGTAGGGAGAGAGAAGGAAAAATTGAGAGAGAGAGAGAGAGAGAGAGAGAGAGAGAGAGAGAGAGAGAGAGAGAGAGAGAGAGAGAGAGAGAGAGAGAGAGAGAGAGAGAGAGAGAGAGAGAGAGAGAGAGAGAGAGAGGAAGAGAGTGAGATAGTGAGAGGAAGAGAGGGAGATAGTGACAGGAAGAGAGAGAGAGAGAGAGAGAGAGAGAGAGAGAGAGAGAGAGAGAGAGAGAGAGAGAGAGAGAGAGAGAGAGGGAAGAAGAGGAGGGAAGAAGAGGAGGGAAGATGAGGAGGGAAGAAGAGGAGGGAAGAAGAGGAGGGAAGAAGAGGAGGGAAGAAGAGGAGGGAAGAAGAGGAGGGAGGAAGAGGAGGGAGGAAGAGGAGGGAGGAAGAGGAGGGAAGAAGAGGAGGGAAGAAGAGGAGGGAGATAGAGAGGGGAGAATAGGAGGGGGATAGAGAGGGGAGAAGAGGAGGGATTGGGAAGGGAGGGAGAGGAAAGAGAGGGGAGAAGAGGAGGGATTGGGAAGGGAGGGAGAGGAAAGAGAGGGGAGGGAGGGAGAGACATAGAGAGAGGGGGGAAAACATATTTATAAAAAAAAAATACTCAACAATCAAACATGTTATCAAAAGATATACCAAGGGTTAGATTTAGGTGTATGCAATAGTACATCAACACTGATATATAAATTCACTTTAGTGCAAATAAAGAAACTGGGAGGGGAGGGAGGGAGACAGAAACTAAGGGGAGGTGGGAGAGAAGTAAAGTGGGGAACATGGGATAGGGAGGGAGGGAGGGAGGGAGGAAAGGGGGAGAATAGAAAGTGAGAACAAGGGGAGGAGAGAGCAGAGAGAGGGGAGAAAGGGAGGGAGAGAGGGGGAGAGCAAAGGGGGAGAGGGAGGGAGGGAGAGAGAGAGAGAGAGAAAGAGAGAGAGAGAGAAAGAGAGAGAGAGAGAGAGAGAGAGAGAGAGAGAGAGAGAGAGAGAGAGAGAGAGAGAGAGGAATATAGAAAAGAGCAGGGCATTAGAGAATTGGGGTGAGAGGGGGGGAGAGCAAGGGGGGGGAGAGCAAGGGGGAGGGGAGGTAGATATATCTAAGATACAGTACAAATAACCTAGAAATTTGACAACTAACAATTCTATACAAATAGCCATTATAAAAACAAAACTGCTCAGTGAATACATATACTCACACACTCATATATGAAAAGTTATAAGGCACCAAGCACTTTCATCTATTTAAGACATCTTCATGGTAGAGTAGCAAAATTTACAATAACCTTATATATATATATGTATATATATATGTATATGTATATATATATATATATATATATATATATATATAATATATATATATATATATATATATATATACATATATATACATACATACATACATACCAAGGAGGATGAGGATATTAAGGAGTCTAATGAGTGTAAAAAGACACCCACAGTTCTATTAACATAGGTGTGCTCCTTTAGGAGCAACTCAAATGATTACTGCTGCATATGTTTGTGTGGCAGAGCACTGGGACGAGACCTTCATCCACCAGGTGTAATCAATGGGTTTTGGATGGATGGGTGGGTTTTGGGTATAGGATAAAGGTATGCCTTAACTTGGCCACCTTTCCTTGTAGGAAGAAAAGGCCATTTCATGTATGTATATGATTTTATGTATGAATATGTGTGTGTATGTGTGGGGTGCCAAGATGGGAGGGAGGGGGGTGGAGGGGAGTGGAGTATGTGGGAAGTGAGGTGGGTGGGAGAGGTTTCTATGCCTCTTTCTTTTTGGCTACCCCCCCATGTAAGGGGGAAAAAGCCTTTGGTATATGTACGTATGTATGTGGATGGAATGGGGATTTTTTTTTTTTGGCCTTTGTTTTTTGGCTACCTCTCGTGTAAGGGGGAAAAAAGCCTTTAGTGTATGTATTTACCTAGTTGTATTCTATGGGAAGGGAGCTATGCCCATAGTGACCCACTTTTGTATCTTTCTGCACCCAGTTTGTTCTTAAAATCTTGTCTAGTTTTAGCACCGTTTACTAATGTATGTGTGTGTGTGTTTTATATATTCTAACTGATCAATAAACCAAGAGGCTTCTTCCCTCACAATAATAATAATAACATCAAATCAAATCTTAGCTCTATGTGGATGAAGGGCCATCTCTGTTAGCAGGGCACAGCACATCCACACCTGGGCCTGACATCCATAGCTGGTTTATCCCCACCGATTCATTTACATGGCTACCCTCCCTCCCCATCTCCTCAACATTAAACACAGAAGATGAGGAGATATCCCTTCAGGCCTCATCAGTTTATCATCAACTGTCAAACATTCCTCACTCACACCTATCTCCTGCCCTCTCCTTAACCTGGCTCAACAGGCATTCCCCTTTTATACACAGCCATATTCATCCCATCCATCTCATCCCCAAGTCAAAGCCACCCACCTCTGCTTTCCATACCAGTTTTGTTTTCTCTTCACTCATTCTTTCTATGTGTCCATTCCACCCTAATGATTTTTCATAAGCCCTATCTGCCAGCTCCCTTTCCACCCCTATTGTCCTCTTCACCTAATTTCTCACTCTATCCAACCTTGTAAACTCTACCATACTTCTCAGACACTTCATCTCTAAAATGTTTAAACTTTTCCTTCCTGCCTCTCTTAAATTCCAAATCTCTGCCCCATACAGTGTCATAGGTATGATTAACCCTCTCATATAATTTCATCTTTGCATCAATTCCCAGATGTCTATTTCTTGTGACATTTTTCATTCCAAGACATTTGCTTCTCTCAATCTACAAATTACCTCCACCCCACTCCTCCATTTCCTGTCATATGTGACCCAAATACTGACAGTTGTCCATTCTTTCAACCTGTTTCCTTAAGACTTACTTCCAGCTCTCTGCCATTCTCTCTTCTTGTACAGTACATCTTATCACTTTAGTTTTACCCACATTTACCTTCAACTATCTTCCATCACGAATCTTCCCAAATTTCATCACTGCCTTAATCCCTCTGACCCTGCCACAAGTGCAGCATCATCTGCAAATTACAACTGGCTCACTTCCCACTTCTCTTACTATCTCCAACCATGCCCAAACCCATCCATTACCCGTCCATTTACCATCCTTATACATCTAAACAGCCATGGTGACATGACAAGACCCTGATGCAGCACCACCTTTACCTTAAACCTCTCCATTTCCAAATTATAACAAGTTCTACTAAATACACATACCAAGGGCTCTTTCCCCCTTACAAGGGAGGTAGCCAAAGTCAAAAGGCATAATTCCAGTCCCATCCATTACCTTTCCCTCCCTCTCATCTTGGCTCCTCATGGATGATGGGTCATCTTTGCATCTCATCCATTACCTTTGGTCAAAAACTATACAGCAAGACACACCACATTCACAGCAAGGCAGCTTTATTTAATCGGCAACCCCCTCCTCTCCCTTAAGGCTGCGTCAAAATATCATTCAAACATAATCACTCCCTAACCCCCTATCCCCTACCATTCATCACAGTATCACATCTTACACAGTCATTCTCCACTCACCCCTATCTTCTGCCTTCTCCCTTTCTTTCTCAACAGACATCACCCTCTTTCCCAATGCCCCTTTCACCCCATCCATCTATACATATCCTTGGTCGA
This sequence comes from Oratosquilla oratoria, assembly GCF_046742065.1. Lineage (NCBI taxonomy): Eukaryota > Metazoa > Arthropoda > Malacostraca > Stomatopoda > Squillidae > Oratosquilla > Oratosquilla oratoria. Next base: position 26,374,491 of record NC_134805.1, read on the forward strand.
CCCATCATGTTCACTCTATCCACCTCTGCCTTCCATACTTCTTTTACTAATCCTTCTTCACTTGTTCTTCCATGTGTCAAAACCATCTCAATACTCACCAACCCTATCTCCCATCTCCTTTTCCACCCCAGCTCTCCTCCTCACCTCCTTATTTCTCACTCTACCCAACCTTGTAACCCCTACCATAATTCTCAGACATTTCATCTCAAACACATTTAAACTCTTCCTCTCTTATGTTCCATGTCTCTATCCCATATGGTGCTATTGGCACAATCACCCCTTCATACAATCTCTCAGCATCCATTCCCAAATGTCTATTCCTCATAACAGTTTTTAATCCCCAAGCCAATTACTTGCTTCTCTCAATCTACAATTTACCTCTACCTCCACTCCTCCCTTTCCTGACACATGTGACCCTTAGTACCTAAAGCTATCCACTTCTTCCAGCCTCTCCTTTATGATTCATTTTCAAATTGCTGACATCCTCTCCCCTTGTACAGGTTCTACTACTATCATAAAAATTATTAACTGTCCTTAACAGCTTTTCCCCAATCCATATATGACCCAGGGCAGTGGACAGGATGCAGGGATGACCCGTCATCCAGGAGGTGCCAAGATAGGAGGGAGGGAAAAGGGTGGAGGGGAATGGAATATATGAGAAATGAAATGGGTGGGGGTGATTTCTATGCCTTTTTTTTTTTTGGCTACCCCCCGTGTAAGGGGGAAAAAGCCTTTGGTAAATGTATGTATATATGCAATAGCTCCCATAGTGCCTTCCAATCTACCCTGTCATAAGCCATCTCCAAATCCATTAAGCCCCAAAAATCATCCTTACCTCTTGCCAAAACCTCACAAATCTGCCTTACCACAAAAATTTGATCCACACATCCTCTACCTTCCCAAAACCCACACTGCTCCTCACCAATTACTCCCTTTTTCTCCTAATCCTCTCAATTAAAACACTATAAGCCTTTCCAACTACATTCAACAAGCTGATCCCTCCACAACTACTACATTACATTGATCCAAGTGCCATGTACTGCCAGATACTAATTTCATGCCCAACCACCTGACCTGGACTTCCTGGAGTTGGATTCGTCTCCCTCTGAGTTACCAAGTTCGAAGGAGACAACTCCAACTCCCATCAGGTGGTGCAGGAAGCCCAGATTGGCTGGTTAACCCCTTCCATACGGTGCCGCACACGTAGGCGTCATGGACTTAGATCTTGGTGGCAGCAGCCAATGCCAGCCGTACGACGTGTCGTAATAATACTCGCATCATAAAATATAGTCACCGCTTACATCGATCGTTCTCTCTTCACCCGTGAATTTTGATAACTATAGAAAATGCGATTACAAAAGAATTAGAAAGAATGTCATTATGGAGGGGCGACTACAATAAATATAATCAAGACGCCGATATGGCAGCCTCGCGAATACACTCGCTCCCCATGACGCCTACGTGTGCGGCACCGTATGGAAGGGGTTAAGCACAAAATCAGTGTCTGGTGGCCTGTGACACTTGGATCACTCTCCCAAGGAGCTTCTAATTCGTCCCCTTTTCTTTTGATAACCAGAATTTTACACACACTCCTCCTGTCCTCTCCTCTCTCTTAGACATACATTAAACAACCTCACTACCAAGTGTGGATTTAGGACGGGTAGAGGTTGTGTAGATCAGATCTTTGTGGTAAGACAGATATGTGAGAAAGCTATAGGAAAGGGGAAGGATGTTTTTTGGGCTTTTATGGATCTGGAAAAGGCTTATGATAGGGTAGACAGAAAGGCACTGTGGGAGGTTATGCAGATTTATGGGATAGGAGGAAAGCTTTTGGGAGCTGTCAAGAGTTTTTATGTGAGTAGTAGAGCATGTGTTAGGATTGGAAATGGAGAGAGTGAGTGGTTTGAAGTAAAGGTGGGACTTCGTCAAGGATGCGTTATGTCGCCCTGGCTGTTCAACTTATACATGGATGGGGTGGTGCGAGAGGTGAATGCTAGGGTAGTGAGTCAGGGATTGGAGATGGTTAAAGAAAATGGAGAAAAGTGGGAGGTGAGCCAGCTGTTGTTTGCGGACGACACTGCGCTTGTGGCAGGGTCAGAGGAGGGATTGAGGAAGCTGGTGGCAGAGTTTGGGAGAGTATGTGATAGAAGAAAGCTAAAGATAAATGTGGGTAAAAGTAAGGTGATGAGATGTACAAGGGGTGAAAGTGGCAGTAGACTGGAAGTGAACATTAAGGGAGAGCGACTGGAGGAAGTGGATAGTTTTAGATACTTGGGTGCAAGTGTAGCAGGAAAAGGTGGAGTGAAGGTGGAGGTAGAATGTAGATTGAGAGAAGCGAGTAAATGCCTTGGTGGTTTAAAGAGTGTAATGAGAAATAGACATTTGGGAATGGATGCAAAGAGGAGACTGTATGAAGGAGTGATTGTGCCAACAGCACTGTATGGGGCAGAAACGTGGAACATAAGAGAAGAAGAGAGAAGGAGTTTGAATGTGTTTGAGATGAGGTGTTTGAGAAGTATGGTGGGGGTTACTAGGCTAGATAGAGTGAGAAATGAGGAGGTGAGGAGGAGAACAGGGGTGAAAAAGGATTTGGGAGAGAGGGTTGATGAAAGAATATTAGGATGGTTTGGACACATGGAAAGAATGAGTGACGAAAGACTAGTAAAAGAGGTATGGAAGGCAGATGTGGAGGGAGTGAATATGAGGGGACGTCCTAGGATGAGGTGGATGGATGGGGTGAAGGGGGCTTTGGGGAAGAGGGGAATGTCTGTTGAGGAAGGAAGGGAGAGGACGGAAGACAGAGGTGAGTGGAGAATGGTGGTATATGGATGATGTTGTGACGACATGAGGAGGAATAGGCGGGGGGGTGGGGGGTGGGGTAGTGTGTGTGAGTAAATTTTGACGCAGCCCGAAGGGATTTCTCCCCGTCCTCTCCTTATATGCAAAGGGGGACGGAGAGGGGGGGTCGCCGATTAAATGAAGCGGCCTTGCTGTGGATGTACTGTGTCTTGCGACACTGCTTCTGACCCAGGGCGGTGGGCAGGGTTCAGGGATGACCCGTCATCCAGGAGGTGCTCAGATGAGAGGAAGGGTGGGAGGGGTGTGGAGTGTATTTAGGGATGAAATGGGTGGGAGTGTTTTTATGCCTTTCCTTTTGTGGCTACCTCCCTTGGAAGGGGGAAAAAGCCTTGGTATATGTATGTACTACCAAGTCCACTATAGCTGTACCTCCCTTTTTCAGACACTCTGAATGACACCCATCCAGCCCAGGTGCTTTGTGAATGAGTGTGTGTATGTGTGTATACATACATGCATATACCAAAGGCTTTTTTTCCCCCTTAAAAGGGAGGTAGCCCAAAAAACAAAGGCATAAAATCCACTCCCATCCATTCCATCCCCACATACTCCACTCCCATCCACCTCCCTCCATCCCTCTTATCTTGGTTCTTCCTGGATGACAGATCATCCCTGCATCTCACCCACTACCCTGGGTAAGAAGCAGTGTTGCAGGACACAGCATATCTACAGCAAGGACGCTTCATTAAATCGGCAACCCCCTCTCTCTGTACACTCATGTGGAAATGGAGAAGACTGGGAGAAATCTCTTTGAGCTGTGTCAATTTTATACACACACACACACACACACACACACACACACACACACACACACACACACACACACACACACTGTGATGCATGAGGGGGAGTGGGTGGGGGATGGGGGGTGAGGAAGTATATATGAGAAAAAATTTGACGCAGCCCGAAGGGATTTCTCCCCATCTTCTCCTTTCCTGCATGAGGGGACGGAGAGGGGGGGTGACCGAATTTTTTAAGCGGCCTTGCTGTGGATGTGCTGTGTCTTGCGACACTGCTTCTGACCCAGGGCAATGGACAGGATGCAGGGATGACCAGTCATCCAGGAGGTGCCAAGATAGGAGGGAGGGAGGAGGGTGGAGGGCAGTGGAATATATGAGAAATGAAATGGGTGGGAGTGATTTCTATGCCTTTTTCTTTTTGGCTACCCCCCATGTAAGGGGGAAAAGGCCTTTGGTATATGTATGTATGTATGTACTTGTGGACCTGCTCTCGGGCTACTGCCAGTTTCCTAAAGACTGCTTGTTCTCTAATAGAGACCTGGGGCAACAGATTAATTCAATATATACTGTATATATGTATATATATATATAAATCTGTTTTCCCTGGTCACTATTGCAGAGGACAAGCCGTCTTTACGTAACTAGCAACAGCCCCTCAAGCAGGTCCACACATCACTGGAAATAAATACGGTGTTGTTGTCTAGGTATTGTTAGTGTGGGACATTGTAGTATAAGGTGTTCTGTGACTTCTGTGTCGTGGTCAGATCCGAGACAATTTGCATTTGTGACCAGGCCTATCCTAATGGGACCATTTTAATACTGGATGGTGTCCTGAGTGTATGTCTCCACCATTTTACCATGCAGCAGCCTCCCTACCCTGTTTCATCCACTCACTATCCTCCTCCAAATCTTCACATCTCTTGTACAGTCTTTCCTGTTCTACTGACACACCACATGTATTCAAAGCTCTTTCCACCATACACCCTAAGTACAAATAAATATATTTGTATTCATGTGACAGGATGGGGGTGGTAGGATTGTACCTGTGCTATGTCAAATAATAATTCTAGGGTCTGTTTACTATGTGCTGGTGGGTGGTCTCATGTAGTACGACCATGGACATGGGTTGTCTAGCAGATACTATGTACTGTGTACTACGCATGTTGAGATGTTTACAGAAACACAACAACCTCCATCTGTAGCTCTATGGGCGTTGTCTACATGTAAGTTCTTTCATTCACATAATGGGAAATAATGAGGAAATCATAAAGAATACATTTCGCTCCGAGTGATAAATGGATTAGTTAGTAAATTCTTACAAGTTCCGACATCTCCATGGAAGAGACCACCTGATAAACTACAAGACTGCCCCTTTAACCATAATAAATACTCTTGCTTACAAGTGCAGCACACTGTGCTAAGCTGATATCTTACCTTCTCCGACTCATATTCATCAACAAAATCCTGCCTGTCAGCTTCAGGTAGGTCCCTCCACATGGATCCGATGATCTTGCCAATCTCCCATAGCTTGAGGTCAGGATTGGCGGCCTTCACTTGATCCCAGACCTTGAATGTGGAAGGTATTACAGCAAATTGTGGACTTGCAGTAATGAGCCTATACGGCCAAAAACCAAAACCTGTACAAAGTCTTACTCGCCAATGTTCAAAAGCTACTGTATATACAGGATCATAAGCCTTTCTTTTGATATCAAGTTGCTCTCCGACTATTACAGCTCTTCAAGTGCATCTTTAAACATGTATACCATTTAAGGTTCATAACTTCAATCATTTTGCTCTTCTTAACAAGATAGGATGTGCATAAAACTCCATAGAAATATGTTATCTTCACTATCATATCTTTCTAAAAAAAAAAAAATAAAAAAAAAAAGTTCATCTGTTGGTTGACTTCGGGGGGGTATTCATAAAATGAATCATAGAAAAAGGCGTGAGCAAAGCTCTTACAACCAGAAGACAAAATCTGATAATTCCAAAATCACATCATGCGCATTGTACTTCTTATTAATTAAGAAAAAATCTACTGTTTCTCTTTTTAACGGAATAGCAGCACTGCACTTATTTTGAAAAAAGTCTAAGAGTTAAAGTGTATTATATTTTAATATTAGCATGTCATACTCAAAAGGAGAATCATAAAACTTCTATTTTTCTATGCTAATGAATCAAACTTCTATATACTTCCACTACTTTCTCAACATACATTCTTAGCCAATAATCAAGTATATACAGCAATATTAAGTACATTAACTTCAAGTGAAGACCTCCATTAATAAAGCCACAAATGGTGTTCAAACTCTCTGACTAAAACTCAAGTCCCTGAAATAAAATAAAACAACAAATGCAAGCACATATGGCTAGCAAGACATTACCTTACGAGAATACCTCATGTAGGGCATGAGGGGCTTGTCAGGAGCTTTGGGGGGTTTCGGAATTCGACCATCACCCTGTGGGGTAAGAAAATTACATATATCACTAGCAAACCTAGGGAGCTTATATGCTATCAACTTTACTAATATGTATGCGTGTGCATATGTACACAAACCTATATATTTATATATATATACACACACACACACACATCCAGGAGGAGCCAAGAAAAGAGGGAGAGAGGGAGGGTGGTGAACGGGAGTGGAGTGGGTGGGAATGAAATGGGTGGGATTGGACTTTAGTTACATCCCCTGTATGGGGGAAAAAGCCCTTGGTATATGTATGTCTATGATGGGGAAAAGGGACATTGGGAAAGAGGGGAATGTCTGTTGAAGAGAGAAGATAAAAGATAGGAGTGAATGGAGAATAGTTGTGTATGGATGATGCTGCAATGCATGGAAGGGAGTGGGTAGGAGTGAGGGAGTGTGTGTGAATGATGTTTTCCATGTGTGCAAACCATCCCAATACTCTTTCATCAACCCTATCTCCCAACTCCTTTCCCACCCCTGCTCTCCTCCTCACCTCCTCGTTTCTCACTCCATCCAGGACCCCTATCATACTTCTTGGGCATTTCATTTTGAACACATTTAAACTCTCCCTTCCTCTCTTATGTTCCATGTTTCTGCCCCATACAGTGTTGTCAGCACCACCGCCCTTTCATACAATCTTAAGATCCATTCCCAAATGTCTATTTCCCATTACACTTTTTAATCCCCCAAAGCATTTACTTGCTTCTCTCAATCTACATTCTACCTCCATTCCCACACCTCCCTTTCTTGCCACATTTACACCCAAGTATGTAAAGCCATCTACTTCCTCCAGTCTCTCTCCCTTAACCCCTTCCATACGGTGCCGCACACGTAGGTGTCATGAGGAGCAAGTGGATTCGAGACGCTACCCTATCGGCGTCTTGATTATATTTATTGTAGTCGCCCCTGTGTTTTTACATTCTCCCAAATGTGCCCTGAATCCCATTCTCTGTGGTTTTCAAAATTCGCGGGTGAAAGAGAGAACGATCGATATAAGCGGTGACTATATTTTATGATGCGAATATTATTACGTTACGTCATACGGCTGGCATTGGCTGCTGCCCGCGAGATTTAAGTCCCGTACTGAAGTGGTTAATACTCGCTTCCAATTTGCTGCCATCCTCTTCCCTTGTACATCTCATTACCTTACTTTAACCCACATTCATCTTCAACTACCTTCTTTTACACACCTTCCCAAACTCCATCACTAACTTCCTTAAGCCCTTCTCTGATCCTTCCACAAGCGGTGGCATCAGCAAACAACAACTGGCTTATCTCCTACTTTCCTTCATTTTTTTCTAACCACCTTCAATTCCTCAGCCCATTACTCTTGCATCACCCTAACCATGTATAAATTGAACAGCCAAAGCAACAGAACACTTCCCTGGTAAAGTCCCACCTTTACCTGAAACCACTCACTCTTTACTAATTCTAATACAGCCTCTACTACTCTCGTAAAAAGTCTTGACTGCTTTTAACAGCTTTCTTATCCCATATATCTGAAATACCTCCCATTGCGCCCACCTCTCTAATCGTCATAAACCTTTTCCAAATCCATAAAGGCCTAAAATAACATCCTTGCCTTTACCTAAATCTTTCTCACATATCTGCCTTACCACAAAAATCTGATTCACACAACCCCCATGCACTCCACTCCCACTCACCACTCCTCCCTCCATCTTTTCTTGGCTCCTCCTGGATGACAGGTCATCCCTGCATCTCACCCATTGCCCTGGGTCATTTACAGCTTTCAAATAACCAAATCCACCTACCACAACCAAACCTGGAATCAGCCCCCAAGTGTAGGATGATCATCCAGTCCTACTATGCAGGCAAAATATACAAACCCACAAGAAGTTATAGTTATGAAGCAAAAATGATAACTTATTGTGATAAGAGACTCAGTTGCAATGACTGTACTTGGTCATTTTAAAGCTGTTTATGATTATATTTACATACAAGGCAAGAGTGAAAGAACTGGGATCCCCTTTTTGAATTTTCCTCCTGTGAGGTCAGGGCATGCTTTGACTTAGACCACTGGTATGTATATGTAAATGAAATATACAACAATAAACTAAAAACAATACAATTCAACTCAAGAATGCCCTGTAAATGTATAGAAAATATCAGAAACTACTTTCATTAATGAACAATGAAAAGAAATAAACAGAAATAATACCATTCATCTAGTTCATAAATTAAACAAAATGGGGAACAAAAGAATACAAAGCAACCGAAGATTCCTACTGTACCAAACTTACACCTCCCTTGGTGACACCCATTTTCTGTGGATTAAAAGCTGGATTGCTGTGATGGGCTGGAGTGAAGGGGCTGGGCACGTTAGATTCACCCACAGCCTTCGAGGACGACCCAGGAGTGCGGGCAAGGCGATCTGATTGTATTGCATCAAATATTAGAAATTATATTCTTACAAATTCAATGTACTCAAAATATGACTCAATATTTCATTAATGATAAAACACATAACTTAAACCTTTATTACACAAACATGCTTCTATTAATACAATTCTTTCTTCAATTATTGATCAAGCAACAGCATACAACTTCAATGTAACTTAAGACATGCTTAACCCCCAAGTCCAGGTGAAACTGCTCATTATGGGGCCCAAAAATAAACCTTTAAAACTTTCTGCCTTAAAGACCTCTTCCACAATATTATCCCTAGGTGTCATGTGGCAATGAAAGACAGACAGGAACAATAGATCACCAGCCTACCCACGTCCCAACAAAGCATTTCATCTGGCCAAATGTCTGAACTATTTGTTGACCACCCATGTTGTAGGGCTACATCACCAAAACATACACAAAGGAGTCTTGGATCATGATTTGTGTTTTCATGCAAACAGTTCTTGTTTTAATTCCATTGATTACTGTCCTAAGGAGAATTGATTGCTCTGGCCACCAAATCAGTGCTAGCTACAACTAACACATTTGAGCATTTGGCCACTACAACCTAAAAACTATTCCAGCTGTTTACCTCACACAGCTACCTTGACTTTCAAAAGCATACAACACCAAGCAGAAAGATTAACAAGAATTTTTTTTTACTTCAATTTAATGAGGGAGGGGGGATGATGTCAATACACGAGGAAGGAAACGAGAATTTTCCAGAAAGATGACCAGGATGATATCTACTCTGCCCAGGTTTAGGGGTTGAAATGACACCAAAACTTTAACAAACTTGTAAATACACAACAGACATTTCAGTACCAGCCATTGTGAAATTTCTGAGAATGGGGGCTAGGGAAGACATTTGGGAGTGGGAAAAAGAAGGCAAGATGTTTAGAACAATGAAAACTCTTGATATAGAGAAGTGGGGAGTTTTAAAGTATCTAATGTTACATATTGTGGTGGAGGAATGAATATGGAAGTGGCTCACCAAGTAATGGAAATAAATGAGCACCTATTTGGGTGGAATGGAAGGTGTTGTGAACAACTGGTTCTTGGGGACGAATACAAATGGAAAGTTGTATGCAACTAAGAACAAGAACAAATGGAAGGCGGATGGGAAGAGAGCAAATGTTTCAGAGATAAATTGTGAGAAACGTATGTACATATATCAATATATCAAGGACTTTTTCCCCCTTACAAGGGAGGGGGGGGGTAGCCAATGATGATAAAGAATAGATGATGAGAAATATGCCAAGGTAGAGAACAAGAGTGGATAGGGAGCTTTTGAACAAGATTAATCCATATGATGCAACTATTTTTGGGCATATGGAATCAATTTGGAAAGATTAGTAGTGTGGGAAGTATATGTGGATGGAAAAATATTGTGAGTACCAAGAATGAGAAAGATGGATAGGGTGAAGACGGTTTTGGATGCATACAGAACATTTGTCAAACAGGAAAGATATGGGACCCGCAGATCCCCCTAGGGAAAAAATTTGGATTGTTGTCTTTGTTGTACAGTACTACCTCTCATTAATGGACGTTAATTAGCTGTGTTTTTGGTGCTGTTGTTTAGTGCATGCAATCACTATGCCACCCAAAAACCACTCCAAATCAACGGATTATTCACATCAACGGACACCGTTACCCCCTTTTAGTCCGTTAATGAGAGGTAGTACTGTACTGGTGTAACACTGTTTCTCTGTCACTGGATGAAGATGGTAGAAGGGCAGCAATCACTGGTTATTAGCTCTCTATGTGTGACACTGCTTCTGACCCAGGGCATTGGGTAAGATGCGGGGATGACCTGTCATCCAGGCAGAGCCAAGATAAGAGGGGGGGGGGGATGGGAGTGGAGTCTGTGGGGATGGAATGAGGGAGTGGTTTTTATCCCTTTGTTTTTTGGCTACCTACTTTGTAAGGGGAGAAAAGCTTTTGGTATATGTATGTATGTATGTATGCATGTGTGAAAAGGCACAAGAATTATAATGAAATTGATAGAGATCTTGTGCCCAGTCTAGAGACCAAGTTAGCACCACCTAATGAAGGTGATGGGGGTTGATGGGCTTTGAAAGCAAGAAGCTTCACTCACCATCTTCCAGGACCACCACATCCAGGTACTCATCGTTAGTGATGAAGGGATGACAGCCTTAAGTTACGTTCTTGTCCACTCCATATCTTATTTTGAGTAATGAGGAATGGAGCAGACATATAGTGAAGTGGTTGGGGTAAGCCAGCTCCAGTAGGGTTATGGGAGAGCTATGCCTTGCTGTACTTTGGACTTGTGCAGTGTGGCATGGACAAGGTGACCTTTTGTCCCTTTGGTGATGTGATGGAAAGGAGTTTTGCTTATGATGTGGGTGTGAGTTTCGACACCACCATCTGATTTCTATGCAGAAAAAAGGTTTTTGGTCCATACATGATTATAGTTGTAATAGGATGGGGTGTTAAGGTATGTACAACATGTTGGCGGGTGAGGGGGGAAGAACATGAAAGGTGACAGTTATCGTTTGTGGATGACATTGCACATATATATATGGTTGATTCTGAGGAGAACGCTGCAGCTGGAGACTAGTTTGAGAAGTCGAGACTAAACATGTTCATAAGCAAGGTGATGAGATGTATAATGTTGGGAAGTTGAAATGTGTGTATAGTGACTGGAGTAACTGGGGAGTTGTAATGGAGAAGCAGATGAGGTGAATTATAGAAGGCAAGTAGATGTCTAGACAGAAAGAAAAGTATTATAAGAAATAGGTATTTGAATGTCAAGGTAAGCTAGTATGAAGTAGTGAATGTACCCAACGTATGGAGCAGACACTTGATATACAAGGGAAGCAGAAGGTCTGCTTATATGCACTTGAGAAATATGGTTGCAATCGCTAGAATGTGAGTGCAAAATGTGGACACGAGGCAAGAGAATGGGAATGGCTAGATCAAGGTTTGCCGACATCATGAATGTTGTACTTTTTCGTGGGACCAGTCTGATAAGTTTAGTTGGTAAGGTATATGGGAGGCTGATAACTGAGAGGACTGGGGGATGGAGGAGTTGTGGTGAATGAGAAAATAGGTACTTTTGGACAAACACCAAAATAAGACTGTAAGACAGTGATTGTGCCCCTAGCACTATACTAATAGGTACCTACATGATAAACAGCAATGCTGCCCATTAACAAAACTTGTCAATCCTTACACCTTCATCATGAGGTGCAGCCCTGCGGGGCAGACACTGAGGTCTCCAGACTGGGCCCCAAGATCTCTATCAACTTCCAACTTTATTTCTTTCACTTTTTCACACTTGGAGAACTGAACCAATGACTTCTCCCCTTACCTTACCACTTTTATCTAGCGACACAAAAACTACCTATATATCTATCTATCTATCGGGGGCATCTTCCCCCCTTATAAGGGAGGTAGCCGGTCAAGGTACACACCCACTCCCACCCAACATCCTCTTTTCCCTCTCATCTTAGTTCCTCATGGATGAAGTCATCCCTGTTCCCTGCCCAGGCCAGAAGCAATGCAACAAATCAACACCTCCACACCAGGGCCACTTCACTAACAAGGCAACCCTCCCTCCCTCATTCCATCATGAAGAAAACAGAGGATGGGGAGAAATCTCTTCAGGTTGCATCAAAACATCAATAAACAACCATTCTCTACTCACCCCTATCTCTTGCCTTCTCCTTTCCCTGCTCAACAGACATTCCCCTCTTGCTCAGTCTTTTACCCCATTCATCCTCGGTCTTCCCCTCCAGTTCACAATATCCACCTCTGCCTTCCACTTTCTTTCCACGTGCCCAAACTATCCCAATGCTCTTTCATCACCCCATCTGCTAACTCCCTGTCCACCCCTGCTCTACACATTTCTTATTATATCCAACCTTGTAACTCCTGACATACTTCTCAGATACCCCCTCCCAAAAACACATTTAAATTTCTTCTTTCTGCCTCTCTTAAATTTTAACTCTCCACCCCATACAATGCCATAAACACGATCACCCCTTCATATTCTCTTTGAATCCACTCCCAGATACCTATTTCATGACACTTTTCAATCACCCTAAGACATACTTGATTTTCTCAATCTACAATTTACCTCCACCCCAACTCCTCCTTTTCCTACCACATCCAACCATAATACTTAAACTATCCACCTCCTCCAGCCTCTCTCCTTTAAGACTTACTTCCGACTTGCTGCCACCCTCTCCCCTTGTACATCTTATCACCTTTTACCCACATTTACCTTCAACTTTCTCCTACTGCATACCTTACCAAACCGTCCTATCTTAATCCCTCTTCACAGAAACAGTACCACATTAATAAAACACTGACCTATGGTCCTGCAAAGTGACCACAGCTGTGGGTCTCATGTAAGAGACCACAAACAACAGACTGACTGAATGACAAAACTGACAATGGAGCTGCACGTTTTCCATTTAGTGAAATTCAAGGCAACAATTAATCAGTTATATATATATGCACAAGGCTTTCTCCATTTCTAAGGACCAACAACAGTTACTTGCTTGTGATGGTCTAGCAAGATGGTGAGCAGCACTGCCTATTTTCAAAACCCATCAACCCCCTCACCTCAATCTGTGGATCTGACAGAGTTGAATGGGCCCAAGAAATCTCTTTCAACTATTTCTTACACTATTCCACAATTTGAGAGCTGGCAACCAGCAACTTCTCCACCCTTCTTACTACTTCGAGTCAGTGACACAAAAACGGTCCTACTCGAAACCAACACATGACAACAGTGTGAGTGGAAGGATGGTGAGGTAAATGCCAAAAACCGGTTTTAATACTGAAGTTTTATCCTAGAAGGACTTCTTCAGAGTGTGAAGAAGTCCTTCTAGGGCAAAACATCAGAATTAAAACTCCAACAGTTTTTGGTGTTTACCTCACCACCCTTCCACTCATTCTGTCTCACATACGTCAACACGACAACAGTCCAAACTTTTTTTCCCAAAGTGGGAAAGCTCAAGAATCACTGCCAGTTTTGGTGGGTCTGTGGGTATTCCACTTAACGAAACTTCAAGGTAACAATGATATGTGTGTGTGTGTATGCACATATGCATGCATGTGCATTATGTTTCAAGTGTCATTATTTTGACTGCATGTGCACACTGCATACAAATATATGCATATACGCCAGAGCACAAGTCAGCATTAGGCATGTATTTGCAACAAAACTTTCATAGGACAATGTTCATAAAGTCTCCACTTCATCCATCATTACATTGGGAAGTAGAAACCTCTTTACTACGCTTGCTCTACATTTCAAAAAGGACTAAGAACCACCTGAAACATGATTAAGAACCTCACCATGCATTTTGCTCTCCTTTAACACAGAAAAACCATGCATTAGCATTTAAAATTCAATGTATTGAAGAAAACTTATTAAATAATCAAATATACACAGAAACATAAACAGAAGCACTATGCATACTAAATGCTCTTTTCCTTTACACACAACACAGAATGCATAAACCCTTCACTACCTGTGGGGTGTCACAGCAATGAATAAAACAGCCAGAATATAAATAAAAGTGCCACTCAGTATGGGAGGGGTAGAACTTAACCCTTATACTACTAAAGGGGATGGCACAGTGACAAAATCACTTGGCGACGGCCAATGTAAATAGAAAAATGCCACCTGGTACGGAAGGGGTTATTGGCAATAACACAACTGCAAAAAAACATTCACCATGCTCGAGCCAATTTCAATGGAAAAAAATAAATAAATATATATATATATATAAAAAAAAAAATTATAACAAACATAGAAACAATCTAATGCATGTAGAATCAACTGGTTTGAAAGAAATAGGAAAAACACAAGTCCGATTCCAGCAAAGAAACATCTCTACTTCGTTCAAGACATTCTTGTATAGGAAGAAGTAAAAGAAAAAAGAAAACACAGTTCTAAAGTCAGGGAGTGGCAGCATACACGATGGTACACAGATAAAGCTCGAAGACCAGTATCACATTATCTCAGGACTGGATTAGTCAGAAGAAAAAAAAAATAAAAAAAAAAAAAAAAAAGAAAAAAAAAAGAAAAAAAAAAAAAAAGGCATGAGGGGAGATGGGTCCACTATTTCTGTTCTATTCTTTTTTCTTTTCTTTTCTTTTTACCTTTGGAGCTTCCTGAGCCTCCATTACTTGAAGAGGAGGAGGATGTGGAGGTGGTAGTGGCTTGAGGGAGGGGTAAGAAGGTGGGCATAACTATAACACCATTTAAATTTACATATCCAACACCACTACTAAAACAAATCAGAAGAGTCCTTCTTGGCTACCAATTAAATATATACATATATCTCATTTCTATATGGGCAGAAAATCCTATCTATCAGATAAATATAGATATATCACCAGAGAGGAAACTGTTGGTACTCGTACAGAAAGAGGACAGAGGTATTGGATCTACAAGATTATGTATCAATGTATCAGAGCATCATTAATCACCTGTTTTTGGAGCATTCCTGGCACTAAATGATGAGTTAAGCTATCAGAGAAAAGTTGAGCTCAGCAAGGAAATATCCTTGTTTAGCTGTACATACTCTACAACCAACTTAAAGACTCCTGTCCCCCTTTTCAACCCTAACATATTGTATACATAGCATGAGTTCTATTGGTGCTTGCCATGCAAGACGAGTGCTGGACAATGCAAGTGTGAAGGTAAGCAATCAAAAGACTAAGGAACTGAATAGGAATACTACTAAATCGTAGCTACGTTTCATATCAGAAAGAAAAGATCAGGTAAAATAAACAACACGGACCCTAAGCTGAACAAAACTATATGGCAGCAGCAGCAGCAAGTGTATACGACACTGCTCTCAAATGGATCAACTTGGGTATTCACCAGCTAAATTAAGCGACCCAATGACGACAAATTTAATGTTTACAGTGCCTGTCTAAAATTGATTAACCACACACCTTTTCATATTCTATTCAATTTCTAAAGCACATTTTCAAGCCACATCAACCCATCGCTGTCTTAAATGGCATCACCCAACTTTCATGAAATGATGAAGAAAAAATTAAAATGCTTGTCCTTAGCATCTGTCTACTGTTTACCATTTCATGTTTACTGAATTCGGTACATCTTCTTGGATGTCAATACTGCACCTATCTTCTGAACATCAGCATTTTATCATGGTATAAATATTGTTTCAACAAATCAAGCGTTTTTCTGTTTTAGTGTGTATATTATTCTTGGTGATAGATGATTCCAGGATTATTCCAGCCAACTGCTGTCTGAACTTAATCATGCCTTCTATAAACATTAAAAAAAAAAATATTTCTGTGCTGGCATTGACTAATACTAAGAAGGCTTACTGTCTAAATGAAGTACCTCCAAGCATTCTTCAAAAAAATGCATTGCATTAACTCCAATTTATTCCAGAGAACTGCGACCACTTGCCCCTCAAACATCCTCACTTTAATTTCTTGATTATATAACAATTTCTTAATAAACCCTTCCTAAGAACATTATGAAAAATCCCTCTACCTATAACCTCTCTCACCATCAGTATGGCTTCTAAAAGCAATGTTCTTTTGGACAAATTTTAACTTTTGTTATATGCTGGAAGACTGGACAAATTGAAATATTCTAGTTTCCTTTCTAGAGAAGCCTCTTTTGGTCATTTTATTTATCTTTTCACATTTGCTGCTACCTCCAATATTAACCCCTTCGATACAATGACACCTACGTAGGCGTCATGAGGAGCAAGTGGGTACGCGAGGATGCCGATGTCAGCATCTTGATTAAATGAAAAATCTATTCACTTGATGAAGTCTCCCATATTTACATATTACTAAAGATGCTGCCAAGCAATTTTATTCTGCTAAGGAAAACCTCCCTTTCAGCAGATCCAAAACCTATTTATCTTTGTTCTTAGGACCATCTTGTCTATTTCTTTCTGGATGTTATAAGGCAATTTCTTCCAATGTCAGAAATTCCTGCAACCAGTAGGTTTCCAAATCTACTTTAAAACTGTCCTTTCCACTTTACTGTCATCTCTATTTTTTTTTATTTTTTTTTTGCTGCTGCTAGCCAGTTCATTCCTAGCCCTATTGTATTCCTCTGAAAAGCTCCAATCCCAAGTAACATGTTTCTAAACCTCACTTCAAAATACAACTTTCAAACTTCTCTCTTAAAGAGTTCCATGTCCAAAAATCTATGAGCAAACTGACACTTGATTCTATCATTAAGCTGCGAAGCTATATTTAGCATGAATGAGGACAACAGATGCCTGGAGTTTCACCAACTAGAAACCTACAACACCATAGGTCAGCAAAAGTCCTTGGGCGGGCAACCTTTTTAAATGTGGGTGCTAAAATCAGCCAAATTTATGATACAAAATTTTCTCACATGCCAACATTGCAAATTCATAGGCCACATATGAAAATGGACCCCTCCCTTCACCTCCCTGGGTGCAGCAAAGCATGTGGTTACCAATGGTCATACAAAAGAAGTTAGAGATTTATTAGTATTTTTTTAAGCAAGCTCTGGGTTTTTGTGTGCCAGAAAAACGTAGTTAGCGTGCCAGTTTTGGCACGTGTGCCAAGGGTTGCCCACCCCTGATCTAGTTGATCACGTCAAGAAAAAAAGTTGCACTTCACTGAACATTTTTTTTTTTTTTTTTTTTTTAAGCAAGGAACCAAAATTGACATTACAAATACATTACGAGGCATTTCAAACTGATCCTCTAGTCACCACAATTGACAAAATAAGTTCTTTTATACTGCAACTTTCAATCCTCAATGCAAGTCACAACGAAAATCAAACCAACAGTCTCAACATTACATACTTAATACTCAGCAATGCTACAGTGTAAATTGTTGAACACTGTTGTATTTTGAATATCAAATACCAAAGAACTGTAGCTGACTATGACTCTCTGACAAATGTAGGGCAGCAGAATATACACAACAAAGTAATGTAGGACTTGCTAGTATTTGGTAAGAGATTTAGGACTTGTATATAACCATACAAAAAATTTAAACTAAAATACAAAGGATCAAGAGTCTAACAGAAGAATGAATAGTCACGGATTGCATAACATCATCTGAACTCTTTCTAGGAATGAAAAATATGCCAGCCTACAGCCTACTTGGCAAACTTATTAATGACTATGCTCACAAGAATAACTACAACTTACATAAATCTGCACAACTTTACAAGACACTCCCATTTATGTATCTTCAATATGAACTAAATATTCTATTTTATAAAAAAAAAAGTGCTCAGCCACAGCAAATGAGCAGCTGGTTCATATTCTACACTGCATGAAATCAAAGAAGCAAGAAAATTCCTTACTATGAAGAGTAATGATGATATTTTATTACTCCAAATATTTCCTACACCTTAATTTTATCACAAACCCCACACTCCATTTCAAACAACTTTCTCATTCATCCCAAATTATGAGCTATCAAGTGGGGTGACCAAGTCTGGCCTCGTAAAAGACCCTCAAAATGTAGACCATTTACATGAATGAGAAAATCTCCTAATATAACAAACGTTCATTGTTAATCTGACTACTTTTTAAATGGGGGGTAGGGGGGTCACAATGATTAAAATGCTTTATAAAACCTTAAAGCGGTATACCATTAAAGAAATCAAGCACATGGTCAAAGCTCTTCATCTGCTCAATGGCACTCAAAGCTCTACCTGTCATCACCCACTTATCCAAAATAAAGGTCTAGTTTGCCTCAACTCTGAATATTTACAATAATCTCATTTTAATGCATGGAAAATATGTAAAGGACTTTAGATTATAGCAATACAAATTTAAATGTCACAATTGTCATGCAAAGTAGAATAAAAGTGTAGACCGCTGCTTCAAAACTTGTCTCACTGAAGCAATCTTCCATGTGCACAATATTAGAATATGGGTGGGGTTCACTATACACTCCTTTATATGAGCTGTTGTAAAAGAGCCTTGAGAAGGCAACCTTACTGAACCTTAAAATAGTACAACTTAAGTTCCCAACATTTACTTGTTTAAAAAACAAAGTATGACACTTGCTATAAACAACTCACCTTTCAGGATGTTGGTGGTTAGGGGCGACCCCGGCATGTAAACATCTATTGGGACAAACAAGCAGTGAATAACTAAACCAAGAAGCTGGAGAGGGATTAATGGCAAGGCCAATGATCGCTAATAATGACTGCAGTGCATGGGAGTCCCGTCTGCCCTGTAGCATTGCAAGCCATAGAGCTTTATGAGGTTAGACCATGTCAAGTCTCTTGCATCTGGGTTACCTTTGATAATGGAAAACAGAGGTGGGGGTGAGCCACCTGTGTCTACCATGTTTGTAACAAGGGAGTCCAATACACCAACAGCCATGCATGAGGTGGCCAATGCAGTTATAATCATTACTATTTAGAACATGCACTGCAAACAAATTTTGAAGCACTCTTTCACTGATATATGGTTTATTGAACAACTTCAAATGGGGGACCTGCCAAGAGCCAAAAAGGGCACAGTGGTTCAGTTGCACCACTTTGGCCTTTGACACTTGATATGTCACTTTTTAAGCCATAAAAAGGTTGTCCAGGACACTATATCAAATAAAAGCAAATAACCTTAGACAAAGCTTATGTCCTGCATCGTTATGTACACATACTCGACCAGTAACTGGTACTGAGCACCTTATTCATGTGTCATCAAATTCAGGCAAGTAACAGGGTTAGATGGTACAGCTCTTAGGGCAGGAGAGCAAGGAGATGTATAAGCAAAGTTAGCACCTGAGATAGTATTATCTTGGGGTTGCAAGGGGGGTAGGAAGCAAAACAGCGCATGAGACATATTCAAACAAAATACTGACCTTCACATAATTACTTGATGATGTGGGACGCTCAAGGGAGTTACACTTAAAATTCAAACCTGAGTCATAGGGGCAAAGTCTTGCTTGGAATCTTGAACAAAATTTTAATCCAGTTGCCCTCAGGTGGAATTTTAATATTGAGCAGTAAGATAATGGGGATTAACTAGTTCACAGCTATAGTTTTTAGCACAGGGATAGGCTAGTAGATAGCAAAGGGGAAGGGAATACCATAACCCCCCATCAAACATAATCGACAAAGCTCAACTTTATCTCTTGCTGATGTACTTTATCTAGCCCTCCTCTCATATGCTGCATTCCCTACAATCTATAAAGGGATCTCCTAAACTGTGAAGTCATTAAAACAGATTCTGACTTACGAGTTGGCTGTGAAGTGGCCTGTGGAGTCATCATAGCCATCTGACGGTAGTTGGGTGGAAGGGACATTATGACCTGGAAAATTGAACACATTAACAAACCAATTCCAACATATTCTCACTGATTCTGTACCTGCCTGGGCCTATGAAAAGCCATAAACAATAATATTAGTCAATTTAAACCTGGAAACAACAGACCACAACTTGAATACACTATGTTACTCATATTTTTTGTTTCTATGCATCCTAATACGGACACAGATTGACATGGTCCAACCAGACAAGTTAACTAGACGAGTTATTTTCTATGAGAAGCGAAGATATGTGGGAGGAGGAAGAGGAGGTGGATGGGAGTGGAGTGGGAGGGAGTGGGTATGTGCCTTTTGATTTGGCTACCCCCCTTATAAGGGGGAAAAAAACCTTTGGTACATTAGAATAAATAGGAACCAATAACAGGTAAAAATACCTTAGTTTTCTTTACTCACTTGATGGTAACTACTGATGCAAAAAATTCACCAACATAATAGAAAAACAGATTCTATTCCTGAATCACGTAAACAGATTTTTCATTTTTGTCTTTACATTTTTTTTTATTGTATGATTACATTACATGAAACTTATGTTGTTCAATAGTTCCTATCCTAACCTAATTTATCCATAACATAGAAAAATAATCTTTCAAATGTGAAGAGAAAAAAGATACAGTCAGACCTCTCATTAATGGATGTTAATTAGCTATGTTTTCGCTGTTTTTGGGTGCT
The DNA here is from genome assembly GCF_046742065.1 of Oratosquilla oratoria. Lineage (NCBI taxonomy): Eukaryota > Metazoa > Arthropoda > Malacostraca > Stomatopoda > Squillidae > Oratosquilla > Oratosquilla oratoria. The sequence continues at coordinate 26,394,941 of NC_134805.1, forward strand.
GTTGTTTAGTGCGTGCAATCGCTGTGCCACCCAAAAACCACTCTAAAACACCGAAAACACAGCTAATTAACGTCTGTTAATGAGAGGTCTCACAGTAGAATTATTCTAGTCATCACACAAACACATTTTCATTTCTTTCGTTTTTACATTTCAAATTTCTATTCTTTCTATGGAATGGTTAGATTAGGATATATTAGTTTAGGAGCTATTGGGCAATGAAAATTTCATGTTAAATATACATGTTTGCACATTTCTGGAATTTTACCAAAGAATCTATTGGACCATGTCAGTTTTATGTTAAAAATCTGTACCTGTGCAATTCTGGTGGAGGGAGAAAGAAAGAAAGAAGGAAAGAAAAAAAAAAAAAACAGAGGCAGTGCTTCCAACTAGCTGGTCTACTGTTTACCATTCAGCCAGTTTGAGGTCTTCCCTCCAAATTGTATAACCACCAAGAAAAATATGTTCATGTGATACTGGAATAGAACCTAAGAGTTTCATGTTAAATATCTGTGCTAGTATTAAGGAATCCCACACCTATGTAATATATTGATACAAAATTAATTAATTTGGTACATTAAAATACATCAACAGAGTACAGATTTTCCTAGGCAGATATCAATAACAAAATCCTTGCTAAAAGTAAATACATCAAATGAAGCAGTTATGATAAGTTCCAGATGGGTTTATGTCATTTGTCCAGTCCCATCAATGTCAGTTTGATGACAGCAATGCTACCTTGTTCACACCTAAACGATATCAATATATCAACTATTATTTCTGTAAATTAAAATATATCAATTCATGCTTTTCTTGAAGCAATGAAACAATCTCTACACCCTCCAGTCCAATCTGATGCCAAACCCAGCTGTCACTATCCCTGACAATGACAACAACCCTGAAGGCCTCTAGCATTACAGGTACAGCATTACTAAATGCAGGTTAGGTTAGGCTACAACAGAACAATTTATCATACTTCTACCAAAACAAACATGGCATCTGGAAGCACTCACTGAGGCTCCACTTGGTAATGTATTGTTTTAACAAGGTTTTTTGTTATGGGTTTCCACCAGGAAAAACATATGTTATGTTTAAATATCATAATTTACAAAAATTAATGTTTAATTTTCTATTGTTATATCGTTTAGGTATGCACTTCTTTAAATCCATCTCCATGCTTGCATGCATCTGGAATTTTTCCATAATTTGTACCTGCAGTCATAATAAATGCCTGGTTTACCTAGTAAAATGTGAGATACCCTAGTGTTTCTTTTGAGGGACCCTGTATAGTTATCATACTATTATTATGCTTTATATACTCTTATTTTTGTTTCTGAGTGATGTGGAAATTAGTTCTACCACACCTAGAATACTGCTGCCAACTTTGGTCTCCCCAGAAAATATCAGAAATTATTGAGATTGAAGGGCACCAAAGGACTTTCACTGGCAAAATACATGGGCTTCAGGAAATGAATTACTGGGAGAGGCTGAAGGAGTTGCAGCTGTTTTCTCTCCAACCGTGCAGGGAACACTATGTTATCATCTACTCCTGGAAGGTGTTAGAAAAGAGGGTGCCCGACACCTGTATTCAAGAAACAGTCCACCAAAGAAGAGGGAGGTTGTGCTATGTGAGGACTACTCCTGGATCAACACTGAGCATCAAGTCCAGAAATACACAACAGCTTCTCGTTCAGTGGGCCAAGATTGTTTAACTGCATCCCATCCACATTGAGGAACATAACAGGGGTCTACAGACACCTTCAAAAAACATCTGGATATATGGTTGGCCAAAATACCAGACCAGCCACCAACACCAGGATACACCAGCCCCAACGCCAACCGACTGATCGATTGGACCATTGATGTGAGGGAGTTGCCTGGTCACAGTGGAACCCCAGTCTAGCTGCGTCAATCACCGACAGAAGTCATCAAAGTGTATCTACTTTATAAAAAATTCAACTTATATGTAGTAAGCATTTTGTTTACATATAAGTTGAAATTTCTAAAGTCGATACATATTTATCAATCAGAAACAACAATAAAAGTATATAAGCCATAATAAACTTGATATATAGATACATCAGGTCCCCCCAAGAAACACTCTACTAAAGGACCAAGGTTTTCACATTGCTGCAAAGTAGGCACTCAAATCACAATTATGTTTACTAATATTTTTAAGTTTAATTTTTTATAAAAGTAAACACATTATACATGATAAATAGTTATAGAGGGTCCCCTAAAAGAAATAACCAGAGTACCACCTGTTTTACCAGGTAAACTGGGCATTTACAGTGACCCTGTACTTGTAGTACCTTTATTTGAATGAAGTAACCTGTCAGTGACTTCAAGGCCTATTCCTCTCTTGCCCAGTCTTTTCTGGCCAGATTGGTATGGTTCAACCGGATAAGTTATTTTGGTAAATATTAGGAAGTGCACACCTACATGATATAGCATTAGAGAATTAATATAAATTTCGTAAATTATAATACATCCACGTAATTTGTGTTTCTTAGTGAAAATCAATAACAAAAAAGGTTGCTAAAAGCAATACACTTATAAGCAGATCCACTAGGGCTGCCTTAGACACCTGTTTTGATAGATGCAGTGGTTGAGGAAATTATAATAAATTTGTCTGTTCTAACCTAACCAACCTAACCTTCATTTAGTATTGCAATACCTGTAGTTCTATAGGCCATAAGGATCATTGTCATTATCAGATGTTGACTGCCATTTATTGTAATTATGAAGGCATTTGACAGTTCCACACAAAAGACTACTGGCTAAGATAAAAAGTTTTGGAATTGACGGTAATCTGTTCCAGTGGATTAAAAGTTTTTTGTCTGGCAGAAAGCAACAAGTAATGGTTAATGGTGAGGCCTGACTGGAGGGAGGTCACCAGTGGGGTGCCTCAGGGATCAGTGCTGGGGCTTCTGTTATTTGTTATCTTCATCAATGATTTTCCAGATGCAGTTACACATGGGAGCGAGGTATATCTTTGTGCAAATGATACCAAAATTTTTAAAACAATTACAAATGAAGAGGATTGTAACAAGCTTCTGGAAGACATAGATGAATTGTGAAAATGGTTGGAGAGAGGGATGCTCAAATTCCAACCAGATAAAAATAAACAGATCTTTCCTGTTGTTGCTTCACCACTAATTTTTTTTATTTTTCTGTTGTCTTTGATTTTGTTTACCTTAGGTTAGGTTAGGTTAGGATAGGTTAGGTTAGGTTAGGTTAACCTAACCTATCCTAACCTAAGATAAACAAAATCAAAGACAACAGAAAAAAAAAAAAAAATAGTGGTGGGGCAATAACAGGAAAGTTCCAAATAAACATATGAGAATAGGTAGATCTGATGTTAAAGAACAAGAGTACAAGATGTATGACACCATAACCAGCACTAAAAATGAAAAGGACATTGGAATTGGAATTGACAACCATTTCACATTCACAGAGCACCTAGCCAAGAAAATCAACAAGGCTAATGACATTCTCGGCACTATTAGGAGAAATTTTGTTCACTTTTAATGTTTCATCCTGAAAGCACTGTACACTGCACTAGTAAGGCCTCATTTAGAATATGCTAATCAGATCTGGTGTCCTTATCTAGTCAAAGACATTGAGGCTACTGAAAATGTTCAACAAAGAGGGGACCTACTAATTTGCGACAACAACAGACAACATGCGACAACTTGAGACAACAACATTTTTTATTGCGACAACTAATATATTTTCCACTTTTTTCCTCAAAATTGTAATCTAGTGGGGAATTTACATCTATATTGTTAATATTGTGGTATTTGGAGACCAGAAATTTAGCGATTTCCTTTAGACTTGCACTCCCAAAAATGCGTCAACAAATCGAGCCATTTCTACCATGGCCGCACGAGCAGGTGTCTGTAAAAATGGAACTGTAAGGTCGGCACATGCATTTAGGCGGGGATTTCCTTTCGTTGTAGGCTTTTTTCATTTTACTACTGCAAAGTCTGCAAGTACGGATAAGGAAAAAATAAATAAAAATCATGTAGTTCAAATTTGTCATCTATTCACAATTAATACAATAGGTACAATAAGTATTCTAAAAATTTAACATTGCATTATAAGATACAAAAGCATACATACACACTTATTCACAACAAAAAATATCTAGAGTTCCCCGTTAATCATGTATTAATTTCTTCCTTTTCCTTGCCCGCTCTCCTCTCACTCGTGTGCGTTGACCCGGCTTCTTAGCGGTTGTGGGGGTTTTCGGAATTTTTAACAGTCCATCAGTTGAAACGATGTGGGTACTCTGCGCTTTCTTCTGTTTGTAACTTAGAAACTTTTCGTAAATTGCATTCTTTTGTTCCTCGGTTTTTGAATTCCACACCATATCGTTGGCACGGAATTTTTCTACCCATCCAGCTACTTCGTAATTTCCTTTCTGGTACAGGGCGCGTTTGGTATCAAGTTCTTGAAGCTTAACAACCCCGTGCAATTTATCAATTAACTCGGGTAGTTTTCGAGGATTCCAATTAATACTGTACTTCAGTATATTGTTCATAGACTCGCAGTTATTGTTTGTCCAACTGAACGGCAAGAAATCGTTCTGAGTCTTTGGTCTATGCACATAGTCCCGAAGAGCAGGTAAGTTTGTTTTCAAAGTAATTCATAAAGGAAGGAGCTATCTGATTTAATCTTGCTTTAAGTTCTAAGGCTCGTTGCTCAAATGCAAAATCATCGGGTTGTGTCAATATTCCACTTGCTCCGAATATATCCTGAATTACACATTTTGTTTTTGTTATCCCAATTGCACTGAGTTTCCTTTTTGTGTTCTCTTCCAGATGTTGAGCGCATAACATGAAAGTTGCTCCTGGAAAGCATTCCTTCATCGCTTTGACAATTGCCTTTTCCTCATCACTCCCTACTATTATCCGTACTTGCAGACCTTGCAGTAGTAAAATAAAAAAGTCTACAACGAAAGGTGTTTTACAGACACCTGCTCGTGCGGCCATGGTAGAAATGGCTCGATTTGTTGACGCATTTTCGGCAGTGCGAGTCTAAGGGAAATCGCTAAATTTCTGGCCTCCAAATACCACAATATTAACAATATAGATGTAAATTCCCCACTAGATTACAGTTTTGAGGAAAAAAGTGGAAAATATATTAATTGTCGCAATAAAAAATGTTGCAGGTCCGTCTTACAGTTTTCATTTTACAGACACCTGCTCGTGCGGCCATGGTAGAAATGGCTCGATTTGTTGACGCATTTTCGGCAGTGCAAGTCTAAAGGAAATCGCTAAATTTCTGGTCTCCAAATACCACAATATTAACAATATAGATGTAAATTCCCCACTAGATTACAATTTTGAGGGAAAAAGTGGAAAATATATTAGTTGTCGCAATAAAAAATGTTGTTGTCTCAAGTTGTCGCATGTTGTCGCAAATTAGTAGGTCCGACAAAGAGCCACAATAATGATACCACAGCTGAAAGGACACGATTATAAAGGCTGAAGAAATCAGATCTACTGACACTGGCCCACAAAGGATCACAAGATCAAATTGAAACTTTTAAGATTATTATCCAGAAATATGAACAATGTATAAGAGGAAATTCAAAGAGAGAGCAAGACTAAATATAAGAAAATGTTTTTTCAAATCAGTAAATACTTGGAATGATTTGCCAGAGTGGGTGGTCAGTGAAGACAATGCTACAATTTTAATCAAGACTAGATAAAATCTGGAAAAGCCAGGAATAGAAATCTAATTATAGAGTATAAATAACTTCCACCACCACCGTACATACCAGGAATAACAGCTATCAGGTTATCGAGCTAGAGTCACAGGCATGAGCCTCTTCCAAAACTTCATCTGTATTGATATCTGTGAGTATCTGATCGGACTGCAGGGTGCTTAACCACTTCCATACGGTGACGCCTACGTAGGCGGCATGAGGAGCAAGTGGGTACTCAATGATGCCGACATTGGCATCTTGATTATATTTATTGTAGTCGTACCTACATAATCTCCATTCTCTCTAAACTGGCTTCATCAATTTTCTATGGTTATCAAAATTCACTTGCTCCTCATGACGCCTACATAGGCGTCATTGTATCGAAGGGGATAAGAAATGGATGAATCTCAGCTCTAAGTGAGGCACTAATGAAAATACTGAGGATGCATTCCAGATCTTATGGTCACAGCTTTGTTTGGTAGTGTATTTGCTTTTAGAGGGACTGGAAAGACATGGCATCTCAATCCTATGAACACTTTATTCAGTAGACGTAGTGTATTTGCTTTTAGCAACTTTTTTAGTATTGATTTCCAAGATAGTGCCAGGTGGTGCTAAGATAAGAGGGAGGGTGAAGGGGAGTGGAGTGTATTTAGGGATGGAATGGGTGAGAATGATTTTATGCCTTTTTTTTTGGCTACCTCCCTTGAAAGGGGGAAAAAGCCTAGGTATATATATGTACTATGTATGATTTCCAAGAAAAAGTACATTACTTTCAAAACTTTGATATATTAAAATCTACAAAAACTAACTAATATTCAAATTTCCAAAGCTTTATCGCGTAATGTGTACTTTAAAAAAATATATATATACTATTTCACGCATTTAAAACCACTCGTTCGGTGAAAATAACATCTAACGCTGTGATTACCGGACGGTGGAAATAGCTTGTCATTCCCTAGTTAGTATGGTAGTAGCACCATATTACTGGGCCTCCACCCCCACTATTCTACTAACATCCTCACTGTCCTACTAAATATAAGGTCCACGGGTGCGTCGTTGTACGGAAAAACTTAAACTAGAATCTTACTTATATCACCGTAAATGACCTAATCGTCTCTTTGGCCCTCAAGTTCTCGACAATCTCATTACCGGTACCTATACTTAAAAAATAGCATGGCTGAATTTATATAAACCTCCCCTAGTCAGATTTAGAAAATGTTGCCTAATTTTGTTTGCACATAAACCAACAACAACAACAAAACAACTACTGCTTATTGCTCAGTCTAAGATAGCGTCCTTTGTGGGCTCGGACTGCCGACTAGCTGAAATTTTCAGACTCCAGTACATTCTGTCATTAAACCTTTTCACACACATAAAGAAAACACTTGTCCCCAGTACTTACTGGTATTTACTGTGAAGCCCTATTACAAAATATGAAATCCGTAAGTGCGTAGTTTCTCACAAATTTGTTGCCTTTTCTGCTCGTCTCCATCAGCACTCCCACAGCGTCAGTCATATCACGGCAATCCGAACGCATACAGCGACACACTGAAAAATTCTAAATCGTATATTTAATAAAAACTGTCTAATCTTAAACCACACCCTCGTACATCTTTGGAGCATAAGGAAATGCAATATAAATGTGGATGAGAGAATAAAACACAAGAAAACAAGCTTTACAGTAAGACATCTCTAAAAATAACAAGAATCCGGAACTATCGATATAAAGACTAGCTCGGCATCTTACGATCTTACATAGATGACTTCCTAGATGAGGCTTACGCCTGTCACTCTAGATCTATATTATCAACTCAACTTGTGACAGCGTGTGGTGGATTATCTTTGCTTTATAATCGTACTTCAATTCTTAATTAAACCAGAAACTATCAAATCTGACATCAAACTGGTTGATTGATGTTGCTGTGACCACCCACTCAGACAACTGATTCCAGTTATTTATCACCCTACATGGGAAAGTATACTTCCTTGTATCCACCCGTGACCTGGTCTTGAAAAGCTTCAGTGAATTCCCCTAACAGATATTTTCTTCTCGAAGTTTCAATATGCTTTGACTACATTCCCCATCATATTTTCCAGTGAGTATCTTGTATGTCTATTATAGTCGCCCCGTGCTCTTCTGTATGCCAACATTGGAGTTCAGCTTCCTAGTCTCGCTTCATAATTAAGTCCTTTGAGTTTACTGAAATGTGGTTTCCCGTATTGATTTGGTTGTTTGAAGTCATTCCGTCTATAACTGATGGAGATGAGATGGCTCCCCACTGAAGCCATTTCCAAATATATATATATATATATATATATATGTATATATATACATAATATATATATATATATATATATATATATATATATATATATATATATATATATATATCACAACAAAGATATGTCGTAGCACATATGTAAAATAATACTGATGACCCACTTTCGGAGAAGAATAAGCGAATATATAGAGATCTGTATATTTCGATCACTTACTGTGATCCTCTTCGGCAGATATGGATTCTGGATTCCAAGAAAAGACCACCTCGCTTGCGCGGGATCGGGTTTTGTGGGAGGGGAAGAATGTCTGTTAGAAAATGAAAAGATAGTAGTGTATAAAAGAGGGCTATTGCCACCGGGCGAATTGCGAGCGATTAGGGGCTAGATTGTTGTCATGGCTTAGGAGGACTGGACCAGGAGCTTGGAGGGAAGCGCCTGACGCCGGAGGTTAGGATTACCAACGGGGTTAGGATCACCAACTAAAGTTTAGAAAATGGTAGGAGGCGTAGTAGTAGAGAAAGGTGGAAAAACGGAAAAATCTTTAGTGGGAGGTAAACTGAAATGAGAAGATGTAGTAGAAGAGAAAGTTAGAAAGGAAGCTAATTTTAGTCGAAGAAAAAGTAAGTGTATATGTTTGTGCGTGATTTGTGGCTCTGTTCGTGAGAGGTGTATGTGTGTATCTTACGAGAAGTGAGTTGATTTCACTTTCCGCGTGTAGAGGGCGAACCTGATAAGCCACAGGTGGGGCGAGCGTACCCTGATTATCCCCAGGTTTTGGGTTTGAAGTCCTTTTAGAGCTGATCAAGGGGCGGAGCGAGGGGGGGCAGACGGGCGGTGTACACCCGCCTGCCGACGTCAACGAGAGATCAGTGACCAGAACGGGAGCGGCAAGGAGATAACTCCCCGCCGCCACCGCTGGCGAGGGCGAACCTGATAAGCCACAGGTGGGGCGAGCGTTGTCTGTTTATCCCCAGACTGGGTTTGAAGTCCTTTTAGAGCTGATCAAGGGGCGGTGCGAGGGGGGGCAGACGGGCGGTGTACACCCGCCTGCCGACGTCAACGAAGAGATCAGTGACCAGAACGGGAGCGGCAAGGAGATAACTCCTCGCCGCCACCGCTGGCGAGCGCGAACCTGATGAGCCACAGGTGGGGCGAGCGTTGTCTGTTTATCCCCAGACTGGGTTTGGAATTCGGAAGAGTAGATTCAGTGGCGATGCGAGGGAGGGGCAGACGGGCGGGTGTTGTATGGTCTCTTTCCTTCCAATCACAACTCTGAAAACAGAGAATTACGCGATTGGGAATTGTGTGTAAATGTCAGAAGTGTAAACTCGCTCACCAGCGTCAGCGAGAGGCCAGCGTTTGGTTGCGGGCCGGTCGGACAGAAAGGTGTCCCAAGTCTCTCCGTCAACCAGCCCGCGGTCAGATTGGGCGTACTGAGAGAGATATGAGTTACAAAGTACAGAACAATGTGTATTTATAGTAAAGCAGTGAGGTAGCATGAGGGGACGGGGCTCAGGTCAACACGCCCGGCACGCATGCTCGCATCTTGGTGGCTCAGGTCACATGACCGGCGTTGCATGGGCCTTGGTGATTTTTGTCCACCGCTAATGTTGATGGTAACATTTTATTTATGGCAAAAGAAGAAATACAGTCTGGTGACCATTGACCATGGGAAATGTTATAATTTGGGAAATTATTTATTAAGGAGGATTCTACTATTTTTCTTCTGAAACTACATTTGGATTTATAAATTATTTCAGCATCGTCCCAATTTATTCGGTGGTTTTTATTGGCGACGTGCTGAAATACTGCGGAATTTTCCTGTCCGTATCCTGCCCAGGATTTTCCTGTCCGTATATATATATACACATATATATATACATATATATGTATATATATATATATGTGTGTGTGTGTGTGTGTGTGTGTGTGTGTGTGTGTGTGTGTATTCACCTCACCTCGGATCTGCTGCAGCCTCTTTTCGAGACAGCCAGACACCACCCTACGGCAGTGAGCTCAGAGCTCATTATTAGCAGATCTCTGGGTAGGTCTGAGACCACTCACACTCCACACACCGGGAATGCAAGGTCACAACTCCTTGACAAAGGTCCCGTACCTACTCGCTGCTAGGTGAACAGGGGCTACACGTGAAAGGAGACAAACCCAACTTGTCTCCGCCCGGCCGGGGAATCGAACCCCGGTTCTCCGGCTTGTGAGGCCAGTGCCTTACCAATCCGCCACCGGTGTGTGTGTGTGTGTGTGTGTGTGTGTGTGTGTGTGTGTGTGTGTGTGTGTGTGTGTGTGTGTGTGTGTGTGTGTGTGTGTGTGTGTGTGTGTGTGTGTGTGTGTGTGTGTGTGTGTGTGTGTGTGTGTGTGTTCACCTTGGTCTTTTGGATCGCGTATTGGACTCGTGATCGACAGCTATTTCCCTACCGGAAGAGAGCTCAGAGCTCGTATGACCGATCAATGGGTAATGCTATGACCTTACACACACACCCAACTCCCCGCCCACGAGAGTCGGAGTAACGACCCGAAGCGCAACGATACCGAAATAATTTCGGCCCTGGGCAGGATTCGAACCAGTACTCTATCAACCGCGCCACCGAGTTTGTGTGTGTGTGTGTGTGTGTGTGTGTGTGTGTGTGTGTGTGTGTGTGTGTGTGTGTGTGTGTGTGTGTGTGTGTGTGTGTGTATTTACCTAGTTGTATTATACGGGAAGAGAGTTATGCACGTGGTGACCCGTCTTTGTATCTTTCATCATCAAGTTTATTCTTAAAATCGTGAATAGTATTTGCACACACTGTTTTTTCATCTAAGTTATTCCATATATCCAGCATTCTGTGTGGGAAGCTATTCTTTTTCCTATCTCTTCTATAGTTGTCCTTTTTCAGTTTCTTTTCCTGACCTCTTGTTTTTCCATTGTCATTTTTAGTAAATATTTTCTGTCAAGGATTTCACTTCCTTTCATGATTCTATATATAGTCAGTAGATCACCTCTTTCTCTTCTTTGCTTTAGTGTTGGTAATTCTAGCTTCGATAATCTTTGTTCGTATGTTAATTTGGAAAGAGCTGGTGCCAACTTTGTTGTTGTTCTCTGTATTCTTTCTAGTTTCCTTATATTCTTTTTAGTACTGGGTGTCCATAGTGTCGCTGCATATTCCAGTTTTGGTCTAATCAATGTGACTAATATTTTTTCTATCCTTTCTTCATCCAAGTATTCAAATGCCACTTTCATTGACCTTAGTAGGTTGTATGTTTCACCTACTATTTTGTTTATATGTCTGTCCGGTGTCATGTCATTGCTGATTATCACTCCAAGGTCCCTTTCCGAGTGCACTTTTTATTTAATTTTCACCAATTTTGTAATTTTTTGAAATTCTGTTTTTGCTTTTACCAAACTCCATTATGCTACACTTCTTGATATTAAAGTTCACCTCCCACTTTTGAGTCCATTTCCAGATTGTGTCCAGGTCTGATTGTAATGAGTCACAGTCCTCATTTGTTGATACTTTCTTTAATATTTTTGCATCATCTGCGAAGAAATTCATATAACATTCAACTCCTTCGTCCATGTCGTTTACGTATATGGCAAACATGATTGGAGCCAGTACTGACCCTTGTGGAACACCACTTATCATTTCTTCCCATTTCGAGTATTTGTCTCTAATTACTACCCTCATTTTTCTCCCAGTCAGGAAGTCTTCCATCCATTTTAATAAATTACCTGCAATGCCACCTATTGATTCTAATTTCCCTATTATTATTTGTATGCGGTACTTTGTCAAATGCCTTTCATATATCTAGATGGGCACAGTCTGCCCATCCATCTCTCTCATCTATTATATATATTATTCTCGAATAGAAGCAGATTAGATTTGTTGTACATGATCTTCCTTGTCTAAATCCAAATTGGCTTGGGTTTAGTATAGATTTTTCTTCCAAATGTTTAACCCATCTACTTTTAATCACTTTTTCACATATTTTAGCTACCATGTTTGTTAGTGAGACCGGTCTGTAGTTAGTTGGATCTTCCTTACTTCCTTACTTCCTCCTTTATATATTGGTACAATGTTTGTGTGCGTATGTATATATATATATATATATATATATATATATATATATATATATACATATATATATATATATATATATATATATATATATATATATATATATATATATATATATATATATATATATGTGTGTGTGTGTGTGTGTGTGTGTATACACACACACACACACACACACCGATAGAGAGGACTTGTTAAACTGGAACAAGAGAAACACAAGAGGGCATGGAAAGACACTCAAAAAAGATAGTTGTAGAATAGATCTGAAGAAGAACAGTTTTCTACATTGAGTGGTGGACACTTGGAACAAACTGGACGAAAAAATAGTGTGTGCAAAAACATTCACTAGACACTGCGAGATACAAAGGCGGGACACCACGAGCGTAGCTCCCCTTCTCGTAAATACACAAACACACGCTACAAGCGGAACGGAGAGGTGTTCACACTACAAGCGGAGAGGAGCGGGGCGGAGCAGAGCGTCTGAGCAACTTGACCAAGAATCAGTCGCGATGGAGGATTTCGTGAGTGCGTTCATATTGCTCGACAGCAAAATACAGGAACGGCAACACTGGGTTCATCCCATCATCAGAGGAAGAGATCGGTATGGAGAATACCGATCGACGACGACGGGAGGTCTGGTGATTGGCAACTTTTTTTTTTTTTTTTTTTTTTTTTTTTTTGGGGGGGGTGCATAGTTAACCCCCGGTGCCCCTTCTCTACGCATGGGGACGATCTCACACCCTGTGTTGACGTTAGGTTTCTTTTACTGTCCCTGCAGAAGCTTGATTACACTGTGCTCTATTGACATTTGTTACCATTACTAAGAAGTTAGGCATTCTAATACAGTATTATTGCCTATTAATTATATTCTAATATGGATATTAAATCTTGAGACATTGTGATAGGTTTGAGGAACGTGGAAGAATAAGACACGGGTCTAAGCCCGAGTTTATTCCTGACCGGTTTCGCTTAGACGACCCGACTTCTGGCTACGACACTGCACAAAGTGTTTGTTTGGGATGATTGCCAGAGTCATCTTTCTCCCACTCCTCTTCAAAACCCAACAACATCTTCACATCCATACGAGGGTGCAAATCCTAGAGCCTGAAACTCAGTCTTTGGACTGCTCCTAAGTTTCCTCTCTATCAGCTTCGACTGAATTTCCCTCACTTTCTCACCCAGGCCAAGGAGAGCTGACAACTGTCGGCTGCTCCCCAACTTCTACGATAAGTCAGTGGCATAGAAACAGTCCTACACTAATACGATGTAGCCACTAGTCCAGTTTAAGAAAAGGAGAGAAAGAATAGAAAGGGGGAAGGCGTGATGAGGAGATGGAGAGAGAAAGGGGAGGAGGGTGGAGTAAAACGAGATGGAGAGGGAGGGATATAAAGAGAGGAAGTGACTGATGATAATGATCTATTGGGATTCAGATTCACGATAATCCTTTTCAGTATAAAATTAATTCACATGCAATTCAAGCCAATAACCAATGCAAATTAATCGGTTAAAAGATGTGAAGAATACAGACAGAGTCACAGGTAAGAATGTAATGATGTAGTAGGGGTCACTAAAGCAACAATAAGGGGTTTGTTTCCATTAAGATCCCTTACGGAATGGAATAACAAAAATATACAAAATTCTTAATAAGAAATAATACTGTAATACATGTAGTAGTTTTACACAGATACTAACTAAATTGAATGACAACAAAAGTTGACTGGACAATAATCTATATATTAATACGCTTGTACCTATGTGTGCCACGCGGTGACGTCACGGCAACGAAGCCTTCCAAAATTGCTGACGACTGATTGGCTGCGAGCGAAGCGAGAGTGGTGGCGTCACGGCAACGGAGACGACTTATTAGCCAAGAGCAGTGACGTCACGGCAAAAAGGAGATGACTGATTGGCTGCCAGGTAAGCGACAATGGTGACGTCACGGCAACGGAGATGACTTATTGGCCGAGAACGGTGACGTCACGTCGCTTCAGCGCGTCCTTAATGACGTCACGGTGCAAATAAATTGAAATAGTTTTATTCTGGCTAAAGACAGACGATTTTACTCACCTATTTATCACATTCTTTCGATAAATGAAATATTAAAAAAAGGCATTTATTCAAAGCTTAAGCTTGTACCTAAGTGTGTCACGCAGGATCAGAACCCATTGTTATAGATCAGTTTTTATTTAGCAGTATTCAAACATCTATACAAGTTTAATCATAGGTTACATGAAGATAATCAAACATCTATAAAAGTTTATTGTGTCATGACATAAACTATTAAAAAAATTAATACCTTCATGATTGACCTATCGAGAAGGAGAGAGAGAGAGAGAGACAGAGAGAGAGAGAGAGAGAGAGAGAGAGAGAGAGAGAGAGAGAGAGAGAGAGACGACTCGAGAGTCCGCTGCGCATTCCGCGCTTCCAACGGGTAACGTGTGACGTCATGTCGTGTTGCTTTCTGAGCTCCTGACAGAACCTCATGAAAATAAATAGATAAATGAATAAATGAATAGACAAACAGACAAAAATTAATTCATAAGCAAATAGATAAATAAACAGATAAGCAGCCTTGATTTTATGTACTACTAGCCTAGTGAGGGATACCTGACTCCATGAGTAATACCATTCAAATCTGCGTTCACTCATAACTGTACTGACCTTCCCTTTTTGTCCTTCGGAGGTTTAGTTTAGCAAAATAATGTTTGATGTTACAAATTGGTTTCCACCGTTGTTTTGCTAGCCATAGCATGGTATATGTCTCAGGTAGGGTCCGAGAACAGTTATGATCTGACCATAATACAAGCCTGGTGAATCAGGGTACCAGGCAACAAGGTAATTGGACCTTTCCCTCGATCTCCTTGTTGCTTTACTCATACGAGTACCGGTCCCCTGTACCCTACTTCTGGTGCTTCAGGTTATAATGTACTACTTCCTAGTGCTCATACAAACTACCCACTCTGTCCTGAGTTACAGGTAAGATTTAGTATTAATTGATAGGTGACCCTAGTTGCAATGTAGCATTCACTATAACAACATGTTGATACAGCTGTAGAATAATGTAGTATATCATTAATGATACTACTCTGATATGGTACTCACTCATACTGTTTTGTTACCTTTTAGCATTATTTTGTTGTTCCTTTGCATAACGCAATGTTCCTTATTGTGATGGTATTCAAGTTTTGGTCTCAATATCCTACGTGTTCTGAACGCTTTAGTAATATAGATTGACCTCTCATTGGCGGACACCGAATTACCGGATATCGGATGCAAAGGTCAAAATCCGCTGGTCTGGTCCGACAGTCTAAATTTCGCGGGTATGGTGAATGCGTCCGTTAGTTCGGCGTTTGTCCGCTGAGTGGCTGATGGCGTGATGGCGCGTATTTTGATTTGTTTACTAGTTAATAACAAGACCGTGATGGGTGTGGACGTTAGGACGTTTATTAGCTGTGTTTGCAGTGTTTTCGCTTGTGTGTTAGGTGCTGTTGTTTAGTGCTGTGCAATTACTATGCCACCCAAAGCTAAAGTAAATAAGAAATACAATAGTACAGTATTATTAGTATTAGTACATACTAATTACATTATTACAGGTATTTTGGTATATGAATATGTATCATTGTATGTACTGTTACACTGTATTAGCAAAACTATAACAATGTTTATGTCATATCATGTGTACTGATAATTGGTATTACTCATGACTATCTCTGGTCCCTTTAACCCCCTACGTATATTGTCTGTAACTTAGTGTAGAAAAACAATCTAATGAGGACCACAATCATCAATGGAAATAAGCTTACAAGCTTTTTTTGTGTTATCCTCGGCATTTGCAATTATTAGTTCGAACTATGTGTTCCTGTCATTATGATTATCTACGCTTCATGTGTGATGATTCTTTGCCAAATAAACTTATTATTATTATTATTATTATTATTATTATTTCAAGTTAATAAACTAATTGATAGATCAATAAATTGATAAACAAACAAATAATAGATAAATAAGTACTGGTAAATAAATGAATAATTAAATGGGTAAATAGATATATTCTTATTAATAGTGTTCATGACTCCTCCATAGGTCGTGAAGACATTTCCAATGTTTGTACATGGCTTTCCTGCATGCGCAAGTATGTTTTGAATGGATCAATTTTATCACGGATACAACAATCTAAATGGTTCATCGAACTACAAAAATTAGTAGTTATTTTGAATTGAAATTACTGGTATTTCAACTAAAGCCCAAAACATGGAAGAAAGAGTGAGACAACAGAGAGAGGCAGCAAGAGAACGCCAGAGAAGAAGACGAGAAAGACTAGGAGCACAAGAAAGACAAATAATACGAGACCGTAATAGAGAACGAATGCAAGCATTGAGGAAAAATATGAACAATCAAGAGAGAGAAAAGCATCTAGAAAATATGCGGAACAGAGATTTACAGAGAAGAAATGCTATGAATGAAGAGGAAAGAAGGCAGTATCTTGAAAATATGAGGAACAGAGATTTACAGAGAAGAAATGCTATGAATAAAGAGGAAAGAAGGCAGTATCTTGAAAATAGGAGGAACAGAATGAGACAACGAAGAAATAATGTAAATGAAGGTAGACATTTGAGGTATTATATTGGTCAAATGAACATAGTTTGCTACCATTGCTAGGCTTTTAGATTTTCAAGTGAAAATTTTCACGGGTTCTGCTAGTACTAATCATAGATATAATTGCTATGGCTGCTAGACATGTACGAGTAAGTATCTAAGAGAAATTTCCTACAAGACTCTGAATGACATATAATTCTAAATTGGATTGATACATCAAGCTTGTTCCATAATTTCATAAACGTGAAGCTGTGAACTTGAAAGAACTGTCCAAAACAGACCTGAAACTAAGTAATACAACTGACCACTAGATCGTGTGTTGTGATAATGCGCAGAGCGTACATGAACTAGATTATGTTTGAAATATTTAGCTGTCTGACTGTTTACAGTTTTGTGCACATGGCAAGTAGATAAAAAGCTCACTCTGTTTTCCAATGTAAGCCATTAAAGATAACAAAAATGGAATGCATTAATAAGTATTCTAGGGTTTGAGTATTGCCCTGATAAGTTTGTGTTGGCAGATTTGTAGTTTGTGATTTATTATAAGTTGAGATAGACTTGGGTATCATGAGCAACAACCGTAATGAAAGTAACACAGTGTGTTACTTTGATTGCAGTTGTAAATCTGCCAAAACAAACTTATCAGGGCAATACTCAAATTAAATCCTAGAACATGTCTTGATGTACCCCATTATAGTTGTCTTAATTGGTTTACAGTGGAAATCAGAGTGAGCTTTTTAACTACTTGCCATGTGCACAAAACTGTACACGGACACGGTCAGACAGCTAGATATTTCAAACATAATCAAGTTCACGTATGCTCTGTGCATTATCACAACGCATGATCAAGTGGTCTGTTGTATTACCTCATTTCAGGTCTGTTTTGGACAAAAGTTCTTTCAAGTTCACAGCTTCACTTTTATGGAGCAAGCTTGATGTATCAATCCAAATAATTTAGAATTATATGTCATTCGGAGTCTTGTAGGAAATTTCTATCAGATACTTACTCGTACATGTTTAGCAGTCATAGCAATTATATTTATGATTAGTACTAGCAGAATCTGTGAAAAATTTCACTTGAAAATGAAAATCCATATGAACAAGTTGTATAGACATGGTAAAGGAAACATGGACTAGAGGTGAAGCTTTTATTCCTGACGTTTCGTCTATCGACTTTCTCAAAGGAATGAGCATACTAGATATATACAGAGTTTATATACACGCCATACGGCTCAAGGGGGTATATGAGTGTATAACGCTGTGTTCCGATTGGCCCGCTGGGACCGCCAATCACGAAGTGCTATACTCGCTGAGGATTTAGCCCAGGTGAAGCGAGACTAAGATGAGGGGGAGTAAAGACAGCGTCGTATATAAGATCCCATGCACATCATGCAATGAAGCATACTATGGAGAGACCAAGAGGGGGCTTGACACTAGAATCAGGGAGCATAAGGCCGACCTCCGTCACCATAGACTCACCAACGCAATGGTTGTGCATGTTGACGAATCTGGGCACCTCCCACAATGGAACCAAGCCGAGATTCTACACGAAGGTATGGATAAGAAGACCAGGAAATCTATAGAACCTGCTTACATCACCACTCGTCCCAATATCAACAATAAGGCTGGGAGCTTCACCTGGGCTAAATCCTCAGCGAGTATAGCGCTTCGTGATTGGCGGTCCCAGCGGGCCAATCAGAACACAGCATTATACACTCATATACCCCCTTGAGCCGTATGGCATGTATATAAACTCTGTATGTATCTAGTATGCTCATTCCTTTGAAAAAGTCGATAGACGAATCGTCAGGAATAAAAGCTTCACCTCTAGTCCATGTTTCCTTTACCGTGTCCATATCACTTGAAAATCTTAAAGCCTGACAATGGTGACAAAGTATGTTCATTTGACCAATATGTATACTCCCTTGTTGAGATCCACGAAATTTGAAGTTTTCCTAAAGTTCCAAACTTTGCTGTCACTTCGACTGTTGTGTGTGTGTATATGTGTATATATATATATATATATATATGAATAGGTTTGTGTATATACACACACGTATTCATATTAGTAAAGTTGATGGCATATAAGCTCCTTAGGTTTGGTAGTGATATGTGTAATTTTCTTACCCCACAGAGTAAAGCTCGAATTCCGAAACCCCCCAAAGATCCTGAGAAGCCCGTCACGCCCTACATGAAGTATTCTCGTAAGGTAATTTACTTACTTGGATTTACTTGGATGTGTCTAGAAGACTTATTCACAGCCATGGTGATCCGCCACTGTTACCATTCCTGCTGTCCAATTTCTTTAAGGTCACCTGGTCTGGTATGGTGTTTGTTGACCAGCATCCTGCAGTTTAGCCTGGTACTGATGACAGGAATTTATCTAGTCCAGCCTTCGGTCTGTCCACTGTACAGCTGGTGATATCTCTTATATCCCTCGGGAGGGCATTAAAGACCTTTGGACCCTCATGGCTCAGGCTATTCATTAGCAGGGTCTTGATCCTTTCCGGAGCTTTGGTCGGTATTGCTTTCCTTGTTATTTTCCTCTCTGCACATTCAGTGCTATAAGGCTGTAGTGAATGGGGTGCTGGGTTAGGTACCTTTCCTTCAATTATTTTCCACACATAGATTGCACGATACCTTTCTCTTCTTCGTTGTTGAGAATAGAGCCCCAACTTTTTAAGACATCCCCAGTAGCTTAGTTCCCTCATTCCTCTGATTTGCCTAGTGTAAGAGTGTTGGACAGCCTCTAATTGCAGAATTTCCCCTCTTTTGTGAGGGGACCACAGCTGGCTACAGTAGTCTAAGAGTGGCTGAATCATGGTGTTCCAGAGGGTCAACATTATTTTGGGTTCTCTGGTACAGAAGGTTCTGAGTACCCAGCCTGCCATCCCTCTCGCTCTTCTCACAGTTTCTGCTATGTGGTGGTGAAATTTGCAGTCTTCTCCCAGATGTACCCCCAGGCATTTAGTGGCCTGAAGTGAGCTAATTTCATGGCCTCCTTCTGTGAGTAGGTTTGTTTCAGTTTTTATTGCTTGATGTTGGCCATGTCGCAGTATTTCAAATTTGTCTTCATTGAAGATCATGTTATTTCTTGAGGCCCAGGCATATACAGTGTCTAGGTCTCTCTGGAGGTTAGGTACATCATCAGTACTGGTGATTGGTAGGCTCAGACTGGTGTCGTCGGCAAATGAGGAGAGGCTAGAGCCATTCACTCCCTCATTTATGTCTCCCATGTAGATCAGGAATAGGAGTGGGCCCAATACAGAGCCTTGGGGTACACCGCTGATTACCTATGATTTTTGTGATCGGGACCCTCCTACCGAGACTGTCTGTAGGCGTCCTGTGAGGAATGCATGGATCCAAACGCCCAGTTTCCCTGTGATGCCAAGGTCCCTGAGTTTGTGTAACAGTATTCCATGGTCCACTTTATCAAAGGCCTTTCCAAAATTAAGGAACACTACATCAATGTTCTTCCCCTTAGCTAGGTTGTGTAGGACCCAATCATGATGAGCTAGGAGCTTTGATATGCAGGATCTTCCTTTTCTGAAGTCGTGTTGGCTGTCATTGAATAGTTGGTTGTCCTCTATGTATTTCACTATTTTGTTGCGGACACTCTTTTCAAAGATCTTGATCAGGTGTGATGTTAGAGCAACTGGTCTATAATTCTTTGGGATGCATCTGTCACCACCCTTGTATATTGGGGACACAGTGGCAGTTTTGAGGAGCTCCGGGATTATTCCTGTGTCTAGGGACTTTCTCCATAGTCTAAGCAGCAGTTTTGCCAAGGTGTTTCTACAGCTTAGGAGTAGCATGGTTGGTACTCCATCTGGTCCAGCAGCTGCATTTGGCCTCAGTTCTTTTATTGCAGACTGTATGTCTTCAGCTGTGATGTCCAAGTCGGTGATTTGTAGCTGTTCAGGGTTCTCCGCAAAGAATTCTCCTGGGTTTTGTACAATTTTATTCTGACATGGGGAGCTGAAGACACTGTTGTATTGTTGCAATAACAGGTCTTGCTGTCTACATGTGCTTGCATTTGTTGTTTTATTTTATTTCAGGGAATACCATTTGTGGCTTTATTAATGGAGGTCTTCACTTGAAGTTAATGTACTTAATATTGCTGTATATACTTGATTATTGGCTAAGAATACATGTTGAGAAAGTAATGGAAGCATATAGAAGTTTGATTCATTAGCACAGAAAAATTGAAGATTTATGATTCTCCTTTTGAGTATGACATGCTGATATTAAAATATAATACATTGCAAGTCTTAGACTTTTTTCAAAATAAGTGCAGTGCTGCCATGCAAGTCTTAGACTTATTTCAAAATAAGTGCAGTGCTGCCATTCCATTAAAAAGAGAAACCATATATTTTCTTAATTAACAACGAGCTCAATACGCATGATGCGATTTTGGATATATCAAATTTTGTCCTATGGTTGTAAGAGCTTTGCTTTTGCCTTTTTCTGTGATTCATTCTATGAATACCCCCAAAGTCAACTGATAGGTGGACATAATTATTTTTTTCTTCTTTGTTCTTACATGATTCACATGTCTAAAGATATGATTTTGAAGATAATATGTTTCTAGGTAGTTTGATGCACATCCTATTTTGTTAAGAAGAACAAAATGATTGAAGTTTATGAACTTTAAATGATATACATGTTTAAAGATACACTTGAAGAACTGTAATAGTTGGAGAGCAACTTAATATCAAAAGGCTTATGATCCTGTATATACAATAGCTTTTGAACATCGGTGAGTAAGACTTTGTAGAGGTTTTGGATTTTGGCTATAAAGGTCCATTACTGCAAGATCACAATTTGCTGTAATACCTTCCACATTCAAGGTCTGGGATCAAGTGAAGGCTGCCAATCCTGACCTCAAGCTATTGGAGATTGGCAAGATGATCTTATCCATGTGGAATGACCTACCTGAAGCTTATAGGCAGGATTTGGCTGATGAATACGAGTCGGAGAAGGTAAGCAATCAGCTTAGCACAGTGTGCTGCACTTATAAGCAAGAGTATTTATTAGGGTTAAAGGTAGTTGTTGTATTTACCAAGTTGTATTTTACAGGAAGAGAGCTATGCTCATACTGACCCATCTTTGTATCTTTCAGCATCAAGTTTGTTTTTAGATTCTTGTATAGTTTTTGCACTCACTGTTTCCTCATCCAATTTATTCCAGATATCCACCACTCTGTGTGGGTATTATTCTTTTTCAGATCATTTCTATAACTATCCTTTTTAAGTTTCTTTTCATGTCCTCTTGTTTTTCTTTTATCTTGCTTTTGTAAATTGTCTCTATTAAGGACTTCCATCCCTTTCATAATTCTGTAGATGGTCAGTAGATCTCCTCTTTCTCTTCTTTGTTCCAGGGTTGGTAGTTCAAGTTTGTCCAATCTTTGTTCATATGTCAGTTTGGAGATTGTTGGTGCCATCTTTGTTATTGATCTTTGAATTCTTTCTAATTTCTCTATATTCTTTTTAGTACTGGGTGTCCATAGTGGGGCAGCATACTCCAGTCTTGGTCTTATCAATGTAACTAATATTTTCTTTACCATTTCTTCATCCAAGTAGTCAAAGAACACTTTCAATGATCTTAGTAAATTGAAGGTTTCTCTGACTATTTTGTTGATGTTTGTCTGGTGCCATGTCATTGCTGATAATTACTCTTAGGTCCCTTTCCAATTTAACTTTTTTAACTTCCTTTGTACCAACTTTATAGTGTTCTGATATTCTGTTTTTACTATTGCCAAATTCCATTATACTACATTTTTTTATGTTGAAGTTCACTTCACACTTTTGACTCCATTCCCAGACTTTATCCAGGTCTTTTTGTAGTGATTTACAATCTTCTCTGTACTTACTCTCATTAGTAGTTTTGTAGCATTTGCAGAGAAGTTCATATAACATTCCACATATTCATCCATGTCATTTATATATATGGCAAACATTATCAGAACCTTGTGGGATTCCTCTTATCATTTCTTCCCAGGTTGAGTTCTTGAGTTCTTGTACCACCCTCATATATCTCCTGTTCAAGAAATCTTCCATCCATTCCAATAACTTTCCTTGTACTCCACGTATTATTTGAATTTTTCTTAAGTAGCTTTTTGTGTGGTACTTTATCAAATGCCTTTTGTAGATCTAAGAAGGCACAGTCTGCCCATCCGTCCCTTTCTTGCATTATTTCTATTAGCTCAGAGCAAAAGCAAATCAAGTTTGTAGCACATGATTTTCCATGTCTAAATCCAAATTGTTTTGGATTTAGTGTATTATTCTCTTCCAAATGTTTAATCCATTTACTTTTGACAACTTTTTTACATATTTTTGCTTTTGTGTGTGTGTGTGCATGTGTATATATACACATAGCATTACCCATAGATTGGTCATACGAGCTCTGCGCTCTCTTCCGGGAGGGAAATAGCTGTCGATTACTAGTCCAACACGCGATCCAAAGACCAAGGTGAATACATGCACACACAACTCGTGGCGCAGATGGTAGAGTTTCCGGCTGCCATTACGGAGGTTTGGGATCAAATCCCGCCCAGGGCTGAAATAATTTCAGTACTGTTGCTCTGCGGGTTGTTACTCCAACTCTCGTGGGCAGGGAGTTGGGGGTGTGTGTACATGTAAGGTCACAGCATTACCCATAGATTAGTCAGAAGGGAAATAGCTGTCGATCATGAGCCCAGCCCATGATTCAAAGACCATGGTGAATCACATGGAACATACTAGACGAAACAATAGGGTGTGCAAAAACATTACATGAATTTAAGAGCAAATTAGATATGGCGAGATACAAAGACGAGACACCAGAAGTGTAGCTCCCTTTCCTGTAGAATACAACTAGGTAAATACAAACTTTTTTTTTTTTTCTCTCAATACCATTTTCCTTAACAAAATGCAGTATTCAGACTCAGTTGAGAGAGTTCCTTTATTCATTTGTTGAGTTTTTTCTATGTTATCCAAAAATAATTTACTAATTTGCTGCTTCTTGCACTTTGAATGACCTTAGCCATCCTTCTATTTAAAATGAATTCTTCTCACTTCTTTGCCTCCCCTCCCCAGTACTCTACCTCCTAGGTACTACTTGTGTCTTGTCCATTTTGTCTTGCAGCTTGAATATGAGAAAGCAATGAAAATATATTATGCCTCACCCAGCTATCAGGCGTATTTGAATGCAAAGAGCAAGGGTAAGTGTTTACACATTTTACAGATTACTTTTTATGGCTTTGGAGGTAAAGTTAAAAGTAGCCAGCTAGGCTTGACGGAACTTGTAATTCCTATAAGAAAAGAGCATTGCGCGCAGTTGGCCATTGAAGCATGCTTGGAGCAGTAGAGCTTTGGTCTACTCTGTGATGCTCTTTGGTGGGGTTTTATTCTGAGCCTTGCTTGCCTCTTCAGTCAGCTTCCTACTTACATGTACCTTATTTTGTATTTGATACTGCTAAAATGAAGGGAGATCACGAAGGAAAAGATTTACGTCTTGTGTGTTATTTTATTTGAGCACAGTATCCATGACACATGACATATTCCAGTTTTGTTATATGTGGCTGTGAAGTACTTACTTTTGATGTTAGCTTATGTATGATTTCAACAAATAACTGTTTGGAGGCTTGAAGATTACTAGTGGATGAGATGAGGTATGTGAATTATGTCAGCTTGGATTTACAACTACTGTCTTGGTAATGCAACTCGCAGTGATAGCCTACTGTTGGGTTGGTCACAAAATAATGATGACATCACATATGTTCCATTAACTGCAAATTTGAGGCCAGAATTTGAGATTCAGTAATGTTTACAAAATAGTGGTTTCACAAACATGACCCTCAGGCCTCAACTAGTGCCAGAACTACAAAACGAAATTAAATTTTGTTAAATGGACTTAGCCACAAATCCTCTTAGCATGTGAGCTAGTAAATGAAAGGAAGTTTGTGATGGATGTGAAGAGGGTGGTCCATGGTTAACAAAGTGATAAAAGTATAGCCGATGCTATTAATGCCATCTTTCCTCTAGCTGCAAACAGTGATAAGTGCAAGAGCAAGATTAACCCATTGCCAAAGGATGTTCAAGAGCCACCATCTAAGAGACCTAATTGTGTAACAGGTTAGTATATGTCAGCATGATTGATAGTTCCATTCTGTAATCCAACAGTAATTGAAAGCTAAGAGAGTGAAAGGAAATAATTGGGAATGTAAAGTCTAGGTGGTTAGGAACCTAGAAATGATACTTAGTAACCTGTTATAGGCAAGTGAGGGTAGAAATGTTACTGTAGGAATAAACGAGCAAAGGTTTGTACTGTAAAAACAGATTGGGAGGGGGAAGAAAACTGCCTTCACTTTGCCCATGGGTGTCGTAGAAGGTGATCAAATGACAGAGTGAGGGGAGTAAGGATTCCCTTCTGTATTTTTCTTGAGTGACTGCTTCTGACCCAAGACAGTGGGCAAGGTGCAGGGATAAGAGGGAGGGTGGGAGGGGTGTGGAGTGTATTTGGGGATGAAATGGGTGGGAGTGATTTTATGCCTTTCCCTTTTTGGCTACCTCCCTTGTAAGGGGGAAAAAGCCTTGGTATATGTATGTATGAAAAGTTGGCATAAGAGGGTCTGGAAAGGGGACCCCAAACAGAACCCTAACAATTGGGTCATTCAATGTGCAATGTCATCAAAGGTAATGTAGATGAAAGTGAAATTGAGATGGAAGATGTGGGTATTTATCTGCCTATAGCTTTTGGTATGTAGATATAGATAGAGAAATACAAGTATCTCCCATCCCAATTTCACATCTACCTACATTATCTTTGATAACACCTCTCTCCATTCCACCAAACACTTCTCTATCTCATCACTTGCAATAATACCACTCCTCTCCTTGCCCTCTCACCAGTCCAGACACCCTAACCACCCACCACATTCCTAAACTCACTCTGCCCCTTCAGTTTCAGTTCATTGACAACTAACACACCTTCTCACTTTGTGCACTACCAGTCCCTTGTTGTTGTCATCCATGTACATTCAATGATCCAGTTGTCAGGGTAATACTTTGCATCCCCCTCCCAGACCCTAGCCCAGGGGTGGGGAACCTTTTTGTGCATGGAGGCCACCTTACAATTCATCGTCCCACATTGAGGCCGCACTGAACAAATTATTATTTTTTTATTCATTATTTTATCCCTTTTTATAATAAATAATATACTTTTTAAACAATAAATAATTTTTTAAATAGTATGTATATCAAAGGCCGCAGGTTCCCCACCTCTGCCCTAGCCCTTCACATTTAATGGAAGGATAGTGAGAAAAATAAGATGTGGGAAGTGTTTTGGATTGATTAAATGAGTTTGTAGAGTTCTGAGAGAAACATAAATGTGCTGTTAGGTGATCTTAATGATAAGAGATAAAGTCAGCCCAGTAGGGAGGAATGAGGTGGCAGGAAAAATGATTGGGAAATACTGAGATGTGTAAAAATGGTAAATGGTGGTATTGTATACATTGTTTCACAAGAGGATGAGCATAAGTATACATGGGCCAGGGTGATGGGTGTGATGGTAATTGAGGAATTTTTGGACTATGTAGTAGTGTTCAGAAAGAAAATTGGATGAGTTCTGGATGTTAATGTCTTTAGGGGAGAAGGTATTGAATTAAGATGACATGTTTGCTTTGCCCTGCAATGTGAGCAGTATTCTTGAAGTATTGAAAAGGAATCATTCCAGGTTTAGTTTTACAGGTTAGTTTATAACATTATGTGCATAATGGAACAGATTAATCCTGTCACTGCATTTTACAACTTCAACATTTTTTAAGCTGCCATAAGGCAATTTCATTCACTGAAGTGCATACATACATACACCAGAGGCTTTTTCCCCCTGACATGGGGGGTAGCCAAAAAGAAAAAGGCATAGAAATCACTCCCACCCATTTCATTTCTTATATATTCCACTCCCCTCCACCCTCCTCCCTCCCTTCTATCTTGGCACCTCCTGGATGACGGGTTAAGTTAGGTTAGGTTAGGTTAACTTAATTCACTGAAGTGGAAGAGTTAAACCATCTAATTTAACATGTTTACTGGATTGTATGACTTGTACCTTTATTCTAAATACCATCTGGAAGACTTGTTCAGTTGAGGGAAACTCTGGTGCAGTGAAAGGGTCTGATTAAATGTGTTTATAGTGATTCATATCTATTTTACTCATATATTTAGTGCATGTCAATACAAGGAAAAAAAATAATTTTGATCATTTCATGTTTAATGAGCAGAGAAAGATGGAGATAAGCCAGTGGAACTTGCAACAGAAGACCCTAATTTGTCAAAGCATGATAATACTGAATATGGAGACAGTGTTGCAGTTGATATGAGAAAATACCAAGAGGAAAGGTATGGCTAGAATCTTGATGACTTTATGTAATATATATATGTAGCAATGTGAATTTTATATTATACATATATGCTTACTAAAAAGTCTTTTTCCTCTTATAAAGGGATGGCCAAATCAAAGCATACACTCAACTACACCCATCCCACACCAATACACAATCCTATTTGTTGTCTCAGCAGTCTTAGGATGAAAGAGGACAAAAGATAGAGAATGGATGAAATGAGGTCATAAATGGATGAGGAAATGATGTTCCTCTAAAGGATTTCTCATGGTCAGCTGTATAATTCATAAGTGGATGGACGGTGGAGATTGCCATGTAATCAAATGGGTGTAAATCAGTTCCAGTAGTTGGGCCCTACTGTGGAAGTGCTGTGTCTTGCACCATTGTTTCGGATCCAAGCATGAGGTGCTAAGAAGTGGCAGAGAGGACAATGAGTGGGTTCTTGGATATGTCTGGGAAGGGGTAGAAGGTTACCGTACTTGTAAGGAAGAAAGGATGTAATGTGTGCATGCATGCATGGACTCATGATCATCAGCTATTACCCTCCTTGATGAGAGCTCGGAGTTCATATATGGGTAATGCTGTGATGTTACACGAACACCCAGCACCTTTTCCACTTGACCTGAAGTGCCAGCTCATAGTGTAGAGATGCTGAACTTTCAGCCTTTGGTGCGATTCAAACTTGGATCACAGAATTAGCGGTCGAGAATGGTACCACTGCACAGTTTAGTCAATGTAGGTATGTGTGTGGGTGTGTGAATGAGAGTAACTACCAGGAAAACACACCTAATGAAGCAGAACATTTACATATAATTACATCTTCAATATTGTTTATTGGAATATATACTATTATTTGCACAAAAAGTAGCAAGTATAGTAATCACAGTGGCCAGTGATGAGGCCACATTTACTTCAGTAACTGATGTTAGACAAATATATGTGCAATTCTTACAGGTTTCCGCCCAATCCTAGTGTCCCATTGAACCCTAGAGAAGTAAGTCAATCATGGAAGGCAAGAAGAGAAAAAATGATTGACGAAAGTTTAGTTTCAATGAAAGAAGCTTGGGATGCACAAAGGGACCTCTGCAAAGTCCAGAAGGAATATTATATTTTTAAAATCAAACAATTAAAAGAGAAAACATGAAAACATAATGTGGTTTTTATTACCCTTGTATATAAAGGTGAACATTGTTTTAGTTGGTAATTTATGTACATATTTATATGTGCATTTAGTAATGGGTATTAATTGCATGAGATGTACGCAGTCAATGTTTAAGGAGTTTTTTAACATCACTTTTATATTTATTTTTCCTACTTCCTACCATTTTACTTTAGAAATAGGAAGTGGGAAGAGTAAATATAAAAGTGATCAGTATTTTTTTTTGAGTGGAGTCTACTTTCCAGTCATAAAAGCACATTGCACAACTTTGGTATATGTATGTATATAGGTACTGTATGCATATATAAATATGTACATAAATTACCAACTTAAACAATGTTCACCTTCGTTTTTTGGCCACCTCCGATGTAAGGGGGGGAAAAAGCCGATGGTATATGTATGTATGTACGTACTTCCTGCTATCCTCCCTAAATCTCTTCCATACCATCCCTATCCAATGTATTTGTTTATTTATATATATATATATATAATATATTTTCTTTTTTTACTGATTACTGATTACCCTGGGGGCAGAGGACAAGAAGATAGCCAACATAGCATTTTCTCTCTCATTCTAAGAAGAAAAAGAAATTTGACACAGTTCAAGGTCTTACTGGGGACTGACGACATCAGAGGCAAATCTGTTTTGACACTTGGAATGAGACAAAGATGATGGCCGCCAGCTGTCAGGACATTGATATCAAAGAGTTATCACACTGGGCTATTTGTCCTCCAACATCCATTTGAATAACTAGATTATGACTTCGCTTACAAAAATCTAGACATCTCTAAGAACATTTCAGTGGTATATCCAACATGCATATAGGTTTACAATCTCTGCTATATACAGTATACAGAAAACAAATATGATTTAGTTCATTACTTCTGTACACATGATAGGACAAAGAGTGGTATAGTGATAGGCTTTTTTTCTCAGGGTGCTACAGATATGTAGTGAAGAATACTTACAGGAAGAATTTGATTACATTATGTAAGCCTTTGACAAGCTTGGATACCCAGAGGGATTGATGAGGAGATTAAAAAGAAATAAAATTACCACCAATTTTATATTGGTACCAGGCTCAGAAACTTCACCTGTAATAGATAGATATCTGATAAAAACGGGTATGAACATGGCTAGAGTAACCAATAAGAGGCTATATAGGTTATTTGATAAAGACCTCACAATGGCATACTATGGTGAATCGGCTATTTAAGAGGGACAAAAGGATTTTGAACATAGAAAGACATTAGAGCACGTAGGACATCTAATTCTTTAGTAGTTCATGCGGAAAAATTCGACCGTTTACCAAACTGGGGAGGAGAATTCTTCAAACCATCGAGGAGGATTTAGCAAGACAAACCGGCCTTTTAATTCTAGGACGTGCCAGAAAAATAAAAGCAACCTTTCCTAAGCATCTGAAGAGATATCCGAGTTTGGTACTTGAGCTTCTGTCACAGTTTTCTGCACACTGAAGAAGTTCCTACGTGAACGAAACTTAAGAGTGATCAGGATTCTGTGCTTTCCCTTGTGTTTATGTTCTCCATCATCCAAATATATATATATATAAATATATATATATATATATATATATATATATGCAGAGTAAACCACTTGGAAAAAGAAACTAACAAAGCAGAGCACTTTCGTATATTACATCTTCAGTGCAAAAAGTAGTTTCTTTTTCCAAGTGGTCTACTTTGTATAAGTGAACACACATACCAGTGTTCTTATTAGCATGCATATGTATATGTATATATATATCTATTTTTTTTTTCTAATATATATATATATATACATATATATGTATATATATATATTCTAATATATATATGTATGTATATATAATGTGTGTGTGTGTGTGTATACGCAAACACACACATAACATATATATTTATATGCATATACATACAGTAGTGTACCCGTATGGAGAAGGAGGTAAATCTGCGATGCTGCCGGAAACAGTACTGCGAGATCCTTCGCTGCCACTGAGGCAGAGGCTGTCATCGGCGCGAAGTACTCCGGCGGGAACCGTCACAAGCGAATTTCGGCGCGAAACATCGACCTATGCGGCGTCGGGGAGTCTCCTCCTGGACTTCGAGGTGACTTGACGGTCGATGTCCTCGGAGGGAATTCGTTGCGCGAATGCCCCATCGAGGACTCGGCTCCCGTGGAATGAAGGAAGGATACAAGGGACGCGGCTCCCCAGGACCGTTGCGCGACACGCGGCAGAGCCCCTGCGTGTCCTCCGCGTGGTGGAATCCCGCGGCGAGGAACTCCCGTCGAAGATCTTCGAAGCTCAGGAGGGGGCTTCTCGATGCAAAACACCCTCCAGCGCGAAAAATCGAACTTAACATCCTCCGGCGCGAAAAATCGAACTTCGGCGTGAAAAAATCGAACTCCCGGCGCGAACAAATCGAACTCCCGGCGCGAAAAATCGACACACCGGCGCGATTACGTCCGTGTGTGTGTGTGTGTGTGTGTGTTGTTTATATATAATACAATATATATAAATTATGTTGTATCTTTTCATTAAAGAATTCCTCGGAAAAACCATCCACATATTTATGCATGTACTGTATGTGTATATATATATATATAATTATATATATATATATATATATATATATATAATTTATAAATCCAAATGTAGTTTCAGAAGAAAAATAGTAGAATCCTCCTTAATAAATAATTTCCCAAATTATAACATTTCCCATGGTCAATGGTCACCAGACTGTATTTCTTCTTTTGCCATAAATAAAATGTTACCATCAACATTAACGGTGGACAAAAATCAACAAGGCCCATGCAACGTCGGTCATGTGACTTGAGCCACCAAGATGCGAGCATGCGTGCCGGGCGTGTTGACCTGAGCCTCGTCCCCTCATGTTACCTCACTGCTTTACTATAAATACACATTGCTCTGTACTTTGTAACTTATATCTGCCGAAGAGGATCACAGTTAGTGATCGAAATATACAGATCTCTATATCTTCGCTTATTCTTCTCCGAAAGTGGGTCATCAGTATTATATATATATATATATATATATTTGTGTGTGTGTACACACATGTATACATATACAAATACATTTATGTGTATTATACACTACATGATTCCATGTAAATAGTGTAAAAAATACACGGGACACAAACGTGTAAAAGACTGATTGTAAGAGTAAAACAATAATAAACGACCCAATTGTCCAGTGGTGTTTTTGTTCCTGTTGGAGATGATATTCATGTATTTGACTGAAACAATACAAAGAAAAATGTGGCTTTCATTTCGGTTGTAGAATTAAACTAAATCTTGTTACACCGAGAATTTTTTTTTTTTATCATATTACTAAAATTAGAGGTCGAGTGATTTTGTCATTAATTTTAGATGCTTCAGTGATCCGCAGGACCAGTTTTAAGCCTATTTGACCGATTTGATAAAATTTGGCCCCGCGTCTCAAGTAGGCTTTACAAGGATGTGTTAAGCCCAGACCTTGGGCAGAGGAAGCTGTGACGGACTTTATTGAAACTGGTAAGAAAATAATTCTAAGACTATCAATTTCGAACTTTTGTAGAGTATGGACCCTGCTAACAACTTTCAAATTGGGCCCCGCAATTCCCAGCACAGGTCCTGTCCTAGGACAATACAGGTCATTACTCAGACTCAGTCTGAGCGAGGTCAAAGTGTGACCTCCCTATGTTTCTTTCCAGTCAACCTCTTTGGTCATTCGTTTGTTTTCCATTTGTAATATTTCTACATTCCCTGGAAGTTTTCTTACTTCCCAAAGGTTTCCAGCATATTTGATATTCATGTGTTTTTGTGATGAATTTTGCACATATATGTGTATATATGTACACAGTTGTGTGTGTGTTATTTTTTCAAAGTCTTTTCCAGCTTACGGGAGTCCCGGTGACTCCCACTGATTTCTACCGACACTGCCAAAACTTTTCAACAAGACTCTTCGACAAGCTTCTTTGAGAAGACACCTCGCAAGAACTCTTTGCAAAGACTCCTCCCCAAGAATCATTCTAAAACAAGACTCTAAGAATCTTCGATAAGACTCTTCGCCAAGACTCTCCCTGACAAGGCTCTTTGTCAAGACATTTCGCCAAGACTCTTTGCTAAGATAATCACTTTCCAACAAGACTCTTTGCCGTGACTATCTGCCAAGACTCTTCGACAAGACTACGACAAGAATCACTCTTCGCCAAAACCCACTCTCCAACAAGACTCTTCGCCAAAACTCACTCTCCGACAAAACTCCTCACCAAGACTTCAACAAGGATCACTCTTCATCAAGAATCACTCTCCAACAAGACTCTTCGCCAAAACTCACTCTCCGACAAAACTCTTCACCAAGACACTCCCCCAAGACTTCAACAAGGATCACTCTTCATCAAGAATCACTCTCCAACAAGACTCTTGACTAAGACTCTTCTCAAAGAATCACAACAAGAAGCTTCGCCAAGACATTTCGACAAGACTTCAACAAGAATTATTCATCGCGAAGACTTTCTTCGACAAAACTTTTCGTCAAGATTCTTCAACAAGACGCTTTGCCAAGACTATTCGAAAAGACACTTAGCCAATGTGTGTGTATAATGTATGTGTGTGTGTGTGTGCACGCGCTCGTGTAGTACTATTTCCAGGTTTGTATAAATTCGAAACATTTGAATGATTGATATCAAACCCTTTTTCTAATTTAGTTCTTATACAATCTTATCTATTTAGTTTTGTAAATATCGTTAATTTGTATAAAAAGATACTTCTTTTGTAAGCCATGCTCGAAACTAAAATTTATTGTCACCCCTTGTAAATTTTCTTTGATATCAATTAATTGTAAAAGCAGTGTCTTATGACTGACTTTAAATATTGTGCTAATTCAACATACACCCAAAATGTAAATTTGTCATTTGGTCGAGGTGTGGTGTCTGGTTTTAAACAAGCACATGTCGTTCCTCTGTTAAAACAAAATCATGGAAAATATGCAGGTATAAATTACTGGCCCATGTTTATTCTGAGCGTCATGAAACTATGCAAGAGTGGTGTATGATTAATTGTAAGGCCTAAGGGTACCTACAACAAAACATTATGAACATATTCGATCAGACTTGGATAAAGACAGCTACTGTGGTTATGGTGCTGCATAGAAAATATTTGATACTATGAATAGTGATATTCTTCTGGATAAATCCAACAAAACATGTGTTAAATGGTTTTCCTCATACTTGTTGATGTCAACTCTGTCACACTGATGAATGTAACATGTGTCCCTCATATATGTGAATGACATGAAGTCTGCAGTCAGTTGCAACCTGTTATTGTATGCAGATGATTAAACACTGCTGTATTCACACAAGAATGTTAATATCATTGATTGTGCACTTAGTTCGGAACTTGGATCGGTTGGTCAGTGGCTTGTTGACAGGAAGTTATCTCTGCATTTGGGTAAATATGAGTATTTTTCGATATAAACTCCATGTTAAAACAGTGCTCAAATTTTAATGTTACCTATAATGGAATCAATGTCGCAATCAAAAAGTGTGTTAGACATATAGGCGTGGAATTTTACCAAAACATGAGTTATGCCACAACAATGGCAAATAAAGTCATCACTAAAGTTAATAGCAGAGTAAAGTTGTTTTACAGAATCTTCATTTTCTAGATATCAAAACCACCAAACTATTGGTCTCTCCACTAGTGCAGTGTCACTTCGATCACGGTTGTTGTTCATGATACCCAAGTCTATCTCAACTCATAAAACACGAAGTACAAATCTGCCAAAACAAACGTATCAGGGCAATACTCAAATTAAACCCTAGATTAGAACACATATTGATGCACCCCATTTTAGTTGTCTTTACTGGCTTACATTGGAAAACAGTGAGCTTTTTAACTACTTGCCACGTGTACAAAATTGTACATGGCCAGCCAACTAAATATCTCAAACATATATTAGTTCGTGTACGCTCTGTGCATTCCCACAACACACTATCTAGTGGTCTCTTGTATTACCTCGTTTCAGGTCTGTTTTGGACAAAATTCCTTCAATTTCACAGCTTCACGTTTGTGGCACAAGCTTGATGCATCAATCCAAACAATTTAAGATTATATGTCTTTCAGAGTCTTGTAAGAAATTTCCTTTAGATACTCGCTCTTGTCTGGCAGTCATAGCGATTATATCTATGACTAGTATTATTGTCCAGTCAACTTTTGTTGCCATTCATTTTAATTAGTGTTTGTGTAAAACTACATGGTGACCATTGTTATTTAGCAGTTGCTGAATGATACCATTATCACATAATTAAACTTCTTGATCTGTCTCTTCATATGATAAGACATTCTATGTAGAAGTGACAACTGAATGACAACGTTTGACAGCATCTGAATTTCATATATTCGTGTCATCCTACACATGATATTTTGAGTCTAGCGTTTGATATGTGCGAGATGCCATACCTCTGCCGTGAAAAGGCAGAACGCATTAACTCCAAAAACGCGATTTTTTTTTCCAATTTTGATACCTACGGAATCAGCAGAATGAGACGAAAATGTCTATGACAGTGGTTTACGTCTATCTTGTCATGATACAGATATCTCAAGTGGCAGAGTGCATTAACTCCACGGCGTTTTTCAAGCATTTTAAGGCAAAACGCACTGTATCGATATTTACGTGTCAGAAAGCATTAACTCCTTCCTTGTATGGACATGATGCGTCTTGCTTGTAAATATTGTGTGTGCTTGAGGGAGTTGATGCTCTATGTCATAAACTTGATGCGTTATGCCATGAAGTCAACACGATCATTCACGCTACCAGACTGCACACTGCAGCAAGTTGAAACATGAAATCCTCTACAATGCCGTATTAGTATATAATAACCTGTCAAGGATATCAATCCAAGAAAAAGACCTAGAACCTCTGCAGAAAGGCTGGACAATCAAAGAAACAAACATCCACTTCTCTCACCTTGTGGAGACAGTTGCAGAAAGAAATGCAGAACACAATTTCTTAATGAGGACAGAGAGAACATCCATGACATGTTTTGGAACATGACTCATGACATACAAAAACAATGGCTTCTTTCTAGAATTTGTAAAAAAAAAAAAACAGTCCAAAGAGAGAGGCCATCAGATGTAGATTCTACATCCGAAAAAACTTGTTCCCTTATTTATACTTTCCTTGAAAGCTCTGGAAAGGAAATACGGGTTTGCCAGACATTCTTTGTTCGTACTCTCGGATACAGCAGTAACCGAGTCATTGTTGAACTTGTGAAAAAAGCAAGAAGTTCAACTGGTGGGATGTCCACAGTACAGCCAGACAAGAGGGGTCGACACATCCCCGCTAATAAAAAGGATCACTCTATAATTGTGGAGCACATACAGAAATATAACCCACAAATATCTCACTATAGAAGGGAACATGCACCAAACAGGAGATACATCTCATGTGAAACATCATTAAAGGATATGTATGATGACTTTTTAGTACATAATCCTAGCTACTGCACATACGGAACATACCGTAAGGTATTCAAACAAGAAAACATAGGTTTTGGAGAACCAAAGGAAGATATTTGTGACACATGTGCAGCCTATAAACACCTCAAAGAGGATGAAATTACTGACAGTTTAAAAATGGCACAAGAAAACCACATTGCAAAGGCTCAAGAAGCTCGTCACGCCTATAAAGAAGACAGTTTAAAAGCATGGAGCTCTGTCAGCAGAGTTTATGCTGTTGATATGCAGAAAGTCTTACTGCTGCCAATGATCAATGGATTAAAAAGCTGCACATTTACACCTCGATTGATCGTTTTCAATGAAACATTTGCCAGCATGAAAGAAAAAGAAGTGAAGGAAGGAAGAATCTTTACAGCAAGAGAAAAACATTATGCTGTGTTGTGGGACGAGTCAACTGCGGGCAGGAATAAGGAACATGTTGCCAATGCATTTTTGTCCCTTATCAAGAAAGAGAGAGATGCCCAAGAATTTGTTTTCTGGACAGATAATTGTGCAGCACAAAACAAAAATTGGTGCCTTTATAATGCCATTGCAATTCTGATCAACAGTGAGAACCAAATCAACAGTGTCAGTTTTAAGTACTTAACTTCAGGTCATACATTCATGGCAGCTGATGGTATCCATGGCCATATTGAACGAGTCCTTAGACGAAAAGGGGACATGTATGACTTTGAAGATTTGAAAAATGCTATTGAAAGTTCTGTCAAGAGACTATCTATTCTTGACATTAACAAGAAGGAAAACTTCCTCAACATTCCAGAAATCAACAATAAAAGAAAAACAAGGTCCCAGGAGGGTGCTGACAATATACCATACTTGGAAGACCTAGTCGAAGTCAAATTTGAAAAGGGATTGAATGGATTTAAGTACAAGACATCATTTAATGGCCAGTATAAGTCTTGTAATTTTCTGAAAAGAAATGTTGATATATCAAGTGAACTGCTAGAGACTCCTCTGAAAAATTGTCCCAGAGGTATATCTTCAACAAAGAAGAAGAAAATACTTGAGAAACTGGTATGCAAGATGCCTCCAAACAGACGAGAGTTCTGGTTAAAAATGCCAGAAAATCCTAATAGCAAAGATTTGCTCAATAATGCTGACACAAAATAGACATAATAATTGATGTGACCTTATCTTTTTTTTTTAGATATCTATGTACGAGTATGGTGGAATCTATTGAGAATTTGAATAATACAGTGCAGCACTTATTTTTGTTTTTTGTGCAACAAACGTAGGAATTTGTTATTTTGGTGTGATTAAGTATTGTTATTTTTTTTCAATTTGTAAAATTGCAGTTTAGCATAATGTGCAGGAATATCATGTCTTTCTCTCATAAGTATATGAAGAATGTAAAAACAAAACATTAATTTGTATTGCTTTTTTTGTGACAGGAATTATTTTATATTCAGAGTTATGTCTAAATTTAGTCTATGCAACTCGTGTTTTTAGTGAAATAATTGTATGCACTATCACTAAAACAGCTTTATTTTGTGACAGGAATTATTTTCTATTTGGAGTTATGTCTGAATTTAGTCTATCCAATCCATGTTTTCAGTGAAATAATTGTATGCACCAGCACTATAAAAAGGAAAAACCAATCGTTTCTATTTCAGTTCTTTTTTAGGTCCTTTATCATGGCCAAATTTACTGTTCAAAAAAATAATGTATTATTTTGAAATTACTAAACGCAATAAAAACAATAAACTATTCATTTGCCATAATTTACAATATTGTTTTGCATTCTCAGCAGAAAAAAAACATTTTGCCAAATCAATTTGAAATTCTTAAAAAAGAATAATTGCAAGCCACAACGCATTATCTCCTATTATGAAATAGTTATCATGCATTGTGTGACTAGTGTGACAATGTATAACTCGATACAAGGAATATATTATCATAGAGCAATAAAATAAGTGTTAAAATTTAAGTCAGCAAAATTATAGGCTCCAGATATAAATAGAAAAGAAATAATAAGCACTGGAATATTAAATATCGATTTTCTGAAAACAAGGATTTTGGAGTTAATGCGTTCTGCCTTTTCACGGCAGTACTGCTCTTGACAATTTGACTAGAGCCTTTGAAATTCTCCTGTCATTTTCATCCAACTCTTGACAGTGGTTCCAGTGTTTGAATTGTCAATAGGTTTACACTGTACACAGTTATTTTTTTAATTTCATATATCTGTCATCCTACACATGGTATTTTGAGTCTAGCGTTTGATTTTATGTGCGAGGTGACATAGTCCGAGATTGTGTGCGTTTGTGTTTACGTGTGTGCGCGCGTGGGTGCCATATTGATGTGAGTGTATGTCATGTTTATGCGCAGCATGTGTATGTGTGTGCATGTGTGTACGTGTGTGTACAGTCATTCGTCGTGGACACTGCTGATCACGGCAGTGCAGTGTCGTAGTAAACACAATAAATAAGTGTAAGGCAAATATTACATTAAACATAGTTACAAGAAATACGAGCAAACTCAAGAAAAAATGTAGATGGCAACTCTTCACTCACACATTACTTCCTACGGAGAATATAACGAAAAGCGAAGTAGATGGAAGATAGCGTCAACAGTATATACCGCAAACTGGATCTATTTTTTCCTATGAACACAAGATACCTTTAGAATCCTATCTATTTTGACTGATGCATGATTCTGTTCCCCAAGGCAGCCACAAATCAAACTAAACAAGTCACTGGAGCAATGGTTCCTAACACCCAGCGTCCCGACCCAAAGTTGGGTATCAATCAATTTGAACGGTTTGCCAAAGATTTTAATATTCATATTAGAAATATTCTTATAAGTAATAATACTTTATTAGAATACCTAAATCGTTAACGTCATGGGCAACATTATGGAGACACGGTCGATTTAATTGATGTGAGAAATCTTCTCAACATCTACAATTATTTTGAAATTTAAATAAAACGAAATGTTTACGAGATTTGGGTCGCTGCATTAAAAGGTCACGGACCGTAGAATCTGATGGAAGCTATGAACTCCATTCATCATCAGGAGTATTTACATAAACACAACTTTGCATGCAATGTATACAATGTACATTATTTATTTTTGATTGTCACACATAAATGAGGTACACAAAGTGTTACTAAACTTTAAACATTCTGAAAAAAGACACTCCATTATAAGTGGTAGGGTGGCGAGTTTAAACGCCAAGAATCCGTTGAAATTTTATTATTGCCGTTTCATCCAACTAGGACTTCTTTATATGCACAAAGTAAGGGTTATATATCATGATCATGAAATACAATCCTCTCGTGCATCACAGATCTGATCAATGAGAGAGTTGTTGATGTTTGCCTTGAATAAGAATATGAAACTGTGAAGTGATCTCTGCCAAGACTGGGACAAGAGTGAGGCTTGTATAGCAAATATAAATGTTAATCTTTACCTGATCCTTTTGGACCCACTGAAACTCATCTACGGACCCCAGAATTAAGAATCCCTGACGAAAATACCAATTCGTAAAGGATTATTTGCTCATCTATTTTCCAGTTATTTTGGAATTTTCGTCATTAAGGATAAATTGATCATTTTCTATGTTTACGAAATTCTTCTTTGTTGCAATATTACAAAATGTATTACGAACACCGAGTAAAGATATATTTTCTATACAGACACAATACAATAAAAAACTGACATTTAGTCATTTACCTACCTGGTCTCACTGCTTCCATTCAACTGTTTGTCTCACTACTTCTGAGTAAACCATTATGACGTCACAGTTCGAGCTGTTGCGAGGCGCCAAAATTCAAACCATTATATCAGAACATCCCCATAACAGTCACTCGTCCATGTATCCATCCGCCTCAGATAATGCCTAACAGTTAAACCATATAATTTTTTTCCTTAATCAATATTGATAATGCATCAATGATATTGATTATGTGCTCGATAACCCGTTAGGACGACATTACGTCATAGGTTTGTCGTCACTTGTAGCTGATGACTCTCCTGCCAATCTAGTAAACACTCTAGAAACATATATGGAATACAAATATATAATATTAATATTTCATTTTCATATTTTGTCAGTTTCTTGAAAAAAACGACGTGGAAACGGTCGGAAGGAAACAGGGGATAGATATGTGATTATAATATTCATTTTGTGACAAATGGGCAGTGTTTAGTGGTGTATTGTGTCTCTATATACACTTCGCTAATTAGATTTAGTAGTACCTAAGAAGTGGTGCAACAAAGGTTCTTGCTATAACTGCAATCCAGGGTTGACGTAGGAGAAGAAAGGGGATCGTCCCATATTTAAAGCATTTGTCCCGCGTCCCGTACCTCACCTCCCCTCCCCGGGGACGCGTTTTGTCTCGTATTTTCAAGATTTTATATACTTCGCATAAAAATTTGAGAAAATTTTACATTTTACAGGTGTGTTGATTCGAAAGCAGCAACATCTGAGTGAAGTTTGATATATTTGAGCACCGAGCGGATCTGGCACTGAGTACTCATCACTCAAATGCCCAAGTGGAAAGTGTTCTCTTTGATGGGCCAACGATGGGGTGGATGCAGGAGCAGGTACGGTGTCAAGCTGATCAAGCCAGAGTTGTTGTTATTATAATAATAATAACAATAATAATAATGATAATACTAATAATAATGATAATAATAATAATAATGATAATACTAATAATAATAATGATAATAATAATGACAATAATAATAATAATAATGATAATAATAATAATAATTATAATAATAATAATAATTATAATAATAATAATAACATAATAATAATGATAATGATAACAATGATAATAATAATTAATAATAGTAATTTCATTTGGCATTGAATGAAGTGCAGATAATGAAAAGAACACATAGTTCGAAATAACAATAACAATTGCCGAGGATAACACAAAAAAGCAATTTCACACTGATCTGTTCAAAGTTCATCACATTTGCTCAAACCAAACCTCAACTTCTGAAAACAGCTGCATCAGGTGCATAATATGACAATAAAAAATAACCGACTATCCACAAAAAAATAATCTTCCTAAAATTCTGAAAAAAAAATCATCTGCATTTTTCTCCAATGAATTCGATATATCACGGTAACTTTTACAATCCTTTTAAACCTGCAGAATATACATTACTCTAAAGTTGTGATGTTTCAACATATGTAATACGAGACAAAATATACAATGTACAAGTCAATGAGGCGGGTCCTGGAGTTGCAAGTTTGTTTTCTGCGCTTCACATAGCCGGTAAACATTATCCTGTTTTCAAAATCTGGTCACCCTGAAGTAAACAAACTACTTATGGTCAACATGTCTGCACCAGTAGAAAGGATTCGATTGTCCAGAGAGGAGTAAACTTCGATGAAACGGAGTGAATGGCAAAATGAAACAATTGTTAATATATATATATATATATATATATATATATATATATATATATATATATATATATATATATATATATATATAGATATATATATATATATACACATATGACAAAAATGGTGTTCCCGCCTTGTTCCTCGTGCTGCAAGGTACCCCCTCCTCACCCCCTCCCACCTCGGCCCACCGCACTGCAGTTACAACGAACTCTACAACTATTTTCAAGCTAAGGCTAGACATTTCTATTTCGCTAATATAACGGTGACGTTAACAAGGGCGGCTTTAATTACAAAGGATTACAAAGGTGGAGCATGCCGACAGGAGACCTTTTGGTCCATATCTAGGTCGGATGCGTAAAAAAATTATAATAATGATAAATAAATTAATAAATAAATAAATGAATAAACAAAAACTATAATAATGTAAATAATAATAAATAAAATAAATAAATGCATATAGTTAAATAATAAACAAACAGGTAAATAGCAAATAATAATTAATTGACATATAACTAATGATAAATGAGAATCTAGCAAATAATAATAAACAGACAAATGATAACAAAACAAATAAACAAATACAGTAATATGTTTATTTTGGCTGCCACCAAGCGGTTTTATTCAACTGTGACAAATGGAACACATTTCGATTAACATTGTGTCTACACTCAACCTTAGTTAATCTTGCTGCCGCCAGGCGATTTCATTCATCAGAATAAAACCAATACATAGGTCAAAGGGTTAATCTCGTTACAAAAAAGCCGCTGTTCAGCAGAATAAAATGCTCTGTCTCGGGAGACAACACAATCCCTATATCACCGAAGCGGAAGATCTCATCAAGATTGTCTTAACCGCTTCAATACAGCGACGTCCCCCTCAGCGAGATGGATTCGTTTAACGTTACCCGCAACAAAATCAACAAAGCCGGTAAGTGTCGAAAGGGTCAATTGGTTGGTGGACCTAATTCGTATTCACAATATATATACATATATATACATACATACATACATATACATATATATATACATACACACATACGTACATATATACACACATACACATACACATACGTATATACATATATATACATATATATACACACACATATATGTATATACATACACACACATATACACATACATATACATATACTTATATACATACACACATACATATGCATACACACACATATACATATATATACACACGCACATACACACACATATACACATATATACACATATATACATACATACACACACATATATATATATATATACATACACACATATACACATATATATGCGTAAGCAACCACTGAAGATGTAATTATACGAAAGCGCTCTGCTTCGTTAGTTTACTTTTCCTAGTGGTCACTTACGCATTTGTGAACACA
Source organism: Oratosquilla oratoria (assembly GCF_046742065.1). Lineage (NCBI taxonomy): Eukaryota > Metazoa > Arthropoda > Malacostraca > Stomatopoda > Squillidae > Oratosquilla > Oratosquilla oratoria. Next base: position 26,437,417 of record NC_134805.1, read on the forward strand.
CGCTCCTAGTGTTTTTATTGCATATATACATACACATACATATATATACATATATATATATACATAAACATATATATACATATATACAGTATATGTAAGGTCATCTAGGGCCGCGCGGTAGCCCAGTGGATACCGTGTCGAACTCGCGAGCAGGTGGTGGTGAGTGCGATTCCCAGGACCCACTGCGGGCTTCCTGCGTTGGTTCCCGACAGCCCTAGCCAGGCGGGGAAGCAACCCAAACATCGGCCTAAAACGACACAGTTGCTTGCAGCAAATGACAGGGCTGGCCCTAGTACAGAAGTGATTCACGTTGTCTCCCACCTTCCCGATATATATGTAAAGTAAGCTCATACCATCCTTAACCACTCTCATGCATGCATGCATACACCCACACTCACACCCACAGAGGGACCCACACTCACACCCACAGAGGGAGGGAGGGAGGGAAAGGAGGCAGACAGACAGACAGTAAGAATATGTGTGCGTGATTGTGCTTTTTGTGTCAATGTGTATTTGTGTGTATGTGTTCTTGTGAGTATACGTGTTTGTAGATGATTGTGTGTCTGAAGGGCTGTGTGCCGTGTGTATGAGAGCATCTAATCTAAGCAACCTAATTAACGTAACCTAACTTAATCAAACTAAAGCAACTCAAGCAATCAAACCTAACCTAACCAAACTGAACGTAAGCTAACCTAACCTAACCTGGAGGTGGTAGTGGTGATTTTGCTGATGATAATGATGATGACAACGACCTCACCACCCTCGTTCCCAAGAAGGTGTCCTTCCTCCCACCCCCCACCCCCACCGTTTTAAGACGACAGTGGTTTCTAAGAATAAACACTCTCACCCCCCAGGACTGCATCCTCGAGTTGAGAGGGTTTTTCGGAGTAGCATTGTCCTGAAAGAGTAGCAGTTGTCAATGAAAATATCTACCAGGAAGTAGTAGTAGTAGTAGTAGTAGTAGTAGTAGTAGTAGTAGTAGTAGTAGTAGTAGTAGTAGTAGTAGTAGTAGTAGTAGTAGTTGTTGTTGTTGCTGTCTGTGGGAGACAAATCTTGCCTGCTTTCACCACACAGTTCCACGAGGGCGGAGGTCGTCTGATTAAAAAAATAGTAGTAGTAGTAGTAGTAGTAGTAGCAGCAGTAATAGTAATAGTAGTAATATAGTTTACCGGAAAAAGAAATTTGTATAACTTAAGGACGTCAGTCCGCTTCAGACACTTTATTTCTAATGGTGTTAGGAAGCTGACATTTTTACTGAAAGTCATGCTTATCAATGTAATCATTCTGACCAAGTTTCATTGAAGTCTGTCAACAGATACTGTTCTTACACAATAAAAAATAATTATTTTATTGTGCAAAAATAATCAATATCCAAACCACTACTAGTAACTATTTGGACTTGTGTTTTGGATTTATTTTTCAGAAAGTATTGGGCATGGTTATAATTATCAACACACTAAACATGTGTAGGTTCATTGGTTATGCTTTGATCCACTGATATATTTACCCCCACTGAATTTCTAACTGATTATAACATAAATCACTCTAGAAATTTCAATATTCAACACATCATAATGAATGATGTTCAGAATTTAGAACAAAGTATCAGCTTGAAAGAAAAAATGCAAAGAGACCAAAATTTGTCAGAGTAGTAATACTTTGACAATATCTTAGGGAGAAAATCTAGAAAATGGGCTTCAAATTTTACCTTTAGATTTCTACACTCCAGTCATCACTGCAATGGATGTGATTGGTGAAATATGTAAATGAATTATTTCTATAATTCATTATTCAAGTAAATGAAGGTATCTATAGTGTTTCTAAAAATAGAGATTGATAGTCTTTTAATAGTACAGAGACCACACCCTTGGGGTTATCTGGGAACTATCTGACACTGGCGATGAAATAGGCAAGAATTTGTTTACTAATAGGGTGGTCAATGAATGGAATAGACTTAGTAACCATGTAGTGAGCGCTGAAACTATCAGTTGTTTTAAGAAACGGTTAGACAAGTTTATGGATGGGGATGACAGGTGGTGATGGATATGGAACTGCCTAGTGTAGGCCTTATGGTCTCTTGCAGTCTCCTTCATTCTTATGATTTTGTTCTACCAGGGGCAGGCTTCTTCCTAGTCAAGATCACCAGCACTCGAGAAGTCTTTGTTGCACCCCTCCACTGTTTGTAGGCTGTAAGAAAGCATAGTAAATGTCAACACAGCCACGTCACCCGTGCGTCCTTACTCACGTTGTGGTATGAACTGATGTACTCTCCTTCCTCCTCTCTCTCTTTTTATCTCTCTCTCACACACATCACGGAGTTGCTGTGAAATGCATGATCTAAAAGGACAAAGTAAAAAACAGAGCGAAGCTGTAGTCAAAACAGTAACAAGCTAGATACATGTACTCATGTGTTCTGATGCTATGATTGCCAACATGCGATATTTATACTGAAATTATAATTAATCATTCATAGTAAAAATCGCTGTATCATTTTAAATTTCACGGCGTTGTTGCCAACAATTAAAACTATTTTTCATCAAATTTGTTTTTTCATAATTTTTCATTTTTTACCCGTATAAAGCGGACTGACGTCCTTGTAAAGGTTAAATTGCACAACGAGTGACATTTTTTCAATACTCCAAGCAAAGAAAATAAAAAAGCATTGCTCGGCCGACCATTCCCACTCATTAAACTAAAATTTAGGCAACAAAAACGCTATGTTTCAACCCTGAATAAATCGTTTGCACTCTGAAAACAGCTTTGGCTATCGTCGACAATCTTGTGACATATCGTTATTCACACGCCATTGTAACATTAAATTTATTGAACAGCTGTGAGAAAAATCTGATAAATTATGGCCTAAATTTTCTCACAGCTGTTCAATAGACTCAACGTTTAACAATGGCGAACAATGGTGTGTGAATGTCGATGTTTGGGTTCTCTTACGTCACACTCCCGAAGATTCCCGACGAGAACCGAAGCTGTTTTCGAAGTGCGGGCGATTTATTCAGATTCGCAATCATCGCTGTTTCTCGATTATAATATTATTATTATTATTATTATTATTATTATTATTATTATTATTATTATTATTATTATTATTATTATTATTATTATTATTATTATTATTATTATTATTATTATTATTATTATTATTGTTATTATTATTATTACTATCATTATTATCATTAGTAGTAGTACTAGTAGTAGTAGTAGTAGTAGTAGTAGTAGTAGTAGTAGTAGTAGTAGTAGTAGTAGTAGTAGTAGTAGTAGTAGTAGTAGTAGTAGTAGTAGATAGTAGTAGTAGTAGTAGTAACAGCAGCAGTAGAAGTGCTGTTGTTGTTGTTGAGGTTATCACATTGGGCTATTTTCCTCCAATCTCCGATAAATCGGCGGTACCGCCCACCTCCAGATTTTTTTCCCCGCCGTAAAATCACTATGACAAATTGATTTGTTTTCAAACAAAAATACATGGAAAGTCCTTTAATATGCTGAATGAAAACTCTTTTCCTCCAGCAAATCAGATTCCTTCCCGAAAGCTGAAGGCTGAAAATCTGTTCCAACAGTCGGAGGAAAAATAGCCCAGTGTGATAGTGCATCTGCAGGGGCAGCGGGAGAGGCTTGACGCCAACACCGGATGTGAGATCGTCCCCCCACCCCATGCGTATGGAATTGGCACCCTGAGTTAACTATGCATACCCTTCTAACACCCTTGCACCCCCTCCCCCCCCAAAAAAAAAAAAAAAATGCCGATCACCAGTCCTCCCGTCGTCGTCGAGGTCGTCTCGTGTTACACTGCCACCATGAGTGCATGCGTGTTTTTTTTTATTTGTGTGTGTGTGTGTGTGTGTGTGTGTGTGTGTGTGTGTGTGTGTGTGTGTGAGAGAGAGAGAGAGAGAGAGAGAGAGGGTGCGTGTGTATGTGTTTGCGTGTATGTATATGTGTGTGTGTGTGTGTGTGTGTGTGTGTGTGTGTGTGTGTGTGAGAGAGAGAGAGAGAGAGAGAATGTGTGTTCGTGCGCGCGTCTGTATGTGTTTGCGTGTACATGTGGTGTGCATTTGCACAGGCGCATGTGTGTGCGTGCGTGTGCGCGGGTGTATGTGTATGTATGCGTGTACGTATGTAATATGACGCTATTCTGATGGTAATATCGTCGTCTTAAAGTAAACACGATAGATAAAAATGAAAGCAAATATCACACTGAATAGCTGTAAGCGATATGAGTGAACTCAATAACTCGTAAATGACAAGCTCTTCACTTATGAATTTCTGTCTACAGAGAATGTGACGAAATCCGAAAGCAAAGCAGATTTTACAAAGGATACAATGGCGGAGCATACCGACCGACAGAAGACCTTTTGGTCCATATCTGGTCGGATGCGAAAAAAGATCATAATAATGATGAATAAATAAATAAATAAAAACTATAATAATGTAAAAGATAGATAAAGTACACAGATAAGTGCATAGGTATACTTACACAATAAACAAACAGGTAAATAGTAAATAATGATAAATTGACATATAAATAATAAAATTTGAGAATCAAGCAAATGATAATAAACAGACAAATGATAACAAAACAAATAAACACATAATTTTCATCCACATGGTATCCACAGGCTGAAGAGAAATAGTTCAGTAATTTCGACCAACACGAGATACCTTCAGACTCCCGTATCGCTGTCAATGATGCATAGTTCCGTTCCCCCCCCCCCCGAGAACGAATTTATTACCGTTTTCTGTGATGATGATGTCACAAGCTAATTAAATCAGGAAAAAACGCACTATGAAAGCAAATTCCACTCAGAAGGGGGTTATTAGCTTGTTGATTTGTCAATTATCTTAGAATTATTATCACTAAGCATAAATAGGACAGTTTTTATAGTCACCCCGTTCTTCGTTATTGCAAATACCACATAGTGTGTGTGGAGAGTGAGTACACGCGTGTATATGTATGTATGTATATATGTGTATGTGTATTTACCTTTGTCTTTGGATCGCGTTTTGGGCTCGTGATCGACAGCTATTTCCCTCCCGGTAGAGAGCTCAGAGCTCGTATGACCGATCTATGGTTAATGCACACACACCTTACACACACACACACACACACACAACTCCTCGTGTGTGTATATGTGTGCGCGTGTGCGTGCGTGCGTGCGTGCAAAGTGCCGTAAAGTGCCGCAGGGGTGGGAGCGTTAGGGCCACATCGAGTCAGTCTCATACCAGCCGCGTCGTCGAAGGGTGACTAGGTCGTGCTGCGCCGTGTTGTGTTCTCCTCCGGCGCTCTCTTCTGGGAATCGGTGTCCCCGTCCTTCCGATAAGCATCGCGACCCTCCGTGGGGCAGTGGGAGTATAATCCTTAAAGGATTCAGTTCCAAAAGAGAGTTACCAGTGTTCCTCGTGTTGTGAAGAAGTTGGTAAGACGAGTGTCAAAGTGTGAGTTTGGGAAAAGGACAACAATGTGTGGGTGGAAGCAGAAAGATGGGGAGGAGGGAGGTGCAGGGGTACAGAAAGTGATTATTAACATGTGAATGAACACTACATCTACTAGGAGAAGGGACAAATACATTCAGAAAAGAAGAGAAACAGAGAAAATACAAAAGAAATACATAGAAAGAAGAAGAAGAAAAAATCCATGAAGTGATGTGGTGAAGAACCTATAGGAATGTTTCATGGAAACAAGCGTTAAAAAGAAAATGTTTCGCTATGTTGTGTATCTGCAGATACCGGTTGGACGAAACTAACCGTCCACAGTCACTGCAGTTGACGCATCCCAGGACATCTTAAACTCTGGGCTTCCAACTGTAAGGGGAAATTTTCCAAGGGTCACATTAATCGTGCCTTTGATGACTTTACAGTTGCCCCTCTATCTCTCTCTCTCTCTCTCTCTCTCTCTCTCTCTCTCTCTCTCTCTCTCTCTCTCTCTCTCTCTCTCTGGGTAACAAAGCTACAGGAAACTGCGCCCAAATAACTTCCCCTGACCTCGATCTAGCTTTTCTTTCTTCCACTTTTCTTGTCGCTGCATTTTCACTCTAAGTCTAACATCTGTCGTTGGGAGCCTACCATAAATTACTGCCACTTGCTCCCCCTTATCTCTCTTTTTCTCCCTCTCTTTCTCTCTCTCTCACATTTTCTCGTACATTCCCTCACAATACACACACTCACACAAGAACACACACACACACACACACACACACACACACACACACACACACACACACACACACACACACACACACACACACACACACACACACACACACACACACACACACACGAGTGCTGTGGTGAAACAAAGAGTTAAATCCGAGTAGATTCTTCGGGCAATCAGCGCCGTCGGCTCACAAACATATGTTGATGCTCCTGTCTATCGGCATAGACTGAAAACAAAGACGAAAGCAAAGAAAAATGCTAATCCCCTCGAAAAGAATTCAGAGGTTTCCTTCCTCCCATGACTCAACGTCCACCACCTCCTTTTCTTCCATTAACGCAAACAGTCTCACTGGTCTTACCACTTCCACCAGTTGAATGTTCTCCTCCCCGCCTCTACCGCCGCCACCAGAATGGAATCAGCACATAAGTGCCATCACCTGCTGCTGCCTCTCGTCCTCCTCCTCCTCCTCCTCCCAACCGCGTTCGTCGAAAGTGCAGCTCCTGCAGGTAAGAGCAAGAGATGTTTATTTTTCGTGCACCTGTACTGACTACTCTTACTCTTGACAATACGAATTCGTTCTCTAGTGCAGAGGGGGGGGGGGGGCTTTTTAAGTATTGGTGCCAAAATCAGCCAAATCTTACGAGATTTCGTCGAGTGCCAACGGAGTACAATTATAGGCCTACAAACGAGTTTGGGCCACCTCTTTCTCCACCTCCTAGGGCCTTCAATCCACCGCTCAGCATAGCGTGTGGTTCCACCAATGGCTATACAGAAGAGGTTCTATATTTATTAGTTACTTTTTCTTTGAGAGGTGAGCTCTGACTCTCGCGTGCCAGATTTTGCACGCGTGCCAAGGGTTGCCCACCCCTACTCCAGTGCATTTCGACAGCACAGCTTCCTCGGTGCTCTACCCCTCTCATGGAACAAATCGTCATCTAAAATATACTCATCTACGTCTTATTTGGTCGTTCACGCACATGTTTGCTTGTTCGACATCCCGACCACGAGCTATCATGGCTTCATTTAGCTCATCCCACACGGTTTCATTGGTCTAATTCTTGTTCTCAGCTTTTTTCTTTTCTTTCCCATTTTCATTAATTCTCAACATTCGTGTGGTTCCTTCTTCATTTTTCTCCCAAATCCAATTCCGTCAAGAAAGGTAGATAAAAACAACAACAATGATAATAATAGTAATTATATATAATAATAATAATAATAATAATAATAATAATAATAATAATAATAATAATAATAATAATAGTAATAATAATAATAATAATAATAATAGTAATAGTAATAGTAATGATAATAACAATAATAATAATAATAATAATAATAATAATAATAATAATAATAATAATAATAGTAATAATAGTAATAATA